>NC_143576.1:38985801-40185801 GCF_048544385.1 Mastigoproctus giganteus
TTTTCGTTGCATCAGTCTGGGAATTTCATTGCTACACCTTGTATGAAATTTCATGAAAATCCATCCAGTAGGAGTCCCTCTTATTTGAGATATTCCTGTTACCTGTAGATTAAGGATATAGTGAAAATAATATGCAAATACGCATATATATATATATATATACACACACACACACACACACAATGAGTGGACAGAAATCACAGAATACCTACCTAGTAATGGGTAGCCCACCTTTCGCCCACAGCAACGTTTTGAGTTCACAAAAGCGTTCCAGGTATTTCCGTCCATGCTTGCTGCACCGCTGTCCATAATTCCATTGCATTCCTGGGTGGAGGATCCAAAGCTTGAATGGACCCCTCCACAGCATTCCAAAGGTGCTCACAGGGTTCACGTTCGGTGAACAGGCAGGCCATTCCATTGTGGTAAAATCTGCGGAATGCTCTTCGAACCATGTTCTAGTCGCCATGGCTCTGTGGGGAGACTCTTCCTGCTGGAAGAGTCCATTGCCCTGTGGGTGCACGATAAAAAATGAAGCAATGCAAGGGTGAACACATAACCTGGGCAGTTCAGAGATGCCCTAGACAATTACTGACCGTCCGCCTGCCTGAACAGTTCCTTGTTGACATGACAGGTGCATAGCTTCTTGCAGTTTCTGCCAGATACATACCCTCCTGTCCACTTGAAATAACTGGAAATGGGACTCGTCAGACCAGGACACCAGTAATCGAAGGTCCAGTGCTATTGTTCTTTCACCCAGTTCAGGCATAAACCCATGTCATGATGTAAGCAATGGGACTATGTTATGTTAGCAATGGGACCAGGACACCAGTCTCCAATCATCAAAGGTTCAGTGCTGATGTTCTTTTGCCCAGTTAAGGCATAACCCCTTGTCATGATGTTAACAATGGGACTATGGTGGGTCAGCAGCTCCCATAACCTATTGCAGCTAATGATGGTCTTGGTGGAGACATTTCTGGCACCTCCCTCGAAGTCGGCGGTGATTTGTGCCACTGTCTCTCTCTCTCTCCGGTTGGCAGAAACCATGCGAGACAGATGTCGACGGCCATATTCATCTGCCACCTTTGTCCATTTTGTGCACTGTCAACGATGAGATGTTATTCCGGAAACAATGTATTCCCAATACACTGTTGATACTCTTGAATGGGGATTGTGCAATTTCTGTGCTGCCTCCACAATAGAGTGACCCATGTGTCGGGCACCCACTATCATCCCTCTTTCAAAGTCTGTTAACTCACGACGTTTATCCATACTGACATCAAATTACTGTCTACGTGAATTCAGTGATCCAGTGTACCTATATATCTGCCAAGTGGTGGTAAAATTCAGTGATCCCGTGTACCTATATATCTTCCAAGCGGTGGGTTCTTCCACTAGCGAGAGGGGTGACAAAGTGCAAAGTGTGTTAATTGTCTGACAGCACCAAGAGTTTCCCCCATCTCCACATTGTGTACTCTGTTTATGTAGCACAGAAATCTGTGAAGGCCAGAGATTTAAAAAGTGTGTGGGGAGTGGAAGGATGTGTAGTGTTGTGTACCGTTGTTCTTCTGACCATTTAGCCATTGGGACCCACCATTACCACACTTGGCCCCGGGGAGGCAGGTCAGGTACCCAGTAGATTTTTGTACTCTGGCAGGCCCTGCCACCTAGTTTCCAAAGATTTCAGTAGCAAGAGCCTATGTGAAAAAAAAAAATAATAAATAAATAAATAAATATAGAAGGGCGTTAACGCTAGAATATAAAAGGCCAAGAGTAATATGTAAGCGTGGTTTAAATTTGGACATTATTAATTGATAAGTTGTGTGGGGTGTACACTGTGAGATAGACAGAGTAGAGGGGGAGTTGAAGGCTGGAGGAAAAAGACAGAGGTATGGGAACGATAGAGAAGGCGACCCCAGAAGTTATTGAGGCAGGCCCAGGCCTCACCAGGTGGAAGAGGTTGGCAGGAGGGAGAAGATAGGAACCAATCTCCTCCCTCCGGACGGAGAGGAGAGTAAAAGAAAACCGGGCTAGAGTGCTCGGTTTGATCGCCAATGTGGCTTGTGGCAGAAAAGTTGCTGGTGTCTCCAGTGCCTGGGTTTTGGAGTCTTCAGTGGGATCAGGTACTGGTTGATCTTGCCTGGAGATTCAGTTGCAGATATCAGCCTGATGGAACTTAGATGAAGGAAGTGAATTTCAGTTCAACTGAGCTTCGATGAGGTTGGCGGTTGATGCTAATGGAGAGGGTGCCCAGAATCTATTTCAAGTTATTACTCTTGGTGGTGTAGGCTCAATGTTCTTTGTCTGTTGAAGACATCCTATGCAAAAGTGGTGAAGTATTTATAATTGTCATGGGTATGAATTAACATATGTTCTTGGTCCTTTGGCAAATTAATAATCTTTATGATCAGAACAGATCTCAAGTCTTCATAGTCAGGACAGTCATACATTATATGGTGCTAAGATTCGTCAGTGCCACAGTGGCAACGTGGATCATTTGTGATGCCCAGAGACGTTAATTTTTCTCGTATCGATCTGTGGCCTGTGAGGAGGTACATTATGTATAGGCCAGGGGAAAACCAGCTTGGGGCTTTTGGGAACATGAACATTACTTCAGGGATGAATTTCTTTGTAATTGCTCCCTTAGTGGATGTTGTCCATCTGTCTTGCCAGGCTTGCTGCAGGTGAGCGAGAAGGCACCTTTTCTGTCTTGCAATTGATAGCAAGGGGTGACAGTGTCACATTGCCCAGGGACCAGGTATCCCATGAATTCTGTCCTTTCAGTGTATGTATGCAAACATACCCGAAAGGGGACATTAGCCTCTAGAAACACATGTGGACATGTGTTTTTGTAATGGGCGGCACCTAGAACGTCAGTTCATCTCCGCCTCGTATCTCTGTGAAGAACAGTACCACTGTAGAAGGGCCAGAAATAAGTAGTGTATTATGTGTGTGTTCTATTGTTGTGTCTGACCGCTTGGCTACCCAGAATCATCAGTCACCTGGACAGATGATTCTGGGTACTCGTCCACACCACGGGAAGGTGGGCCAGTCTCAATGGAGCTCGCATTGTCTCAATTCGAGACTCTGACCCACCTGATGTTGGCAAAAGATGGGCCAGATTCCTCTGGGGGCCCACTCCAGAGGAGAGAAAAAAAAAAAAAAAAAAGGATTTCCCGTGGTGTTAAAAAAAAAAAATAAATAAATAAATAATAATAATAATAATAAATAAAAAGTAAATAAATAAATAAATAGAAAATAAATGAATAAATAAAAAAAATAAATAAATAAATAAAATTAAAAAATAAAATTAAATTAAATTTAAAAAAAAAAAAATTGGGAATGTTGCTCCCTATTGAGTAGCTTCACCAGACAAAGGAGTAGAATTATTCGTAGATGTATAACTAATTCTTCTTCTTGTGAAAACATCGGATGCAAACTGCTGAAGAGCAACGTAAGAATTCTTGTCTCCCACCAGCAAAGTTTCATGCCCATGAGAGAGTGTAGAAACTGACGAACGAAGAACATCTCTAAAGTCATTATACAGCGGACATTCAAATAAAATGTGGCTCCAATTTTCATTTTCCCTGCATTGACAAGCTTCCGTCCTAGAAAGACCAAAACGACATAGTTTTTCATTAAGAGATCCATGTCCCGTTAAGAGGAAGGATGTATATAAGTCCAAAGAGAACTAGACAGGTTTCTGCTTTACACAAAAGGTCACCTCAGGGAAAAAAGTCCTAGTAACAGATCCGACAGATGACGTATCCCAGCGTGTCTGCCATAGATTTATCATTTCATTCCACAAACGATTACGTTCTTGCTTAATATCTGAATTAATATTCAGAACCAAACCCATAAATTCAGTTGATAGTTGGTTTTTTAACCTATAACAAAGACCTCTGTAAGCTACGTGAAGGTCCAATGGCAATACACCTGCAAGAACCTGCAGTGCAGAAGTTGAAACAGTACGACAAGCTCTTAACATACATAATATTGTGCGTTGCATGGTAGCCAACTTCAATCGAAATTTAACAGTTCTAAGCCTGTGAAACCATACACCTGCCGCATAAGTAGCCATAGGACGGAATACGGCATTATAATAAATTCTCATGGTACGTCTAGAAAGCCCCCAGTCTGAACGAGAAATTTTTACAATCACACCAGTGAATGTTCTGATCTTTGTTGTTACATTATTTAAATGAGAGACAAAATTAAGCTTTGAGTCGATTGTAATCCCAAGTAATTTAGTTTCAGAGACAAGTGGAATCCTGTTATTATTAATCTTCACTAAAGGGGGTCGTTGAGGGTTTAAATGTGATCCAAAGATCATAATTTTAGTCTTAGACAAACTTATTGTCAATTTATTATCCACTGTCCATTGAAATAAATTTTGTAAGACATCATTGGCATTACTTTCAATAGCAGATCTAGATGAACCATGAATTAAGATAGTGAGATCGTCGGCATAAGCGATGATTTTAGTGCTACTGAAAAAACGGGAAATCCAATCCTGTAATACCATATTCCATATAAGAGGTCCTAAGATAGATCCCTGGGGACATCCTCGTGAGACTTCTCTAGACACCTCCTGAAATTTAGATTTCACTAAAATGTGACGATTACTGAAATAGCTTGCGAACAGGTGGTACAGTTGCTGAGAGCATCCAGCTGATCGTAACCATTCGAGAGCACTCTGCCACCATAGAGAATCAAATGCGCCCTCGAAATCAACAAAGGTAGCTAACATGTACTTTGATGTTGAATTCTCAATGCTGCGAGCAAATTCAACAAGTGCATCTTCACAAGACTTCCCTACACAGAACCCGTATTGTTTAGAGGACACCATATTTTTCGACTGAAGAAGATCAGTAACACGCAGAGTCATTAGACGCTCTAGCAACTTCCCAAGATTTGGCAAAAGTGCAATAGGCCTATAAGATCTAGGATTTAATGCTGGTTTATCTGGTTTTTTAATCAGTTTTAAAAGCGCAATTTTCCACATATCAGGAAAGAGACCTTCTTGGAGACATTTATTAAAAAGTAAAAGCAGTACTTTTTGTGGACGCAATTTGAAAAATCGCAAAATAAATGTATTTTCAACCAGATCTATCCCTGGACATTTCTTAATATTAATCTTTTTAGCAACAGAGGTTAACTCATCAATGGTAAATTCTTCTGTCTGAATATTGGTGGTATAAAGCGAATTTGCAACTCGAATATTTGAATGTACAACAGAATCAGTAGTTAGATCATCCACCGGGAATAGTCTGTCAAGAATAACATTAACTGTATTTATCCAATCAGTAGTCTCCAGGAAATCTTCTTTCACAGTGCCGTATACAACTAAAGAGTGAATCTTATTACGAGCTATCTTATAAATAAGACCCCAAGGATTATCATTACCAGCACTGTGAACAAACTCCTTCCATGTTTCCCGTTTACGTGTGGCTATAGCCTTTACATAACGTTGTTTGAGTGAAATGTATTGAGAGTAAAAATAAGCTACTTCATCAGAATGCCAATCGCTACGTCGACGCTGATATTTTCGACGAGCTTGATGTACCTTTTTCCTTAAAGAAGACAATTCTGAGGTCCACCAGGAACAGATCTTTAATCTAATCTTTTTCTTGCTGGCCGATTTGTATGAGGCCTTAAGTAATGACTGGCGTAATAAGGAAGCAATTCCAGCAGCCGTAAAAGAGCGAAGAGACGAAAAGTCTTGTTCAGGGAAATCTGCAGAAATGGATGAGTCAAATAATTCCCAATTTATATGATTTATAGAAAATCTGACTAAAGCTGGCTGTAGTAAAAATTGATCTCCAGGTTTAGAAAAATCAGTAACAACAAAAAATAGAACCCGATGATCACTTGTTGTCCAATCAGTAATCACCACCCAATCACGAACAATTGCTTTAAAATTAAAATTAGTTAATGTCACATCAATATTTGATTCTCCAATGGAGCTGGAAAAGGTTGTTACTTCTTGAGGTAGGTTTATTACATTTAAGCTGTTATTAATAATAAATTCCTCCAACATATGACCACGACGATCACTTCCATTACTGAACCAGAGTGGAGATTTAGCATTTACGTCAGAAGTTATTAAGACATTCTGTGGACCCAAGAAATTTAAAGTTGTTTCTAGATAATTCAGGGATAAATTAAAATCTTCTGAGGGAGGACAATATAGAGAAATTAAATAAAAATTCAAATTCAAATATGTAACCAAAATACAAGTGGCCATTCTATTGCATAAACCATTGATTATAGTGATATCAAGCTGACTATTTAACACCACAATACATGTTTTAAGTTCCTCAGAGACCAGTTGAATTATACGGGCAGTGAGTGGAAATCCCGTTACCTTTGGAGTATATGCAGGTTGCACTTTAACAGTATAAGGCTCTTGAATTGCAATAATATCAATAGCATTTTGCTCAGCAGACACTCGAATTTCGTCCGATACTGCTCTAGAACGCTGACCGTTAATTTGCATAATCCTAATACCAGCAAGCAAAGACACAGGAGAATCAGCAAGAACATTATTATCTCCAATAACAGCTCCATCTCCGGGAATAAAACTTGTATTGGTATTATTATATCTATTATTCATTGGCGGTCCTTAATCGTGCCGTCTGTAATGCCCGTAAGTACTCGGGACACGTGCCGTCCCTAACCGAGTGCTGATATTCCTTCCTACGTCTCTTACAGTTGATACAACTAGGTGGCTCTTCCTTAAATGGACACTCATTAAATACGTGCCCACTTCGAGCACAATGTCCACAAGACGGAGACTCATGCGAACAATATTGGGTAGTATGTCCATACCCAAGACACAGATAACATTTAGTGACTATCGTATAAGGACGGTGCTTATGAGAACTCCAAGTCAAAAACAACCTGTCCAGGGAGGACACATATTTATAAATGTTAGGTGAGAAGCTAACAACCCAATGAACTAGCGAAGACGACCTGGCCTGAGTAGTAAAACGAAAAACTGTTTGTTGCTTCACTTCTTCTAATGTGAAACCGTAATCTACCAAGTTCTTGTTATAAAGATTATCCACAATATCGTCCTTTGGAAGATCCCGTGGGACATCATAAATTATGACTGATGGATTACCTTTACGAGGAACGGCAGTGATCACTCCCGCTTCGGAAAACGCCGCCGTAGAAGTTAAGCAGTCCAAATCTGATTTCGTAGCTGTTTCCACAACCACTCCTCGATTGCGAACAAGTCGCAAAGATTTCACTTTTACATTCTTCAAATCATTTTTAAGAGTTGTAGTAACTACATTTTTCACATCAGAACTTGTTTTCAGGTCACTGTTATCTGAAGCTCTAATTATTAGAACATTATTAGATGATTTAATAAGATCACTAGAAGAAACACCCTTCTCAATAGTAGCCTTCACTGTATCAGCATAGGTGCGCACAGGCTCTTGTGTATGTAACCTATCCATCAGGAACTCATCTGTATCTACACCTGACTTTGGTTCATCCTGTTGAATGGGTTTGCCGGAGACCACAGATAAAGTTTGTAACACTGTTTGTAGCAATTGGGCTCTTTTATCAATTTCCTCATTAATGGCTTTTAATCTCTCATTTTCTATCAATAGTGCAGTTGTTACAGTCTCCAAATTACACCATTTATCCATAATGATATCCCCATTTTTTTTAGTCACCTTATTAGCCTCTCTGAAAAGAAAACTTGTGATATCTTTTCGCATTTTAGAAATAACCGAATATACAGAGGACGCATCTTGAATATTATCACACTCATCAGTTATTGTACTCGCATAATTTTCACATTCATCAGTCATTGTACTTGAATCTGTATTCAAAATAGGGGTGGGAATAGACCCAATCCCCTCCACTTCAAATAACTCACCACCTGTGCTCTGCTCTCGTACTAACTGAGCCGCGGGTCTTAACTGCTCGTGACCAATACTTTTGGAATATACAAACTCACCTAACCTTCGTATATCGCCATGAGATTGAGGAATTTTAGGTGGGAGTAGGGGTGACGTATCCTCTCCCTCCCCGCTGGATCTGTCTAAAGATCGTTTACCATTAGGATTTCTATCTTCCATAATTCTTTGATATCAAAACTCACAAATAGATTAATATTAGTAGTATTAAATAAGAAACTTCCAAATATATTAGTAAAAACAACTACAGTATTTCAATAATTCTAACTTCTAAATCCTGTGTTCTTGAACAATTCCTTTTAGGTTCAACGCCTCTAGAAACACAGTAGTTAAAATCGTAAAATAATAATTTGCCCACTTATATTCTAGATGGGTAAGGCTAGAGGAGTTTACAACTTCACTTTTTTATTGCAGCCGACATATCAGCACAGTAGATAACAATGGGCTGTGCACTTTTTGTGGCAGTTTAGGGCCCCAATCTCCTAGTGTTAGAATTTGCGTACACCTACTGTACTCAGAGCTACAATTATCCCTTCATAGTTAGAGATAAGCCTTAAGTTCTTTGTAGAATAAGACTGGAACATTGGTTAGAAATTTCAGATTTTTAACGTGCTAGGTGGAACATTGGTTAGAAATTTCAGATTTTTAACATGCTAGGTTGAACGATATCAAAAGGAAAATGGTGATCGATTATCCATAGTTTGTTGCATAGGAGAGACAAGTTAGTCTGAGTACCTAAGATCTTGGGAAATACCAATCAAATCAGGCCAATTTACTACAATCAAAAAGTCTGCAGAAGACCAAACTATTTTTAATTATGCAATGATGGAAGACTGTTCTGGCTTGGACAGTCTCGATGCTATATTTATGAAAGGTACAGTGAATGAACAATTATTCAAGTGCAGCCACATGTTTGAAATTGGAGTTGAAGTCTCCATGCCAAATTGGGAAGCATCGAATATACTGGGTTTTATCAATTCACCAAAATATTTAATGACTTTAGCAAATAAACAGTGCCAGCCCGAAGCATTTAAGTGTCCTGGGCAGAGACTTTTATATGCCCCTTCCCCTTAATGAAATTTTAACTGAATTTATTTTAGAGCTTCAGATCTGCAATAACATAATGAACTGCAACAACATACTACTTTCAAGGCTATATCTCATATCTTATCCATTATTTCATTGATGATCAGAATGAAATTATAAAAATATCAGTAATATTATAATAACATACTCTAATAGATACAATCTAATTATTTCCAACAAAAGAATACACACACACACATTTCGATACAACGAAGATCCACGGAAAGCTAGATCATTTTTAACTAAATATAAGGTTATATTTATTAGACTCGCTAACACACTTCTCCAATGATTTTTTTCTTTTTGCATTCTGCATACCTAACTGAAAATTCGCATCTACCATTTTACAACTTTTAAATCGTAAAAACTCATTTCAAACCAAATTTTGTAGCTTTTTATGTGTTGAGGCGAGTTTGTGCAATTTTGATCATTCAATAAAATGTTTCCAATCGTTTATTCCTTTCTTTATTATTAGCCATACGGTGCAAGGAAGCCTGAGTGAGACTTATGCTGCACCAGCCAAAAAAAAAAAAATTCCGCATTACCCTGAGAGAGAGAGAGAGAGAGAGAGAGAGAGAGAGAGAGAGAGAGAGAGAGAGAGAGAGAGAGAGAGAGTCAGAAGTAGAAGGGAATCACCAAGAAAGCAAGAAAGAGAAGAATGATAATATCCAGCTCAGGAACCTGGGTTTGTCAAGCCCATACTCAACAGATGAGAGCCCCTTTGCTAAACTACTACTTCTCGAAGGATCGAATAGCTTATATCAGAAGAAAATGCTACAAAATACTATAATACATGGAATTCGAAAAACTATAATTGCATATATCTTTAAGAAAATTAAAATCATTTTTAATAGCTGATGGGCCAATCGGTACAATATGATCTAAATCAGAACTAGATAAATTATCGGACCATGTGCTTATGTCATCATATTTTTTTGTTAAATCTGTTTCAAGAGTGAAATCTAAACAAGAACTAGAATTTAACATATGGTACTGTCTGACCAATCAAATTGGTCAGAGCCCTTTTCTGCAATCACAGCATGGATTTGTAAAGGGGTTACGCCCTTTACAAATCAATGCTGTGACTGCATTACTTCTTTAACCAGTGACTGCATTATTTTTCCTGGAACAGAAGTTAAGCAAACACATCTGTAATTATTCATATCACCTTTTGATCTCTCTTTGTGCATTGGGGTTTCATTTGCACATCCTTAGTACATAAGAACCTCCCCTGAATCCAAAGATGATCTCATAATTATGGCTAATGGTTTGCTTACTTCCTTACTATAACTGGATAGATCCCATCCACTCCAGCTGCTTTTTATGTTTAGCTTCTGCAAATTCTCTACCACTTTCCTCTAAATTAACCCCAGGGGCTCACATCTGGTGAGTATGGGCTTGGTCCTGGGTCCACACCCAGGGTCCTGAGCTGGATATCATTATTCTTCTCTTTCTTGGTGATTCCTTTCTGCTTCTCTCTCTCTCTCTCTCTCTCTCTCTCTCTCTCTCTCTCTCTCTCTCTCAGGGTAACTCAGGGAATTTTTTTTTTGGCTGATGCAGCATAAACCTCAGGCTTCCTTGCACCATATGGCACCAATAATAAGTGAAAAGTCTAGTAGACTATCTGAAATTAAATAGAAAGACCTAAGAATGAGGTGAGCAATTTGGGGCAAACTGCATAATTAAGGTCATGCTAAGAAGATTTGGTAGACTCACTAGAAATACCATAACATGTATGATCAAGGTGAGCAAGAAAATGCTCATCATTGGTATATTATTCATGTACCAATGATGAAATAAACACTGGGCAAATGTCATTAACTGTTTTTGGGTTGTAGCACTTTGGAAGGGAAGGGCAGTTAGAAAAAATGGCCAACTTAAAACAGTGTGTAAGCAAATCAAAAATGTACACACATAACTTTGGGTATAAAATAGGGAATATTATCAATCGCACCTATAATTTTGAGGGGTACGGAATTGATAACTATTCTAATTCCTTGAAACACGAATTGAGTTTTTAATAAAATAGGGAATATTATCAATCCTACCTATAATTTTGAGGGGTACGGAATTGATAACTATTCTAATTCCTTGAAACACGAATTGAGTTTAATAAGAGAGATATTAGAATATAAAAAATTCCACAGGAGTGAAAGGTTCTGATTAAACCTGCCTAAGCATGCACACCAATTTCTTAATGTCAAAGGGTGGATGGTAGAGGGTTCTTAGGTTTGTGATAGATTCTTGAGTTTGCCTTTGTAGTTGGTAAAGTGTATGATGACAGTCCTTTTAGTTTGTTAAATTTTGTTCTTGCTTGTGAGAAGGATATTTGAGTCAGCCAATGATTTCCTGTATGATCTTTTCATTTTTAAAAGCCATGAAAGCTGGTGGGAGAATGCAAGTCCACACCCTAGAAATGGAATACTCAGATGAAAGTTTAGAGGCTTAGCAATTAATGAAAACCAAATGATGCACAAAAGTTGTGCTATTTCAGTCAGACAGCAGAGAAGAGTGTTCCATGGGTATCAAGTCTTGATAGGATGCAGAGTTGTATCCAGCTAATTTGGGAACTTGGAATTTATTCTGCTCACGTAGTCCATGATTCTGTTAGGATGCACATCAAAGGTCTAAGAGGATTTTAAGAGTCAAGTTTATTTCTAATACTTCTAAAATTTTAAAAAGGCACGTTGACCATAGGGAGACTTTTGAGGAGGAACAGGCAAAAGCCTGTATCTAGATAGATATAGCACATCTTGATGTGTTGATATCATAGCACATCATTGCTGATTTGTGAACGGTGGGGGGGAAATCAGTGAGCTAAAAGCTTGCAAATTCCTAGAGTTTGCTTTCCATAATATTCTTACTGGAATTGGAAATGAAGCAGTTTTATCAGGAGATGCTTAATTGATATTGTTACTCCACTGACAATTCCAACTTAAGCAACAAATCTAATGAGCAATACTGTGCAATGAGGTTCTCTTCTTTTTACCAGCACTAGCCTACTACAGAGCCACTTGATAATGTGGAGTTGAATTAGGCTATTAAACATGACAGCTCATGCCAGTAATTTGCTTTTAGCTGTAAAAAGCATTCAGTGTTTTATGTAATTAACAACATCTTAAAACAAGTGAAATCATTGCACTTCTTATAAACAGTGCAGTTCATATGGTCAAGATCAACTTGAAGGCTAGAGAACCAAACGGTGCTAAAGTCCATACACAATAACTAAAAAGAAAGGTTTGGTATAAGTACAGAAGACAACATACTAAGTCAGCAGGCACACTCGCATGAGAAGACAAGTGACACGATAAATCGACAACATTCCAAGAGGAACGTTATCAATTTGAGATGGAATCATATTTAGTTTGATGTTGTTAACTGGATTAAGTTGTTAAGCGGACTGAACTAAAAGACAGACAGGAAAGGGGGGGGGATTATGCTCTGATTTGTGAGAAATATATCTGTAATAAATTGTAAAATATATTAATATTAATTTGTGTCTTTCTAACCTTAAGCAAGTACCTTTAATTAAAACTAGGTTTTATACTCAGCATATAAATAGACCTTAAAATTTGAGATAAATTTTTAGTTCTTCAAGAACTTACATGCCAGAATATACTCTGTTGGAAGAGAATTTCTCTGTTGGAAACAAATCTGCTTATCTTTCTTGATGTGATTTTCACAGCCTTTTCTCCATGAAACTCCTATGGCATTTGAAATTAGAAACTGTATCAAATTCTTTTGCTACTGTTGTTGCACAAATTTTTAAATGCAAATTATGAACGGGCAAACCATTGCTTGCAGCTACCCTGCAATCCATCTAAGGATTTTCCCTGTGATTCCTGCGTGTTCTAGCTTATACAATAAACTTTCAGCAGGACTTAGTCAAATACTTTGCTGAAATCTAAATAAACAATACTGAAATTTTTTCTTGCATCCGGCTTATGAAAATAGCTAACCAGATCAGTTAAAAATGACTTTCCCCTTTACAAAACCATGCTGTGTTTCCTTCAGAATTCTATTTCTATTTAAATAATCCTGTACTACATTCTTGAACATTGCTTCCATGATTTTCTCCTACCACTGAAGTCAGACTGGCTACCCAGACATCTATCCAGTTCATTCTCAGAACTACCTTTATACATTGACAATAAACTGGCACGTCTCCAATCCAAGGGAATTTCTCCTAAATCCAGTGATGCCCTCATGGTTAACCTTAATGGTTCCATGCATTCTCTCTGCCTCCTGGGTTTGATGGTATATGCCATCAACCACAAGAGCCTTACTTGACTTTAGGCTTGTAAGTTTTTCTAATAAATAATCTTCTGAAGTTTCAACACTGCTAATTTCACTTCCCAGCACCCACAAAGTTCTCCTTTCATCTCTAAATATCAATGCAAAATAGCTGTAAAATAATTATTTTATTTTATAAATATTGAAAACAATAAGGAGCCCAGAACTGAACAACTCGTGTTTGAAAAATAATTGCATTCCTGTCAAGATGATCCTGCATTACTTCTTTGATCATTAATACCTTCCCTAGAAAAGAAGTCAAGCTTACAGAGGAGAAATTTGTGCACCTCCAATCCATAGTGACCATCCCTGAATCCAAAGCTGTTCTCATAATTATAGCTAAAGATTTACTTACCTCTTTTGCTGCTTCTTTTAATATAAATAGATAGGTTCCATCAGCCTCCAGGTCTTTACTTTAACCACAACAATTTCTCTTCCACTTTTCTCTCAGTTATCACAAAATCATTTAGCTCCCAGTTATAAATTGGTATACTTTGGTATAACCATCCCTAAACATGCCTTCATATGTGAATATTGATGCAAAATATTTAGTTAGCTTGTTCGACACCTGAACAGGATCATCAATTATGCCATTCATATCTAGCAAATAAATGCGTTTTATTCCTTTCCTTCCAGTGTTTACATTATCAAAGGACTCTTGGAATTCTTTGCATTCGTAAACAAACAAAGACCTTGTATTCTGCCTTAGCCTGCCTAATCCCCACCCTTTTGACTTGATTATGGGCTAGGTTTATGTTGTATGTCGTATGTTTTTGTATCCCCTGGTAATTTATAATCATTCCATTCATTTTTTCTTCTCTGTCATTAGTCTCCAATTCATATAGTTCTAAACCTAGAACTATCTCTCTTTTAATGCAAAAAGCTTGATAGCTTCCACAATTACTTCACTGAATGCTTCCCAATTACAATTTTCACTTGACAACTGTTATTATCAGTTGGTCCTGTTCAAAGAATTGAAAAGCTGTCTGAGACTGCTAGTCACCTTTATGAAAGCAATATCCTTTCCCTTTACTCATGACAGTAATCAGACCTTGATATGCATATCACATCAATAAACTGCCATCACTGCCATCTAGTGGTTCTTTTATCTACAGATTCTCAATGCATGAAGATCAGTGCTGATAATCACATCAAAGAGTATTAGTTTCTCCCACTGCCTCTCTTTATGTAATGGTGTAGAAAGCAATCATCCAATATATCCAGAAAGGTTCTGCAACTGTACAAGTGACCAACCCACAAAATCCAATCTATATCTAGAAAGTTAAAGTCACTATTAAAAAAAATATTCTTATTTATTAGCCAAATCAATTTGTTTGCATAGCGCTTCATTATACCCATCACAGTTATTTGGCCTCTAACCTACTCTTGCACTCGTTTTTGTTTTCCAATGATTAGGTCACACCAAACTTACTCAATATTACACTGACCACCCATATCAACCAAGTGCACTACTGTAGAGTGCTATATGCTTCTTAACCCACAACATAATACTAGGGGCTCACATCTGGTGAGTATAGGCTTGGTGCACCAAGGGTCCTGAGCTGGATATCATCATTCTTCTCTTCCTTGGTGATTCCCTTCTATTTCTGACTTTTGTTCTCGTTCTCTCTCTCTCTCTCTCTCTCTCTCTCTCAAATAATAATAACAACTCTTTCCCTACCATCATATCCTGTCTTTAAATGTCTTCTCTATATTCACATCCCTTGTGTATGAGTGGCAAAGGTATTTAGTATTAAAATTAGTAATAGTCATATAGTGCAAGAAAGCTACAGGCTTTTCTTGCACTGGCAAAAAAATAAATAACAAAATACAAATTACGCACTTCCGTCCTCGTGGGTAACTAGCAAAAACTCACTAGTTAAAAGAAAACTTTCTACAATCTAGTCTAAACCACTTCTCCTGTGATTTGAATTTATGACATCTAATTCTGGAATTCTTTATAACAGTGAAAATTCCACTGTCATTCATTTTACTAACCCCTCTCAGAGAACTATACACACCTGATTGGGGTGTATAGGCCTATACACCCCAATCAGGTACCCTCTAAGGCACCTGGTTGCTAAGCTCTGTAGGCCCCATATTCAAAGTCTTTCCTCATATGGTCAGCCTTTTGCCAGCCTCACTGTGCAAGTTCCCCTCCTCTGGACCCTTTCACAACAAGCTCAATTTTTGTTTTCATATGAGGTATTCATACTTAAACACGGTATTGCAAATACAGTTTTACAACTGCCTTGTATAGTGGGATTATGACCTCCGTATCAAATGCACTAGTCCCGATGTGTCCCAAATAACTGGAATCGACTGTACTTGGATTTCTGGAAACCTTTTGGTACTGTTGCACATGGAAGCCTGCTGTACAAATTGGAGATGTATGGAATTAAGGATAAGTTGCTACAATAGATAAAGGGATGGTTGAGTGGGAGACGACAGAGAGTGGTAATCAATGGACACTGCTCTTCGTGGACAAATGATATATAGGAATTTCGCTAGCAGGGACAGGGAGGTGATTATCCCATTGTACACGGCAATGGTGAGGCCACATCTAGAGTACTGTGTACAGGTCTAGAGGTCTATTTTAGGAAGGATGTAGAGTTGCTAGAATGAGTACAAAGAAAGGCAACAAGATTGGTGAGGGGGAACAAAGGGGTGTTCTTACCAAGAAAGGCTTAAGTTCTGCAAATTGCAGTACCTGGAGAGTAGGCACCTACAAGGTTGTTGTTATTTGGTTTTTAGGAGCATTAGCAATCAAGGCCATATTTCTCCGGGGATATGCGGTGGTCATTCCCTAACCTTTCCGCATCCTCCGTATTTGGTGGTCACGGGCTCGAACCCCGGTCTAATCAAGAAGCGCGTGCTACGCACTGCTGCTCCTGCCCACCTGGCTACAGAAGTGCTTCACCTGCAAGGTGATCTGATAGAATGTATAAAGCCTTGAATGGTTTGAGTATGCTCAATGCTGATGGGATTCTTCCTCTTGCTCAGAATAATCACCTGAGAGAGCATAAATTCAAATTGAGGAAAGACAGTTGTAGGTTGTTGTTGTTATTTGGTTTTTAGGATTAGCAACTAAGGCCATATTGCTCCGGGAATATGCAGTGGTCATTCCCTGACTTTTCCGCATCCTTCGTATCTGGTGGTGACGGGCTCGAACCCCGGTCTAATCAAGAAGCATGTGCTATGCACTGCTGCTCCTTCCCACCTGGCTACGGAGGCACCAACAGTTGTAGGATAGATGTGCGGAAGTCTGCCTTTAGCCAGCAGGTAGTTGATTGGTGGAACAGGCTTCCATCTTTTTGTTGTGGAAGTTGATAGCCTAAATAAATTCAAGGCTGAGCTGGACAGGTATTTGGAATGAATAGAGGGGTGAAATCGGAGCTTTTTTTTTTTGTTGGCTGATGCTGCATAAACTTGCAGCATCAAGTATTCCATAATTCCATAATTCTTGCATCGTGTGCCTCTACTAATACTAATGTTGTGTGTCCTTCAGAATGCCATTTCCATCTAAATGTTCCTGGATTGTATTCTTGGTCATTGCCTCTAAGATATTTCCTACCACTGAAGTCGGATTAAACAGCCTAGTCCCCGACTTCACTCTTGCCTTTATATATTGGCACTTCTCCAATCTGAAGGAATCCCATCCAAGTCCAAAGACTTTTCATAATTAACTTCAGTAGTTCAATACACCGTCTGGCCACTTCTCTTAAAATTACAAGGTATATGCCATCAACTCCTCCAGAGCCTAGCCTTAATTGCCTTTAGGCTCGGAAGTCTTTCTAATAAATAAAAAAAAAAAAAAAAAAAGTAAAGTGCAGCCATTATCAACCCACTGCAGGATGGAAGCCTCCTCAACAATTCATGTTAAGGGAAATGGACCATAATCTGCCACGCTGGTCCAGTGCGGGCTGGCAGATCGACCGTATTCAGCAGTCAGGGGCTTGAACCCTGGTCTACTCAAAGAGCGTGTGCTACTGCACTCCCGCTCCTGCCCACTCGGCTATGGAGGCCATAGTCATCTGTAATTTCAAAATTACTAATTTTATATGGCTCAGTCTCACTTGCACAACTTCTCCTCAGCATAAAAGGCCTTTCAACAGTAAAGGTCAATGTGAAGTATCTATTCAATTCATCAGCAACATTGGCTGGGTTATTTAAGACTTCCCTGCCCCAGCACAAATGGGTCCAATCCAATTCATTTTCTTCTCTTTTGTAGTTACTTACATGAAAAACTCTTATTTCCCCATTCTTTGCTCCCTTAGCTAGTGTTTCTCATACTCAGCCTTGGCCTGCCTAACCTTATCTGTGATACCATTATAGATCAACTAGTAGCTTTTGTAGACTTCAGTACTTTTCACTGCTCTTAACTTTCCCATGCTGTCTTTTTCTGATCTATTAGACTAGCCAGCTCATATTCATCCAATCTAGCATCCTCAAGCTATATTTTTTAATAGTATATATGCATTCATAGCTTCTGTGATGATTATTTAGAAAGTATTCCATAATTCTAATATATTTGCTCCCTCTGCAATCTGCCCAATTAATAGATGCCATGTAATACCATAAACTGCCAGTCCCCTTTTCTGAAACCCTGCCTTTACCTTTAACTACTATAACATCTCTTTATCTTCCAACTAATGACTGCATAATCACTACCTGCTAATGGTTCCTGTACTTTAAGCACTGCGATGTCATCTGACTCGTGAGCAATGATGAGATCAGGAATATTCTTACCTGTAGTATTTTCTTTAATGTGCTCATACAAATAATACGTTTCTGATATCCCTACATGTCCACATTTGATAGCATTAATAATATTATAATTCCTCAAATTTATTAAATTCACCAAAGAAATTTTATTTCTAGCAAGGTTATAACTAATTTAAAACTTTAAAAATGAAATGGTATACTCATCTAATGCATTAGCATTAGATGAGTATACCTCATCATATGCCTCAACTAATGCATTAGCATTAGTTGAGGCATATGATGCAAGAAAGCAAGCCTATACAGCATCATCAAAAAAAAAAAAAAAAAAAAAAACAACTTCACATTTTGCCCATACAGTCACTCCAAATGTTTTTCTAGTTCAGCATTAAATTTATTTAAGCTATCAACTTCTACAACAGATAGAATTCTGTTCCAGCAATCAACTATCCCCTGGCTAAAGGCAAACTTCTGCACATCTATTCTACAACTGTCTTTCCTCAATTTGAATCTATACCCAATCAGGGTCTTAGTCTGAGCAAGCGGAATTATCTCATCAGCATTGAGACTGCTCAAACCATTCAAGGCCTTATACACAATCAGATTCCCCCCCTGCAGGTGCCTAGTCTCCAAATGCCGCAACTTGCAGAACTTAAGCCCTTCTACGTAAGCTCACCCCCTTTGTTCCCCTCACCAATCTTGTTACCCTTCTCTGTACTCATTCTAGCAACTCTACATTTTTCTAAATTGAGGCCTCCAGACCTGTACACAGTACTCAAGATGTGGCCTGACCATTTCCTTATACAAAGGGATAATCACCTCCTTATCTCTGCTAGCAAAATTCCTATATATCATCGACAAAACTCGATGACCTGCTCTGGCAGCCCACCTGCACTACTCAGAGAACTTCATCTGTCTGGACAATTACCCCAGGTATTTTTCATTCTCCACCTCCCTGTTTGGTACTACACTCCCTGAGTGTAGTACCAAATAGTTGGTACATTTCTCTTGGGTTACTGCTACCCATATGCAGTACTTTGCATTTGTCAATATTAAACTTTAGTTGCCACTTCTCAGCCCATCTGCCTAACTTTTCTAGATCCTGTTGCAGTAGCATACTGTCTTCAGTGTCATTAATGACCCTGCCAACCTTCTTTGTATCATCTGAAAATTTGGATGTTAAGCCTGATATACCTTCATCAATAACTTGATAAACACAGAAAACAACAATGGGCCCAGCACTAATAACATTAGTCCACGTAGAGCAGTGTCCATTTATTACCACTCTCTGCCGTCTCCCACTCAACCATCCCTTTATCCATTGCAACAACTTGCCCTTAATGCCATACCGCTCCAATTTGTACAGCAGTCTTCCATGTGCAACAGTATCAAAAGCTTTCCTGAAATCCAAGTATATGATATCAAAATTATTTTTTGCATCCAGTTCCTTTGTGACTACATCGTAGTATCCAATCAAATTGGTCAGACAAGACTTCACCTTAACAAACCCATGCTGTGTCTTATTTTTAGCATGACAGGAATTATCTGTTCTCCCGGCTTTTGCTCTGGATCTGGCTGTATCTAAGTATCACACTTAGATACATAAAATGTTGTTGTTGTTGTTGTATTTGAGGTTTTTGGCACAAGGGCCTCTTGGGCCATATTGCGCCTGTTCATGGTTTGGGTATCGCTGATTTCACGTTATGATTAGATGCTGTTATATAAGTTTATACTTAAACAGATCCTCGAAATTTGCTTCCTTACCAAGAATATGTGATAAGGTTAAGGGTTCCTGCAAATTGGAGAGGGAGCTGAAGCTGGAATTTCGGACAGATGAAAGGTGGGGACATTCAATGAGAATATGTTTTATTGTTAGGTGCGACTGGCAAAAAAAGCACTGAGGAGGAGTCTCTCCCAAAAGCAAATGCAGATGAGTTGGATGTGAATGACTGATGCGAAGCCTTGCCAGGATTACTTCTTGTCGCCTGTTTCTTCTAAAACTAGATGTCCACAGTTGAGGCTCTTTTTTTTATCTGGAACAGTTTATTATTGGTTTGAGATTGCCAGAGGTGAGACCATTGTTTCCAACATGTTTTTTTAATAATGGATTTGTAGTCTGTGTATGGAACTTTCAGTTGACTGTAAGATCCAGAGTCGGGATGTTTAGCAGCCTCATCCACACGATCATTACCTTGGATGCCGACATGACCAGGAATCCAGCAGAAGATAACCTTGTAGTTGGCTGTTTGATGGTAAAATAATTTAGACCGGATCTCTTTAAGAACGGGATGAGAGGGAGGAAAGGTAGATTGAAAGGCACTGATTGCACTTAAAGAGTCTGTATATATCAGAGATTGTTTAATATGATATTTGTTTATGTTATCTAGAGCCAGTTTTATTGCAAATAATTCTGCAGTATAGATACTGCATTCAGTGGGAAGAGAGGCAGCTGTTAAGAAAGTGGCGGAAACTGCTGCTGCACCAACAGCCATATCTGTTTTGGAGCCGTCGGTATAGATATGAACTTTCTCTGAGTTTTCCAAAGAATGCAGTTTATGTAGCTGTTAAAAGTTGGTATTTGCCAGGGAGGATTTTCCCCATCTTGAAAAGAAATTGTCACAGAGAGGTATGAATTCAGTCCAGGGAGGTTCAGGAGTAGCAAGGTCTTGGAATATATTCTTAAAGTTAATTTTCCAACTGATCATGAGTTCTTGCAGTCGAATCCCTGCAGGGCGGTTTTCATTAGGTTTATTGTGATATAGCAGTGTATGTTAAGGATCAAACAGATACTGCCAGCTGGGGTGGGCTGGAGTACTTCCAATCTTTTCTGCATAATTTAACAATAACATTTTCCTCCTGAGATGCAGAGGGGATTCGTTTGCCTCAATATACAGGCTGTGAACCGGAGATGTTCTGAAGGCTCCAACAGCTATTCTAAGGGCACTATGCTGGATGGTGTTCAGACGTAATAGAGAACTTTTTCTGGCAAAGTCGTAAACAGGTGCTCCATAATCCAAGCGCGATCTTATTAAAGCTCTATAAAGATGTAGGAGAGAGCTTCTGTCAGCACCCCAGGACATAGCAGAGACAGCTCTTAGGATATTCAGTTTTTTAAGACAAGTATTCCGGAGGTACACCATATGGGAAGCAAAATTAAGTTTGTTATCTAGATTTAACCCCAACAGACGGAAATTGTTAGTGACTGGAATCAGGCTGTTGTTTAAAAATATTTCTGGATCTGGATGTAGTTTCCGTTTTTTACAGAAATGAATAGCAGTAGACTTCTTTTCTGCTAGGGAATAACCATTCCGCAATGCCCATGATTCTATTCTAGCTATAGCAATTTGAAGTTGCCTTTCGATGGTGTTCATAGTCTGGGATTGAGTAGAGATAATGAGGTCATCGGCAAACATGTATGATTCTACTGTATTTGGTACATCCCTTGTCATGTTGGTGATTCTTATTGCAAATAATGTTGGACTCAGAATGGAACCCTGTGGTACACCTTCCTCTTGTTCAAATGTTTTGGATAAATTATTCATGTATCTGACCTGAAAAGTTCTATGGCATAGGAAGCTTTGTATAAATTGGGGTAGATGACCTCTCAAGCCGAAAGAGTGTAGATCTTTAAGAACACCATACCGCCATGTGGTATCAAAGGCTTTCTGAATATCTAGATTAATCATCACCAGATGCTGTCCCCTTATGAAGGCATTACGTATATTTGACTCTGCTTTTATCATTACGTCTAAGGTGGAACGGTTTTTCTGAAACCCGTACTGATTACTATTTAGCAAGTTGTTAGTTTCCAGGAACCAGATTAACCGCCTGTGAACCATTTTTTCCAGGACTTTGCCTAAACAATTGGTCAGTGAAATTGGCCTATAGTTATGTGGAAAGGTACGATCCTTTCCGGACTTTGGGAAGGCTAGAACTATTGAGTGACACCAGGAAACTGGGTAAGCATTTTCTAAGAATATTCGGTTGTAATAGTTTAACAATGATCTTTTTGCTCTGTCGTTCAGTTGTTTTAACATTATATAGTAGATCCCATCTGGACCAGCAGCGCTATTTGATGTTTTATTGAGCGCTCCAAAAAGTTCTGTTAATGTGAATGGCTGGTTATATGGATGTGAAATTCTCGTGGAAAAATTAATCTTATGCTGCTCTGCAGTTTTTTTAATTCGCTGAAAGGTTGGTTTGTAGGAGGCTATTGCTGATATGCTAGCGAATGATTCCGCTAAGGCATTTGCTATTTCTCCCGGGGATGACAACTCTTTCCCTTCCCAGTTTAGTATTGTAGCTGGGGACTGAATGTATTTGCCATTTAGTGTTTGTATTTTTCTCCAGATAATTCTGCTGTCTGTATCCTTGTTTATGCTCGAGGAAAAGCTAATCCAGGCATCTTTCTTTGCTTTTTGTCTTATTTGGCGGAACTGAGCTTTCAGTCTTTTGAAGTTAATTAGATTGGTAGTTGTGGGAAATTTACGAAATAAATTCCAAGCTCTATTTTTGTACTGTTTGGCGTGTGTGCAATCTTGATTCCACCAGTAATTACTATGTTTCCGTTTCCCCGGGAAAGATTTTGGTATTGCGGAGGTAGCAGCTTGTAATATTTGTTTAGTTACATGTTCTGTGACATTGTCTATGGGTTGAGATTGAATTATTTTATTGTCTAACTGCACGTGGGTTGCATATTCATACCAGCGTGCCCTACGAAATTTCGAAGTGGAGCGACGTAGTGAAGGAGAGTTTGCCCGTGTTTGCAGCTTGCAGAGAATCGGAAGGTGATCACTGTTTAGTGGATTTTCAAGAACCGACCACTCCATAATAGTATATACGGAAGGAGAACAGATTGACAGGTCTATTGCACTTATGGATCCTGTCGAAAAATGAATATAGGTAGGTTCACCAGTGTTCAGAAGGGTAAGTTGATAAGAGTCCAGAAGGGATTCTATTAATTTGCCTCTCTTGTCAATTGTTGGAGATCCGCACATCGGATGATGAGCATTAAAGTCTCCAAGTAAGCAGAAAGGAGACGGTAGCTGTTCTATTAGTTTTTCTAGGTCATCTGCAGAGAATGAGAAATTAGGAGGAATATATATAGATGCTATTGTAAGAGTGATGCCAATTTCAATGCGCACTGCCACTACTTCAAAAGGAGTCTGAAGAGCAATATGTTTGGAGGGTACGTTGTTTCTTATAAGAACCGCCACTCCTCCACGGGCTGGAGAGTCGATATTTCTATCTCTTCTAAAGATAGAGTAATTTTTTATAGTAGGACACACTTGTGAATTTAAATAAGTTTCCTGTAGGGATACGCCTGCTGGATCATAACGGTGGATGAGATCACATATATCATCTTTTGTACTGCAAAACCCTCTACAATTCCATTGAAGAATTCTTTCCATTAGGCGGTTTTGTTGGTTGTTTTTGTTTCTGACTGCTTTTTAGTTGTGACTTGTTTGCATCGATCCGATTTTCCTTTGTCTTTCTTTGGAAAGTAGGGACGTGTTACGTCCATCTCATCAGTCGCATGAAGTTCTAATATGGCATCTTCTGGGTCATTGTGCTGGTCAATATCCATTCTGGTTGAATTTGGTGATTTCAGTACCATGGTTTCTGTCACTTTTTGTTTTGCTGTTGGGTTTACATTAGCTGGAATGGTAATTGGGGTATTACTGGCTGTTCAATTTTTTGTTGCGAAGGACACTGTTTGGGGGCAGAGAGCATGGAGCGTGCCCAATTAGCGATAGACATATTTGGGGGAACAGCAACATCTGTTTGTGTACCTGTTGACTGAAATTGTTTAGCAGCCATTGCATATGTATGTTTTGGATCTGTTTTTAGTATTTGCCTTCTCGCCTCTGGATATGTCACTTTATTCTCAACTTTATATTTCTGGATTTTTTTTCCTTGCTTCCAAAGTTCGCAACTTTTGGAAAAAGCTGAGTGATCACCCTTACAGTTTGGGCAAACAGAAGTCGTAGCAGTGCATTCAGTTTGATTGTGCTCCTTCGATCCACAAATTGGACATACTGACTCACCTCGACATGCTGTTTGGGAGTGTCCATATCTTTGGCACTTGTAACACCTGAGTGGGTTTGGGATGTAAGGACGGACACGGCAATGGAGATAGCCTGCTTTAACAGATGATGGTAGGATGGGAGAGCTGAAAGTAAGAATTATGCTCCTAGTGGGAACAAGAACACCATCTTTCCAAGTCATAATTCTCCTTGCTTGTATGACTTTTTGTTTACTTAGCTCTTGAACTATCTCCTCCTCTGATACAGCTAACAAGTCCCATTCTGCGATTACTCCCTTCGAGGAGTTTAAGGTGGCATGGGGAGTAATTTTTATTGGTTGTCTGCCAAAAGTAGTCCTGTTTAATAATTTTTCGGAATGCTGGGATTTCATGGTCTCTACAAGAAGATCCCCTGACTGGAGCCGCTTTACTGTTTTTGGTGGACCTGCAGCAGACTCGATGCATTTTTGGACAAGGAATGGGGACAGTTTACTCAGAGGCAACTCTGATAGAGAGTGTAGTATGAGGAATGCTGGTATTTCCTCTTGTGGGGTTGTTTTCAACCTCTTTGGTTGAGAGTAGTCATTTTCGGTATCATTTTCTAGTCTTGAGCTCAATGGCTCTAAAGGTGGAAAAGAACTGTTTTCCATCTTTGCTCCTTTCAGCCCCGGGAGAGTGGATTTCTTCTCCCAGGTTGCCGGCCCCACCACGGGGAGGCAGGAGCAGTGCCGCTAGAGTGACCAAGCGGTATAAAGGTTAATGCGTTAGTTTAAAGAGAAAAAAAGGTGAATTTCCTTCCTGTAACTTAGTTACAATTCGTAATACTAAGTTAACAAATAATTAATGGGAATGTAAGAAAACTTTTACAAATGAATATAACTGTAGCTTTGACAAGAACGCTCTAGAAATCACTCAGGGAATCACTTGATCACTATAACGTTTGGCACCCGGGGCCTACATAAAATGAAAGGAATTAATATATGGAGAAAATGTATTCTGAAGACATTAATTACTGTTTTTTTTGTGAGGCAATCCAAAAATGATTGTTTACTATTAGCCATATACTGCAAGAAAGCCACAGGCATTTGCTCTATTAGCCAAAAAATAATAATGAAAATGAAAATAAAACATAAAATAAATAATAAAAAAAGAAAATAACTTCAGCTTTTGTTAGCCACAGAAATAACTGATTTCAGTAAATTAACTACTTCTTACATGATGTGTGAAAGTAAACTTCTTACAAGTGCCAGTTTAAACTACTTCCCTCACAATTTGAATATTAGCATTAGCAAGGACACATGATGCAAGAAAGCAAGCTTATATAGCACCAGCCAAAAAAAAAAATTTTATTTTAACCCATCCCCTTGCTCCAAATGTTTTGCCTTGAATCTATTTAAGCTAGCAACTTCTACAACGACAGATGGAAGTTTGTTCCAGCAATCAACCACCCGCTGGCTAAAGGCAAACTTCCGCACATCTATCTTACAACGTCTTTCCTCAATTTGAATTTATGCCCTCTCAGGAGATTATTCTGAGCAAGAGGAAGAATCCCATCAGCATTGGGCATGCTCAAACCATTCAAAGCTTTATACACCTCAATCAGATCACCTCGCAGGTGCCTAGTCTCCAGATACTGTAATTTGCAAAACTTAAGCCTTTCTTCGTAAGAGCACCCCTTTGTTCCATTCACTAATCTTGTTGCCCTTCTCTGTACTCGTTCCAACAGCTCTACATCCTTCTTAAAATAAGGCCTCCAGACCTGTATACAGTACTCAAGGTGTGGCCTGACCGTTGCCTTATACAAGGGGATAATCACCTCCTTATCCCTGCTAGAAAAATTCCGGTATATCATTGACAAGACACCATGAGCTACTCTTGCAGACTGTCTGCACTGCTCAGTAAACTTAATATCTGCCTTAACAATTACCCCCAGGTCCTTTTTATTCTCTACCACTGTCAGTGTAGTACCATAGAGTTGATACATTACTCTGGGATTACTGCTTCCTATATGTAGTACTTTACATTTGTCAATGTTAAACTTCATTTGCCACCTCTCAGCCCATCTGCTCAACTTTTCTAGATCCTGTTGCAGCAGTGTACTGTCATTAGTGTCATTAACAACCCTGCTAACCTTTGTATTGTCTGCAAACTTGGACATTAAGCCTGATATACCATCATCAATATCATTTATAAATACAGAAAACAACAATGGACCCAAAACCGAACCCTGAGGGACTCCACTAATAACATTAGTACACGAACAGCAGTGTCCATTGATTACCACTCTCTGTCTTCTCCCACTCAACCATCACTTTATCCATAGCAAAATTTGCCTCCAATGCCAACACTGCTCCAATTTGTGCACCAGTATCTAAGGCCTTTCTAAGATCCAAATATATGATATCAAAGTTATTCTTTGCATCCAGTTCTTTTGTGACTTCATCATAGTATCCAATCAAATTGGTCAGACAAGACCTGCCCTTAACAAAACCATGCTGTGTCTGAACTATAACTGAATTCTTGTGTAGATGATCCTGCAGTGCTTCTTTAACCAGTGCCTCCATTAATTTTCCTGGAACCAAAGTTAAACTAACAGGTCTATAATTACTTGTGTCAGCCTTTGATCCTCCTTTGTGAATTGGGGTTACATTTGCACATCTCCAGTCTATGGGTACCTCCCCTGAGTCCAAAGAAGCTCTCATAATTATGGCTAGGGGTTTGCTTACTTCCTTTGCTGCCTCCTTTAATATAACTGGATAGATCCCATCCACCCTGGGTGCCTTTTTTATGTTTATCCTCAACAATTTCTCCTCCACTTTCCTCCCAGTTATTAGAAAATCATCTAGCTCACTACCAATGTTTACTTCACCTACGACATTCCCCTTCCTGAATAACTCCTCATGTGTGAATGTAGATGCAAAATACTTGTTTAGATTGTTAGCCACCTGAGCAGGATCCTCAACTGTTGAACCATCAACATCCAGTGGACCAATCTGATTCATCCCTTTCCTTCTTGAGTTTAAATAGGTAAAGAACTCTTTTCTGTTTTTCTTTGCATCGTTTGCCAAGGATTTCTCATACTCTGCCTTTGCCTGCCTAATCTCCTTTGTGACTTGGTTACAGACTAACTTATATCTATCATAGGCTTCCATGTCACCCATTAATTTGTATGTATCCATGCATTTTTCTTCTCTGCCATATGTCTCATTAGTTCATCTGACAACCAACTTTTTCCTTTGTTCAACGAATTACTTAATCCATTCAAACAAGCACCAAATAACACGTGCCCACACCTTATTCTGGTTACTGTGAGAAGCACCAGAGAATAACTAGTAACTTTTTAGATTATCTGTTGTGGTTGTATACTTTTGTTATTTAGTTAGGAAACAGCCACACACACATGCACAGAGGAATTTATTGGGGTGATTTTTACACTTTTGAGGCATAAAGATGTGCTTCAGTAATTCATCATTAAGGTAAAAATAATAAATACAAAATAATTATATTCTTGTAGATTAGCTGAATAGATATGCAAGTAGTATAATCAGTCTATGTTCATGTAAACTTTCCCATCACAAACTAGACATGCTAGAAAAAACCGAAAACAGATTTGGAATCGGCATCCAAAGATCAATCTACTGCACATATTTTACTCCCAAGAAAAATACTTGTTAACCTGTCTTATTTAAAGCAGAAGTGCACATTATTACATACTGAAAAATATGTAAATCTGTCAGACTGCACAAAGAATTTAAAAATTAACAACACAAAAAAACCAGTACTGTCTTAACGCATAGGCACACATGGGCCCCTAGAATATAGTACAGTTTACCAATTAATTATCATTTAAATATTGAAATGTTTGTGTTTTTCAAGGCTTATAATGTTCAAAAGTTTCTGTTGATTAATCCTTGCATCACATCATGTTTTTTTTTTATGTTTAAACATTGATTTTGTTGAAAGTAGCAATAAATCTAAAGGTTTAATTTTATTGACTGTTTACATTTTTATTCCTTTGAATGAGTGGATGGGGCCCCAGTGCATTGCTTTGCCCAGGGCCTACAATGTTGTTAAGACAGCCCTGGGAAAAAAAAAAAAAAAACTTTGTTATTTATGATGTTAATTTGTATCCACATTCCATACATAAAAACAACTTCAAAGACTAAGGTCATATTGCATATAAAAACTTCTTCAAGAGATTAAAAAAAAGGAAACAAGCCATTCACTTAATCCATTATTTAATCTATTCAACCAAATAACATGTGCCCACACCTTATTCTGGTTACTGTGAGAAGCACCAGAGATAACTAGTAACTTTTCAGAATATCTGTTGTGGTTGTACACTTTTGTTACTGAGTTAGGAAACAGCCACACACAAACACACACACACATGAATTTGTTGGGATGATTTTTACACTTTCGAGGCATAAAGATGAATGTGCTTCAGTAATTCATCATTAAGGTAAAAATAATAATAAACAGGGTTGGCCACTTCCAGAATTACTTTGAAAATTAGTTTTAGTATTCTGTGGTCATAAAATTCTTGCAGTCACATAGAAACTAATGAGTCTTCAACAAAAAATAAAGGAATGTTGTGTGTGTTAAGCACCAAAATGTAAATAACATACGTACTCTTTAAAGAGTATCTGTATTATTATTAGTAATGACAAACGATGCAAGAAAGCCAGCTTCTAAAGCATGAACCAAAAAAACCGTCCCACGTGTATCATTATTTTTCATGGTTGCTACTTTTGTACTCTACACTTTTCTCTTTCAGGTCTTTCATTATTTTCCTTCATTAACTACAGTTGGTGTGGAGAAAATAATACAAATGAAGCTGTTTACATTCCATATTTACATCTGTGGTTACTGTAATACAATGCTTGAGGGTTGGCCATCTGCTCACCGCCTCCTCTAAATCCCCCTCCCCTACCATTTACAGTATTCCAAATTTTCTGAAAATAAAAAATAAAAATTTAAAATTAAAACTCTTGTACTCTTTTCGCTATCTGCAGATTTGATATCCCTAACTACCCATGGAACTTAGGCTGTGAAGTGCCAATGAAGTTCCCTGTAACTTGCATGTATTCTGACCGTGCAACTCTCTCTGCCTAGATCAACTCGACCATGATGTGAAAAATAACGATACAAGTTCCTCGCGCCATTAACGGGATTCGAACCCACAATAGGCACTAGGTTTTTTGTGTTAATAAAAAAAAAAACATCATAAATTTGTTTCAGTAACTGAAGTGTAAATATCTACTAGCTGTAAAATAATTCCTAACAAAACCAAATCGCCTTCATTTGGAAGGGGAAAACGACCAGAAGATAAAAGACTGCGCTAAGTCATGCGATATATCGAATAGAGAAATATTAATTTACATACGTCTTCTTCCTGCCCAACTTTCATCGTTTCGCCCTGTTTATATTCTTCTGTTGACATAATTAGCAATGTCCACACCAGAAAGCGTTAAAATATTTCTTACCAACGTAGAAAATATACTCTTTCACTATACCCACGCACAATGGTGTATTTTTTACCGCACGTTCAATGACAACAATGCGTCACAAGCGATACCTACAACTGCAGTATCGCAAATTATGTCAAAAAATTATGCATTTCTGGTAAATAATCCTCTCGGGAAACAAAAATGGAAGAATAAGAAATAATTTATCTATATTCATGTCATCTCAGAAAAGCACAGATTTTAATTTTTATAACAAAGACATCCGAAACAAATTAGCATATTTTCATTTACTAATGTAGTTAAGCATCAACGCAATGAGGACGTTTAGAGCCCGGTGATTACGACGCCGGACCAATAATGTGATGTACCCGAGTTCGAATTCTACCGCGGAAAAAACATCGCGAAAGTCGTCTCATCGGACTCACAATTCCCATGGCCGAAGTTATGGCTGAGACAGAGTGTTGCTCCATCTGGTGTCGCTCCCGATACCTACTACCACAACTGAACGCAAAAACAGTTAACAGGCTGTTGACCTGTTAACTGTTTTTGCATGGTTGGATGAAGATGACAGAGAGAAATACTGAACACACTTCATCGAGTCTCGCGTAGGACAATCACTCACGTTCAGATCATAGACAAAGGGGAAAGATGGAGAGAGTAGACAAAGCGGCGATGCCCCCATGATATGGGTACCACAAGGGAAGGGCAAGCCGATCCAGATGAAGCAACTCTAAGGGCCTCATGGGCAACTGCACTAGTAACCAACCAGGAAGGGGAAAAAAAAGCCAAAACATGACGTGGAGTGGAAATAAATAGGTTCGTTATGCAAACATAGTAAAAACTAACCAAGCTAGAAATCGATATGACAATGTACAGGATGAAAAACCAGGTGGATAAAATAATACATGACTGTTGAGGTCACCCAACAGCAACCAGCAGACCAGCGACGGACAATCGTCACGAAAAAAATCTTGGAAAAAAATTAAGCAGGACAGGAGCGACTAATTAGAAAGAATACGCACACAACAGAACCACAACTAAAGGAGGAACAGCAAGTACAAAAATTACAACTTGTAGCAGTTGAAGTGAAAACAGACGAGGTTGTGATAGCAAGAAAAGAAGAAGAGCGGAAGAATCACAGAAATCGAGGGAACAGACCCCATAGAGACCCACACTATACCGAGTCAGAAACTCAAAAGAAGACAAAGATTACCTGGATCGGCGAATAATACTGGATAGGCTCAACAACAACAAAGTAACACCGGATACCATCTGCACAACCACCTACTCTGTCAGTGTAAACAGAGAGTTTTTAAATTTTATGCAGTGCAAAAAACTGATGAAGTTACCAACAGCAAATTCTAAATGTGAAGCAATCATTGAAGCTATTAGGCTTTTCATCCCGACTAAGGTATACTGTTAGAGAGTTACACCTAAACGGATGTCAGACGAACAGATGAGACTGTGTCAGAGAAGGAAAAATATGTGGGACGAATATAGAATATAAGGCGCTAGAGAATTCTATGGTATACACTGTGTGATCACTGAATTATGACCTAATACCCAGTTGGACCACTGTTCGCACGGATAACAGCCGCTATTCATTGAGGGATTGACTCCACTAGATGTCTGAAGGCATCTACAGGGATCTGCATCAATTAGTCTTGGAATAGATGACGGTTGTGTGACCATGAGTATCGAAGGATAGTCAAAAATGAAGACTTGGGACAATAAGGCAATGCAGACAGGTTGCAGGACGCCTCAAGGAGTTTTGTCAATAATATAAAGAAACTTCGAAAACCATGGTTATGTTACCTCTTGAGGCTGTATCATTTCTAGAGGACACACTTTAGAGATCATCCAGATCTGCTGGAACCGGTGCAGAGAAGGATAATAAGATTGGAAACCCTTACCAAGAATGGCTTCAGTCGTGCAAATTGCCACGTCTAGAGACTACGTGCTTGCGAGGAGATCTGCCTGATGTGTCCTTGAATGGCGATAGCATTCTTCGTCATGCTGAGACAACACACATTAGTGGATATAATTTCAAATTAAGGAAGCATGGATGCATGACAGATAGTAGCGGTCAATGATGCAAAAAAGCAAGCTTACATAGCATCAGCCAAAATTATAATAAAAAAACAGTTCACTGAATCATACCATCCAAGAATTTGTCTAGTTCTCCCTTGAAGTTATTCAACTTATCCACTTCCACAACAACAACACATTGAAGCTGTACCAACAATCATCCATCTGCTGGCTGACGGCAAACTGCTGCACATGAATCCTGCAACCAACTATTCTTTTTACCCCAACTCCACCATGTGTGTAGTCTCAGCAAGTGGAAGAATACCATTAACATTCTGCTAACTCAAACTTGCCAAGGATTACAGAACCTCGGTCAGATCTCAGCGCAGGTTTCTAGTCTCGAGACGCGAAAATTTGGATAAATGAAGCATATATAGGTAAGAGCATCCTTTTGCACCCGACAGCAATCTGGTCGCTCTTCTCTGCACCCAGACCTAAATCCTTCCTAAAGGAAGGCCTCCAGGCCTGCATACAGTACTACAGATGGGGCCTAACCATGGTTTGTACAAAGGGATAATCATGATAATCACACCCATCACTGCTAGCAAGGTTTCTGTATATCATTGGCCAAATGAGCTGTCCTAACTCATGCCTGCGGTGCTCAGAGAACTTCATCCCTGAATGCACAATTACCCCAGATCTTTTTCATACTCTACTACACCGAGAGTTGTACCTCGCAATTGATAAGTTACTCTGGGGTTATTGCTGCCGATGTGTAGTAACTTGCATTTGTCAACGTTAAACTTCATCTGCTATTTCTCGCCATTGATTCAATTTTTCTAGATCTTCTTGCAGTAGTTCACCCTGATGGCTGTCATTAACCAGCTTGCCAACCTTTGTATCATTTGAAAACTTAGAAATTAAGTCTGATATACCTTTATCAATATCATTAATAAATACTGAAAACAACAATGGACCCAGCCCTGAATGGTGAGGAACTCCATTAATAACGTTAATCCATGAAGAGCAATGCTCAATGATGACCATTGTCTGTCTTCTTCTACTTAACCATCCCTTTATGTAACTAGCACTTAATGTCACATTGCTCCATTTGTACAGTAGGCTTTTTCGAGCAACAATATCAAAAATCTAAGTATATGAAGTCAAAATGGATTTGAACGAATGGCTCACGAAGGATACATGTACGCTATCCAAGGCTAGGTAATCAACAGCAAGAACTATACAAAATACATCACGATGGCCCCAGAGTCACTGAGACGAATGTCGAAGATGACACCTGGCACTAGAAACAATCCAGTTGATCACCATGACATGCAGGGTTCTCATTATTCAAATGGAACACACTCGTACACATAACTAGTTCGCCAGGATAACACGTTGTTGGTGTTGTAGTAGGGTTTTGGGAGCATTAGCTAATAAGGCCACAATGCTCCATATATGTTGCTGTAAATTGCACGTGTTCTATGGTCGATTTTCTGGTGGCTGGAAAAAAAAAACCCGTTCCGGGAGAAAAAAAAATTCAACACTTGCCTGAAAACGACAAACTTATCCAAGTTGTGATAAAGGCCCCTAAAAATTACTCACATCATCGGCTCGACTCAAACTCAGGTCTTTGCCACCCTATTTGGAGACGACAGCGATTCTACCAAATGTGATACTCACGAGGACCCAAGATAATAGCAACTACGGCATTGTATGCGCGGATAGTACAGTCGTGTCGTCACCGTCCTCCCCCACACTGGGTGTAAAATTCTCGGGTTCGAATTCTGTCGATGACTTCAAGAACCTTAATGGGCTATATGCACACCTTGGCTGCGTTAGTCGGTCTCGGGCAAAGATAGTAATGTTTTTCCTGAGAAAAACTGCGGTTTTTTGTCCAACAAATGCAGATCGACAAGAAAACACAAGGAATTTACAGATACGATTGAAATGGGTAGTTGAAATAGCTTTCTTGGTGATCCTAATGTAATAAATACCAGTTGCTCAAATAAAGTGTTTCGTATTACAAGTACGAACTCCAGGCCAAACTAGGTTCCCCGTTCACAAACAAATATAGAACTGCAATATAATATAAGATAAGACCATTTCGCACTGCAGGCCGGATATAACCCTCTTCGAAAAGAAGGAAATGGACACCCACCTGATCGACATAGCGGTGAGAACACAAGAAAATTCAACAAAAGGTATGAGCAAAAGATGAACTGCACAGAACTACGATATGTAGTCAAAGAAATGTGGCATATGGAACGTGTGATGACCATCTTAACAGCGTGTCAACCTTTGAGTGGTTCAAAAAAGCCTCCATAAGAATCTAGCATTAGTGGGCTTCCCTGGCAACACTTAGATGGAAATCCAGTAACCCGCGATCCTGAACACCTCTAGGATAATCAGAGATTTCCTTAACCAATAAGATTACCGAACATAAAAGCAACCCTTACACCTGGTACCAGGGAAGTTGGGTGGCTAGCAAGAATCCTTCTTGCTAGCCACCCAACACTAGATAATCAACATCATGAATTACAGGAATGTGAGAGAGAGGCCACGTGTCGTCGACGCCACCTGTCCCCACAAACAACCCAACGTCACCGTAGGATGCAGGTAACCCATCCAGATGAGTATGGAAGTATTTAGTTCATAGACATGACCAGGTCACCAGTTCACTTCCACGTCAGAATAATAGGATCCCGCACAACGCACCATACATACCCCAGGGCCGGATTTACAAATAAGCAAAAGAAGCTACAGCTTTGGGCTTCGCATTCAAGGGGCCTCGCCCCATCTTAAAAAATCTTTTTTTTAATATTACCATAGGTGAACTGTATATCAGAAGGGGACCATACATTGTGTATATTATCAACTATAGCTTAGGGCCACAACAAGTTTAAATCCGGCCCTGCATAACCCTCATCGATATGAAAAATGGCAACCTACCTGATCGACATGGTGATGTGCAACACCAACAACCTCCATAAACCCCAGGGTCCTCAGCTGCCGGATATCATCATTCTTTTCTTTTTTTTGGTGATTCCTTTCTATTTCTCTCTCTCTCTCTCTCTCTCTCTCTCTCTCTCTCTCTCTCTCTCTCTCTCTCTCTCTCTCTCTCTCTCTCTCTCTCTCAGGGTAACTTGGAAATTTTTTTTTTTTTTTTTTTGGCTGGTGCAGCATAAACCTCAGGCTTCCTTGCACTATATGGCTAATAATAATAATAATAATAATAATAATAATAATAAAAGCTACTAGTAGGAGAAGATCAGGAAGGGCACAGACCTAAGAGAGGAAGTCAAAGAAATGAGATTAATAGAACAAGTAATGAAAGCAGTGATCGTGATTCTCAGAAATTTGCTCGACCAATAACATTAACCGGACATAAAAACCACCACTTGCAACTGGTATCAATACCCGTCGCAGGATCAGAAAAACCCATTAGAAGAAGAACGTGATAACACTGGTCAACACGTAAAATGCTATGAAAATTAAAACTAATCTTGACTAATTTTCTGCTACTAAGCATGCAAATCACATTAAAATTTATCCACTGGCTCTTGTTTTCGAATAGTTGGCGTATCATATTAGCGAATAAGTCTATATTATCAACTATGGCTCTCGGAAAAACGCATTGCACACCGCACTTTCAGTACTACAGCGCTTTCACGTGATCGGCAACTGTCGCCTCGCTCTGCACAATAAGTTGTCGCATCCAATGCATCTTCGAATCTAACGCAGCACTCCTCGAATACGCCTAGGTATGGGGTGATTTGTTCAGTTAAAAGTTGTTCGGTGTGAAATCCTACTTTTTTGCGCAGTATTTGTGTGTGCAAGATTAATAAGCTCCGTACTCGTGTCAATAGTCCAGATGACTTCTGTTACGTATGTGGCGAAGTCACGTTAGCTTCAAGAAAGCGTCCCTTAAATCAAGCCATAAAAATGGCTACTTCTTGTACTTTGGGTGTAAAGCAGGCAACCAGGACAAGAACTGGGATTCACACTTATGCTCAGAGCCGGAACTAGTGTGGGGCAAGCGGGCCGCAAGCCCAAGGTGCAGCATTTTAAGAGCGCATTCGACCAGTTATATATTTTAAAACTGTTTCATTTTTGATTAAATTACAGTCGGAATCTGAGTTTAAAGAACTTCTTTATAGCGAATTTTTTGGATTCCTTTAGTAATTACATTTAAAAATTTCTGTAGAATCAAGAAAATTTCCATATAATGGATTATGAGAGATTTAACTTTGTATGCTTTGTTTCCACCTCTGGCCCACTAGCATAGCTACCCTTTATCGGACCCGAGGGCAAAGAACATGTTCGGGCCCCTACTTAATAATTGAAAATTGCAAAAACAGGAGACAGCCAAAGACGCCGAGTTCCAAAAGAGCTCGGTGGCAATTGCCTTGCCTGCCTACATGGTAGCTACGCCACTGCTCGGGCCTTTAGACAATTTAAGCAATTAGAAAGCGCAAATTAAGGGTTCAAGGGATTACCATTCCAAAATGTAAGTGGAACGTAAAATGTATGCAGCCCCGAAGAAATACTGCATATTTGTACGTACTACTTATGATTCTGCAAATTTTTGTGAGAGTGAAAAATATTATAAATTCGGGATTTAAAATTACTTAAGGAAAAATAATCAAGTAGAAACAGTGTTTTACAAATTTCGAAAATAGCAGAGAATATGGGCTTGCACCCAGCACACCCAGGGTTCTGAGCTGGATTCATTCTTCCAGGGTTCATTCTTCTCTTTCTTGGTGATTCTCTTCTACCTCTCTCTCCTTCTGTTAGGGTAACTCGAATTTTTTTTTTTTTTTTTTTTTTGGCTGGTGCACTATAAGCCTCAGACTTCCTTGCACCATATCAAAAAATAAAAAAAAAAAAAATAAATAAATAAATAATAATAATAATAATAATGGGGCACTGGTCTATCAGCCTGAAGGACCCGGGTTCGAATCCCACCTTTCTGGAAGCGAACGCAGCTCTATTACGCTGGGAGACCGATATTATAATAATATTATTATTAAATTATGATAAAAAAAAAAAACCACGAAAGTGGTCCCCATTGGACTTACCTTCCCCAAAGTCAGAGTGAGGGTTGAGGCAGATAGTGTCATTTGCGAGAATTAAAAATAAATAAATAAAATAAACCACTGGACATAAGCCGAAGCTAAACAAGTCCACCTCCATAGATGGATGATGTTGCAGAGAAATATTAATCATACTGCATCGAGTATGGCGCAGGATATTGTCACTCGCGTTCAGGCATTAGGCAGATGGGTCGGTTCGAAAAGTTGGAGACAGTCTCCAGAGCAAGACAGTGGAGCAAGTGGGGCTGTCCCCCTTAAGGCTACTGCAAGAGAAGGGCAAGACCATCGAGCCACACAACTCGAAGTGCTTCCTGAGCAACTGCGCTAGTGACCACCCAGGAAGGAAGAAAACGCCAACGCATTGAGTGTAGCATTGAAATGAATACATACATCATGCCAGCATACTATGAAATAACCAGGCTAGAGACCGATAAACAATGTACAGGTCACGACTACGTACCAACTGGTTGGAACTATACCCGGATATTCAGGTCACCGAACAGCGATTAGCAGACCAAAGAAGGATCATCGTCACGAAGAACCTAATAGATCCGCCCCTTTTGGAAAAAATCTAGCAGGACGTCAGTGGTCAACTACAAAGCACAAAGAACACGGTCAATCGGGAACCAGAGGAGGAACAGCATACCATGGAACCAGAGGAGAAACAGCAAGAAGAAATACAACCCAGAGTAGCTGAAGTAGAAAGAGACGAAGTCATGATATCCAGAGAAGACGAGTGGAAGAAGGCCCTAACAGAAATCGAAGAAAACCCCACAAGAACCCATGTGATACGTAAGCAGAGGGCAAATAAAATCCTGTGGAGAATAACAGACCACCTCAATCGGCATATAATGCCACATTACCTTGACAACAATGGTGCAACGCTGGAGGCTATCCACACAGCCATATACTGTGCTGCCATAGCAGCTGCTAGGATTAAGGGAAATGAAATGAGAGACCAGAAGCAGAAGAACCGAAAACAGAAGGAACCGCCAGCTTAGGAAAGACGATTTCAGCAGAAGACAGAAAAATTAAGACTCAAGATAGGTCAGTTGACCCAATACCAACAGGGTAATAGATGTAAGAAATTTATTGGAAAGGTGAAAAGCATCCTCAAGAGAGAGAGAGAGAGAGAGACAGACAGCGTCCACAGCAAACATGAGACCAGAAATCAGAGAATAGGAGAATACTTGGATACACTGAAGCAGAACCTCCTTGCACTCAGCAAGAGACTATACCTATAAAAAGAGAGCTCCTAGAGGGAAATAAACAACGGAATTTTTGATGAGGATCAAAGAGCCTACTACAGGAAACTGGGTAAAGATGAGAAAGCAGGAAACGACCACAAGAGAAGAAGACGATCGAGGAGTTCTGGGGAAATATCTGGAACAGTGAAGTAACTGTTTGATTTTGGGTTCGAGCGTAGCCTGTGCGGCTACTATTTTGCAGCTCCTGGAGAAGAGAAGTTTTTTCTGATTTATTTTCTGTTTTATTAGCTTAAATTGGCATATTTACTTATTTTCTAGAGTAGTTTTATATTCCTGGTTAGGATACTTAGTTTAAAGTTTAACTTGATAGAGATTTTGTGGGTATTACTTAGTATCGGTAACGGTATCAAATCCACGTGTTACAAATTGCAGCTCCGTTGAACGAGAGGTTTTTTAACCGTATTTAGCCGATTTATTAACCAATTGTTATGTCAAATTATTATCTATAAGTAGCTATAGACCTAGTCAGGATCCCTAGTTTATTCTAAATTGAGACAGCGAGATTTGGAAGTTAAAAAAAAAAAAGTAAAGTGCAGCCATTATCAACCCACTGCAGGATCGAAGCCTCCTCAACTTTTCATGCTGAGGGAAATGGACCATAATCTGCCACGCAGGTCCAGTGCGGGTTGGCAGATCGACCGTATTCAGCAGTCAGGGGATTGAACGCCGGTCTACTCAAAGAGCGTGTGCTACTGCACTCCCGCTCCTGCCCACTCGGCTACGGACGCCGTATTTGGAAGTTAATCAATACTTAAGAGTCCGTAGAAGTACCGTCAGTAATTACCGCCATTGTAACCCGATACAGCATATCCGGAATTCGATAGCATTAGTTTTGTATAGTATAGTGCATAATATAATATTGTCAATTAAACAGTAAATCTATTAATCATGTTAAACTTCATTGTCAATTAAATTGTACTTTTAACTATATATATATATATAACGACTTAGAGTACAAACGTATCAAATAATTAATACATAACTTGATACGGAAGTTACTTAAAGGGAACTCGTAGATAACACTCGATACTGAAAAATAAATATAGCGTTATAACTGTTAGGATACAAGTTTAAGGTTTTAATTTTGTTCTGAAATTGTAATTTTATTGATATTAAATCAAAATCATGACTCAGACCAGAGCAGCAAAGCAAAAGGCTCAAGCCAATGGGAGTACTGTGGCTCAGGGGAGAACTGAAGGGGGCAGTTGCCCTCTGAATCACAGCCTTTTAAGATGCACTGTTTGCTTGATGTTTGCGGAGGACATGATACTGCCATGGGGGATGTCTTTGTGTGTGCACGATGCAAGGAGTGCAAGGAAATTAGGCGACAACTCAGCGTTGTTATGGGCCTATATGAGAACTTGAAGGACAGGGTGGATGCCCTCGAAGGAAATAAATTGAGGGGCCCATCGAGCTCTCAGCTGCCCACATCAACGCCAGAGCTGGCACTTGGTCATCTTGCAACACAGAGGTCGCCCCCAAGGCAGAATGCGCTGGTCCCACAGGAACAAGTAGTTGGTGGTGACTCTATTGTCAGGGAAACGGGGAACATGCTTTGTAAAAAAGATAGGTGGAACAGGACCAGGGTGTGTCTGCCAGGGGCAAAGGTTGATGACGTTGTAGACCGGATATCATCTTTTAAGGGCACAAAAGGTGATATAGTTGTACACGTTGGCACTAATGATATTAAGAGTAGGAGACCAGCGGAATTACTTAACAAGTACAGGTCACTGTTGAAAAAAAGCCGTGAAGTAGGGTTGAATTTGAAGGTGTCTGCAGTTCTGCCCAGACACGATAGCAGGGATTATATGATGAGAGCCTTGTCGATCAATTCGGCCCTGGAAAGATTGTGCAAGGCTCAAGGGGTAGAATTTTTTTCAGCCTGGACTGTACTTGTTAACAGGAGAGATTGCTTCTACAGGGATGGGAAACACTTAAATAGAAAGGGTGCAAGAATGTTTGCTGATGCTATCGAGACAGTGTTAGGTGGGTCGGAAAACTGCTAGCTTGGGCGGAGACAAAGACCAATAGATTGACAGTAGCCACTGGCAGAGGTGAAAGAGATTCTTGCACTGCTTCTATTAGAATGAGCAGAAGCGTGAAAAACAAGATGCAGGATATTTCAGAGACTGCTGGAAGTTATTGCGGTATAAGTAAACACATGGGTTGTGTTAGGGTAGCTAAGAATAGAAACAGGTGCATGTATACTTGCGTGTACACCAATGCTAGGAGTTTAGTAAATAAATTTGATGAATTTGAGGTATTGCTCAAAACATCAAAGGCAGATATTGTTGGGATATCAGAGACGTGGTGTCACACAGATATAAGGAATGCAGAACTGGAATTTGGGGAGTACAACGTCTACAGAAAGGGTAGACTGGATAGGAAGGGAGGAGGGGTTATGCTATTAGTTAAAAAACACATAAAATCCAAGGAAGTGAAGCCAGTCGACATTGCTGGACATTGCAGTGTCGAGTCAGTTTGGTGTGACATAAGCATTGGGAGATCAAAATTGAGAGTAGGAGTGTGCTATAGGCCTAATGTCTCTGATGAGTGTAATAAGATACTGTACAGGGAAATAGAATGGGACAGTAAATCAGAGAGTCTTATAATGGGGGATTTTAATTTCCCAGATGTTGACTGGAATTTGTGGGTTGGTCACTCACACACTAGCAAGGCTTTTGTGGATTTATTGGATGATTGTTTTCTACACCAGCATGTTCGGGAGGCAACTAGAGGGAGTAATACTCTTGATCTGATTATCAGTAGTGATTCTTCATGCATTAAGAATCTGCACATAAAGGAACCACTAGGTGGCAGTGATCACAGTGTGCTGAAGTGGGATTTACTCAAGGAGGTAACTACCATCAGAGGTAAAGGGAAGGGTTTTTGCTTTCGTAAAGACGACTATGATGGTCTGAGACAGTATTTAAATTCTATACAGTGGGACCAACTGATGATGTTACCAACAGCAAATTCAAAATGGGAAGCATTCAAGGAACTAATCTTGGAAGCTACCAGGTTTTACATACCAACCAAAAAATATTGTTCAAGGTTCAGGCCTAAATGGTTGTCAGATGAACGAATGAGACATATGGCAGAGAAGAAAAATGAATGGGATACATACAAATTAATAAGTGACATGGAAGCCTATGATAGATATAAGTTCATCTGTAACCAAGTCACAAAGGAGGTTAGGCAGGAGAAGGCAGATTACGAGAAAACTTTGGCAAGGGATGCAAAGAAAAACAGCAAAGAGTTCTTTACTTATGTAAACTCTAGAAGGAAGGGGTCAACTGTTGATGATCCTGCTCAGGTAGCTAACAAACTAAATGAATATTTTGCATCGCCATTCACACATGAGGAGTTATTTAGCGAGGGGAAAGCCAGAGGTGTATTCAACTCTAGCAGTAAGCTAGAGAATCTTATAATAACTGAGAGTAAAGTGGAGGAGAAATTGTTGAAGATAAACACAAGAAAGGCACCCGGGGTGGATGGGATCTATCCAGTTATATTAAAGGAGGCAGCAGAGGAAGTAAGCAAACCATCAGCCATAATTATGAGAGCTTCCTTGGACTCAGGGGAGGTACCCACAGACTGGAGATATGCAAATGTGACCCCAATTCACAAAGGAGGATCAAAGGCTGACACAAGTAATTATAGACCTGTGAGTTTAACTTCTGTTCCAGGAAAATTAATGGAGGCACTAGTTAAAGAAGCACTGCAGGATCATTTAGACAAGACTTCAGTTATAGCTCGAGTTATAGCTTCAGTTATAGCTTCAGTTATTTGCATATTTCCACAGACTGGAGATATGCAAATGTGACCCCAATTCACAAAGGAGGATCAAAGGCTGACACAAGTAATCATAGACCTGTGAGTTTAACTTCTGTTCCAGGAAAATTAATGGAGGCACTAGTTAAAGAAGCACTGCAGGATCATTTAGACAAGACTTCAGTTATAGCTCGGACACAGCATGGTTTTGTTAAGGGGAAGTCTTGCCTGACCAATTTGATTGGATACTATGATGCAGTCACAAAGGAACTGGATGCAGGGAATAACTTTGATATTATATACTCGGATCTTAGAAAGGCTTTTGATACTGTTGCACATGGAAGACTGCTGCACAAATTGCAGCAGTGTGACATTGGAGGCAAATTGCTGCTGTGGATAAAGGGGTGGTTGAGGGGGAGAAGACAGAGAGTGGTAATCAATGGGAACTGCTCGTCGTGGACTAATGTTATTAGTGGAGTCCCTCAGGGCTCAGTGTTGGGTCCATTATTGTTTTCTGTATTCATAAATGATATTGATGATGGTATATCAAGCTTAATATCGAAGTTTGCAGACGATACAAAGGTAGGCAGGGTTGTCAAGGACACTACTGACACTATGCTGCTGCAATAGGATCTGGAAAGGTTGAGCAGATGGGCTGAGAGGTGGCAAATGAAGTTTAACATTGACAAATGTAAAGTACTACGTATGTGAAACAGTAACCCCAGAGCAACGTATCAACTCTGTGGTACTACACTGACAGTGGTAGAGAATGAAAGGGAACTGGGGGTGGTTGTGTAGGCAGATACGAAGTTCTCTGAGCAGTGCAGACGGGCTGCAAGAGTAGCTCATGGTGTATTGTCAATGATATATAGGAATTTTTCTAGCAGGGATAAGGAGGTGATTATTCCCTTGTATAAGGCAATGGTCAGGCCACACCTAGAGTACTGTATACAGGTCTGGAGGCCTCATTTCAAGAAGGATGTAGAGCTGCTGGAACGAGTAAAGAGAAGGGCAACAAGATTAGTGAATGGAACAAAGGGGTGCTCTTACGAAGAAAGGCTTAAATTTTGCAAATTACAGTGTCTGGAGACTAAGAACCAGCGAGGTAATCTGATAGAGGTGTATAAAGCCTTGAATGGTTTGAGCATGCTCAATGCTGATGGGATTCTTCCTCTCACTCAGAATAATCACCTGAGAGGGCATAAATTCAAATTGAGGAAAGACAGATATAGGATAGACGTGCGGAAATTTGCCTTTAGCCAGCGGGTGGTTGGTTGGTGGAACAGACTTCCATCCCTTGTCGTGGAAGTTGATAGCCTAAATAAGTTTAAGGCTCAGCTGGACAGGTATTTTGAACGAACAGAGAGGTGAAGTGGAAGTGGTTTCTTTTTTTTTTTTTTTATTATTTTTTTATTTTATTTTATTTATTTTTTGGCTGATGCTGCATAAGCTTGCTTTCTTGCAACAAATGCCTCTACTAATGCTAATGCTAATGCTAATGCTAAGGGCTTTGAATCTGAAGAACGTTCAAGAAAATCTAGCGGTTCTGATTGACGAAAACCAAATTCTTCGAGCGTAAAATACAGAAATCTCTCAAGACCTATTCGCCCTCAAACAATTCATCGTGAATCTTCATTTATCAGAACATACACATACAGACCTGAAAGTACAGCATATGGCAAGTACATATTTTATTTTATTTATATTTTTTTTATTTTTAGGCTACCCGAATAATGAAATTCATCTGCCGTGCTATCTTATGTCTGTTAATTGCGTGTGCTCTATGGTCGATTTGTCTGTTTTGCTAGAAGAAAAACTCCAGTTTCTTTGGGGAAAACCATGCTATCTACGCCTGACCGACTAACTCAGCCAAGGAGTGAAAAAACCCATTAAAGTTCCTCACATCATCGATGGAATTCGAACCTAGGCCTTATATGGCAAGTACAAACAACGGGATAATTAACATCGTGATTCAAACCCTATCTCAACAGAAACCCGACAACGAGTCACTGATAGCAGCGTCACACTAGAGCCAGAGAGAGTGCCAGTATCTAAGTGTAGCAATACCGCAAGCTGAAGAATGTTTTGTCACCTTCGAACAGGAAAAAATCGATAAGCATTCGCATAACAATACAACCGTTTCACTTAGAGTTGCATCGCAACCCATAAAAACCCCTCATCTGAAATTCGTACAGTAAAAAAGACAACAGAGGATACATTGAAAAAGGATACTGAGAAGATAAGAGGTGTAACACTTGTTGGTTCTAATTCAGTGGATACAGTCAAAACCCGCAGCAACAAAAACAATCGTTTTGGCGGGCTTATGCCGATTACCGCTATCAGCCCAACTGGCGTCCTACCCAAGGGTAGAGACAACAAAAACATGGTGAGAACCAACCTCTTAATCACAGCGCTGTGTCGTATTTCCCTCCATCACTAACAAACATCAGTGAAAAGGGTATCATAAGACATAATCCGAAACCCAACAACGAAAGACTTGCCCAGCATATAACGGCTGAGCAAGTCTAACTACAATAGAACGGCTGTACTGACTCGGGATAACATCTTTGTGTCAAGATTAAATCCAAAAACCACTATTCAGGCAATCACAGAAATGTATTGGAAGGAATACTCCATCGAGGTAGATGTTAGGCTGATGTTAGGCGAGGTAGATGTTAACTACGTACGAGGCACGCATCTTATGCTTCTTTCATTGTCTCAAAGCCAGCCAATCCGTGCCAACCACTAATAAGCTTGGACCCATGGCCACAAAATACCCTACTTAAACCTTTTGGGACAGAAAAGCTAGCGTGCTCCAGAGTGGACATAATAATACTCAGGCATAGCAACTACAGAGTGTCCAATCCACACCCGCATCTGTAACTATCAGATGCTACATTCATAACATAAGAGGCATAAGTTGCAAACTCCGTACACTTCAGTCTATTCTCCTTACTGAAGAGTACGATATTATTTGTTTAATGGAGACCTGGCTGAAGCACAATAGATGTATTGACACCCTTTGCCTCCCTTTGAACTATGCTGCTCAAGCATTCGCCATTCGCCGCGGTGGTGGAGTTGCAATCATCTATAAAAATTCCTTTTATCGACACAGAACCAACTCAACTAATTCCGAAAACTTTGGAGCCATCTCTGTAATCCTTGACCTCGATGAAATTAGAATACAGGTTTGCACTGTCTATCTCCCTCCAGAACACACCCTAGAAGTTAGAACAGAACTAGGAGCCTAGATTACTGCCAATCTCCTACCCAACATCCCTACTATTTTCGTAGGGGGATTTCAACATGCCCCTGCCAAGGTACTCAACGGCTCGGTTTTCTCTGGAAAACATGTTACATATGCTCAACCTTCATCCTCTTTAAACTCCCCCAACTCGGGGAAATCAGCAGTTCAACCTAATTTTTCACAACATACCTCATGCAGAACTTATCAAACCAACTTTCTTCTTCAAATCAGATCATCAACCGTTAGATTGTGAATGTTATGCCCACTCCGACCTCTCTAATACATCGGTTGAAGGATGCCCGTCGGTATGCCCGCTGCATACGGGAAAATTCTTTTCAAACAAGTTCATAAAGCAAGAAACAATCTTCCATCGCTTCACTACGTGTAAATGGAACTGTCTGCTAGAAAAGTCAGGGCCTGAAGCCGCTTCCATCCTGGCTGAAGAATTATTTTAAATAGCTTGTGTTGGTGCGTCTAAGAGATTCGGATCTCACATCGGTCTAACTGGTGGTTTAACAACAATATCAAGGTAGTGTTTGTAAGAAAACGAAAGGCTTACAGAAAATGGCAGAAAACCAGAACCCCTGAAGACTACATCGCTTACAAAAAAGAATGGGCCTGTTTCTTAAAGCACAAACGCCAAGAGTACAACTGCTATTTCTAAAAAGCTTAAACAGTCTAAAAGAATCAATAACGACAAGAATACCAACTTCATCATGGACGAAACCTTGTTTAGGGAATGGGCGAACAGCACCTTCGGAATCTCTCCAGATCTTAATTTAAAGTATAACTCTCTTGCACCAGACAATACCAGTTGGCTGATAAATGATATGAATAATATGACTCCATCCAGATCCAATCCTGAGATCAGACCTATACTAACAGAAATTACCATAACCAAAGAAAATGTAATTCAAGCATTAAATAGTCTCCCAAATAAATCCACTTGTGTCCCCGATGTGTTCCCCGTCTTCATCATGAAAGTAAGCAGTCCATTCACCATTGAGGTCTTGCTACATATATTTAGAGAAACCCTACACACTGGAGTTATCCCTGAAATATGGAAACGTATATTGTAAAACCCGTGCCTAAAGTCAAACATCCGAAAGACAAGAAGGATTTTCGTCCCATCTCTATAAGCTGCAATTTATTAAAATTGTTCGAGAAGACTTGCTGCCAATTTTTCTTCTGCATTTTTTCCAGAAAAGACCACCATATTTACACATTGTGACTCCAAAGAGATCAAATGTTACGAATTTAATGGACACCTTATTTCGGATCCAAACGACTCTGAACGCCAAAGAACAGATTGATATAGTATTTTTAGATATTAAAGCTGCTTTCGATAATGTCTCAATCAATTCCTTGATGACAATACTTGAAGGGCATTTCAGAATACAGGGAGGCTTATTAAAAGTCATCGTTTCCATTCTCAAACAAAGGCATTTGAGAGTTGAACATAGAACCTTCCAATCGAATCACGTCATCTACAAACTAAACTAAACTAAACTATTATATTTAGGCCACCCGAATAACTAAATTCATTTGCCGTACTGTGTCTAATGTCTGTTAATTGCGTGTGTTCTATGGTCGATTTGTCTGTTTGCTGGACGAAAAACGAAAAACACCAGTTTCTGGGGGAAAAAACCTTGCTATCTATGCCTGAGACCGACTAACTCAGGCACGGAGTGAAAAAAGCCCATTAAAGTTCCTCGCATCATCGACGGGATACGAACCCGGGGCTTTTCCACCCGGTGTGGGGAGGACGGTGACGATACCATTGTGCTACCGCGAAGACTCACGTCATCTACAAAGGAGTCCCCCATGGTGGCGTTCTTTCTGCACTATTTTTTGCTGCCGCTTTGGACCCCTTCCTCTCTATGCATCCTGACTGCAGCTCTTAGGCAGATGATATAAAACTCTTCATCTCGTCGAAACACGGTGACAAATCTGACGCAGTCAACGCCCATGCCACTGCCCTAATAGAAGAATTAGACCATCATCTTGAAAATATTGGCCTATCCATAAATCTGACCAAGTCAGCACAAATGTCTTTCACCAACCTGAAGAGGAAGATGAACATAGACATCTACATCAATGGTATAAGGGTCCAAAAGGTCTCTCATCACACTGATCTAGGGCTCACCTGGGATGAAGGCATGACCTTCGAACAGCATTTCGCCAACACTAAAGCAAAAACTCTGTCAGCAATGTGGGCGATAAGACAGGAACTTACTGGAGTAAACAACCAAAAATTTGCCACTCACTACATACAAACATGTCTTGTTCCGATTCCCATGTATGCCTCGACGATCTGGTCCTCTGCTTCCATCAAAAAATTCATGGGTATCGAGTACTGGAATTTTAAGGTGGTTGAATCGTGTTAATGGCCACCCTTTCACAATCTCGATATCAATCATGTATGCTAACCTTGGTTTTACTTCTTGGAATCAGTTGCTCATTGCAGGAAATCAGCGCAATCTCTGTCAACTCCTCACCGATCGCCTTGACGCCCTAATTGTCCATAATCTTGTTGTAGGCCCTAGGTTTTCTCGCGTCCTTTGCAATAGCGCATGGATTCCCCTAAGAAGCTTATTACAGAATTTAACTATACTTAGAAGATGTTTTCCATCTAACATCCTCCAAACGTACCCTGAAGATAGATCCCCAGAAGTTCTGTGATAAGAAAGCATACAGATCTGATAAGATACAGGACACGTACCACCATATACAACTGTAGAAGTTTCCTGATTATCTCTTTTCAGGATGGAATCTCCCATGAACTTTACTTTGCTGAAGCATTCATTTGTTTTAAATTATTTGTTTGTATGTATATGTATTAGTTGTATATGCATATACAGTATTAGGATGCGTATGTGTTTATATGTGTCTACCTTTTGCTTGTGTCACTGTATATGTATTTTATTTGCTCATATTACATGTTATTTGTTGTATTATTTTATAGAAACTAATGTTTATATATGCGTAATTTATGTACGACTTCTATGTTTGCTGTCTAAGTTATAAGGTACGAATGTATATAGGTACCATCCTAGCAGAAGACTGTTCAGGGGTGAAGCATATGCAATAAATTAAATAATAATACTAATAATAATAACTGGAGTATGTCATCATCATCTCTCACATACCAATATTAATCCAAAGAGTGTTTTTTATGTCTAAACATCTATGGCGGCACCTACTAAATTTGGGACGTTAGTAAAATCAATTTGTCACGATTTTGCGATGTGGAAATTAGCATTAGCATTAGTAGAGGCATACCATGCAAGAAAGCAAGCTTATGCAGCATCAACCAAAAGAAAAAAAAAATTCCAAATGCCTGTCCAGCTCGGCCTTAAATTTATTTAGGCTATTAGCTTCCACAACAAAAGATGGAAGCCGGTTTCACCGATCAACTAACCGCTGGCTAAAGGAAAATTTCCGCACAACTATTCTACAACTATCTTTCTTCAATTTGAAACTGTGCTCCCCCTAAGGTTCTTAGTCTGAGCAAGACGAAGAATCTCATCAGCATTCAGCTTGCTCAACCCATTCAAGGCCTTTTACACCTCAATCAGATCATCTCGCAGTAGCCTACTGTTGCGCAGGCTTTTTTTTCGTTATAGTGTATACTTGCTAGTGTTCCAAAACTTCTCAGTTATGGTGTGATGTGTCAGTTAAGAATTAAATGTCCTTTGCAAGAGTTACCGTCTAATACTAATATTTACATCCGGAGAAACCTGGCTTTCATGTAATTGTCTAGCAGTTAATTAGGACAAATCTCGTGTTCTGAAAACTAACTCAGATGGACGTTGAGCCAGTCTGCAACATCAAGGATTGCATTGTGATTTTCACCTTTGACTCCTTTCTATTTGATTGGAACCAAAAGCGCCCCCTTAACATAGTTCTTTATCAGTAATCCATTCAAGAAATCATGTGTCAACAGAGAGTAATCATGAGGCAAAGGTTGATAAACAAAACATGGTTTATTTCACGAGACAAATGAGATATACACTTAGTAAACAAGTATAGTTTTGGAATAGGGCATGTAACATTTGGCTTACTCCTCTTTACGTTAATATACAATTAGCCTCTTAATGTAAGTTTACCAGCTGAATAGTAGTGGTAGTGTTGTTCTTCGTGTAGTTTCGTGCTTGCTGTCTGTTGTAGGAAACTCCAAGTACATTCCGTCGAGGCAATAACATCTCAGTGGTTCATATAAGACACACATGACGTTTGTAGCAGTACAATTATAAAGCGATTATAATGTTAAACTTATAATGTGATGTGTATTCCTTAAGTTCAAAATATCGCTTATTTTCTATACTTAACAAGATAAGTTATTATGAGGAGAGAAGTCTATGTAAGGGAAAATAGATTCGCCTTTTACACTATCTAGTTCAGTTATTTAATGAGACATGGAAAGTTGACTTACCAGACTCAATCTGCATATCTTCAGGAGATGAAACTCTGGGAGATCGTCAACCTGGATCATTTCTACTACTTTTATCTTCGTGATTGGATCTGCTCCTCCTATTTGTCTGCGTTCTCGCCGAACAGGATTCTCTATTTTACTCCGGAGATGCAAACACCTTCTCTCTTTTGCTCTCGTTCACAATTTTCCTGCCACTCTCAGACTTGGCTCCAACAAAACTGACCCAGAACCCCCCCCGTGCTTTTCCCTTAGGTTCGTATATGTATCCCCCTCTCACACTTTTCTGTCGATTTTGGAGCTCTGCTCAAATAAAACATTGGATTTATGGAGGTGGTGCGGAGGAAACTTTATTTTGGTACGGTTTGTGCCTTCAGACTGGACAAAGGCCTGATGGCCATCAGTTCGTTCACTTCCTCACACAAAACTTTCAAAAAAAAAAACACAAACCTCCAGTGGACGTCTTATTCTGTTTTTCCCAAAAGTGTCATTAGGAAGATGTACCCTCGCATCTCCACACGAGAGTCACGTTCCTTTGCTGTTTTTGTCAACAAATGCGCCCTGACGTCTGTCCACTCCGCTCGGACAAATAACCTCCGGCTGTTAGATAACAGGCGACCGGCAGAGGGCTGACGCTCCACAGGGGTGACTTTCACTGCACGTGCGGGGACCAGAAATATTTCCGCCTTCTCCCCGCGAGCAGGTGTTGCTCCAAATATACAGCATAGTGAGAAAAGTATGGGGCGCTTGTTCTCTTCATGAACGTCCCGTCATAAGTGAAAATGGTTGCATTTTCATACTACTCTCCAGGCGCTGCAATTTGCAGAATTTAAGCGTTTCTTCGTAAGAGCACTCCTTTGTTCCCCTCACCAACCTTGTTGCACTTCTTTGTACTCGTTCTAGCAACTCTACATCCTTCCTAAAATGAGGCCTCCAGACCTGTACACAGTACTCTAGGTGTGGCCTGACCATTGCCATCTATAACGGAATAATCACCTCCCTGTCTCTGCTAGCAAAATTCCTATATATCATTGACAAGACTCAATGACCTGCCCTGGCAGCCCTTCTGCACTGTTCAGCAAACTTCATATTTGACTGCACAATTACCCCCAGGTCTTATTCACTTTCCACTTCCCTGAGTATAGTACCTCTTCGGTTATTGCTACACATATGCAGTACTTTGCATTCGTCAATGTTAAACTTCAGTTGCCACTTCTCAGCCCATTTTTCCAACTTATCTAGATCCAGTTGGAGTAGCATACTGTCCTTACTGTGGTTAACAACCCTGCCAACCTTTGTATCATCTACAAACTTGGACATTAAACCTGATATACCTTCATCAATATCATTGAAAAATATACAAAACAACAATGGCACCAACACAGAAACCTGGGGAACTCCAATAATAACATTTGTCCACGAAGAGCAGTGTCCATTGATTACCTTTCTGTCGTCTCCCACTCAGCCATCCCTTTATCCATTTTAGCAACTTACCCTTAATGCCATACCTCTCCAATTTGAACAGCAGTCTTTCATGTGCAACAATATCAAAAGCTTTCCTGAAATACAACTATATGATATCAAAATTATTTTTGGCATTCAGTTCCTTTGTGACCACATCATAGTATCCAATCAAACTGGTAAGATAAGACCTCCCGGAAATGAGATCATATGACGTCATTTGATCTCATTTCCGTTTCATAACAAAGTCTGCACGATAGCACAGTGGTATTGTCACCATCCATCCCACACCGGGGTGGAAAAGGCCCGAGTTCGAATCCAGTCGATGACGCGAGGAACTTTAATGGTTTTTTTTTTTACTCCGTGACTGAGTTAGTCGGTCTCTGGCATAGATAGTAAAGTTTTTCCCCCAGAAACTGAGGTTTTACGTCCAGCAAAACAGACAAATCGACCATAGAACACACGCAGTTACCAGACATAAAACAGACAGCACGGCATATAAACTTATTCGAGTGGGTAATTAATAGTTTGTTTTTGGTTTCGTAACAAAGAAAAATGGAGTCGGGAGAGGAGATGCGCAAAAGATCATATCATGGGAGGTGATTTGGACGTGTTCAGAGCTGCCATAAACCAGCTGGATGCGGAAAACGTTTATGATTCCGGGCATACCACTTAGATGGATTTGGGCTAACCATTGCCACCCGTGGCCGAAACCTTTTGGTATTAATAATAATAATAATAATAAACAGAGAAATTGATATTTGCAGTAGAATGATCTTGGATGTGGTCAGAGCTGGCGTAAACCAGCTGAGCACATTCAAGATCATCACATTACAAGCACTTCAGCCTTAACAGTTGAAGCGCAGGTAAATAAAAGTGCAAAGTTTAGCGTTTAGGTTCTAACGGAATCAGGTGGTTCCCACATCTCCACGTTATGAACTATGTTTTTGGGTCACAGACTCTGTTAAGGCCAGAGATTTTTCAAAAAGTATAGGGGTATTGTTCTGTTGTGTACTGTCGTGGTATGTTGTTTATGTAATCTTTTAGCCATTGGGCTCCTGGTGGAACCCCCCTTTTGCCATGAGGAGGCAGGTCAGGTACCAGTAGCAGTTTACATTATTAGTACTGTGGAAGGCCGTGCCACCTAGTTTCCAAAGATTTTTTCGGTGGCCAGCGTCTATAAAAAAAATGGGTTGGCAGTAGAAGATTCCAGTAAGAACGAATGATGTTGAAACCGAGGAGAAGATAACTCCAGGAGAAAGGGGGGGGAGGGCAGGAGACAGAAGACTGTCCCCTCCCACAGATGTGAAGAGAACTGGGTGAGAGAGCCAAGTTTGAATTGCCAGAGAATGGTGAATCAGTGACGAAAGTGAAGAGTCCAGTTCGAAGAAAGTCCAGTCCGGGCAGGGTATTCATGGGGCATGGTCCCGCGCATGGTGAGTGGTCTAGTTTGCTAAGTAATGTGCTGTCTTGTCATTTCTAGGGCAGCGTTCCAATAATGATGATTTCTCACACAGGTTGGGTGGTATCTAGCTGTGGGAGGAGTTTGAAGTTGCCAAATTGCAGCTTGAATAGTCGCAGAGTCACTGCGCCACAGCTGAAATACCTGCTTTGAGGGAAGTACCTGCGGTTCAGGAAGAGTTCTTTGTCCGGTGAAGAGTTCTCATGCATATTCCAAGAAGGCCTCAGAATATTTTGGAATTCCTGATCCTTGGGAAGGCAGCGAATTTTTGCTATGAGAATCCAGTGAAGCACTTCATAAAATGGGCAGTAATACCTTAGATAGTCCGAGGATTCCTGGGACTCACCGTAACAGGGCCAGTCTGGGCGGGTAGCACAGTGGCATCGTCACCGTCCTCCCCAACACCGGGTGGAAAAGCCCCCTGGTTCAAATACTGTCGATGACGCGAGGAACTTTAGTGAGATTTTTTCACTCACTCTGTGGCTGAGTTAGTCGGTCTCAGGCGTAGATAGCAAGGTTTTTCCCCCAGAAACTGGTGTTCTTCGACCAGCAAAACAGACGAATCGACCAAAGAACACACGAAATTAACAGACATAAGACACATAGCATGGAAGATGAAATTAATTATTCGTGTGGCCTAAAAAAAATAGCAGTTTAGTGACAGCGCCAATTATCAGTGATCTTGAAGGAGATTAATTTCGCTCAGATGTAGCAGTGGCCGGTCAACAAATAGGTGGTATATAGGCCTGGGGAGAACCAGGAAGGACTCTAGATAGACTGCTTGTACTGTAGGCGTTCCAGTACCCGTCTTTATGCGGTTGTATATTTCCATCAAAAGGCGAACCATAAACGTTTTTCTGCAACCAGCTGGGCTGGTCAAGAATATCTGAATCGGTTCGCGATTGGGAGATAACAGACTGCAAATTACATGTATGAGTAGAATCTTTTGCTTGTCATTGGTCATTCTTATTATGTGCAGAAGTCTTCGTTGATCATCAAGTTTTCGCGTTTCTTTGCAATTGCGCTGAGTCGGTTGAGCGTGACGCGCTTTAGATCCTTATTCATCTCCATGTTTGGATGATTGTAAATGTTTCGAAAGGGGACTTCCTCTCGCAGTCGCGTTACAACTATGCAGGTTGTTAAACATGCTTCGTCAGGGTCAACGTTGTCGTTGTCTTGACACATCGTCTTACACATTTCAATCGTTTCGCGAATGTCCAAGTCCGATTCATACAGTTTACATTCTAATATGAGCTCTTCGTTGTCGTCGTAGATGTTGACATAAGTGGCTGCCAAAAAAACTGTATCACTTGTGAATTTTGCAAATAATGGATTTTGCGATGCATTGTGAGTTGTAGAAATGTTCGAATGCATTTTAATGGCGATGCATACCTAGACCATCTGACCGGCGGAGAACTTTACAGTTGGTGTTATGCAGTCAGGATGATATTCCCCAGATTTTTGTCTTCTGACAGAGCTTCCCATCCGAGCAGGTTGAATTTCGATTCGTCAGAAAAGATGACGGTATCCCATTGAAATATGCGTTTTAGCCCAAGCAAGTTGCTTCTTCCTCATTTTTTGGGTCAACATGGGCCGATAGACATGCAGACCACATTTTAAAGCCGCCTTTGGATAGTTCGACTTACTATACTTGTTTCAACATCAGAGGCCATCTCAAAGTCCAGTTTTAGATAAGGAGTATTAGCATTGCGATTACGAAGGTATAGCCGTTTCAAATATCGATTTTGGGAAGGTGTAGTCACTCTCTTAGGGCCTGATCCAGGTCAACTCTTCACATCACGGGTTTTATTATTATTATTATTATTATTATTAGCTATATGGTGCAAGGAAGCCTGAGGCTTATGCAGCACCAGCCAAAAAAAAAAAAAAATTACCGAATTACCCCAAAAGAGAGAGAGAGAGAGTCAAAAGGGAATCACCAAGAAAAAGAAGAATGATGATATCCAGCTCAGGACCCTGGGTGTGCCAAGCCCATACTCACCAGATGTGAGCCCCCGGGGTTATTTGATGCTTTAATTTCAGCACCCAGAGTACTGTTGACTTATGGCAGCCCATTGTATCAGCGATAGCACGCACAGAAAGCCCTTCATGGGACAGAGCAACAGCTACACGTATTTTTCTTGGTGTCAACAGAACACGTGGAGCCATGCTTACACCTCCGCAAAACAGGATACTAATGAGCGGGTATAGCCTTCCAACGCCGTATTTATAGAAACGGCTAAAGCAGTACTTAGCAATTACTGTCTGATGCAACAGAAGCGTTATTTGATGCAATACCTCTGCTTTGCGACAAACAGAATGACTGCAATCAAACAATATCTTATACGTTTCACTACACTACACAAATGTTACTTTTTTAAAGTTAATGCAGTTATTTGTCCGCCACTGTATTTCATCTCTGACAGTATTTCTGTTTCCTCATTCCGAAATGGAATGCGTAGCGTTACCATCTTGCTCTTGTACTCGTTGACATCCTGAGCCAAGTCATAGGTTCGATGGCAATTATGCGTGGATACTGTCGCTTCTTGCATATGTCGTAGCGCTGCATGTGTAATTTCTGACAAAGCATGACAGAGTAACATAATAGTACCAATACAAATACTTGTGTTGTTGCAAACATATCATTAAACAAATGGCTATAATCAAATGGGTAACTAGGATATTGGCCTAATCTCTTCGAAACGTTGATTAGAGTAAGTAGCAGCCGAGAGTATAATACATTGTTCATAATTTCGTTTAGCAGTACGAAATTTAGTCGGTGTAGTCAATGATGTTTACGCATAAAACACCTTTCATCAGTACAGGATATACAAGGTTTTTTTTTTTTTTAATGGTATGTGCGTGTTTTCAACGTTTGGTACAATTGTGCTAGAGACAAAGGGCAGAAAATTGCGAGGGGTCCATGGCCTAGCTTGTGTGCAGTGGTATAAAAATGGGCCCTGTATTAGCTTAGCTTAAATTTTGTAAAAGCTATCGTATATATCTACTTATATGATGAGAGCCCTGTCGCTCAATTCGGCCCTGGAAAGATTGTGCAAGGCTCAAGGGGTAGAATTTTTTTCAGCCTGGTCTGTACTTGTTAACAGGAGCGACTGCTTCTACAGGGATGGGATGCACTTAAATAGAAAGGGTGCAAGAATATTTGCTGATGCTATCGAGGCAGTGTTAGGTGGGTGGGAAAACTGCTAGATTGGGGGGATACAAGGACTAAAAGATTAACAGTAGCCACTGGCAGAGGTGAAAGTGATTCTTGCACTGCTTCCATTGGAATGAGTAGTAGCTTGGAAAATAAGATGCAGGATATTTCTGAGACTGCTGGGCGTCATTGGGGTACAAGTAAACACATGGCTTGTGTTAGGGTAGCTAAGAAAAAGAACAGGTGCATGTATACTTGCGTGTACACCAATGCTAGGAGTTTGGCAAATAAATTTGATGAATTTGAGGTATTGCTCAAAGCATCAAAGGCGGATATTGTTGGGATATCAGAGACGTGGTGTCACACAGATATAAGGAATGCAGAACTGGAATTTGGGGAGTACAACGTCTACAGAAAGGATAGGAAGGGAGGAGGGGTTATGCTATTAGTTAAGAAACACATAAATCCAAGGAAGTGAAACCAGTCGACATCGCTGGACAGTCAGTGTCGAGTCAATTTGGTGTGACATAAGAATTGGGAGATCAAAAAAAAATTGAGGGTAGGAGTGTGCTATAGTCCTAACGACTCTGATGAGTATAATAAGAACCTGTACAGGGAAATAGAGTGGGCCAGTACATCAGAGAGTCTTATAATGGGGGATTTTAATTTCCCACATATAGACTGCAATTTCTGGGTTGGTCATTCACATTAGCAAGGCTTTCGTGGATTTATTGGATGATTGTTTTCTAAATCAGCATGTTCGGGAAGCAACTAGAGGGAGCAATACTCTTGATTTGATTATCAGTAGTGATTCTTCATGCATTAAGAATCTGCAGGTAAATGAACCACTAGGTGACAGTGATCACAGTGTGCTGAAGTGGGATTTACTCAAGGACGTAACTACCATCAGGGGTAAAGGGAAGGGTTATTGCTTTCGTAAAGGCGACTACGATGGTCTGAGACATTATTTAAATTCTATACAGTGGGACCAACTGAGGAGGTTACCAACAGCAAAATCAAAATGGGAAGCATTCAAAGAACTTAGTTGGCATGTAAAGCTACTAGGCTTTACATGCCAACTAAGAAATATTGTTCAAGGTTCAGCCCTAAATGGATGTCAGATGAACTAATGAGACATATGGCAGAGAAGAAAAATGCATGGGATACATATAAATTAACATGTGACACAGAAGCCTATGATAGATATAAGTTCATCTGTTACCAAGTTACAAAGGAGGTTAGGCACGCGAAAGCAGATTACGAGAAATCTGTGGCAAGGGATGCGAAGAAAAACAGCAAGGAGTTCTTTACTTATGTAAACTCTAGAAGGAATGGGATGAATCAGATTGGCCCACTTGATATCGATGCTAACAAACTAAATGAATATTTTGCATCTACATTCACACAAGAGGAGTTATTCAGGAAGGGGAATGCCATAGATGAAGTAAACACTGGCAGTGAGCTAGATGATCTTGTAATAATTGAGAGTAAAGTGGAGGAGAAATTGTTGAGGATAAATACAAGAAAGGCACCTGGGGTGGATGGGATCTATCCAGTTATATTAAAGGAGGCAGCAAAGGAAGTAAGCAATCCGTTAGCCATAATTATGAGAGCTTCCTTGGACTCAGGGGAGGTACCTACAGACTGGAGATGTGCAAATGTAACCCCAATTCACATAGAAGCATCAAAGGCTGACACAAGTAATTATAGACCTGTGAATTTAACTTCTGTTCCAGGAAAATTAATGAAGCACTGGTGAAAGAAGCACTGCAGGATCATCTTGACAAGAATTCAGTTATAGCTTAACAGACACAGCATGGTTTTGTTAAGGGGAAATCTTGCCGGACCAATTTGATTCGATACTATGATGCAGTCACAAAGGAACTGGATGCAGGGAATAACTTTGATATTATATACTTGGATCTTAGAAAGGCTTTTGATACTGTTGCACATGGAAGACTGCTGCACAAATTGGAGCAGTGTGGCATTGGTGGCAAATTGTTGCTATGGATAAAGGGATGGTTGAGTGGCAGAAGACAGAGAGTGGTAATTAATGGACACTGCTCTTCGTGGACTAATGTTATTAGTGGAGACCCTCAGGGTTCAGTGTTGGGTCCATTGTTGTTTTCTGTATTTATAAATAATATTGATGGTGGTATATCAAGCTTAATGTCCAAGTTTGCAGACGACACAAAGGTTGGCAGGGTTGCTAAGGACGCTACGCTGCTGCAACAGGATCAGGAAAGGTTGAGCAGATAGGCTGAGAGGTGGCAAATGAAGTTTAATGTTGTTGTTGTTTGGTTTTTAGGAGCATTAGCAACTAAGGCCATATTGCTCCGGGAATATGCGGTGGTCATTCCCTGACCTTTCCGCATCCTCCGTATTTTGTGGTGACGGGCTCGAACCCCGGTCCAATCAAGAAGCGTGTGCTACGCACTGCTGCTCCTTCCCACCTGGCTACGGAGGCGCCAAATGAAGTTTAACATTGACAAATGTTTAACATTGACTACATATGGGAAACAGCAACCCGAGAGGAACGTATCAAATCTGTGGTACTACACTGACAGTGGTAGAGAATGAAAAGAACCTGGGGGTAATTATGCAGGCAGATATGAAGTTCTCCGAGCAGACCAGACGTCCTGCAAGAGTAGCTCATGGTGTCTTATCAATGATGTACAGGAATTTTTCTAGCAGGGATAGGGAGGTGATTATTCCCTTGTATAAGGCAATGGTCAGGCCGCACCTTGAGTACTGCATATAGGTCTGGAGGCCTCATTTCAAGAAGGATGTAGAGCTGCTGGAAGGAGTACTGAGAAGGGCAACAAGGTTAGTGATCGGAACGAAGGGTTGCTCTTACGAAGAAAGGCTTAAGTTTTGCAAATTACAGTGTCTGGAGACTAGGCACCGGCGAGGTGATCTGATAGAGGTGTAGAAAGCCTTGAATTGTTTGAGCATGCTCAATGCTGATGGGATACCGCCTCTTGCTCAGAATAATCACCTGAGAGGGCATAAATTTAAATTGAGGAAAAACAGATGTCGGATAGATGTGCGGAAATTTGCCTTTAGCTAGCGGGTAGTTGGTCAGTGGAACAGACTTCCATCCCTTGTTGTGCAAGTTGATAACCTAAATATTTTTAAGGCTCAGCTGGACAGATATTTCGAACGAACGGAGGGTTGAAGTGGAAGGGTTTTTTTTTTTTTTTTTTTTGGCTGATGCTACATAAGCTTGCTTTCTTGCATCATATATCTCTACTAATAGTAATGCTAATGTCGAAAATTTGTATTGCCTGGGTTTTTGCTTTCGTACAGGTTTTTTACGAAAACCCTGACGTCAAAGGAGCATTTAGAAACAGGACTTATTATTATTACTCTTATATTGTTTCTCCCTGAGTGGGAGATTCCACTCCGCGACGGGTACTGCTTCCAAATACACAGGGTTGTTGTAACGTCTGGTGTTACTGTTGCTCGAGGAAATCTCTAATTGTCCTACAGGTGTTCAGGATTGAGAGTTTCTGGAGTTCCTTGTAGGTGTTCTCTGGGAGACCTATTGCTGCTAGGCTGATATGTAGAGTCGTTGGTACTATACCGGTGGTTGAGTCGATGATCGGGATGGTCCATACTTCTTGCAAATGCCACATCTCCTTGACCTCATGTCTCAGGTTCATGTACTTCCTAATTTTTTCCTTATAGGTTTTCTAGACATTGCTATTGTTGGGCACCGCTATGTCAATCAGGTAGGTAGCCTTTTCCATCTAGTCCACAAGAGATATGTCTAATCGTTTGTGCGGGATGGTCTTATACATTATTATGGCGAGTTCCCAGTACAGCTTGTGCGTTCGGGTCTCTAGTATTGCGTGGGGTTTGTACTTCTAGTATGGTACTTTCTTTGGTCAACTGGTATTTCCTCGATAGCTTCTGATGTATTATCCTGGCTACCTTGTCGTGTCTATGAGTGTACTCAATTTGGGTGATCACCTTGCACCCCGCGATGATGTGTTCGATCGTTTCCGAGGCCAGGTGGCATCGCCGATATGTGCCGTCGATTTATTTTCTATAGTTTTTTTTGCCATGTACTTTGTATAGTTTCTGGTGTTGATTACCTGGTCTTCTATGGCTAGCATGAATCCTTAAGTCTTGGGGAAGAGCGACCCGTTTGTGAGCCATGCATTGGAAGCAATGTTAGTGATGTGATCTTGATGGAGTTCATTATAGTGTCTGCCATGGAGTGTCTTCTTTGCCCATCTTTCTAACTTAGTTTCTTGCGCCGTTTGGCCGGGAAGGGGTTCCTCGCTTAGGCTGAGTGAGGTATACCACTTATCTATCTTCCTTATGGCCTGGTGCTGTGTTGTTCTCGAAGTAATCCTTCTGGTCAACTATCGTTGTTTTCTGTTGCTCTATAAGGTCTATCAGGCCCCTTTCCTTCTCTGTCCGAGCTATTGTTAGTCTCTCCACTGCTGACGTCGTGTGGTGTTGGCGGCTCTTGTTTATCATTGTCCTTCCAATGATATCTTCGAGCTCAGTGTTTGTCCAATCTATGACCCCGAAGGAGTGTTATTATTGGAGCTGTATAGGTGTTTATGGCTTTAACTGTGTTCCCTTCGTTAAATTTTGATTTCAGCAGGCTTCTGAGTGTGATGATATTTTTCGGTCAGGCACTTCTTGATTTCCTTGTTCTGTAACTGCTCAGCCTGCATCATCCCTAGGTGTTTGTAGGTCTCTCCTTCTGTTATAGGTTCGATCTCTTTACTAGTCAGGAGCTGGTAGTTTCGACCAACTAATTTTCCCTGGTTTAATGTGTAGGTCATGCATCTGTCTAGACCAAATGCCATCCTGATGTCCTTGCTGAATTCTTCGGTGATCCGGAGTAGTTGCTGGAGTTTCTTCACGGTTGCCGCATATAACTTGATGTCGTCCGTGTATATCAAGTTGTACAGGTTCTTTCTTCCTTCTTTGAGGTTATATCCATACTTGCTGCAGTTAAGCATAGTTTACAGCGGGATGAGCGATAGACAGAACCACAGTGGGCTCGGGGTACTTTTTGAAAAATTACTCTTCTGATATAAAGTGGCCTGGTTGTGAGGTTTTCGACCTTAATGGTGGTTTTTTTTTTTTTTTTATATATGTGAACCCCAAACAAGAGAGGTATTAGAACCTATAGTACTTTGTACTGTGTTTGGGTTGGAGGTTGAGAAGAGGAAAGAAGATATTTGTTGACATTGGACTTGAACTTCTGTAGATTGTAATTTTCAGGAAATACATATGAAGGAAGGTTGTTCCAGAAAACGGCAGTTGAATGAATAAATGAGGAAGGTGAAAAGTTGGTTCCGTGGGTTTGAAGTTGGACAGTAAATGGATGTTGGCTGGTGGCGGCACGTGTTCGGACTGTTTTGAAAGAGAGAGCGGGAATTATAGAAGCCAATTCAGAAGAACAGTCCCCATGGAAGTATCTGTAGAAGAGGCATGCAGCAGAAACAGTACGTCTATGAGAAAGCGAGTGGAGAGACACTGTTAGAGATTGATCATTAATTAACCAAACTGCCCTCTTCTGAATGGAATCAAGAAGCCTGAGAGAGGTTTTGGGGGCACCCCAAAACCAAATATAGATCCCGCCCCAGATGTCGGAACAATATTCCATGGCAGGGCGGATTTACGATTTATACAGAGTGAGCAGCTGTTTGGAAGAAAAGTAACGCCGAGAGCGAAAGAGAAAACCAAGTTTTTTAGATGCAGAATATTTTGTAATGTGCTTGTGCCAAGAGAGATTAGAAGTCAGGGTAATCCCCAAAAGAGATATATCATTTTGCATAGAAATCGGAGTGTCACTAAAGATAAGCATAGGAGCAGAAGAATCCTTTTTGCGAAATATAAGACAACACTGGGTTTCAGAAGGGTTGAAATTAACTAAGTTGTCTTTGCCCCACTAGAGAATTACCTGAAGATCGACATTTAAGGAATTGGTAGCAGATTTTGGAGAAGTTGAAGCTGATTGAGCAGGACAAGGTTTCTGAAAATGGAAAGTGGAAAGCAATGTGCTATCATCGGCAAAACTATGGATAGGATTTCCAGTCAATGGAAGAAGGTCATTAATATACAAGAGGAAAAGAATTAATATACAAGAGGAAAAGAGTGGGGGGGAAGAACTGAACCTTGGGGGATACCGGCATTAGTGGAGAAGAAGTTAGAAGACAGAGAGCCATCTACCATCACCTTCAGTGAGCGATCAGAGAGAAAACTAGATAACCAATTACTAAAAACAGTTGGCAAACCGTAAGATGGAAGCTTGTTTAGAAGACCTTTAGGCCCAACAATGATGAAAAGCCTTTGAGACGTCACGAGCAACTACTTGTGTTTCACCGAACCTTTCCATTGAATTAGTCCATAAATGGGTAACATAAGCCAGAATATCACAAGCGGATCGACACTGACGGAATCCATACTGGAAATCGTTGATCATATGGGAAATTTTCTAGGTAGTTTAAGAGTTGGCAGTTAATTGATTTCTCCATTACTTTAGAAAGAGTAGAAGTAATTGCAAAGGGACGATTATTGGATGGGAGGGATTTGTCACCCTTTTTAAGAACTGGTTGGATATGAGCAAATTTCCAAGCAGAAGGAAAAATACCTTTGGAATAAGAAAGTGTAAAAAGGCGGCAAAGAATAGGAGTAAATTCAGGAGCACAGGCTTTGAGAACAAGTGGAGAAATACCATCAGTACCTGGAGCTTTCTTAGCATCACGATTCATCATTTTGACGGAAGACCACAGGAGTCATTGAATGGAGCGTGTTGGGAATGGTGGGAGGTGTTTTACCGAGATCATTAATACATGAACTTGAAGAAAAATGGGATGCTAGCAGGTCAGCTTTACCCTTGGCTGAAGTGAAAACACAACCATCTGGTTTAGACAGAGGTGGGAGCAGACGTGGGCAAAAGTTGGGGCCAATAGCTTTGGCGAGAGACCAGAATGCTCGGCTACCATTAGGGCAAGAAGCAAGATTTCTTCTCTTAGCCTGTTCAAACTCTAGTTTGGACTGATTAATAACTGCTTTACAGTTGTTGCGAGCTTTGGTGTAAGCAGTAAATGAAACTGAAGAATTAGAAACAAGCCAATTACGATATGCAACATTCTTCTCGTGAACAGCCTTAGCACATTTATTGGAAAACAAGGTTTAGATAAAGGACGAGACTTTAAAGTGCAGTGTGGGATGAAGGATTCCATTCCTGCAAGAATAATTTCGCTGACACGATCTGAGCAAACGTTGATATCAGAAGTTTTGAAACAGTAATCCGACCAAGGAAAAGAAGAACAGAAGTCTCGCAGGTCATCCCATTTTGCATTCTTGTAATGACAAACAACACGAGGTTGGGAATAGCCATGAGATAAAGGTTCAGTGAGAGAAGAGACAATCACCAACTTGTGATCTGAAGTGCCCAAAGGACCTCTTACTTCGACCGTGTACATAGAAGGGTTGTTTGTGAGAAAAAGATCAAGCGTATTGGTTGTAAGATTAGGACTGTCCGGTATTCTTGTAGGTAAATCTGTGCAATCTGTCCAAGGTCATCAGTAATTGCAAAAGCCTCAGCATTTCGACCCCCTGGGCCGGTGTGACTAGAAAACGGAAGCCAGTGGAGTTGTGAACATTAAAATCACCGAGAAAATTACCTCACTGTTAGGAAAGTTGGACTGGATAAAGTCAAGTTGCAAAGAGATGAAGTCAAAGAGCTCCAAGTGATTAGTGGAGTTGGGAGAACGGTAGAGACAACAGATTAATTTGGCACAATGACGTAGAGAGATTTTAAGCCAGAGAAGATTAAAGAGAGGAAATTCCAAATTGCCAAGTCTCTGATAGGGAATATCAGAACGGACATATGCACAAGTAGCACCTTTGAGGCGAAAAGAATCATACAGTGAATAATTTGAGCATCTTAGATGAGTAGTAGTTGAATCAACCGATAACTGAGATTCTCAAAAAAAGTACATGGGGTTTGGCAGACTGCAAGTGGAAATGGACATCGTTGAGATTAGAATTGAGACCACATATATTTGTGAAATGAATTAGGAAGTGCTTGGGAGGTTTAGATCTTTTCGCAGATAAGCTTGCTCTATTCGTTTGACAATTCATGGTGCATTCAATAGTAAGAAAAAGTGGGTGGGACATGCTGTATGAAGTAATGAGAATTTTGGATATGGCGTACACATGGTAAGAATATACCCAGATCCTTTACATAACGTGGCCTCGACAATGCTCCCCACATACACACTATTTGGACTCCCTCCAGTCACTATTTGGCAGAGTAGAGGTAGCAAGTTTTTTACACTAGCTGATCCGGAAGCCTCCTAGACAGTTACCAATAGGTTCGGTCCGGTGTATTATCTAGCGGCCGGCCTGCGAACACCGTTTTAGAGCTGTACCCTCGAAATGTAAGGAATATTGGATCTCACCACAACGTTCATCATAACCTCAAAAGTCATCAATCATACTGCATGATGGAAGAGATATGGAAGGGTTGACCAGAACTTAGCTCTAGAGACTAAATATGAGTTCCACCACTTCAAGCCTCCAATAAGCAAAATGGTGCTATTGCACCAGTTGATGAGAGTCATCTACCACCTAGTATTGCCTGGTAACACAGATGGGTAGCATTCCTCCATGTCGTGTGGCAACACACGACCCCAGCTTACGTTGGTTCATACCTGTGCGGTCAGTCACCCACAGTGTGCTTGTGCATGGAGGTTATACCCAGGATTACTAACAGTCCTACCATCGTGAAGGTGCAAGCAGAGGATTTGGCTGTCACAGACCGTCCGGACTTCGCCGAAATTGTGTCCACTTGACTTAGTGTCACCCGAATATCAGTTCCATCAGCGTTTTAGACTTCCAGGTAGCAAGTACAGCTTGTCTGGCGTATCTGAGAGAATGTCTGTGACAACCTCAAGGACTGAGTGGTACTCCATTTCGCCATTGTTGCTCCTAGGAAGTTTGTCACTATCGGATTGACCTTGTAGATCTTCAGGGTCTCTATTAGCCAGCTATGAGGTACGCAGTCGAAGACCTTACGGTAATCGATGTAGGCCGTGTATAGGTTGCGGTGCTTGTTGTAGTCTTGCTCCATAACTGCGGTATCTGTGGTTGATTACTCCTTGCATCCTTTTTGCTGTTTGGTCTTTATTATTTATTTATTAACACACAACTGTATATACATTCTCAAGATATCTTAATCAATTTATATACAATATTTATATACAGATTTAAATACATGCTCTTATAAATACTGTAGTCTTTCTGTACATTAATTGTGTGTGTCCTGATATGAAGGGTGGCTCCTAGACACAAGCCCATCTCCACCTTTTACTCCTGAGAAAGCTCAGAACGTCTGCAAAACAGGCCTGAAAAAAAGAGCATTATGTCAGGCCATTTCGCCACCAGGGATTAACTAACACCTGGATCCACCATTCTCTATGTGTGCTGTAATGCACAAATCCTGCACCTACCGAAGTAGTGCTATACTGGTAGGTGCCAGCAATGCCGCCCCCAAGGCTGCCCAAACTTGGAGGCCAGCGAAAAAAAAAAAATAAATAAAAAAAAAATTTTCCAACTAAGAACAATGTACACTTGTTGAACAAAAGCAACGTTATACGATTATTTACATGTAAATAGCAAATACATACACTTAGAATGACATTAACTTAACACTTAGAAACATTAACATTAACATTATCTCCACTTTAGAGTCCATCCACAAATGCAAGCCTGCAATTGGGTGTCCAGGAGCAGAAGATCATCTCGTTGTAGACAAGAAACATCCTATAAAGATGACATTACACGAAGTGTCCTGTCGTCAAATGTGCAGCACTTCCCTTAATTGGTATCCTGCAATAGATTTCTTAGCTCCTGTCTTCTTTTAAAAACTTTGGCCGAGAATTCCTGAAGCAAAGCAAAGATGTCCCACCTCTGAACCAAGAGAGGTAAATTATTCTCCGTGAGGTTTGGCAACCTATTTAGTAATTCCTGCCTGTCTGAAGTATACCGTCCGCATTCAAGGATGACATGTCTCCAAGATTCCACCTCACCGCACGAACAGTAGGGGTCAGGTTCTAATCCTCTTTCAAATAGTTTGGCCCTTAAGCCATGTCTAGTGATTAAGTAACTCGTTGTCATGGTGGGAGCAAACCAAGACACCCTCCTGTCCATTGCAAAGCTTACGGCTGGAATGAAGCCTCTTGTAATGGTTCCATACTCACTCAAATCCCAACGTTGCTGCCAGCAATTCACAAGCTCGCCCCAAATTCTACGTTTTTCCTCCTTTATGTTGTTATTTGGATTAGAGGTGATATTCAATATTTGTAACGCCCTTCCCTTCTTTGATTTACATACAATACCTCGGAAAATAATGTGTAAATCCAAGGGGATGGTACCTGCAATAACCTGTAAGGCATTTGTCGACACTGTCCTTGGAGCGCGTATAACTGTAAGCAACATTGTACGTTGCAGGGACAGAAGCTTGGCTTTAGTTGTAACCTTGGTAGCAGCCGCAAACCAAATACCAGCACCATAATCTACAATGGGAAGAAATATCATCTTGTAGTACAATACCAGAGTTTTTTTAGATAAACCCCATTCCTTGCGGGAAATTCTAACAACTGCAGCTACGAACTTTTTGATTTTTTCATTGATTTTAGTGACATGTACATGAAACCTGAGACGATCATCTAAAGTTAAACCCAAATACTTGGTGTTCTGTACATATGGAATTTGAGTACCATATAGGGTTACCTTTGGCGGCCTTCCATAATCGAAGTGGTGTTTAAACACCATGAAATTGGTCTTGGTGACAGAAATCTTTAGTTTATTCAAACCCGCCCATGCCACTAAATTATTCAAAACTGACTGAATTTTTTGTTCGAGAATTTGTCTTGATCCTCCCTGCACTGCCACCACCAAGTCATCTGCATATGCAACTTTGATGAACTCATCGCTATCCTTCGTGAGCCACTGGTCTAGCACTGCATTCCAAAAGAGAGGTCCCAAGACTGAACCCTGAGGACATCCTCTTGAAACGGTAGTCGTGTATGATAAATGCTTTGCACATACTCTAATTTGTCGATCCTTAAAGTAAGATCTGAGGACTCTGAACAGGTAGCCATCACACTTTGCCAGTTGCAGTGACCTGAGAGCACTCTCCCACCAAAGGGAATCGAAAGCGCCCTCAAAGTCAATAAAAACAGCAAGAACATATTTGCTGTTTGCCTCCTGAATGTAAGTCAGCAGGGTTGAGATTGCGTCCTCAGTGGAACGTCCTTTTTTGAATCCAAACTGGCAATCAGAGGAGAGTTTATGTTCTGTAAATAATTTACAAATCCTTGGGGCAATCATCCTTTCAAATAATTTGCCAAGATTTGCCAATAAAGAGATTGGCCTGTATGCTCTGGGGTTTGTTTTTGGCTTTCCCGGTTTATGCAAGATTTTTAAGAGCGCAAGCTTCCATTCGAGAGCGCAAGCTTCCATTCGAGAGGGAAAAGCCCTTCTAGCAGGCATTTATTAAATAAGCTTAATAAAATATCAGGGAAGAATTCATAAAATTTTTCAATTACTTGATTCTCAATTAGGTCAATGCCAGGACATTTTTTATGGTTCAATTTAGCTACTGCAGCACCTAGCTCAAGCATATTAAAAATGGCAGTTTCGGTTGTCCCCTTATATTCACGATTAATGCGTCTAATTTCCGCTTGATCAGGGCTGTCCATAAACGGCAAATCTTCCGGAAATAGGCTACTCACTATCCCTTCGACTGTAGATTCCCAGTCCGAAGTTTCTTGATTCTCTCTAATTATCGTGTTGTAAATTTCGCCACACAAAAGTTTATTTCTTGAAAGCTTATAAATTATACCCCAAGGGTCAGCATTTTCTGTTTCCTTCACCAGACGTTGCCAACAATTTTGCCTGCTATCAGCAATTGCTTTATGGTACCTCTTCCTCAAGTCTCTGTAATCATTTTTCAAAGCCTGAGTGTCTGCGTCCGATAGATGCCTATTCCTTTGGTATGCTGTTTGGTCTGACTCTCTAAGTGGTCTGTTATTTTCTTGGTTATACAGCTGGTCAGGATCTTGTATATCGTTGGGAGGCGATTGGCCTGTATTTCGCCGGGTTTCTTGTATCTTCGTCTTTAGGCTTCAAATATGACTCCTTCACAGTGAGAAACTTGGGGATCGTCTCCATGTTCCTTATCATTTCAGTGAACTGCTCTGCTAGGTGCTTGTGTGTGTGTGCAGGTGAGTTTCTTGTACCAGTAGTTGTGGATGTTATCAATTCCTGGGGTTCGCCAGTTGTAGGTGTTTCAGATCGAATGTTTTACTTCTTCTTCTCGAATCTCCTACTTTCTCATCTCTTGTACATCCTTGGTTTTCTTACGTTCTGCCTCTATCCAGGGTGCTCTGCTGTTATGTGTTACTTCCCTGCTCCAGATATTTCCCCAGAATTCCTCGATCGTCTTCTTCTCCGATAGTCCGTTTACTGCTTTCTCATCTTTACCCTCTGCTATTATGTGTTACTGTAGAAGGCTCTTTGGTCCTCATCGAATATTCGGTAGTTTATTTTCCTCTGGGAGTTCTCTTTGTATCGGTGGGGTCTCTTGCTGAGTGCGAGGAGGTTCTGCTTCAGTGTGTCCAAGTATTCTCCTATTCTCTGATTTCATGTTTGCTGTGATGCTGTCTCTCTCTTGAAGATGCTCTTCACCTTTCCAATTAATTAGTTACTTATATTACCCTGTTGCTACAGGGTCAATTGACATATGTTCACTCTTAATTCTTCTATCTTCTGCTGAAATCTTCTCTCCCTAGCTGGCGGTTCCTTTTGTTTTCGGTTATTCTGCTGCTGGTCTCTCGTTTCTTTCCCTTTAATCCTCGTGGCTGCTACCGTATCCCAATACATGGCTGTGTGGATGACCTCCAGTGTTGCACCATTGCTGTCGAGTAATGCGGTATTATGTGCCGATTGAGGTGGTCTGTTACTCTCCACAGGATTTTATTTGGACTCTGCTTACGTATCGCATGTGTTCCTGTGGGATTTTCTTCGATTTCTGTTAGGGCCTTCTTCCACTCGTCCACTATTCTGGATATCATGACCTCGTCTCTTTCCACTTCAGCTGCTGCGGGTTGTATGCCTTCTTGCGCTTCCTCCTCTGGTTCAGTGGTGGTATGTTCTTCATCCTCAGGTTCCGCATTCTTTATCCTTTGTAGTTGATCGCTCACATCTTGCTTGATTTTTTCCAACATTGCAGGAGCTATCAGTTTCTTCGTGACAATCGTCCTTGTCTGGTCCGCTGTTCGTTGACCTGAATATCCGGGAATCGTTCCAGCCACTTGGTCACCACACTGGAAACCATATAGGTCTCCAGCTTCGCTATTTGGTAATATGTTTGCATGGTGTACGTATTAATTTCGATGCTCCACTTCATGCATTGGCGTTTTCTCCCTTCCTGGGTGGTCACTAGCGCAGTTGTGCAGGAAGCACTTCCAGTTGGTGAGGGTGGATGGTCTTGCCCTTCTCTTGTGCTAGTCATACAAGGGACAGCGCCACTTGCTTGTCTTCTTTGGGAAGACTGTCTCAAATTTTTGGAACCTACCCCTCTACCTAACGCCTGAACGCGAGTGACTTTATTCTGCGCCACACTCGATGCAGTATATTTATGGACCTGTTTAGCTTCGGTTTATGTCCAGTGGTGGTTCTCTCGAGGGACGCCAGATGGCGCCACAATCTACCTTAGCCGATACCCCGACCTGAGGGCAGGTAGATCCTTGGAGCAACTTTCACGATGTTTATTTATTTATTAATTTTTAATTATTATTAGTATTAGCTATATGGTGCACGGAAGCCTGAGGCTTATGCTGCGCCAGCTAAAAAAAAAATTCCTGAGTTACCCTAGAGAGAGAGAGAGAGAGAGAGAGAGAGTTTCAAAATGGAATCACAAAGAAAGAGAAGAATGATGATATCCAGTTCAGTACGCTGGGTGTGCCAAGTCCATACTCGCCAGATGTGAGCCCCTGTGGTTAGGAAATATTTTCAGGGGTTCCAACTTTAACTATAGGTTTCTCTCACCGAAAGCAGGAATTAGCATTCAGTAATAGATACTCATAGTTAAAAAAAACCTTCGCTATCGGCAAATACTTAAAGTAATGGAAAAGGAGCAATGATTATCATTGCAGAATGGGGGTAAATCAATTTTTAAATTATACATATGAAAATGAGGAAACATTCGATTTATCTGTAATGAAAAGAGACCGTGTACAATGTTTAAAATGTCATGAATTCATGGTGATTTTCTTGCAAGATCTATATGAAGAGAATATACACTGAAAGGACAGAATTTATTGGAAACCTGTTTACTGGGCAATGTGACGCTGTCACATCTCTGGCTAGTATAAGAACCCACTGCTTGGAGGAGATATACGTACACTGCATTCACGTAGACCGTAATTCGATGTCATTATGGATAAACAACGTGAGTTAACTGACTTTGAAAGAGGGATGATAGTGGGTTCCCGACGCATGAATCACTCTATCACGGAGGCGGTACAGAAATTGCACTATCCCCATTCGACAGTGTATTTCGAATATTGCCATTTCTGGAATAACATCTTATCACAGACAGCGCTGCGGGCAAAGGAGGTAGTGGATGAATGTGGCCATCGACATCTGTCTCGCATTGTTTCAACCAACTGGAGAGCCGCCGTGGCACAAATAACCGCCGATTCAAGGTGGGAGGTGCCAGAAACGTCTCCACCAAGACCATCACGCAATTATTTGCCATTGTTATTGTTATTTGTTGGTTTTTAGGAGCATTAGCAACTAAGGCCATATTGCTCCGGGAATATGCGGTGGTCATTCCCTTGACCTTTCTCCATCCTCCGTATTTGGTGGTGACGGCCTCGAACCCCGGTCTAATCAAGAAGCGTGTGCTACGCACTGCTGCTCCTTCCCAACTGGCTACAGAGGCACCCCGCAACAGGTAATGGAAGCCACAGACTCACTAGACTCCCATTGCTAACACTACGATACACGACTCTAAGCCTCAACTATGCAAAAGAACATCAGCACTGGAGCTTGTATCAGTTGAGACGGGTGTCTTGATCCAACGAGTCCCATTTCCAGTTATTTCGAGCAGACAGGAGGGTGCGTATCTGCATGAAGCTAGACACCTGTAATGTGACAAGGTATTGTTCAGGCAGCTGGACGGTCGGTAATGGTCTGGGGCGTGTTCAACTGGCTTACGGTGGTACATCTAGATGCATCTCTGAACGGTCCACGTTACGGGTCCATCCTTGCAGACCATCTGCATCCCTTCATGGTTATCGTGCATGGACTCTCCCAGCAGGACAATATGCCTCTCTACAGAACCGTATCGACTAGAACGTGGTTCGAAGAGCATTCCTCAGATTTAATAATGGAATGGCTTCCCTGTTCAACGGACATGAACCCTGTGAAGCATCTTTGGAATGCTGTGGAAAAGGCCGTTCGTGCTTTGGATCCTCCACCCAAGAATGCAACGGAATTATGGACAGTGGTATAGCAAGCAGGGATGGAAATACCTGTGGAATGCTTTTGTAAACTAGCGGACTCAATGCCTTTCCGTGTGACTGTCCTTATTTGGGTGATAGCTGGGCTACCCGATACTAGGTAGGTATCCCATGATTTCTGTCAACTCATTGTACATTTGAACTTTAGGCAATACATATTAAAATTCAAGGATTGGATTGGATTAGAAAACGGCATGTCTTTCATTAATTTCTACAGCATTTTTTATATCAGCAGCTTCATGGTTTCATTCCCTGCAATTTGCAAATAGACATACACTGAGTGATCAATAAATTATGACCATCACTATGAAAACTGAATGCGACCCGTTTGGTTTTTTTTTGGTTCTCTAGTGAATGATTTCCCTGTTTACAAAAGCGAGATGTTTATGTTGGACTGTGAACGCTTCAGCATTGTGTTACCGTTCTTTGTAAAGCTTTATCTAGAGAAGGCAAAAGAAAAAAAAACGCAGTCACCTACATAAAGCATACTCGACTAGAGCAACAAAGCAACGTGCACAAATAGCGGGAATCCTGCAGCTCGGGGAGAAACGAAGGGAAAATTCTCCAAAGCAATACATTCTAAACAAATACGTTCAATATTTGTGGACTTTCTGGAAAAGGACTAATCTAGATAAGGAGGATGTATTTGTGTGTGCTAGGTGCAGTGTCAAGAAATTAGTCGCCAACTCAACGTTCTGACGGCCGTTTATGAGAGTTAGAAGAGTAGGGTGGATGCCCTCGAAGGAATCAAAATGGGGAAACCATAAAACTCTAAGCTGTCAGACTCAATGACAGAACTCAATCTTGTACAACAGGCAACAGTGGCAATCTTAAGGATAGAATGCGCTGGTCCTACAGGAACTAGTTACTGTTGGTGATTCTATTGTCATGAAGACGGGAAATATATTGTGCAAAAGGATAGGTGGAGTAGGACCAGGGTAGTATGTCTGCCAGGGACAAAAGTTGATGATGTTGTAGAGTAGATATTATCTTTTAAGGGCACAAAGAGTGATGTTGTACATTGCCACTAATGACATTAATTGTAGGCGATCTAAAGACTTACTTAGCAAGTACAAGTTAATGTTAAGAAAAAGCTGCCAGTTAGCATTAAATTTGAAAGTGGCTGCTATTCTGCCCAGACACAATAGGAGGGATTATATGATGAGAGCATTCTCAATAAATTCGGCCCTGGAGGGATTGTGCAAGGCCCATGGGTAGAACTTTTCCCAGCATGGTCTGTGCTTGTTATCGGGAGAGGCTGCTTCTACAGGAATGGAATACACTTAAATAGAAAGTGTATGGCAGAATATTTGCTGACGCTCTCGAGGCAGTGTTAGGTGGGTCGGAAAACTGCTAGCTTGGGGGGGGGATTCACAGACTAATAGGTTAACAGTAGCCACAGGCAGAGGCGAAAGTGATTCTTGCACTGCTTCTATTGGAATGAGCAGCCCGGAAAGCAAAATGCTGGGGAGGATTTCCGGGACTGCTGGGAGTTATCGTGGAACAAGTAAATACATGGGCTGTGTTAGGATAACTAGGAGTAAAAACAAGTGCATGTATAATCCCAGGACCTCACAATGAGTATGAGCTTTGCAAACTCAGGGTCCTGAGCTGGATATTATCATTCTCCTCTTTCTTGGTAATTCTTTTCTACTTCTGACTCTCTCTCTCAGGGTAACTCTGGTTATTTTATTATTATTATTATTATTTTTTTGGCTGGTGCAGAATAAACCTCAGGCTTCCTTGCACCATAGGGCATAGGGCTATAACAATAATAAAATATTTGCATGTACAACAATGCTAGTAGTTTAGTAAATATATTTGATGAATTTGATGTGCTGGTCAAGACATCAAAGGAAGATATTGTTGGTATATCAGAGACATGGTGTCACACAGATATAAGGAATGCAGAATTGGAATTCGGGTAGTACAATGTATAGAAAAGATTGAGAGGATAGGAAGAGAGGAGGGATCATTCTTTTAGTTAAGAGATATAAAATCTAAGGAAGTGCATCCAGCTGACATGGGAGGACAGTGCAATGCTGAGTTAGTTTGGTGTGACGTAAGCATTGAGAGGAGGCCTAATGACTCGGATGAGTACAATGAACAACTGTACAGAGAAATAGAGTGGGCCAGTGAATCAGACTGCCTTATAATGGAGGATTCAACTTCCCATATATTGACTGCAACTTGTGGTTGTCCATTGCACATTAGCAAACTTTCGTGGATTTATTGGATATTTGTTTTCTACAGCTGCTTGTTCGAGATGGAATTAGAGGTGGTAATACTCTTGATGTGATTATCAGCAGTGAGTATTCACGCATTACGAATTTACAGATAAGGAACCACTAGGTGGTATTGATCAGTGTACTGATGCGAAATTTACTTAAAGATATAACTACTATCATGGTAAAGGGAAGGGTTTTTGCTTTCGTGATCGTCAGTTAGAATCGTTGATTAATTACCTATCCTCACCCACTTTTTTTTTTTTTTTTTTTTAAACACTTAGATGTTGTTCAAGACCATTTGTTTCAGTATTTAAATCTGAAATACTCAAAGCAACGGCCTTAATAAATAGACTAGTGCTCAAAAAATTGCTTCACCTCATTTTTAGGTTATCTTATACTGGCTGATGTTTAAATTTTAAGATGTTTAAAATTTTAAGTTTTAACAGCTGAAAGAACAGAAATAAGTAAATAATAATACGCATATGAAACTATTAACTATTCACTTGAGGGGTTGTAATAGTTTAAGGTGTATGTCATCTTTATTCGTTTGCAGACGATATATAAACGGGAACATACATATAAGTCGAAACAGGTGGTTGATCAAATGATGGAAGTGGGCAGTTTGAATGAATTTAAATAAGGTTGAGGTTATAAAAATTAACCAGAAGGAATTGGAATTTTTTTTTTGCTTCATTGGAAATATTCTCTGTAATAATAATAATGCCTCATTATCGAGCATTACTCAGAAATCTTGGGTTCGGCAAACCCTACTGTTCCAAAAGCTTTGTGTTTATATGTTGTGTTGGGTTGTGTCTTATATAGGGTGGCTCCTAAATGTTAGTTCAACTCAGCCATCAAATGTCAAATATTTCTTTAGAACTGTTTTAATTACGGGCGTAGAAAAAATATTATATGCAACTTAAGTAAAAAGTGTTTTGTTAATTCATAACAATTCGTGAAATAATACACCACTTTTTACTCTTGTTGCATAAATAACTAGGGTTATCAAAAATTATTGAAGTGTACCGCTTGATAGAATTAACTTGATATGGATCTATTATTAATTCAGAATTATAGTCATAAAAATGACTGATAATCTTTACAGAAATAAATAAAAGAACCTTTCTAAACACACTCAGTAATCAAAATTGTAAACGATTTAACATACGGCCAAAGTTGAATGATAAATTAATTATTGACATTACTTTGATATATGCTGTCATTTTCGGAAAGTCATCATCATCAGCCATTTTCAATCCACTGCAGAATGAAGGCCTCTCCAGCAACTTTCCAGTTCCTTGTTTTGAGCACTGGCCATCCATTTACTACCCAAAAACTCATGAATTTCATCTATCCATCTCCGCCTTTGTCTTCCAGGTTTTCTTCTAGCTCCTCTTGGGTATCATTCTGTTATTTTCTTAGTCCACCTGTCATCATGTCTTCGAGCTATGTGTCCTGCCCAAGACCATTTTAGTTCTTTAGTTTTGATAAGAATGTCCTTTACTTGAGTTTGCTGCCCTAATCCATGTGTTTCTCTTCTTATCTAACAGTCTGTTTCCCAATATGATTCGTTCCATTCTTCGCTGTGTAGTTCTCAGCTTCTCTTCCATTCTTTTGGTGAGTGCCCAAGTTTCACTTCCATAAGTCATGGTGGGGAGTATACATTGGTTCATTATTTTACGTTTCAGACAAACTGGGATATTGCTCTTCAGTATGTGACTATATTTCCTGAATGCTATCCATCCAAAATTTATTCTTCTCTTGACTTCCAGCCATTTATCATTATTACAGCTAATAACTTGTCCCAGATAAGTATATGACTCCACCTTTTCAATTACTGCTCATTCAATCATTATTTCCCTTTGTGTGGGAAATAATGATTCAATGAGCAGTAATATTGAACGAGCATTACTTTTGTTTTAGCCATATTCATCTTTAGTCCAAAATACTTACTAACTGTGCATAACTAAGATTTTCCTGTAATTATTTGGGATCTTGGCTTATGACACACAATGTCAGCTGCAAATCGTAAATGGTTTAGGTACTCTCAGTTCACATTGACTCCTTTCTGCGACCAGTCTAATCTTTGAACCCCCATTCGGCACAACGTCGATTTGCAATAAATGGATGGGCAGGTATGGTCGGTGACTGCTTAGTTGGCCCACACCTGTTACCATCCCACATGAACTCCGCTAAAAATCAGCTCTTTCTTGAACAAGTTCCACCAGGATTACTTGACGATGTTCCAGCAAATGTGAAACGCAACATTTGTTTTCAAAATGACGGGGCGCCTGCCCATTATGGAAGGTGTGTTCGTGACAATTTGAACAGGCGTTTTGGGTGTCGATGGAATGGCCGTGGTGGACCCGTTTCCTGGCCCCCACGCTCACCTGATTTATCGAGCCTTGATTTCTTTCTGTGGGGCCCTCAAATCTATTGTGTATCAATCGCCTGTGGAGACGGAAATGGATCTCGTGGCGAGACTCGTCTGCGCTTTTGCTACTGTCAAAGAAACTCCAGGTGTGTTCGACCGTGTCCGCCAATCCATGCTGCGTCAGTGTCACGCATGCATCGCGTCTCATGGTGGAACCTTCGAGCATCTGTTGCAACATCATGAAAAAATGCATCCATCTCGTACTCCATTGTTAATATTAAGTCAAATAAATGTTTGCCACTAATTACTGTCTTGTGTCATTTCTGCTTCTTGTGCCTCTGCTACTACTTTCCCGTGACGTTTCCGGTTATGGGTTCCTATGCAATTCACATTCCTTTAGATGTTACCAACCTCCCCTAAACGTTTGTACCAATATTTTGGGACACCCTGTATAGTACGGTCAGTTCTCGTATAACACGCGTTTACACTACACAAATTCAGTAATGCACGATTTATAAATATGGGAAAGATGTATAACACGAACCGAATTCGCTTGTGCACGATTTGCCTTTGTGTTTACAAGAAATGGCAGTCAAACCGGGAATCACACGAATTGAAAGAGAGAAATGTATTTATGTTTTTCATACGACTGAAGATTTCAGTGAAGGGGAAACACATTTCACCAGAATATCATAAAAACCCAAAATTCCAGCTGTCGGTATTATCGCAAATGCAATTAGATCGACTTTACTACCCATTTGTAAGAGGAACGCAAGAGGAAATTGTTTTTATTATTTTATGGTAGTGACTTCCAGAAATGTGTTGTAAAATGTGAGCTAGCGGGAGGTAATAATAGTGTTTCTGTCTTTACTGCTTTGTTTATTCAGTTGCTACATACGGGTAGCTTCGTTTTTGTGTATCAAGCGTACTTCCTCATTTTTGTCCTTTTTCTACTATAATTGTATTTCATTCCCTAAAAATGAGTAAAATACTTGAGAAAAGTGTGAAAAGGAAGCATGCTGGTGAAGATACTACAGATTCAGAGAGAAAAAGAAAAGCAATATTGATAGACTGTCAAAAATTCTTACAGGGGAAAACTTGTAGCGGTCTCATAAGTGTTTATGGCCAAAATCAAACCGGCCTCTGGGGTTTCCATGGTTAAGGCCAGTGGGCCTCTGTCGATAGAGGGAAAAAAAAAAAAAAAAACGAAATTATGAAAGGCTTTGAGTGAAATGAAAGAATATGTGATATTGCGCGTATCGCTAAATAGAAAATTTTGCGGTAATCCTGCACTAGTCTCCCGAGTCACGATCTGCCCGCAAGTCACCGCCAGCTCGGAACTGTCGTGAATCGTATTCTAACGGCAAGTTCCGACTTGACCGAGTATGCCATGCGCAACACTCACTCTATCTGCCAGTCAATGTGCTTGGAATTGTCACGGAGCGTAGCCTACACTCTCCGTATCTGCCGGTCCGTATATTCTGATGGAACAGTTCCAACTTAACTGAGCATGCGCGACACTCACAATATCTGCTGGTCTATGTGCTGCGAATTGTCACGGAGCATGCGCGACACATTGTATATACGTACTGGCAATGTACTACGTATGCACAGTATTTTTTTTTTTCTTTCTTTTCGTTTTCAGAAATAATAAAAAACAATTTCCTGACTACATAAAAGAATGTCATAAGGTCCTTCTGCTGGAAAAAAAAAACACAATCAAAATGGGCCTGTATACCCATTAAATTTAAGTACAAAGTGCAAATTTAAGTATAAAGTAATTATAAATGTTTTTTTTTTTTCCCGCAAGACCTTATGACAGAAAGGTAAGTGTCGCCCACAGAAGGACAAGGACGTTACGATTGAAAGGAAAGTGTCTTATACGATAATTTCCAATTAACATATAAGACGTTAATAATTATTGTAATAATTTTCAAAGTATTACAATTATATACTTTTTATATAATACAATTATATAAAAAGATATTTTTATATACAAATAATCACAAAATATACTCTATTATTTTCAGGCAATACAAAACATATCATCTGAAAATAATAAAATCGGAGTAAATGGGCCTGTTGTACTGGAATACATTGCAGATATGAAAAATAATTACGTATATCCAGTAAAATCTTAACTTTAATTACAATAAAACATTAAATACAAATAGTTGCAGCTTTCAGAATTTTCTGAAGAAGGGGCACGTTCAGCCTCGAAAGCTGCAACTACAGTATTTGCATTTAATGTAATTACTTTTCATAATAAAATCAATTTCGACTATGTATATAAAGTGCTTAGCATCATAATACACAGCCATTTCTGTATAAACAGAAAATTTTTAAGGTGGCATCGTTTTAGGTTATATCTCATATTGTGAATACCTTCACAACGAGTTGCCATGATATTGCACTACTTCGAATAAGTAACGCTTCACCTAAGGAGAAGACTAGTGTTACTTATTCTCAGATAGGTACCACCACCCAGACAGCACTGTTTCAGGGCTATTTGGCCCTTCGTCAGTGAGTGGGTAGGTACCCACTTCTCCTTAGGTGAAGCGTTACTTATTCGAAGTAGTGCAATATCATGGCAACTCGTTGTGAAGGTATTCACAATATGAGATATAACCTAAAACGATGCCACCTTAAAAATTTTCTATTTATACAGAAATGGCTGTGTATTATGATGCTAAGCACTTTATATACATAGTCTAAATTTGTTCGCAGCTTGAGGCTCTAGCCCTAAATGCGCCTTAGTCTAAATACATCATACACCATCAGGCATCTCTCATATTGTGGAGTTATAATTCATAACTGTTTTTGCCATCATTGCATCACTTGGGTACCTACCCACTCACTGACGAAGGGCCAAATAGCCCTGAAACAGTGCTGTTAGGGGGAGCTTGATGATGTCCGGAGTTTCCAAGAATAGGTAACAACAGCCTTCTCCACTGGGGAAGCGTTGCCTATTCGAGGAGTTTATGGTGCAGTTTTTGCTTTTCTCAGTCTAATAGGGACAAGTGGATATTCGAGTAGATATTCACATACATACATAAATAGCCCTGAAACAGTGCTGCTAGGGGGAGCTTGAGGATGTCCGGAGTTTCCATGAATAGGTAACAACAGCCTTCTCCACTGGGGAAGCGTTGCCTATTCGAGGAGTTTATGAGTTTTTGAGTGGTGTGAGTTGAAGGAGTTACTGTCCCTTTCATTCTTCTACACTGTTTCTTTTCCTCTTCCACTCCTACTATAACTTTCCCTCTACCTTTTTTGCTTTTCTAAGTCTAATAGGGACAAGTGGATATTCGAGTAGATATTCACATTACATACATAAATAGCCCTGAAACAGTGCTGTCTGGGTGGTGGTACCTATCTGAGAATAAGTAACACTAGTCTTCTCCTTAGGTGAAGCGTTACTTATTCGAAGTAGTGCAATATCATGGCAACTCGTTGTGAAGATATTCACAATATGAGATATAACCTAAAACGATGCCACCTTAAAAATTTTCTGTTTATACAGAAATGGCTGTGTATTATGATGCTAAGCACTTTATATACATAGTCTAAATTTGTTCGCAGCTTGAGGCTCTAGCCCTAAATGCGCCTTAGTCTAAATACATCATACACCATCAGGCATCTCTCATATTGTGGAGTTATAATTCATAACTGTTTTTGCCATCATTGCATCACTTGGGTACCTACCCACTCACTGACGAAGGGCCAAATAGCCCTGAAACAGTGCTGCTAGGGGGAGCTTGATGATGTCCGGAGTTTCCGAGAATAGGTAACAACAGTCTTCTCCACTGGGGAAGCGTTGCCTATTCGAGGAGTTTCTGAGTTTTTGAGTGGTGTGAGTTGAAGGAGTTACTGTCCCTTTCATTCTTCTACACTGTTTCTTTTCCTCTTCCACTCCTACTATAACTTTCCCTCTACCTTTTTTGCTTTTCTAAGTCTAATAGGGACAAGTGGATATTCGAGTAGATCTTCACATACATACATCAAATAGCCCTGAAACAGTGCTGCTAGAGGGAGCTTGAGGATGTCCGGAGTTTCCATGAATAGGTAACAACAGCCTTCTCCACTGGGGAAGCGTTGCCTATTCGAGGAGTTTATGAGTTTTTGAGTGGTGTGAGTTGAAGGAGTTACTGTCCCTTTCATTCTTCTACACTGTTTCTTTTCCTCTTCCACTCCTACTATAACTTTCCCTCTACCTTTTTTGCTTTTCTAAGTCTAATAGGGACAAGTGGATATTCGAGTAGATATTCACATTACATACACAAATAGCCCTGAAACAGTGCTGTCTGGGTGGTGGTACCTATCTGAGAATAAGTAACACTAGTCTTCTCCTTAGGTGAAGCGTTACTTATTCGAAGTAGTGCAATATCATGGCAACTCGTTGTGAAGGTATTCACAATATGAGATATAACCTAAAACGATGCCACCTTAAAAATTTTCTGTTTATACAGAAATGGCTGTGTATTATGATGCTAAGCACTTTATATACATAGTCTAAATTTGTTCGCAGCTTGAGGCTCTAGCCCTAAATGCGCCTTAGTCTAAAATCAATTTCTTATGTAGTCAGAAAATTGTTTTCTGACTACATATAGGTTTGTCCATTATTGTTTTTATAATTATCTACTTTTATTTTTATAATCAAATTCTTTAATGTAGTCAGGAAATTTTTTATTCTTTCTGAAAACGAAAAAAAAAAAAAAAAAAAAAATACTGCGCATACGTGGTACATTGCCAGTATGTATATACAATAAGTATCGCGCATGCTCCGTGACAATTCGCAACACAGACCAGCAGATATAGTGAGTGTCACCACGCATACTCAGTTAAGTCGGAACTGCTCCATCAGAATACAGTATACGGACCGGCAGACACAGAGAGTATCGCGCATGCTCGGGACAATTCTCAGCACAGACTGCCAGTCTGTGACAATTCTCAGCACATTTGCGCTCTGACCGTGACTCACGACACCAAAGTGCAGGATTACCAATTTCGCTATAAAGGAGTTCATTAATTAAACAGAGGTCCTACTTGTATTCTCAAAAGGTTTTTTTGGTGCCCTCTTGAACTGTCGCCCGTAAATGACATCGCCTACGCACTTGCGGCGGCCCTGAGTGGAATCAACTGATGATGTTACCAACAATGAATTCTAAATGGGAAGGATTCAGGGACTTAATCTTGGAGGCTACTAGGCTTTTCATATACCAAATAAGAACTACTGTTCAGGCCTAAATGGATGTCGGATGAATTAATGAGGCTCATGGCAGGAAATAAAAATGCAAGGGATGCATATAAATTATCAGGCGACAGAAGCCTATGACAGATATAAGCTAGTCTGCAATCAAGTTACAAAGGTTAGGCAGGGGAAGGCAGATTATAAGAAATCTTTGGCAAAGGACACAAAGAAAAAGAGCAAAGAGTTATTTACTTATGTAAACTATAGAAGGAAGAGGATGAATCAGATTGGTCCACTTAACATAGATGGTTTATCAAACTAACGGGTAGCTAAGTGATTTTGTGATAAAAATTGGAGCAAAAACTGAGCAAATTGGAGGAAAAATTGTTGAAGTTAAACCTAAAAAAGGCACCTAGGGCAGATGGAATCTATCCAGTTATAATGGAGGCAGCAAGGGAAGTAAGCAAACCCTTAGCCATAATTATGAGAGCATCCTTAGTCAGGGGAGGTCCCCACAAACTGGAGATGTGCAAATGTATCCCCAATTCACAAAGGGGGGTTCAAAGGGTGACAAATAATTATAGACATGTTAGTTTAATTTCTATTCCAGAGAAAATAATGGAGTCTGGTTATAGACAAGACAGCAGCAATAGTTCAGACACAGCATGGGTTTGTTAAGGGGAAGTCTTGACTGACCAATTTGATTGGATACTACGACGTGGTCACAAAGTAACTGGAGGCAAAAAAAATAATTTTGATATCATATACTTGAATTTTAAGAAACTTTTGATACTGTTGCACACAAAAGACTGCTGTACAAATTGGAGCGGTATGGCATTAAGGGCAAGTACTACAGTGGATAAAGGGATCGTTGAGTGGGAGATGGCAGAGAGTGGTAATAAATGGAAACTGCTCTACGTGGACTAATGTTATTAGTGGAGTCCAGGGTTCTGTGCTGGGCCCATTGTTGTTTTGTGTATTTATCAATGATATCGATGAAGGTATATCAGGCTTAATGTCCAAGTTTGCAGATGATACGAAGGTTGGCAGGGTTGTTAATGACACTAATGATAGTACACTACTGCAACAGGATCTAGAAAAGTTGAGCAGATGGGCTGAGAGGTGGCAAATGAAGTTTAACATTGATAAATGTAATACTACATATGGGAAGCAGTAATCCCAGAGTAACATATCAACTCTGTGGTACCACACTGACAGTGGTAGAGAATGAAAAGGACCTGGGGGTATTTGTGCAATCAGATATGAAGTTCTCTGAACAGTGCAGACGGGCTGCGAGAGCAGGTCATGGAGTTTTGTCAATGATATATAGGAATTTTGCTAGCAGAACAAGGAGGTGATTATCCCTTTCTATAAGTCAATGGTCAGGCCACACCTTGAGTACTGTATACAGGTCTGGAGTACTCATTTTAGGAAGGATGTAGAGTTGCTAGAATGAGTACAGAGAAGGGCAACAAGATTGGTGAGAGGAACAAAGGGGTGCACTTATGAAGACAGGCTTAAGTCCTGCAAGTTGCAGTATCTGGAGACTAGACACCTGCGAGCAGAGGCGGATTTAACGGCGGGCGCACCGGGCCCCGACTTCTGAAGGGCCCACGCAAAACCCCAACAAATTAGTTCAAAACTTTGTGATTATTATTATGCTATTATTAATTATATTATACATATATTATATTCAAATTTTATTGGAAATAAAACATTAATAGTACATAATATTTTTTATTTATTTAAAAAAATGGTTAACATGTATTTTTATTTTCCCTGTCTCTTTTTTTTTAAGGGGCCCAATATTTTCTTTTGCGCCTGGGGCCTCAACCGACCTTAATCCGCTCCTGTCTGCGAGGTGATCTGATTGAGGTGTATAAGGGCTTGAATGGTTTGAGCAGGCTCAATGCTAACGGGGCATTTGATTCAAATTGAGGAAAGACAGCTGTAGAATAGACGTGTGGAGATTTGCCTTTAGCCAACTGGTAGTTGATTGCCGGAACAGACTTCCATCTGTTGTGGAAGTTGATAGCTTAAATAAATTTAAGGCTGAACTAGACAAACATTTGGAGTGACCGTATGGGTGAAATGGGAAGGGTTTTTTTTTTTTTTTTGGCTGATGCTGTATAAGCTTGCTTTCTTGCATCATATACCTATCAACCAATGCTAAAGCTAACATCCCACCTAACATTACATCAACGCTTCAGCCACTTGTTCAAGGTGTAAAGCAGTGCTTCAAAATGAAATGTGTTTTCTGAATCAATAGTGAATCAATTTTAATAGTGAAATGTGTTTTGAAGATAAAGTGGATGTAGGCATTGTATGTTTCAGGAAATGAATGAATGAATGAAGACGAACCCAGTGGTGAGCTGTAGTGGACTCGCATGAGCCCATTACTTTTTTTTTAACATCTGCAAGTGCATTGTTGAAACGATCATTTATTTTACAAATGAAATCCTGAATGCAATTATTGAGTATCCAGAGCCGAAACTACGGTGGGGTGAGTGGAGACCCATCCCCAGCATTTTAATGGTGCAATCGATCAGTTATATATTTTAAAACTGCTTCATTTGTGATTTAATTACAGTCAGACCTCTGTTTAACAAACTTCTTTGTAGCAATTTTTTTTAAAAATCCCCTTGGCAATTACATTTAAAATAGTTTCTGTTGAAAGAAGAAAATTTCCATAGAACGACGGATTAGGAGTGACAACTTTGTATGCATTGTTCTCACCTCTGGCCTTTAGGCAATTTAGGTAATTAGATGGTGTGAATTAAGGGTGAAAGGGATTACCATTTCACAATGGTATTGGTGTCTGTAAAACCTATGCAATCATATACTGTGAAGTGGCGCTAGTCAATATGCTTTCCACAGCCAGTCAGATTCCTGACACAGATCTGGTCAACACTCTGGTCAACCTGAGTTGTGGTTCCCCTTTACTTCAACAAACAGGCATATGTTTTTCGGAGAAGTGAGTGATCCACACCTTCCTGTAAATTTCTCCATCTATGTTTACATTATCACAGTAGCTGAATATCCGAGTGATTCCGAAATTTTGCACAGTAGTCAAAGAACTAGTGACAGTAGCAACGTAGAGGGGAAGGGGGGGGGGATTGAGGCCACTAAAATATTATATAAATTTTACGAAGATAAAATGTTGGCAGATTTTGAAATTTCATCGAGGCTTTCACAGCGTAGAAAATGTTTAAAATGTAATGCCATACAGGCAATAATATATATAAAAAAAAAAAAAAAGTAAAAGAAAAAAACTGTATGCATTATATCACGAATCTTCAAAGAACCAATGCAAATGAAGGATGATTGCTAAAGAACTTGATGTGGAAACTACAGGAACTCCCAGATTTACGAAAATTCGACTTTACGTAAGTTTTTGCCAGCCGGTGCAAACTTAAAAAAATCGTGGAAACGTATTTTGCATTCCGTAGGAATAAAGGGATGTATTGTGAAAATATCATAATGTGAACCCAATAACACATTTTTTTTTTTTTTTTTTTTGGTAATTTGTTCCAAGACCTTGAAAGTTGAAAATTTCGCAATATTATTAAGATATTTATCTCTCTAAAAGTTCATTTTTATAAAGAAAATTGCATTACCCTTTCATTGCTATCACATGTTCCCGTTATAAGAATCAATTTTGAACGCCTTTGTGATATTTTTCTAAAACAATAAAAACAATTTGCACTTTCTGGTTTATTGGACTTTTCTGCTAGCACAATCTATTTATTATAAACAGGTAATATTTATTTACAATCCATTTATTATAAACAGGTAAATATAATAAACTCGATCTTATTGCATTTGCAATAATACCGATAACTGGAATTCTGTGGTTTTTATGTTAAGGTATTGTGGTGAAATGAGTTCCCCTTCACTGAAATCTTCAATCATATTAAAAACATAAATAAATTTTCAGAATCTTCTCTTCATTCCTATTTACATATTACAATGATGAAGGGAAAGTGCAAATGGTAGTAGTGCCAGGAAACTAAACAAAATTAATTTAGAAATAAAGATGAAAATGTTTAAGAAGTACGAAGCAGGGCAAAGTTTGTCAACAGCGAGTACTATTTAAAGTGACAATGCGTGTATAAAAGAACATGTTAAAGGATCAACGCATTTAAGATCAACAGTGATCACAAACAGCGTTCAGGTGCTATATCGAAGATGGAACAGCTGTTAATAATATGGATGGAAAATAAGATTAGAAGCGAGTGCCCCTGAGTCTAATGACCATTCAAGCAAAAGCAACAAGTATCTATGAAGATATTAAGGATAAGTATGGCAAACACCAACCCAAGTTCGTGGCAAGCAACGGGTGGTTTAATAGGTTCAAGCATCACTCTGGTTTCCACACCGTTAAAGTATGCGGTGAAGTAGCCAGTGACAATTCTGCAGTTGCAGAGAAATTTTGTGATGTGTTGGAAAAATTTATTGATGAAGGCGGCTATTCAACGCAGCAAATTTTTAACGTTGACGAGACTGCTCTGTATTGGAAAAAAAAAAAAATAAAAAAAAAATAATAATAATAATGCCAGATCGAACGTACATTGCCAAAGAGGAAAATAAAATGCCAGATTTCAAGGCATCAAAAGAACGGGGCACGCTCTTGATTGGGGCTAATTCAGCGGGAGATTACAGATTAATACCACTGCTTGCGTACCATTCTGGAAATCCTCGTGCATTGGGCATCAATAAAGTCACCCTACCCGTGCATTTCCGATCGAACCAGAGAGCATGGATAACAATATCTCTCTTTGAGGATTGGTTTAAATGCTGCTTTAATCCCGAGGTTGAAAAATATTGTAAAGACAACTTTCCTTTTAAGATTTTTCTTCTGTTAGATAATTCTCCTGGACATCCTACGCGTCTAGATGATTTCAAATCGAATGTGAGAGTCATATTTCTACCGCCAAACATGACTTCACTCATCCAACCTATGGATCAGGGTGTTATTTCGAACTTAAAAGCATATTATTTACACACAACATTTGCTCAGGTATTCTCTGCAGTAGACAACGAGGAAAATTTTATGTTAAGAAACTTTTGGAAATCTTACAATATTTACTACACCATCTTAAACATTAATAAGGCCTGGGCAGAAATTACTAAAATTTGTTTAAATGGTTCATGGAAGGAAATATGTCCACGGCTTCAAAGGATTTGAGAAAGACGAATCATATGAAGAGGTTACAGATAAGATTGTAAAGGTTGCAGAGCTACTTGATTTGGAGGTTGATGCCAAAGATGTGGGGTAGTTAATAGAGGAAGAAGAGAAGGAATTATCTAACAAAGAACTTATTGACTTGCAGGCGGTGATAGTGAAAGAAGAAAATGCTGACGAAGCTCAAGATGAACCAAATGAGGAGCCAAGGCGCTTCACACCGATGCGGCACGGGCTACGATGAGCAGCTTGTAGCTTGCAGATGGAATTGTGGGTTAAGGGAATTATCGAGCATGGTAATTCGTGAAATTGCATCGGCAATGGCGAGGTTTGAGAAGATGAATCCTGACAGCGAACAAAATTCTTAAACAGAGGGGTGAATGATATGCTTGCTTGCTACAAAGAAATTTACGATGAAAAGAAAAAAGCCGCCGTCCAGTCATCCATTAATATGTTCTTTCGTAAGGTTGAGCAGCTGACCCCTTTTAAATCTCCACAGCCCTCAACCTTCCCAGCGCCGTACTTATCAGCTGAAGACGTCAATTCTGCAATGCTGCTCGAGAGGTAATATTTACTGATGTTATGCCTGTCTCCTCTTTTTTTTGTAATTTTATAATTTTTAAATTTTTTAAATTGCACGCTTTTGTAATTTTTCCTGCATAAGATAAAAATTTGAATAAATACAATAAATAATGCCATTTACATGTTCGTCGCACATTTCTTTTTTGGTTCAATCAATTCAGCGAGCACAGTTGCGAGTGTTGCACAAGCATGGGGGGAAATTCGACTTTGCATTCCGTAGCATTCTGCGGAATGCAACCCTTACATAAGTCGGGGAGTTTCCGTATAAAGATTGGTCGTGTGTTCGGGCTACGATGAGCAGCTTGTAGCTTGCAGATGGAATTGCGGGTTAAGGGAATTATCCAGCATCGTGCAAAGATATTGAATCAGAAGTTAAATATTCCGGATTATTAATTAGACTTTTAAATCTAGAGTTTTTTAACCATTTAGCACTAATGATCGACATCCTGCAGGAGCTCTCTTACCTTTCAGAAGCTTTACAGAATCACTACGGGAAAAGCAGATAAATTAATTATTCAAACTATCAATGCTATTGCTAAAATTGAGAACATGTTGAAGTGGAAATAATTCGAAGAAATCAAAATCGAAAGTAAGAACACATTTAAAAAATTACATAGTGACAAGTTATTAAATGCATTGTTTTATCCTTAAAGGATAAGTTATTAATGCAACAGAGTTATTTTAAATTAAATAAAGAAAATACCATTGAAAGAAATTTTAAATATATGCTACCGGAAATCGTGGAATATGAGAGAACTTTCGTCTTGGTGGCAAGACGGTGAAAACAGAATAAGAAATTTGTTTTCTGATAAAATATGAAATAAAAATTAATGATTTCAGAGATTTTTTCAAAGATAGTTTATCTTTAATATTGAGTGAAATTCCCTTTTAAATTCAGAAAGCCAGAAATATCTTTGAAACCATTGCGATTAGCAGTGCTGAAGCCGAGCGAGCTTTCAGTGTAATGAATATTGTGGGAATGAATAACCTTGACAATTAAATATGTTGCAGATTATGATGACCATACATCTAAATGGAAAACCACTGTACATTCCTCTGTAATCATCGCTCAGGTATTGAGCAAAGCAGATGATTGACAACAAATATTAATAAAGAAGTAAATTGTATGGACAATTTTTTGAATAAAATTTTCTTGAATATTTGTGTAATAATTTTTTTTCATGTAATCTCTGATTTTTTTTGTACCTTTTCTAGAATAGTTTTTTTTTTTTTTATGTAATATTTTTTATATTGTGGAATGTTTTGTGACAGTTTTTGTTATTTGTGATATGGGAAATATTCCACGTTATTTTTTATTTGCAATATTAAAATTTTATCATGAAAAAAATGTATCCATTATATTTTCCTAGTTGTAAAAAAAATAATAAAGAAGTCGTGCATCTGCTGAGCGGTAGATGGTTTTATGTGAAACATCCTTTGCGTTTTTTTTAGATATTTTGATTTGTATATATTGATTATCTCCGCTGATTGTATTCTCCACCTTGTCGGGGTGGGGGGCTTGCGTGTCCCGATGACCCGGAGAGCTAAGTCGGCGGTAGCTTAGCTACTGGTAGGGCCTCCCAAGCCGGACAAGTCAAAGGGTAGGGGCCAGACTAAGAGAGATACCCCGGCCCTCCAGGTTGGGGTTGCTGCAACGGGCTAGCTCCTCGTTCAGTGTAAAAAATACACAAATGCTAAAAGACCTACAAGTGAAAATGAAAATGGACTGCACTTTCGGCAACGACTCGGCAAACGGAAAAGGCCTATGATTTTGGGATGCTGGAATATTCAAGGCCTTTCAACTGAAAGAAACTTTCTTTCGGATGAACTGTACAAATTCAAGTTAGACATCATCGTGTTATCAGAGACAAAGAAAAAGGGATGTGGAGAGGAAATAATGGGAGAATACTACCATTTTTGGAGTGGAGTTGATAAGAGTGAAAGAGCAAGAGCAGGAGTTTCTATTGCTGTTAAAAAGAAATTGAGACACAACATCAAAAACTGGCAATTTATTATTGAAAGAATGACCTCATTGGAACTGAAAATATACGGGAGAGAAATATGTATTTTGGGAATATATGCCCCAACTAATGACACCGCCCGATACCTGGAAGGGTGAATTTTGGGAGGATCTGAGAGAACTAATAGAAAAAATTCCTAAGAACAAAGAGATATTTCTAATGGGAGATTTCAATGCAAGAGTAGGAACTGAACAAAATAGCAAAGTTATTGGAAGATTTGGAGAGAAAGAGAGGAATGACAACGGAGATAGACTATGCAATCTTTGTGAACAGTTCGACTTGAGAATAAACAACACATTTTTCCAACACAAGGATATCCATAAATATACTTGGTCACAGGAGACAAGGCAAATTAGATCAGTTATAGATTACATTATTTCAAAACATTCAGGGACATATGTATCGAAAGATGTCAGAGTTTATAGAGAAGCTGAATGTGGATCTGACCATTTTCTTGTTAAAGCAACACTGAGGTGGAACTGGATTAAGAAAATGTGTGGACAACCAACAATGCAGGGAAGGAGAAATGCTACAAGTGGATCAATTTAACATTGACCTACTCCAGGACGACAGCATTAGAAAAAACTTCACCCAAAGACTGGATGCTGCAATTAACATAGAGATAAAAGGTAATACTGAAGAAATCTAGGAATATTTAAAAAATACTGTTAAAAAAATAGCTCATAAAATCCTAGGCAAAAAGAAGAGCCAAGGACCAAAAAAGACCTGGATTACAGAGAAAGTAAGAGCTGCTGTGGAGGAAAAGAAACTTGCATATCAGAAATGGCTGGGTGATAGGAATGATGCATATAGGAACATTTATATTGAAAAAAAGAAAATAGCCAATCAGTTGGTAGTAGAAGCGAAAAATGAAGAATGGGAAAGGAAATGCGCAACTATTAATAGCAAATTGGGCTTCAAGCAATCAGCGGAATCGTGGAAGGTCCTTAAAGACTTGAGAAAACAGAATAAACACAATGCTGGTTTGCAATTAATATCTTTGAAAGACTGGACGGAGTACTATGAAGAACTTTTAAAAGAAGACCGGGAAGAGTTCAAGACGATGGAGGATTCTGGTGTAGAAGACTCGGGCTTAAAAGTTTCTGTTAGGGAAGTGGAACTCCTGCTAAAGGAAGGAAGGAATGGCAAATCACCTGGACCTGGAGGAGTTTACATGGAACTTCTGAAATATGGAGGAAGAGGAGTGGCTGTTCTGATACAAAAACTGTTAAATAGTATACTGAGAGGAGAAGAAATACCGAAAGAAATGATAACAGGATATATTACATCAATTTATAAGAAGGGCGATCGGAAAAGCTGTTCAAATTACAGAGGAATATGCGTCCTGAACCCGCTGTTATAGATCTTTGGAAAATGGATCAGGAACCATTTAGAAGCCCGAATCGAGGTATCAGAAGAACAAAGTGGTTTTTCAGATGGGAGGTCATGTATAGATCATATCTCAACAGTACGACAGATCCTTGAAAAATGCCAATCAAAAGGGAAAAAAAATCTTTATGATTTTCACTGACCTTGAAAAAGCATATGGCAGTGTTCCAAGAAAACTCTTATGGGAAGCACTGAAAGAGGCAAATATTGATGGACAACTGATTAACATTATTAAGGCAATTTACAGGAATAATAGATGCAGAATTAAAGTGGGATCAGCTTTGTCACCTGAATTCCACACTTCAAAAGGCTTATTACAAGGTTGTTGCATGTCACCAACACTTTTCAAAATTTATATTGACATCTGCCTAAGATCCTGGTCAAAAAAATGTAATAAAATGGGATTGCCGATTAATAAGAACACCTATATTCACAATTTACTTTTTGCAGATGAACAGGTGGTGATAGCACAAGACTTAGAAGATGCAAAGTATGCATGTCGTCAATTGTTTGAGGAATATAAACAATGGGGTCTAAAAATCAATTTTAGCAATACTGAAATGTTGTCTTCAGGGCCAGGACGCGTTCTAAATATTGCAGGTTTTAAAATCAAACAAGTCGATAAATTCAAATATTTGGGATCAATCTTACAAAGTGATGGATCATCCCAAGCAGAGATCAATAAGAGAATTACAGACGGCAGAAGGGCTATTGGCATGTTAAACTCTGTTCTGTGGAGCAAAAATATCCTAAATAAAACAAAGAAACTTATATTTCAAACGATTGTACGAAGTCTTCTATTGTATGGAGTGGAAACCTGGACATTGAATAGGTGAGCAGAAAACAAATTGCTCTCCACAGAAATGGATTTTTGGAGATGCTCAGCAGGAACTTCTAGAAGAGACAGAAAACGGAATGAAGACATAAGGGAAAAAATGGAAGTGAGAAAGACTATTATTGACACCATCAAAGAAAAGCGTCTAACTTGGTATGGATATGTAAAACGGATGCAAGAAAACAGATATCCAAAGGCTATCCTGGAATGGATACCTCCTGGAAGAAGGAGAAGACCTAGGAGGACATGGATGGATGGAGTACGGGAGTGCATGACAGCCCGAGGCTTAACCGACCAAGACACTTTGAACCGCACTTTATGGCGGGAAAAAATTCCTAACGAGAAATAACTTGTAGGCTGAGGAAACCCATTGTAAATGGAAACACTCCTCTCGAAGAAGAAGATATATTGATTATGAAATAAAAGAGCTTTTGTACTGTAAATATTTTATTGATCATTCACAAATTTCCATAATTTCTGGAAGACAATATACAATGGATTTATGATAACTAAAGGTTAGATATGTTATTACTGCAATGTATCTAAATGTCTCTGAAAACAGAGTCAATTGAGGTACCCGGTCTTAGTTGAAATGACATACGCAGCTGTTCAGAGCACTTAACATAATGTTAGGTGCCCCGAACAGCTGCGTATGCAAAAATGCGAGGAAAAAAAAAAAGAAATTGTTGACAAATCTTTGATTGTTGCAGTCATATGACAAATACTTGCAATCACACTTACTGCAGATTAACTGCAGGAAGTATGGTTGTGACGGCATACTATTCAAAAATTCTAAAAAGTTAGAACTAGAGATATTGTACTGGTCACAAAAAATGCATCACATGTTCTGATCATACTAATAGCGAGTACTCCACACGATTAGTGGTTTGAGTTTTGGAAGTGCGTCTGGCAGACACTGTGGATGACGTCACTTCCGTGACCAATCAGATTTACTCGGTAGGTACCCCCCCCCCAAAGGGTTGTTTCACATCAAAAAGTAGGCAAAAGTGTGAGCCCATTGTTAAAATATTCACAGCTCACCACCGGAGGAACCTACGAGAAAGAAGTGTTGTTGCAGGATGTTCATCAAGGATTTGTACATTTTTTGTTGTGGAGTGTTCATCATAGGATTTGTACATTTTTTTGCAGCCTAATTGGAAAAAATAATTAACCACTATCATGCCCCTATGCGATTCTCTTTGAAAACATGAAATGACAGTTTTCCAGATTTTTTAAATTTGAAACCAATTCTCCGGTCTACATTTAGGCCTTGATTATATCTAAGTACTGTATGTACACATATACATAGATAGTTTACATATACATGAGGGGTTATCAAAAAGTTTGTACTCTTACCTAGAAATAATAGTCCTAGAAAGGTGAAATTTCACAGGAACTTTATCACTGGAAAACACATTTCTCCCATCTATGGATCAGTTGTTTAATGCATTGATCAGAGAAGTCTGCACTTTTTGCATGAAACCACGATTCTACTTCATTGATGACTTCCTGAGATGAAGCAAAGCGGCATCCATGCAATGGTTTCTTCATTTCTTGAAACAAGAAGAAGTCTGACTATGCTAGGTCAGAAGAACGTTGAGAAAAGTTCTTAACATCTGCATTACACAAATCCAACAGTTGGCGAGAACATTGCATTTGACATTGCTTCTGCAAAGGCGTCAGCAATCTTGGAACCCATTGTGTGGAGACCTTAGACATGTGCAGATGGTCATGTAAAATGCTGAGGGCAGATCCATAACTAATTCCCACTGCATTTGTGATGAAATGAATTGTCACATGTCTGTCACTCAGCACCAGCTGCTCAACCTTTGCAACCATCCCACTGTCTGTGGATGTTGATGGCCTTCCTTCTATTGGCTCGTCAAAGATACTTGTACGACCGCACTGGAACTCCCACTTCCACTTTTTTACAGTGTCATAGGGTGGGCAATTCTGCCCATACACAGCTTTCATTTCTTTGTCAATTTTCTGAGCTTTCTTGCCCTGCAAATGCAGGAACTTGATCACTGCTTGATACTCCACTTTGTCAACCATAGTGTCCTTCCTTAGATTCCGGGCTCCAACTCTGGTGTACGATCACCTACAGGAATGAAATTTCATATATTAGTTATTGAATATGTAGATAACTTATCTAAGTCAGGGTATGAACTTTTTGATACCCCCCTTGTATTACTGTACATATATAATTTACAAATTAATCTTACTACACCACACAATCAATGCAAAATCTAAATTTTCACATTTCATACTGTAGTGCATATTCTGAATTAGATTATACAATGTTGTATTAGTAGAATTACATTAAATGGTCAACTGTTTCTTTGTTATATTATGAACTATTGATATGACGATCATTTTTCTCACTCCCCTGGGGAAAGTTGCTATAAAGCATTTCGACTGTATAATATATTTAATTTAATTTATTATAAAAGTATTACTAAAACATCAGTAATCTAATGCAGCCATCACTTACGTCCATCCTCCTTGTAATGGCAGTACATTCAAAACAGTTGTCGGGGTGGTGATATCTCCTTATATGTAAGAATTAAATACTTACCTTTCTGTAAGAGTTATCTGTTTGAAAACAATGCAATGCTAACGAAACTAGTAAAGTGAGGAATTGACATCCATAAGAAAAAACTAAGACTATGTAAAAAGACTTTTTTTTGTCTCCATTATAATTCAAATCTCAATTCAAGTCAAAAACAGAAAGAAGGGTGTTATTATCAAATGTGGGCATTTTAAACTAATATTGTTTCACTTTTTTCCATTAAAAATTTAATGCATTCCAAACAACACTTTTTTAATATTAGAATTTTATTATTTTGACACTTTTAACAATTATAAAAATGGACTTTGAAAAAAAAAAAAAAAGTTACACTGTATACAAATTTAACACTTAGAATATTTACAAACAGGAAGCATATGAAGGTTATTATGATAATGAAAATAAAAATAGCAAAAGAAGAAAACAGAAAGAGAGGAACTAATCTATTTTGAGAATGACTGTAAAACATAAAAGTACATGGATTTTCATATGAAAAATATGCATACAGACTTTTATCTGATGTGTAACATTGGCCCTGTAAAATGATAAAAAAACATTTTCCACTGGGACAAATGAGAAAGTAGACTTAAGAATGGGAGCTATTGCTAAATGTAGTTAAACATTGAATCTAAAATATTTCATTAAACATCAAAATAGTAACAAGTAAATGTAGACTAACTGTTTAATGACTTATAAAGGTACAGGGATACACATAAACATTACAGAAATATTCATAAACAGCAAAAAAACTTTTACATAATTCAAAAGTGGCTGGATGAAAAGAAAGCATATGTCAACTTTCTCACATATTTATCATCTAATTGTATTTTGTTAAGATTACAAGATTAAACATTAAAGTTCTTGTTGAACCATTGTTTATGCAAATTTTTTGTTCATCATGCTATATCTTTTCTTTGCAGTTTCACAAGCTTTATATGTTTTATACCAACAACATCATTACTCTGTAGAAAAAAGTTTGGAGATTTGGTTGGCAATCTTGAATTTTCCAGAGTTCCTGGATGAAATTTTGGAAAACAGGTGGTTTCTAACTACTATCCTAAGGTGTGTAGAGAGTAAAGAAGTGGCATGGCCTCCAGTCACCTGATTTAAACCCATGTGACTTTTATCTTTAGGAGTTATCTTATAGACAGAATGTTTCAGGAGAGTTCATGAACCATTCTTACATTTAAGAAGGTGAGTGAAGATGAAATTTTTTGTATTGGAGGAGACAATGGAACACGTTCTTTGCAACTTCACACTTGACTGCTACACATTATTGATAAATATGGAGGACACACTGAAAACAGCATGGATTTTTCTACACTGTTAAATATAGTGCAAGTTGTTAATTTCTGTTCCTAAAGAATATTTTGTGCTTTTCAGATGAATAAAATTGTATGATGAATAAAAAAATCAGCCTGTAGTTATATTGTATATGCCCCAGTATACCCTTTATTATATTTAGAACTTCATTTTCTGTGGAAAATTTCAAGGTATAAAAATCAATATCCTCAAAAAGGCCTGTGAGGTTGGGAGAATAGTTCATATCACAAATTTAAATAAATACACCAACCGTTTTGATTAAAATAGTTTAATACTGTAAAAATATAAAATATAAATATAATAAAATGTACCAAGCGATACAGTGGATACTGTAAAATAATATTTACAAAACTGATTTACTATAAAATAAAATTTATTACGAAAATGTTAAAATACAATAAAATACGAAAATTAAAAGCGATAAAACAATGATTGTAGCTTTCGGGGGCATCCGCCTCCTTTCTCAACAACAATGCTACTTGGGCAACACATCCTTTAGTATCAGGTTCACGGCACCTGTGGCTCGAGAATGTGAAAACGTGAAGCGCTCATCTCTTGCAAGGACTACAGCTTCCAAGATGGGGTGGAGCTGAACACCCCTATCCCTATTCATGCTACTGTTTTCGGACGACCCAATCCACAAACTCTCCAACCACTTACGGTCCCAGAACCTGTGCATCCGGTCAAGGATGACAGCATTCTCGGGGGAGACTTGGTGCTGTTTTTCCCAATAATGCTCAGCAATCGCGGACTTATTGAACTTAGTGACTAAAAGACTGTCTGGAGGAACACATGAGAGCCATACAGACCGCAGAGTTCAATAAGTCCGCGATTGCTGAGCATTATTGGAAAAAACAGCACCAAGTCTGCCCCAAGAATTCTGTCATCCTTGACCGGATGCACAGGTTCTGGGACCGTAAGTGGTTGGAGAGTTTGTGAATTGGCTCGTCCGAAAACAGTAGCATGAATAGGGATAGGGGTGTTCGGCTCCACCCCATCTTGGAAGCTGTAGTCCTTGCAAGAGATGAGCGCTTCATGTTTCCACATTCTCAAGCCACTTCCGGTTCTGGCGCACGTGGCTGACCAGGCGCACTAAACATGCGCCTGGTCAGCCACGGGTGCCGTTAACCAGATACTAAAGGATGTGTTGCCCAAGTAGCATTGTTGTTGAGAAAGGAGGCGGATGCTCCTGAAAGCTACAATCATTGTTTTATCGCTTTTAATTTTCGTATTTTATTGAATTTTTACATTTTTGTAATAAATTTAATTTTTTTTTATAGTTAATTAGTTTTGTTAATATTATTTTACAGTATCCACTGTATCGCTTGGTACATTTTATTTTTTTTATATTTAAAACTTTACAGTATTAAACTATTTTAATCAAAACGGTTGGTGTATTTATTTTAATTTGTGATATAAAAATCAAGCCCAAATTTATAAATAGTGACAATAGAGGCACTTGCCTACATCACCAAATTCTGAAGGTGCCAAATTAGCTTTATACTATCCATGAACTGGTATTTTGTTGGTAATGTATTTGCTTTTTTTATGGGTAATACCTGAGTTCTAAGAGTATTCTTAGAGTAATGTTAATGAAAACAGCTTTACCATGAAGTAAAATTTCATATTTTTAATAAAAGATAAATATGATAAGCTTTCTATCCACACATGTACATACTTACACAAAATATATCTACTTAATCAAGAAAATAAGGCTTAATAATTTATTCTTGCAACTAATGAAACTTACGTGTGCTATTAACAGATGCAGGAAGATGAGCATGTACATGCACACACACACACACAGTGAATTTGTTCACTGTGTGAGGGCTGAGGGAAAAACTGCTTTACACTAACATTATTCTGTCATATCCAAAAACATAATTTGTTTTATTTTTTGTTAGGAAAAAGCATACTTTTGACAACATATTTACATAAGAAAATTTTTATTAGTTATACATACATTTCCAAAAATCTTTCTATCATCATAAAGGAAATAACAACTTGTGTTAATGAACAATGTTATAAGTCACCAACAGCACAATTTTAGTCATACATCAACATTCTTTTGATATATGTTGAGGGAGGAGAAATGATAAAATTAAAGAAAAGTAACTCTTTAGTCAACTAATTTAATTTCATCAATTAAATTAAACAAGTGATACATAAACCTCTATGATGGGCCCAGTTTAGCTTTTCTTTGTTCAGCACTGTGTCTGGTTTCCAACAGATGAAGGTCATCAGTGTGAATTTTCAGTAAAGTATTCATTAATAAAAATACTATTGAAATATGATTCAAAATACACTGCAAAAATCATATATTACTGACTGTATTCCAAGTTTTGTGAATACTACTAACAGCACAAGCATCACAGCCATACAAATTTCAAAGATTGTATGTTTCATACAGTAATAAACAGATATATATCACTGTATAAAGTTCACCCTTTACAAGTGAGTGCCATATGTAAAGCTGTTCTGTCAGTATAGTTTCCAAGATTGTCAATGTTCCCAAATAGTTAAATTATGCTACTGTCTACTATTCTGAAATTCTAAGTTTCACAGCATAATTAAGATTTTCCCATTGTGGAAGAGCAGTGTTGGGACAAGGGTTCCTGTCTCAGGTTCAGCAGTTAAGGAATTTAATAGTGCAAGTTCATATGATATAATTAACTGTAAAGATTGGGGTGGCTCTTATAAAAATAGCTGAATTGAGTGTAGAAATACCTTTTCCCAGCTATACTGAAGCAATTAAAATATTTCTTAATTAAGAAGTAATTAAGACAAGTATACTTATTAACTTTGTAAGGAAAAAAGGTATATTTGATTTGGTCTTTTTTTTTTTACAGGAATGAAATGTAAATGAAATGAATTATGTAAATGAAATGTATCACAAACCATGGGAAAACTCAATTCATATCAGAAATAATGTCAATGGCAAGTTTTCCAGTTAAATTATTATTATAATTTTCAACATTATTTAAAAGGGATAATGTGGGTGTTAAGTATGAATTAATGAACATTCTCCCACACTATTCAATTATTTTAGTCTATTGGCAAACATTCAGAAGTAGAATCCTCCCCCACCAGTACAATTCAAATAGAGTTATTAAGAGCTAATTTTATTGCTATATATGACTATATTTTAAATGTTACAAAGAATGGCTTCAGAGATGGACAGAATTAACAATCCCCATTTGGTTCAAAGATGGGGTTCCAAAGAAGATTAAAAAAAAGTGTTGCCAGTTTGGTAATTGGAATTCTGGTGGAGATTTTACTTCTAAGAGTTTGACAATAAACTAAACTAAAACTGAATCTGATAGGAAAGTGTCATTCTTTTATTAATTAACTGATATTTTGTCACTTTCTCAAATGTATTAGAAAATATTTCAACAATATAAGAATATCCAATAGTATGTTTAGTCTACTGTGCAGCTACTACATTTCAGAGGCAATTTCTTGACTTTTAATGAGATAAAATGCTGAAGGCATTTTCCAGTTTTTTCTGAAGCCTCATGAAAAGACAGCAATTCAAGTTGACAGCTCACTACCCTTCAGAAAGCAATAAACTGAAGTAAAAATTTTAAGAGGCCTTCCCAAGGAATATTAGCCATTTGTCAAAAAGCTTTTTGACAAATAACTGACTTATTTATGTGGTAATTTGTTTAACTATCAGTTAAAGAAATTACCACATTTGAATGTCTCAATGGTGAAAACCTTAAGGTGATCATGTGATTAAACAAAAGAAGTATCACATTTGGGATTTACATCTCATGGGTAGTCAAATGTGTGGGATTTTTTTTATGGATTTAAAATCTATGAGATTTTGGGTTGCTATAAAAATGAATTTTGTTATGATTAGGAAACATAATGAACATTTATGCCAAATTTTACTGCTAAAATACTATATAAAAGTGATAACAAAAAAAAGTTAAATTAAAACTTGCAAAACTAAATTTATTTATTACATTTGAATTTCTCTGTACCATCTCCTTTTGATCTGATTTTAATAGTAGCAAGGCATGGAAATCCTTAACATGAGTAACTGTCTTGATCTTTTCAACATGGTCATAATGAGTCATCAAAATGTAGTCAGTACATTTCATTTTATTCTTTTTTTTTGTAGTGTCTGAGGGTTTTAGGCATATCAGTGACTTAGATCATTTAGGCCATACTTCACTATTTTGTATTATGTCTGTATTAAGTAAATGTTCATAAGACAATTTACATGTTGCTGAAAAAACTGATTTAACTCATGCAGGAAACCATATTTCTTCTGCCTAAGTCAACTAAGTACAGTCTCAACTGAAGAGGTCTTCAAAAATTCCTCCAGTCATTGAGGGACTTGAACTCATCTCTCCAATGAGTGGCAAGTGGTGAAATCATTATACTGTCATGAAAGATGATGGGGGAGGGGGTATTGACCATGATCCAGAAATGACTTAGAAGGTATTTTAGACAGTTTAGAACACAAGGTTCAAATAACAAATATGACCAATAATACCTTTCCCCATATCAGAGGCTTTCTATCTGGGAGCCTGCTCAGGAAGGAAGCCTCTGATAGCAAGGTCACCAAAATAGACATTGTTATTTTTTGACATACTATCATATAACCCCAGGGCTCACATCTGTAAGTATGGGCTTGGCACACCCAGGGTCCTGAGCTGAATATCATCATTTTTCTCTTTCTTGGTGATTCCCTTCTGACTCTTGTTTTCTCTCTCTCTCAGGGTAACTAAGATATTTTTTTTTTGGCTGGTGCAGCAAAAGCCTCAGGCTTCCTTGCAGCACCACATGGCTAATATAATAATAATAATAATAATAATAATAATAATAATAATAATAATAGACAGTCATGAACACCATAAACAAAAAACTAATCTCATAAGAACTATCAATAGCAACTGCAAATGGGATCATAACCCTTTTTACAACTAAATTTTTAGTTGTAAAACTCAAAATCCTATAAAAATTCATTTGTTTGTAGTATATAGTGTCTGCACCTGATAAGTAAACATTTTCTAACTACCTGTGGAAAGGAACACAAAATGATATAATGATGCAGGGTGACACAACTTAGTTACAATTTCTCTTCAAGATAATTATAAATGTGTACATCGTTTCCCTTCATTCAGATCAAAGGTCTTGGTTGAACCAAAGTTTAGGCAAATTGTTAGGGGGAAAAATAAATAAATAAAACATTAAATCTGAAAAAGAGAAAATTCAAAAGATTCTGGCCTCCAAGATAAATATTACTAGAAACTGGGAGGTAAGCTACTATGGAGTGAGTCAGGAAAATCCTGAAATTTTGGAAAAAATGGCAAACCCAAATAACATTTCATTTAAAATGCTTGGATATCAATGGTGCAGGTTTAAATGTTTCACTGAAGGAAACCTTGTGAAACACATTGTTTAATTATTTTTTCTTTCCAATGTTTTTCTTAAATTATTAGTTGTTTAAAGGAAATATTCTGGTTTTTATTTAAGTAATATATCTTTTTTATAACAGGTTTATAATAAAAATTACATTTTTATTGGAAAGGGCACTTCAACAGTTTTTATTAGTTAAAATGCATTTACAATAAGAAAAGCATAAAGAATAATTAACAATAAAAAAGCATTCCACTAATCACTCTTGATTTATTTATTTTTAACTTTTCTTAATGTGGTACTTTGTATAAATGTAGGTTGTGCATCACTAGATTAAACTGTTAATCAAAAAAACATTACAAGTGACAAATTTTGTTATTAAAAACCATTGACTGTTATTTAAATACATTTTTTTTGGCTTTTTTTTGACAGACTTATTTGAAATTTAAATTTCTGCATTATTTTAAATATCCTACAAATTTTAAAATTATGTTCAGAGTGCCACTAATTTGTAACATACAGAACACTGTAGTTTATGATTAAATTTAACAAGAACGAAGAATTAAAAAATTTAAATAAATCATTCACTTCAATGGTTATTTCCATTTAGAGTTCACCAATTAATACTCTTAGTACCCCATAAAATTGTTACACACTGGATACCTTTGGTGGTTTCTTAGTTACATGCAGAGGTGGATTACCCACTCGTCGTGGGCTCACATATAATAGGGAACTCAAAATAAAACATGATAATAAAAAAAGTAATAATAATAATCAGACACAAGTAGTATATAAGCCATGAATGTATTTCTAAATTCTTCATGTGATAATTTATCACATTTGGCAGTCATTTGAATTTCCCTGCTAGTAAGTGATTTCAATTAAGGTTTGTACTCAGTTACTAGCACTACTAAGAATAGCCATATTGTTTTAATGTTTATACAGGAAGTAGACAAGTCATGGTCAACACCAGGGCCATGCAAATAGGGGGTGCATTGGATGCGCCACACCAGCTCCCCCAATCTGGGGGCTTCCCAATCAAGGGAGCATAGAATTTAAAATATTTTTAAAAAATTTAGTAGATAAAATAATACAATCTTGATAAGTATTTTGTAGCTTTACAATAATAGTTGAAATGATTTTGTTTTTATTTTTTAATAACAATTTAATTCATTAAAACTTTTGAGGACTTTGTCAATTAATGAAACAATTTTGGAAATATTCCATGTCACTTTTTTGTTATTAATTATTTTATTAATAATCAGATGCCAGACCTATCATTAAGGATGCAAACTCTGGCTGTTTGTTTTGTTTTGTTATTTGGAGCATTAGCAACGAAGGCCATATTGCTCCAGGATATGCGGTGGTCATTCCCTGACCTTTCTGCATCCTCTGTATTTGGTGGTGACGGGTTCGAACACCGGTCTAATCAAGAAGAGTGTGCTATACACTGCTGCTCCTTCCCACCTGGCTACGGAGGCGTCTATGCAAACTCTGGACCTGGGTCCTTCAGGACCCAGTCATTTTAAGTTTCAGATATTTGTAATTTAACAAAATAAAACAAATAAGTATTTAATGACATTTTATTGTTTACCCTAAGGAATACACTGTGGATACTATATGTTAAGGACACTACTGATGCTATGCTGCTGCAACAGGATCTGGAAAGGTTGAGCACATGGGCTGAGAGGTGGAAAATGAAGTTTAACATTGACAAATGTAAAGTACTACATATGGGAAACAGCAACCCCAGAGCAACGTATGAACTCTGTGGTACTACACTGACAGTGGTAGAGAATGAAAAGGACCTGGGGGTAATTATGCAGGCAGATATGAAGTTCTCTGAGCAGTGCAGATGGGCTGCAAGAGTAGCTCATGGTGTCTTGTCAATGATATACAGTAATTTTTCTAGCAGGGATAAGGAGGTGATTATTCCCTTGAGTACTGTATACAGGTCTGGAGGCCTCATTTCAAGAAGGATGTAGAGCTGCTGGAACGAGTACAGAGAAGGGCAACAAGATTAGTGAATGGAACAAAGGGTTCTCTTATGAAGAAAGGCTTAAGGCTTAAGTTTTGCAAATTACAGTGTCTGGAGACTAGGCACCGACGAGAAGATCTGATAGAGATGTATAAAGCCTTGAATGGTTTGCGCATGCTCAATGCCGATGGGAATCATCCTCTTGCTCACAATAATCACCTGAGAGGGCATAAATTCAGATTGAGGAAAGACATGTAGGATAGATGTGCAGAAATTTGCCTTTAGCCAGCGGGTAGTTGGCTGGTGGAACAGACTTTCATCCCTTGTTGTGGAAGTTGATAGCCTAAATAAATTTAAGGCTCAGCTGGACAGGTATTTCGAACGAACGGAGGATGAAATGGAAGTGTTTTTTTTTGGCTGATGCTGCATAAGCTTGCTTTCTTGCATTATCATCAGCCATTTTCAATCCACTGCAGGATGAAGGCCTCTCCAGCAACTTTCCAGTGCCTTCTGTTCTGAGCACTGGCCATCCATTTTACTACCCATAAACTCATGAGAAACTGTCGGAGACCTCTTCCAGGTTTTCTTCTAGCTCCTCTTGGGTACCATTCTGTTATTTTCTTAGTCCATCTGTCATCATGTGTTCGAGCTATGTGTCCTGCCCAAGACCATTTTAGTTCTTTAGATTTGATAAGAATGTCCTTTACTTGAGTTTTCATCATATGCCTAATGCTTTACATCTTACATCATATACCTCTACTAATGCTAATGTTATTCAAATTTCAAATAAAGTTTTAATGTAAATGACGTCATAAGTTCAAATTCAATCCAGAGTCAGCCCGAGGGGGGGGTGCAAGCGCACAAGGCCCCGCGTTTCTGAAAGCCCCGCTGACTGATTTTGCAAAATAAAAATGGTTTCATTTTTTTTTTGTTTAATACTGTCACAAAATCTAGTGACATTGCCATAAAATGGCCATATTTTTAATATACATAAGAAATAAAATGTCAATAATCATGTTATTAACATTATCTGAAAGCCCACCAAGAATTCTCCAAAGAGCACAGAATAATATATTTTCTTTCTAATATATTTAAAATATCTCTCCTTACAAAGAAAATAATAATTATATAATAATTTATTGGAGTTTCATTTGAAATTATTGAATAAATATTCCCCACAAATACAAATATATATATATACAGTGAAACTTCCCTTTAACGGACAGCCATGGGGAACGAAAATGTGTCCATTAGAGAGAAGTGTCCGCTAACAAGAAGTCTGAGGGAGAAAAAAAAAAAAGAAAGAAAGAAAGAAAAATCATTAAACGTTTAATGTAAAATTAAATTAAATTATATACAGATTTTGCACAATATTTTTGTAAATAATATACATACAATTGTGCTATGCATATTATGACTTTATCTTAAGAAAAATACATACAGTAATCACTTATTTTCTTCTGCACCTTCTTCCGGCTGATAATTTTGTTTTTAACATTTGTTTGGAGTGAAGAAACCATCGAAAGTCCTTCAGTATCTTCTTCAGCGGCGAAAAACATTTTTAAACGATTGATTTGTATGAGTGTTTCTTCTATTTTCATCGGTAGTTCGTCGTTAATATGTTCTTCAACAGAATGACCTCCTTCCATTTCTTCATCCTCATGAGGAACTTCTTGAAAAATATCGATGATAATGTCGTTGATATCTAGAGCACCATCTTCTGCAGTGAGGTTCGAGTCTATATTTTTGTAGCCAGGGTCACTTGTAGCAGAAGTATCGTACATTATCAATAGATGTTGAAGTTCTTGTTCTTCTTGGTGCTCCACATTGCTGTTCACAACTTCAATTTTTGCGTTTGAGAAGCCAGACTTTACAAAACAGTTCATGACAGTTTGTTTTCTAATTGCGTTTACTGAAGAGGAAATCCAGTGAATCACATCTAGGATGCTGATTTTCTTTCCAAGGTCACTCGCACATGTTACATCATTCATGTTTGCAATGCGATGTCTTAAAACACGTTTTCTGTAGTGAAGTTTAAAATGTTTTATTATCCCTTTATCCAAGGGCTGACACTCTGCAGATGTGTTTGGTGGCAGAAAAACGATTTGAATGTTGGACAATTCAATGTGCGGGTGAAATGCAGCATTATCCATGAAAAGAATAATTTTTCTGTTTTGACGAATCGTGTTTTCGTTAAAGTGACATCAATTTGCTCATGATATCTCGTGTCATCCACGCTTTTTTATTAGACTTCCAGTCAACATTCAAAAGATTCAACTTTATGCCCTTGAAACAACGAGGATTTTGTGGTTTTCCTATAACAAGAGGTTGTTCAAAGTCTCCCAGCATATTTGTACACAATAGTACAGTCAAGCGTTCCTTAGAAATTTTTCCTCCCTGGCACTTTTCCTGCCAATTTTAAATCTGCCAATTTGACGGTCCACTCTGTTACAACCCCAGTATCAACAGATCCACCTTCACCACTTACGGTTTTCCAAGAAATTTTATGCCAAGTTTTGAACTTGTCTAGCCATCCCACAGAAGCTTTGAACTCATTTACTCCCATAGATTTCGCAACCTCCAAAGCCTTTTCCCTAATAATAGGCCCATTAATGGGAATTTTTTTAGCACGTTCACGACAAAACCACTCATACGTAACATTGTCAATTTGAAGTCCAACAGTTTTCGGGAATAATTTTTGAACCTGATCATTTCCGTGTTGCCAAAATTGTTTTAGCAGTTCATTTTTTTTCTTTAGGATGTCGCTTACTTGCGTCTTCCCGATTTTGAATTTTGCAGCGAGATTGCGAACACTATTTTTTTGCCGATCATACGCATTAATGAGTTCGACTTTATCTTTTAAAGTTAAATGTTTACGAGAAGACATTGTGCACTTCACATGACACTGAACAAAACTGAAAACTGAAACTGAAAAGACGAAAGGCCGACCATATCCCCCCCCCCCCCCTGCACACACTGAATTCATCAGAAGTTTTACACGTGCCTTAAAATTCTTGAAAAAGGGTTTAGAACCACGACGTAAACCTTGATAAAATTCAGAGAATTGGAAATAGAAAATAAACACACGATTGAGGCAATACGTGGAAGAAAAGTTCCTAGAAAAAGAGCCGTGAGCTCCCTGCTGTCCGTTATGGGGAGATCAAATTAAGTGCTAATCTAAATGAAACAGTGCAGATTGCTTGTCCGCGTCCGTTACAGAGAATGTCCGCTACACAGAAGCTGAAAACGCGTTAAAACCAATGGAGGTGAGTTGGAGAATTTGAAAATGTCCGTTGTAGAGAGATGTCCATTAGGAGAAGTTTCACTGTATATATATATATATGACAGCTGATCGTACATCGTATGTTTTTATCGCGATTCGCGAGATGTGAAAATAAATAACATATTCGTATCTATTTCGCAACATGACTAGCAGAGACAGAGATGCTGGAAGAAAGTATATGTGTGGCTCTGATAAATTGAAGAAAAAAAGAAAGAGAGAGGAAATTACGGAAAAATAGAGGAACTCCCTCGCAAAATTTTTAAAAACCGAAAATGTGCAACAAACTGAAGAAACGCATAATTCACAATTACTGGAAGATCAAACTCGCGGAAATGAAATTACGCTGTGTGACATCCACGAAAACGATCCTGATCATCATAAAGCCAGCTCTCGTCTTAATGAAGAGGAAAGCGATGATAAGAAAACTGTAAAATGGGAAGATAATCACGAAGCAGAGGGAAACGTACAGACGAGGATTTTTTGTCAGCATCGAACAAAGAACAAGATGAATTATTCCGAGGACCGCAGCTTCAAGGGAATCAACAAAGCGATGAAGACGAAAAGGTCGATATCAATGATCCTGGTACTTGGCCCGAAATTATAACTGATAAATTTAGAATGGCTATCATACAAAATGGCGCGACACAAGTAAAAAACTACGATTTTCGAATGATAAAAATAACAGAAGTTTTTCTGAAAATTATTATTTAAAAAAAAATTAACGAATGGGGAACGTCAAGAACGAAGGTGGTTACTCTACTCAAAGTACAAAGATGCCACATTGTGTTATGCGTGTAAGTTATTCTCTTCAAATACCACTTCTCTGTGTTTAACTGGACTTAACGATTGGGTACATTTAAGTTTGCGATTACAAAGTCATGAAAGATCAGAATATCATTTACAAGCTATGTACAAATTGTTACAACTTGAAAAGAATTTGAAACTTGGAAACACTATTGACAAAGAACACGAAAAAATAATTAAAAACGAAACACAGCGTTTAAAATGTGTTTGTGAACGAATAGTGGCTGCAATTTTATATTTATCAGAGCATAATTTGGTGTTCAGGGGCAGTAGCGATGCTTTATATAAACTGCACAACAGTAATTTCTTAGGTCTCATAGAGTTACTTGCAAGATTTGACCCAATCATGTAACAACATTTGGATCGGTGCATAGAATCAGCATCGCGTTCCTGTTTATCTCAGAGAATACAAGATGAACTGATTTCTGCTTTGGCTAAAAAAGTTAGAAAGGAAATAATAAATACAGTTAAGAAAGCTAAGTATTTCACAATTTTATTAGATTACACTCCAGACGTAAGCCATCAAGAACAATTATCTGTTATTTTAAGATATGTTAATGCAGATAACTCTGAAAGTGATGCGAGTATACAAGAACGATTTATTTGTTTTGAAACAGTAAAAGACTCGACAGGAAAAGGGTTATCAGCCAAAATTGAAAGCATGTTAGAAAAGGAGGAATTAGATTTAGGGAACTGTCGAGGACAGGGGTACGATAACGGAGCGGAGCTCATGTGAGAGGTTTATATAAAGGCGTGCAAGCACTTATCCTGCAAAAGAATTCCAAAGCACAGTATATGCCCTGCGGAAGTCATAATTTGAATTTAGTTCTTGGAGACATTTAAAAATCATCTTCTCTTGCAAATTCATTTTTTGGGACTTTACAAAGCATATATAATATTTTTGCAAATTCTGTGGTACGTTGGGATATATTAAAAGAGCATGTCAAACATCTTACTCCAAAACCACTGTCAGAAACGAGGTGGGAATGTCACCTCAAAAGTGTGAAATCTGTGAGATACCAAGTACCACAATTTTCTCCAGCTTTGAAATACCTTTGTGAACATACCAGTGATATGAAAACGAAACCCAATCAATCGAAAATAAACTTACTTCATTTGAATTTTTATTAAGTTTGGTCATTTGGTATGACATACTGAATGCAGTAAATATTGTGAGCAAGATATTTCAAAATTCAAATATAGATATCGGTACTGCAAATTCACATTTAAAAGGCCTTTTAAATTTTTTTGAACAGTATCGTGAATCGGGATTCAAATCTTCTTTAATAACTGCAAAGGAAATAGCTGAAGAATTACAAGTGACATCTGAATTTAAGAATCAAAGAACTGGTCGAAAAAGAAAGCAATTTTGTTATGAAGGAACCGATCAGCCTATTTCATCAGGCAAAGAATATTTCAGAATTCGATATTTTCTAATCATAATTGATAGTGCGATTATTTCTTTTAAGAAAAGATTCGAAATTTATCACGAACATGAGACATCATATGGTTTTTTACATAATTCGGATAATATTCAAAAACTGACTGAAAACGATCTTCTTAAATGTTGTAAAGACTTAAATGCGACCTTGCAAGACGATATTGATTGCATTGATTTATTTAATGAAATCAAAATTTGTCGTCGAGTTTTGCCTTCCAGGAATACAATATTACAAAATTTACGGAAAATTTACTGTCGCATCTGCAGAAAGATCTTTCTCAAGATTGAAAATAATAAAAAATTACTTGAGATCTAGAATGATTTATATCTTGAGAGACAAGACCGATTTACCTCCTTAGCCATTTTATCTATCGAATCCGAAATAGCCAAAAAACTAAATTATGATGCTATTATCAACGAATTTGCTATAAAACATGTAAGAAAATGAAACAAAAATCACATATTGTGACCTTATTCGATTAAGTGGCATACCAAATTGTATTTTATAAGTATATGAAGCAATTATTTTTCTTATTTGATTTATTAAAGGTTTTTTTGTGATTGAAATGTTAATTTTATTAAAATAATTTAATTATTTATCATTTTCATGTAATCCTTACTAAACCAATTTGTGCAATGTAATAAATATCAAAATGCAATAAATTATTTTGTTGTATGAAATTTGTATCAAGGCCCCTCAAGTCAACTTTGCACCGGGTCCTGCTTTTGTTCGGGCCGGCTCTGATTCAATCACTAAATATGGAAAGGAGTGCTAATGATCGTATGGCTACATTGTGTAACTCACCAACAATGCAGCTGGATCTACATTAACCCAGGCAGGAATAAAAATTAGATACAAAGTAGTTTCCTAACAGTGTTACATGAAAATACGATAAAAATGCTTGATTCTTACGAAAGTATAGCATGAGCCAGACAAGAATAAAAATATGATACATAGAAAGTTTCCTACAATCCTGCTTGAAAATAGAATAGAAATGAATCTTACATTCTTATGAAAGAATAGCATGAAAGGCAAATTGTAAATACAAATTAAACTTATACAAGATATAACATCATGAGGATGGGGTTCTTTTTGATCCAAGGTCTGGCAACAGAGTGTTAATAGCAATTTATTTAAAAGAAATTCAACTTAAGATTTGATGGCTATTTTGAAAAATAGTGTGTATATTAAAATAACATACAATTTGGAGAATATGTCAGTTCAGTTTACTGGTACATCTGTAGGTCTGCAGGTCTCTATTGTCTCAGCTCCTCATCAATCCCCGGAGCCTCATTCAACATAAGAAAGCTTGTGCACAAACCGAGTAACTAGTTGGTGTAAAGTCTCCGTGAATGCACATAAAATAGTGAAGTTACATTTGTGTTTTGTTGCTGTTATGTGATTCACAGACTCAGTAATAATTATTTTTACTAAGGTTATTCACTGGGTATGTATAATATTAATTTTCAATATTTTCATTAACAAATAATTTAAATTTTATTTAATAGAGGTTAGTAAGAAAATGTCTACAAAATGAGTGTATCTTTTTTGGAGCAAAAAAAAGAGAGGAATAAAGAAAAACATGGAAGAAAAGTAAAAAATACTTAGGGGAGTATGTCACATCAATTATTTTCTGCAGAAGAAGAAGATGAAGGGCAACAAAGTATTTGAAGATGTGTCAAAAGAAAATAAGGAAGAACAGTGTGAAAAAATAACAAAAGAAAATAAAGAACAAGAGAGTAATTCACTAACTTCTGTAACAAATGTCACCAAAGATCATCAAAAGGTATCAAATAATTTTTGTAATAGTGACTTGGTAAAACTTTCAGAAGATAAAGATGTAATCAGTTGTGATGATCCAGCTACATGGCCAAAAATAATTAATGATGATTTGAGAGTTGAGTTTGCAAATCTAGGTCTCAAGCAGGTAACTGATGTAATTTTTCCATGCAACTCAGTTGATAACAGAAAAATTTCAACAAGTTATTATAGAGTAACTTTAAACAATGGAGAATTAATTAATTGCAGTTGGTTAATGTATTCATTAAACACTGACTCTGTGTATTGCTTTTGTTGTTTATTATTTCACAGATCACATACGCCAAATAAATTTGTAAATGGTTACAATAATTGGAGGAAACTTAGTGTTTCACTTACAGATCATGAAGTAGGAAAAATACATATAAATTGTTTTTGTCAATGGCAAGAATTACACTTAAGACTCAAACAATAGATAAGTCAACATAAAAATTATTAAATGAGAAAAAAAGAATCTGAAAATGTTATATATGAAAGAATTGTTTCATTAATATTATTTTTATGTAGTAGAAATTTGCCACTAAGAGGGTCTAATGAAGACTTTGGTTCAAATGGAAATGGAAATTTTTTGAGATTGATAGAATTATTATCAAAATATGCGTTTCTGTCAGAATATATAAAATCCATTAAAAATAAAAACACAAGAATTAATCATCACCTGCAGAACAGATTTCAAAATAAATTTTTAAGTGAACTTAGTGACAAAGTTTTAAAACAAATTTTAAATGGAGTAAAAAAAGCTAAATACTATAGCATTCAAATGGATTCTACACTAGATATTTCACATAAGGAGCAAACCTCAGTTATATTACATTATGTGGGCACTGACAAGAATAAAAATTAATTCAAAATAAGAGAACATTTCATTGGATTTTTTTAAGTAACTCATCACAGTGGAGAAGACTTAACAAATTGCAGGTCAGCGTTGTGTTAATGGCACAAACATGAAAGGCCAATATAAAGGGGTTCAATCCAGAATTTCAAGTATTGTGCCAAGCATCGTGCATATCCCATGTGCTGCACATTCATTAAATCTTATTGTTTGTGATGCAATTTCACAATTTAGAATGTAAAATATTTTTTGGAATAATACAACAATTGTTGTACAAAATATTTCCCTCCTCAACTATTCGTTAGAATATTTTGTGTAAGCATTTAAAAACACTACTTTAAAACCTCTTAGTGATACAAAATGGGAACAAGAATTGAATCAATGAAGGCAGTTAGATTTCAATTAAGAGAATTACTGGATGTCTTAGAAGAAATTAAACATACAGTCACTGATAATGCTGTTGCTTCAGAGGCCAGCAGTTTGCTGAAACAAATTCAAAAATTACCTGTCATTATATTCGTTATTGTATGGCATGATTTATTGAGTGAAGTCAGTAAAATAAGCAAATATATGCAGTCCCCTGATTGGACTATAGATTGTGCAGAATTGTTAATAAAAGCTCAAAAAGAAAGCTTAAGTGAGAAAAGAGAAAAATTTAAAGAAATACAGTAGGCCCTCGATTTAACGGACTAACTGGGGAAGAGGTGTCCGCTATTGTCGAAAGTCCATTAAACCGAATGTATTTTAAAAACATATATTAATAATGAACTTACAATGTACAGGATGTATTAAAATATTATTATAATGTACATTGAGTAATTTCTACAAGCCACTAAAACATCTGTTAAAAATATAAATTTAAATTTACAACAGGAACCAAACTTTATTTTAATTAAACACATCAAAATTTATACAATGTAACTAATGGAGTGTTTCCACCATTTTTTTTTATTTATTTTTTCTTAAAGCTCACACAAAGTTGTTTTCAATGTGAACATTAGTGTTTTCATTTAAATCCATTTCAGAGGGAAAAAAATAATTTAAAAAAATTCTTAAACTCCATTGAATAAAAAACATACAAAAAAAAAAAAAAAAACGTTAAAAAAGATACATAATATTCAATATTAATATTTACTTAATTGAAAGAATCAAAATTTTCAGAGTCAGAAACAACTGTCATTTGGAGGGAGAGGTGTTAATTCCTTGCTGGTAGAGGGTTCTGGTAAAACAGGTCCAGTTGATGAAGAAATTGAAAAAAATCATCAAGCTTCAGTTGCCTTACACCTTGGTGCTGCTTCTTTATTACTGTAGATCGAAATTCTCTAAAATGTTCATAATAAGGAAACACATCAGGGTCTGATGATGATTCAATATGTCATCCATACGTTGTCTTATAACAGACAATTTAGGATGAGGTGCAACTATAATTCTTCGTCTTTGTCAACATCATCGTCCCTCTTGTTCTCCATGAAGAACATTTTCCGCAATCTCTTCCTCAGAAAAAATTTGATAGCCTGGATCACCTTCATCATTTTCGAGCCACTATTCCACATAATTCTCAGTCGCATTTTTGTTGTCAGGCCTCAGAAGAGTGTCCCGAAAATTAGATGCCTCAACTCCCTCAAAAAAGTCCATTTCAGGTTCTATGTCATACAATGACTTCTTCCAAGCATTGGCCAAGGAATCTTCATATCTTTCCACACAGCTGCTAAGTTGAAGATAGCAGATCTGATGTTGTACGCATGTAAATTTTGCAGTGTCCTGGTGCCTCTTGTATCTTCTTCTGCATCTTCTGTTTCTTCCAAAACAACCATCACCTCTTCCAAAAACTTCTTATACTTATCAGGGTGTAATTGTTACTCTTACAAGTAACAATTACACCCTGATCCATCAGCTGTATCAGTGAAGTAGTGTTAGGAAGCAGAAAAATACATTTAATTCTCTCATCCCTGCTAACTAATCTCTCAGCATTAGGGTGAGCAGGTGCATTATCTAGCAGTAAAACAGCCTTTCTTTCATTAGAAGGAATTTTCAGCACATCTGTCAGATAGCGTCGCACATCAGACTGATGGGCGACGCTATCAGATATAAACAGGTTCTAAATTTTTCCTTTAGGACAAATTTTTTGTCTGTTAAATCCGAAGTCCATTAAATCGGGGTCCGTTAATTTGTGGGCCTACTGTATTACTAGTTGCCAAGGTTGAGGCTAGAAAATTACAAATAAATATAGATTTTCCTGAAAGTAGGAAAAGAAAAAAGAAAAGATTTTATGATGAAAATTGTGAAGAGGAAAAAATAACAGATTTAGATGAAAAAATTAAAATAACATTTTATTTTAACTTAACTGACATTACTATACAACGATTACATGACCATTTTGATAGTTTACCACAAGTGACAAAAAAATTTGATTTTCTCATAAATAGTAAAAAAGCATCAAAAGCATATTTGGAGGAGAGTCTCAAAGATTTTTATGCAGATTATTTAAATGATGTCTCAAATAGTACTTGTCAGAAATTACATATTTAAAGGACATGATATAAAAACAAAGATAATAATAGGAATCCGAAAGAAATTTTAGACATTTTATTATTTATCTTAGAAAACAATTTAGAAATAATATTTGTTGCTTTAAGAATTTTTTTGACTCTTCCTGTAACAGTAGCATTATCTAAGAGATCTTTCAGTAAATTAAAGTTATTAAAAACATACTTATAGTCATTAATGCTTCAAGAAAGATTAAATGATTGTGCAATATTATTAACTGAATGGGAAATAGCTAGTAAATGATCTTTTGAGGATGTAATTAATAACTGGGTGGTAAAGACTTCTAAAACAAAAATATTTGTGTGAATTCCCTTTATGTATCAAATTGATAATAACATTTTATATGTCTGTTATAGGTGATTATTTTGTTTTGACTATTTAATTATAGGTGGGTGTTTTATTTTGGCTATTTAATAATACTGTAATAATCAATACACTGTAATACACAAAACATTTGTGCAAATTCCCTTTTTGTGTCAAGTTGATGATAACATTTAATATGTCTATTAGATGTGATTGTTTTGTTTTGGCTATTTTTCCAAATATAATATTAAAATACATAAAACATATTTTTGTAAATTCCCTCCGTGTGTCAAGATGATGATAACATTTAATATGTCTATTTTAGGTGATTGTTTTGACTATTTATCGAAACATAACAGTATTGTAATAAATATATGCTCCATTTAATATTTTTTTGTCTCAACATAACTAAAAGAGGCCCCTTTTGCATCTGGGCCTCCAAATACCTTTGCATGGCCCTGGTCAACACTTACTGCATCTAGCATTACTTATTTTATTTATTTATTTCGTATGATGTGATCAATACACGAAGGAACCAGTTTTTTCTTGCTTCCTTCGTGTATCGTGAACCAACTGGTTGGTTCGGCACCATCGTGATATCCAGCCCGAGGCGGGAATCGAACCCGCGACCTTTGGGTTGCCAGGCAGGCACTTTACCTACCTGGCTAGCCCGGTCGGCAGCATTACTTATGATATTGTGTTACATACTACACATTTTGTGCACTATAAAATAAAACCAATATGCTATTTATTAAACTCTCAAAATATAATATAAAGAATGTAAGTACCTATATATATTATATATTCAAATATTTCAAATGCATTGATTTATTTTTGAACATTTTTATTACAATCATTTATATTATTGTTATCTCCACAAAAAATGAAGCAATCATTTGATTTTGGAGCAGAAACAAAAACAACAGAGAGAAAAGGAAAAATCAGTAGAGAAGCAAAAAAAAAAAAAAAAAAAATTCAATAACTGTATATTTGAAACCATCCAGCTCCATAACAAAAATAGGTGCATCTGAAGACACAGGAGTAAAAATCAAACAGTAAAGTGGAATTGATGGAAAGCAGAGAAAAAACTGAAATAAAACACTTAAATTCAGAATATGTAATTGATAGTGTTGAGAATGAAGCAAATAAAAGTTTAATAATTTATCTAAATGATATTACATTAAAAACAAAATGTTTTAAAGAATAATTCCATTAATTATTATTTAATAAACCTACCTATGAATATAGGACACATTACTAAATTGAAAACTGAAGATATACAGAAAGGAAAGGAGATAATTGCAGAAATTTACAAGATTGACATATTTACTGCTACAAAACACATGCCAACAAAGAAAAATGGGAATGGCTCATATTTTCTGAAATGAGCAAGTGTATCTATTGTTACATTTGCAAATTATTTTCTACATTGCCAGCAAAACTTTCTACTGGGTGTAATGATTTGAAAAATATATTATATCGATGTGAGTTTTCTGAAAGAGAACTTCAGTAGTTGATCATATTGATGACAGTGCTGAAACTGGTCGTATTGATACAGTGCTGAAATAGAAACTGAGATTAATTATTGGTGACAAGTTTTGAAGAGAATTGTTGCAACTATTACGCTATTATCAACACAGGAATGTTCTAAGGGTCATAGGTATTGCTTTTAGAGGCCACAGAGAACATTCTATTTCTAATAGAAAGGGAAATTTTTTGAGTTGCATAGAATATCTGGCAGAATTCGATACTCTTAGGCATTTAGCCAAAAAATATCTTTTAGATACAACATATGGGTGAGACTAGTACTATAGAAACTAAGGCTTATGGAGTGGGTTATAGAGTTTGAAATTAATTAAAATTAATATATAATTACATTAATTAAGAACATCCAGATAAACAAACCACTAGGTGGCAGTAATCATAATATATTTATGTGGGATATATTTATAAGTACAGCTACTGTCGAGCATAAGGGAAAAGAGATTTTCCTTTTGTAAAAGCAACTACAGTAGTTTCAGCTTTTAAATTCCTTTAGGTGGGACCAATTGATAATGCTACAAACTGCAAATTCTAAATAAGAGGGATTCAGAGAAGTAATCTCAGCACCTACTAAGCTTTTTATACCAACTAAGTGAAATTGTTTATGATTTAGATGTAAATGGATGTCAGACGAACTGATAAGACTAGTAGCGAGAAGAAAAATGTGTGGAATTAGCAGGGAGATGGAGTCCTACAGCAAGTCCAAACAGGTCACTAAGGAGGTTAGACAAACTAAGGCAGATTATGAGAGGTTTTTGGCAAAAAATGCAAAGAAAAGCAGCAAAAATCTGTTTTCTTACATTAACACTAAAGGAAAGGGATGAACAACATTTACCCAATATATAACAATGCTATAACTATTGATGATCTTGTTCAGGTTGCTCAATAAATCAATATTTTTAAGCTGCATTCACATGAAAAAAATTTAAGGATGGGAACACCAGAAGTATGCTAAATTATATAAAAAAAAAAAGTAAAGTGCAGCCATTATCAACCCACTGCAGGATGGAAGCCTCCTCAACAATTCATGCTGAGGGAGATGGACCATAATCTGCCACGCGCTGGTCCAGTGCGGGTTGACAGATCGACCGTATTCAGCAGTCAGGGGCTTGAACCCCAGTCTACTCAGAGAGCGTGTGCTACTGCACTCCCGCTCCTGCCCACTCGGCTACGGAGGCCGGTGCTAAGTTATAATTGGGGGCTAAATGATTTTGTTATAACTTAGAAGAAAGCAGAAAAGAAATTGTAAAAACTAAAAGCAAATACAGTAGACTCTCTATTTTCCGGGATAGATGGTAAAATAAAAATCTCGGGTAATCGATTTCCCGGTTAATCCCAAAATACTGTAAGTCCCCAACATGTTCCAGGACTTCTTATGTAAGTCGAGTTTTACGTAACTAGGGAATGACTAATAAAATATGCTCCTATATCCGTGATATGCCAAAATTAAAAAAACCACATAATATCCTCAGAAGAATGAATCAAAAATAATTATATATTTTTAATTAGTTCAATTAAAAACTATCTGGGGACAGTAGTGAAGTTGCTGGAGTGGCACATAAGAAAAGAAAACAGAAAAGAAGGAAGAAATTGTACAGTAAAAACTGATATGTATTTCGTAGCCTTGGTTATCATAGTTGACTTCATTGGTGCCAATCCCTTCACCGCTTCTCATATTCTGTCTTTTTCCTTTATTATTGTGTTCACTGTTGACACTGACAAATCTAAATTAAGTGCAATACTTGTTCATGTTTGACTATTTTCAAACATCCTTATTTTCATTTTCTGATCCGAATCAATTGCTTTCCTTTGCTTTTTTTTTTTTTAATAGATTTACTAGTACCGCTGTCACTTATTCTCTAAGTCGGCACCATGATAACGGTCAAAATGAAATTTTATGTAAAGAAAATCACAGGGTTAAAAAAACTCACTATTATCACCCCACGCGAGCTCACATTTTACTAAAACACCTTTCTGGAGGTCACTACCATAAAACAATTTGCACATTCTGGGTTATTAGGCTTTTCTGTTACTGCAATTCATTATAAAAGGGTAGTAAACTCGATTGTATTGCATTTGCGATAATACTGATGGCTGGAATTCTGTGGGATTTTACGTCATTATGGTGAAATTGTGTCCCCTTCACCGAAATCTTCAGCCATATAAAAAAAAAACTCAAATAAATTTTAAAAATCTTTTCTTCATTCCTATTTTTAAGCTTGTGACTCCAAATCCCGCATGCCGTGATCGTCTTTATTGATTGCTTATTATTCTGTTTTAAATTTTGCAATCCTAAAAAATAAAAAAAATAAAAAAATAAATAACGTAAGTTCAAAGTTACATAAGTCGGGGACTTACTACAGTACAGTATATCCAAAAATGTTCAGCAACCTACATAAAAAAAATAGATAAAAAAACTTACCACGCACTACTCGCGTGTCCAATATGATGCTTCCCTTTATTTTTTACAATGTCGCATATGGTTTGGTCACCAACATTATACTGGTTCTTTAGAGATTTAACGGATGCACCGTTTTCAAACTTTTGAATAATTTCAAGTTTTTGTTTAACTGAAAATGCAACTCGTTTGCGTTTACCCATCATTTTCGTGATTTCTAAACAAAAAAAATTTTTTCGTTATTCCTGACATAAATAACGAAACAAAATTTTTCTCTTTGCGGTATAACGAAATAGAACAGAAGCAATGCACTAAAACAAACTAAATTTTTTTTTTTTTTTTTTTGAGTGTGGGGGTTGCAAGATAATAATATCCCAATAATGACTTTATAATGCTCTGTTTGTCACTTATTTATGACTTGCAAAACATCTGTTTATACCTATTCTGGTTTTTTTTATTTTTTTTTATTTGGAGTCTTGGAGTGTCCCGGTTAAACCGATCACGGTAAATCGAGAGTCTGCTGTATGAAATTTAGGGCTGCTGGGATATGTCCAGTTATATTAAAAGAAGCAGCAAAGAAGAGAAACAAACCCTTGCTATGATTATGAGAGCATTCTTGGATTCAGGAAGGAGGTATGCAGACTGGAGGTATGCAAATGTCTCCTATTGTGTATAAAGCCTTGAATGGTTTGAGCATGCTCAATGCTGATGGGATTCTTCCTCTTGCTCAGAATAATCACCTGAGAGGGCATAAATTCAAATTGAGGAAAGACAGATGTAGGATAGACGTGCGGAAATTTGCCTTTAGCCAGCGGGTGGTTGGTTGGTGGAACAGACTTCCATCCCTTGTCGTGGAAGTTGATAGCCTAAATAAGTTTAAGGCTCAGCTGGACAGATATTTTGAACGAACAGAGGGGAGAAGTGGTTTTTTTTTTTTTTTTTTGGCTGATGCTGCATAAGCTTGCTTTCTTGCATCAAATGCCTCTACTAATGCTAATGCTATTCAAAAAAGGAGGATCAAAGGGTGAGGTGAAAAATTATAGACCTGGAAGCTTGACTGACTTCTATTTCAGGAAAATTAATGAGGTTAAAGAAGTACTGCAGGACCATCTTAACAGGAAAGGTATTATAAGGAAACATGGCATGGGTATGTTAAAGGAGCATTTGTCTGACCAATCTGATTAGCTACTATGACACAGTAACAAAGGGAGGCAAACAATTTTGACAACATATATTTAGATTTCAGTAAAGCTTTTGACACAGTTTCAAACAAAAGTTGGAACAGGTCTTGTACAGATTAGAGCATGGCAGATCACTGCTATGGATAAAGGAATGGTTAAACAGCAGAAGATAGAGTGGAGTCTTCCAGAGTTCAGTGCTAGGTCTTTTGTTGTTTTCAATATTTATTAATGATATTAATAAATGAATATCAGGTTTAATATGTAAGTTTGCAGATGATACAAAGGTTGGCAGGGCAGTTAATAGTAATAATAGAATTTGCCATATAGTGCAAGAAAGCCAAGAATGCTTTTGCTGCACTGGCAAAAAAAAACCAAGTAGATAAGAAAGCACAAATTATATGCTTCCCTCCTCACACAGGCAAATATCCATTAGACCTTTGAATTTATTCAAACTGTCAGCCTCGACTACCTGTGAGGGCAACTTGTTCCAGCTATTAACAACTTGCTGGATAAAACAAAACTCCTACAATCTATTCTAAACCTCAAGCCCTGTGATTTGAATTTATGAACCCTAGTTCTGGAATTGTTTAGAACAGAGAATTCCATCTTCATTAATTTTACTAATCCCTCTCAGGGCCTTGTAAACCTCAATTACTTCACCTCTAAAGTACCTGGTTGCCATGCTCTGTAGTGCACATAATCAAAGTCTTACCTTGTATGGTTGCCCTTTTGCCAATCTCACCATGTGAATTACCCGTCTTTGGACCTTTTCAAGAAGCTCAGTATCTTTTTTCCTAGATGAAATATCCATACTTGAACACAGTGTTCCAAATGCAGTCTTATAGTTGCCTTATACAGTGGGATTATGACCTCCCTATTTCTAATGGATAATGATCGATAAGACAACATGCACTTTCATGGCCACCTGTTTACACTCTTCAGAAAACTTTATATCTGCCCGTATAATTTCCAGATCCCTTCCTCCTGCAATGTTTTTAATTCAACCCCACCACGTGTATAATTTATTTCTGGGTTGCTATTCTTCAAGTGTAAGACCTTGCATTTAGCAGCATTAAAACATAGCTGTCACTTCTCTGACCATCTTTGAAGTCTGTTCAAGTTACCTAGAAGGAGCACTTCTTGGCATGATCATTAACGACTCTACCAATCTTTATGTCATCTGCAAATTTTGACAATGTCATTTATGAAAATGAGAAACAACAATGGTCCAAAAACTGATCCTCGAGGAGGGACTCCACTCCTGATATTACACCAATCACAACCCTCTGCCTTCTGCCCTGCAGCCACCCAACAATCCATCTTAGAATCTTAGTAGTTTACACAGCAACCTCTTGTGAGGAACCGAGTCAAATGCTTTGCTAAAATCCAAATAAATTATTCCCTAAATCCAGCTCATGAGTAACTGTGTCAAAATAGCCTATTAAGTTAGTTAAGCATGATTTACTCTTAACAAAACTATGTTGTGTGTGTGTGTGTCCTTTAGAATGCCATATCTATCTAAATGTCCCTGGACTGCACTCTTAATCACTGTTTCTAAGATTTTTCCTACCACCGAAGTCAGACTAACCAGTCTGTAGTTACCAGCTTCACACTTAGAACCACTTTTATGTATTGGTGATACATTTGCACTTCTCCAATCCAAAGGAATCTCCCCATGAGCCTAAAGATACCCTCATAATTAACCTCAATGGTTCAATACAATCCTTCACACTCTCCCTCAAAACTACAGGGTATATGCCATGACAGCATAATGACAGTAATCAAGGTATGTTACTGCAACAATATCTAGAAAAATTAGGCAGATGGGCTGAGAAGTGTCAACTGAAGTTTAACATTGACAAATGCAAGGTACTGCATATGGGTAACAATAATCCCAGATTAACACAACAATGGTGTGCACTGCACCCAGGTAGGGTGGTAGAAAATGAAAGAGACCCAGGTGTAATTGTGCAGTCAGACATGAAATTCTGAGAGGTGCAGTCAGGCTGCCAGGACAGCTCATTGGGTTTTGTCAATGGTATACATGAATTTTTCTAGCAGGAATAAGCAGGTTAGGCAATAGTTGGGCCAAATTGTGAGTACTGCATATAGTTTTGGAGAATATATACATCCTTCCTCATTTTAGGAAGGATATTGAGATTGGTGAGTGGGAACAAAAGGGTGTTCTTACCAAGAGTTTGTTTTCTGAAAATTACAGCAACTGTCCACTAGGCATCTTCAAGGTGGTGTGATTAAGGTTTAGTGCTTTGAATGGATGATTGCACACACACACACACACACACACACACACACACACACACACACACACACACACACACACACACACACACACACACACACACACACACACACACACGAGGGGGGCATAAATTTAAATTGGGCAAGGATGGTTGCAGGATAGATGTGCAGAGGTTCACCTTCAGCTAACAGGGATTTGATTTATGGAACAAACTTTCATCTGTTGTGGAAGTGCACAGTCTGAATAAATTAAAACAAAAATTAGATAAACTACTGGAGGGAATGGACAAGTGATCTTGGAAAAGTTTATTTTTGCTGATGCTGTGTAGGCTTGCTTTCTTGCATCATTTGCCACTATCAATTGACAAACACATTGACAAAGAATGAAGATATCTGATTACTTTAGATCACTAGAGCTTTTAAAAGTGTTAAAATAATTGATTTTTTATTTATTGACATATTTTAGCAGGAATTTCAGTACCAGAACTCAAAAATGTCTTGTGATTTATGTTATTGGGAAAAAAATACACAAATACTTCTTATTCTGAATGCCATATATATGTATGTATGTATAAAATGTGTACTGTTTTCGTTTTTTAATGCATAATGATATTTGCCATCTGACTTTCTTCATTATGGGTTTCTTTTTGTTCAGTTGGCTACATGAATATTTCCTCATAAAAATTTTGGTGCTTATGTGGAAATATGAATAAAATATGTTACTTCCTGTTCCTTTTAAATCTGGTTCCAATAAGATTCTGCTAACAAACTGGGCTTCCTAGCATAACAGTCCACTACTTTTGCCTTCAAGAATTTGGATGGTTTGGAGCTGTATGGACAGTAGCAATATATCAAATGCACCTTTTGTTATCTTTTACTTTTCAACAGGAACATATCCATCATACTTTTTATTTATCTTCATTTTCAACACACCAATATCCAAATCATTATGTAGGAGTGGCCTCTCAGAGGAAAATAGTGAAATATTTTATTTAACCTTCAAATGTCAGTTAAAGATAACAATAACCTAATAACTGTAATTTTTTATTCTGACTATGGAAGCTGTCTGTGAAAAAGTATAAATAGCTCTTTTACATTTAGATTAATACCCTTGTGGATGTGAGCATGGAATGTAAGTTGCCCACAAAGTGGGTATGTGAGGATCTATACTGAAGGAATCAAATATTCAAACATAAAAAAATGTTCTTATGAGGCTTCTCAAAAGAAGAAGAAAAAAAAAAAGAAAAACCCGGCTGCAACAATAATACAGACTGTGAAATTAAAAAATTGTATTCACCTGTGACTGAAAATTCTGTCACAGGTGAATACAATATTCTCAAAGTAAGCGATGTCCTTGCAGAGAGTTAGATGTTATGGAATCTCAGATTGAACATAAATAATTGGATATTGACAAGGTAAAAATTGTGCGTCAAGTGATAATAATGAACATTACTGCTAGTGTCAGCAAAGAAAAAGAAATTAATAATAATGACAATGACATAAAACCTGCTGATGTTTGCAATGGCATGGCTAGAGGCAAAAAAGGATGTGGGAGCAGTTTAACTTTTGCTGTTAGCATCTTTGAAAACTAAAAGAAGTAATTTTTATAAACTTTAAAAACAAAATGAGTAGTCTAAGTTTGTCTTTAAAACTCAGCAGGAAAAAATCTTAAAATGTTAAACTATTTTTTATACACTGTACTGTATTTTAAGTAATAAACAATACAGTATTTATATAGTATATAATTATACAAATAATTAAAATAATTATATGTTATGAAACATAAGAAAATATAATTATCACATAGAATACCAATAACATTTACTAAGAAATTCTGGAGTAGATGTAGAAGCAAAAGAGGCATGCCATATGAATCCACCGCAGGGGCTCGCATCTGGTGAGTATGGGCTTGGTGCAACCAGGGTCCTGAGCTGGATATCATCATTCTTCTCTTTCTTGGTGATTCCTTTCTACTTCTCTCTCTCTCTCTCTCTGAGGGTAACTCAGAAATTTTTTTTTTGCCGGTGCAGCATAAGCCTCAGGCTTCCTTGCACCATATGGCTAATCATCATAATAATAATAATAAATATGCTACTAAAATTTCACGATGTTACTAAGATGCTCCGTATTTGATTATATAATATAATATTCAATATAAAAATTAGTGCATACAAAATTTCCATTTAATTTATTCTTTTATACAAATATTTTTACTTATGTTGGTATCTGTTACTCCAATATTTTTTACAATCACCAGTAATATTGTATTTGGGATGCAAAAAATAAAGAATTTGTTTTAGATATTACATGTTGTGTATGGGAGTGTAACCTTTTTTATACTGTGGTAGGCATTATAAGTGGGTATATGTAGGTCCCCTTACAACTGTGCTATAACAGAGGAGATATCACGTGGATATTCTAGCCCTGGCAAAAACTTAGAAATGATATTTTAATTGATTTTAAATAATTTTAAGCAATATTTATGCAATTCTTAAATTCTGTCTTGCATATATAATTATATTTGTTTCATTGTTATTTTCATTATAGAAGATTTATTATTGTACAACCATTATAATTTGAATTTGTCATTTTGTTATATATATATATATATATATATATATATAAAAAGGCACTATAATATATCTTTTTTTATTTTAACTTCTCACAGACACAGTTAAAAGAAAACCCATTTAACCTAAGCAGATGACACCTTGATTATTGTGTCAGCTGTCCCTGCCTACAATGTGAATGGAGCATCATTTATCTTGTTTTTAATTTTCTGCTTTTGAGTACCTAGCTATTATTATTCTTAATGATGATATGTTGATATATATGAAGCATGAAATGTGTGAGGTTTATTAAATATCATTATTCAATTTTAAATAAGGTACTACTTAAATGCCACTCAATTTTTTTGGCCCTGACTTTGTATCACAATAAGCAGGTTCTCATTAACACTATACTTTGGTAATTGACCCTGGATCTTTGCTTTCTTTCGATTTGCAACTGATATGTTTAAAATGGTTATTAAAATTTTCCTTGGATTTTTCAATGAAGGGTCAATTACATTCTTTCACTTTTTTGTTTACGTTTTCCACATTCTGAAGTAAGGATGGTGGTACTAGGCATGTCATGTTTTTTTTGTAAATGTATGCAACCAGAAGAGTTTGGAGAAAACTCATTTAGATTTAGACTATGTAAAAATATAAATTATTTGAAGCAAGTTAAGAATATGTACATATTATATTCAATAAAAATGTTTACAAAACAAAGCCAAAAATAACAAAAAAAAAAAAGTTCAAGAATCAACAACTTAACAACTATTAAGGCAAATGAAGTATTTTATAAAACTGAAAATTTTAAGTTTTACTTTTATTAATTTCTGTTGCTGGGTCCACAATATTATTTTTTAATATTAAAAATATGCATATACTGTACTAATTAGTAGATGATTGCTTTAATAACAAGATCTTATATTAATTCAGGTCAAATAAACACACAAGATAAAAGTTAGAAAAAGAAATAATACAAAACATTATCTTTGGGAAAATTTTGACTATTAAAAAACCAATGAAAAAATTACAGAAAAGCTCAATGAGGTATTGCATCATAAAACACATGATGGTGATTCTGAATATCAGAAAGAAAAATATAAATGCCATAATAAATGTTAATTAAAGAATCCCTACAATAGCTATATGGGAAAAATGCCCTTTCCATTTCAGTTTGAGTAGAAGAAAAATATTACATAAGCAAAGGACGTTGTAACCCACATGATTTTCAACCCATACTCTAGATGAGGTGCATCACATTGGCCCTTGAGCACCCTGCATAAATTTGCTTAGGTAACTGTTTTCACACATATACACTTGAACATTTTTAGGCTGTTCTTTATTAGGGGGATTACAAATATCAGATGACTGTTAGGACACATAAGAAAAGTATACTTCTGAGAAATGGTTTCTTGGATGATGCATAATTTACAATTACCTTGTATGTACTCAATATGTGATTAAATCCTGAAAATTTTGTCACAGAATAGAATTATATGTTCATTGTTGTGGCACTTTCACATATGCTTTACAGCTTCCTATTCCAATATAATAAATAAACACTGAAAATTCATTGTTATATTATATACATAAAAAAAAGGGGCTTACTATTCCTAACTCAGCGTAAAACAAGTGGCACACTAATTCCACTCATCACAAAAAAAATTGTAATTGCTGTGATAATGATAAACCTTAGCTGTATCCAATAAATAATTCTAAATTGATAATGGCATATTCACAAATGAGTTAGAATGACTAGAGAATCCTCTGTATATACTGTTCTTTTTTATCACGTAGTGTGCCAATAATATTTAGTAGGAAATTCAGGAGTAGGTGTATAGACAAAAAGAGGCATGCCAAATGAGTATGCTATTAAAATAAATGATGGCACATGTTAAAAACAAATTGCATTTAAGGCAAGGCTTTAACATATGCAGGCATATGTGTTTGTGTGTATGGGTGTGTGCATGTGTGCACGCACACATACATATATATACGAGATATATGAGTTGGACTGAACAGAAGTTTCCCACAAATGACAAAATACTGTCTCATAAAAAAAAAATTATTAATTACATCATGAATTCAGAATAAATATATGCTAATATCTTAACCTTGAAAATATTCTACAAAGAAACTAAATACTTCAATAATGCCCTTTGCAGACTTTTTCTTTTTATATATATGAACTTGCCCTTCTGGGAATTTGAATTTCAGGTCTGATATCAATAAAAAATTAACATAATAATTATAATTAAGAAATCATATGCATTTACAGTAACAAAAAGGTTCTGATATAATCAACAATAATATATAACAGCTTTTATATAAGTCCCAGAAACTTGTCTTTACCATATAATATCTTAAGAACAAAATTATCACAGAATAGAGATTTTCACTGATGTGATACTTCATTGACATTACTGGTAAGGTCATATCAACCACCATATTCTGATTATGTAACACTGTACAGTAAACTGCCAATAAATTACATGATTTCCAGCTATCACTGACACATTTCCAACACCATAACATCAACAATGAAAGGTGGCAACATCAAACCACTTAGAAATGGAATGCACAAAAGATTTCTCTGCCATTCAACACATGATGTAGCTTTAATTTTTTAATTTTATTATTTATTTTTTGAATTTGATGTCACACTCCCTGGGGCTTGCTCTTAGTTGTGTCATAGGCACGAATCACCTCTGACTGGAGAATTTAGGGAAAAAATGAATTTGTAATAAATATTTAATATTTTTATTAGTAAATTTTTATATTAAAAGAAATTTTCAAAATATTTAAACAAAAATGTCACAGTTACACACTGAATTTTTATTTATCAAATATGTATTGGCATTAAAGAACTACAAATATGTATTGGCATTAAAGAACTACAAATATGTAATCATAACTTTTGAACCTTCATATGAACATGCAAGCATTGCAATGAAAGGTTTTCAGTTTATTAAAACTGAGTTATAAAAACAGCTTAATTTTAAAAAATGTAACCAATCTCTCTCTCTCTCTCTCTCTCTCTCTCTCTCTCTCTCTCTCTCTCTCTCTCTCTCTCTCTCTCTCTCTCTCTCTCCCCCCCCCCCTCATATTATATACATATATAAAAGGGCCAAAATTTTTTGTTCTATTTTTATGTATTCAAACCATAATTTCTCCTAAATGTACAAACATTAACAATAATAATTTTTCCCCCAGTCAGGGAGAAATAATATAAGAGCAATAATAATAATAAATAAAATGGCAAAATTTTTGAATATTTGTATTTTTTAGTTATTTTTTGGGAAAAAAAATTAATATTATTTAAAAAAATAAATAGGAAGAAAGTTATATGATAAATAAATAAAACCCCAGTTGGCACTCTTAAGTAAATTTGATAACACTAGAAAAAACAAAACTATGCACAAACAAAATATAATTACAACCAAAAATCAAACTCCTAAATGTATAATAGAACAACAATACTGTAATAATAAAATGTTAAAATATTTGAACACGCCTTGTATTTGGTAATTATTTATTAGGAAGAATAAAATTTAAATTATTTAAAAAATTAACTAGCAAATTACATGATTAATAAACAAGGAAAACCCAATTAATCTAAGTAAATTTGATACAGTAATGTACAAAATAAATATTTATCTTATCTAATCAAGGTTACTTGATTATTACTTTATGCAGCACAGTACTGAAATATAAGTTAACCTTGCAGCACAGTACTGAAATATAAGTTAAACTTAAAGGCAGCAAAATATGAAGTATGAATTTTACAAAATAGGTAAAAAAGGTAAGAAATAAATAAAAAAAGAATTCTCTGTTCTACAGAGTTGCAGAATGGGATATTCAGGTGACATGGCTCATAAAATGGCAAATGTAGAAAAGTAAGAAAATTATACTGTGGAACTTAACGTGGGTAGAACCATTGTGACCATAAAATGTTAACTGAAGTTTTTTTTGACATCTGTTATCGTCAGAGGAATAATGCTAAATTGGAAATTTTTATTAATTGTCCTATGAAATGGATCACTATGAAACTTTAACAGAGCAGATATGTTAAATTCAGTTTGCTAATAGGAGTGGAGGGATAAATAAAGTGAAAGTGAGGAGGGATGCTCTCTCACAATGGGAAGTAACTGAGTAGGTAAAATAAACTCCTAGCCTTCAAATATCTAACAGCATTCAAATATTCTAATAGCAGAAAAAAAAAAGTAGGAATAAGAAAATGTTTGCATGGGTAATCCTGGATTAAATTTGATACAGTCCATACCTTACTAATGGGACAACTGGATTCAAGTACTGGACTCCTTAAAGTAATATTTTTCAAACTGTTCAATAATAAATAAATAAATTTTCTGTTTATATTCCTGGGTGGTCACATAAGGTCAAAGGAGTTTGCAAGACAGACACTGGAACAGCATTGTACTTAGAAGTTATGTGAACTAGAATTATAGTAAACTCAAACACATGTACTACTGTACCAACATGTTTAATAACTCAACTATGGCAACATGTCTCCCTTTTGAACTTGCCATACAATGGCATTCCTCCACGAGCGCTTTCATTTAATTTCATTATTTCTTACTCTAATTCTACAGAAATCTTAAATCAAGAAGACTATAAAATAATACAAAAGTGATATGAAATTGATAAAAGTGACATACTGTAATACATATATACATACATATATGTTAAACAGAATAACAGGAAAGTGACTGTAGAAATAAGAAAGTAGAAAATTGGGAAAAATGAAAAGAAAAATGAGAAAAGTAATCTAGTGCAGTCCAAGGCAACAAATGCTAAACAGAGCAGGGACAATAAAGTGATACGGGGGAGAGGAAAAGGAATAAAAGAATTGTTATTAAAAAAAAAATAAAATAAAGTTAAAGAAAGTGTGAGAGAGAGAGAGAGAATGAAGATAACTAATACATAAGTAATAAAATATACATACTGAAAGTACATAATTACATAAAAATTGATCAAATGAAGATGTGCCACACAACTTACAAAACCGGCCTTTCAATGGCTGCCAATGGCCAGAATTGCAAGCAAAATAACATCATGCATTCATTTCTAATCTAAAGTATAAGCCAATGGGTAAAAAGCATAATCATAAATTAAAATGAGAATAAAATTCAGTTATCAAAATAAATGAAAATGAGAATAAAATTTAGTTAACAATAGGCCTCCATAGCCGAGTAGTCATGAGCGTGAGTGCAGTAGCACACGCTCCTTGAGTAGACCAGGGTTCAAGCCCCCTGACAGCTAAATATGGTCGATCTGCCAACCCACACTGGACCAGCGTGGCAGATTATGGTCCATTTCCCTCAACGTGAATTGTTGAGGAGGCTTCCATCCTGCAGTGGGTTGATAATGGCTGCAGTTTACCTTTACCTTTTTTATAATGGAAGATATAAAATAGAAATCACTACAATTAAAAGGCGGATTTTTTAGAAAATGGCTTGTTAACTTTACGGTTGACACAACAAAGACACGAAAAAACTGGAAATAATAATAACTGAAATTTCTAGAGACTTAAAATTTTAGCCTAATACTAGTTAAAGTAAACAGATTTGAAAACATAATTAGAAATGAGTAGCCCTACAGAAGCATAAAGGGATATGGAAGCAAAAACTAGAACATACAGTGATATTAGAAAGATAGTAGGCAAATAATAACTTTAAAAAAATTTTGACCAATGAGATTATACATAGGCAAAGTTGTAAACAACAGCTTGTAGTAAAAATGGAATATAAATATAAAACTAAATAATAGTAGCACCTGGAAATAAATAGTGTAATTTTTGTTTTTAAGAGATTCAGAGAGAGAGAGAGATAGCTAACTAGCCAAATAACTGAAATGGAAATTTTTAGACTAATAAGTTTATACTTAAGATAAGAAGAGCTCTAAATATCAACTTAAGTAAAGTTGAGGGGAAATAAACTTACATTGCAGAGACAGATATATATATATAAAACAGGGATGTTACAAAAATGATTAGTTTCTATTGTTTCTGTTGTGATTAACAGTGATTTTATCTCACTCACACTTCCCTAAAATAGTCATTGCACATTATGTTGAAGTAGGGTCATGGTAACCAAAACTGAGGAATAACAGGTTATGATGTGAAATAACCAATTTTTTGTAATACAAATAAAACCTTATATAAATATATAAAATCATCTGAAAATTTTGACATCATATCTTCTGTCCCTCCATTGATGATGTAAAGATTGGTAGAGTTTTTAATGATCAGTGAAAGCAGCACTCCTTCAGGATGACTTGAACAGACTTCAGAAATGGTCAGAAAAGTGGCATCTATGTTTTATTGTGGCAAAATGCAAAGTCTTACACTTGGGGAACAGCAAACCCAAAATAAATTGTACACTTGGTGGGGTTGAAATAAAAATAGTAGAGGAGGAAAGGGATCTGGGAGTACGATATGGGCAGATATGAAGTTTTCTGAGCAGTGTAAACAACAGCAAAAATGCTTAGTAGCCAGGAAGGCACATAGTGTCCTATCAATGATTTATTGAATATTATCTTGTACAAATAGGGTTGTCATGATCCCACTGTATAGTTTGTTTGTTTGTTTGTTTGTTATTTTGTTTTTAGGAGCATTAGCAACTATGGCCATATTGCTCCAGGATATGTGGTGGTCATTCCCTGACCTTTCCGCATCCTCCGTATTTGGTGGTGACGGGCTCGAACCCGGGCTAATCAAGAAGCGTGTGCTACGCACTGCTGCTCCTTCCCACCTGGCTACGGAGGAGCCTCCCACTGTATAAGACAATTGTAAGACCACATTTGGAATAATGAATTCATGTATGGAGACCTCATCTGAAAAAAAAGAGATTGAGCTTCTTGAAAAGGGTCTAAAGCTGGGCAACTCACATAGTGAGATTGGAAAAAGGGCAACCGTATGAGGAAAGACTCTGATTATATGAGCTACAAAGCTTGGCAACCCAGGTGGATTGAGGTTTATAAGGCTCTGAGAAAAGTTGGTAAAATGAAGGAAGGCGGAATTTTCACAGTTATAAAGAATTCCAAACCATAAATTCAAATTACAGGGAAAAAGAGGTTTAGATTAGATTGCAAGAAGTTTTCTTTTAGCCAGCAAGTCATTGAATGCTGAAACAAGTTGCCTTCATAGGTTGTTGATGCTGATAGTTTGAATAAGGTCAACTGGATAGTTGGTTGCCTATGTGAGGAGTGAAGCACATAATTTCTGTTTTCTTATCTACTTTCTTTTTTTTTTTTTTTTTTTTTTTTTTTTGCCAGTGCAGCATGCAAGGAAGCCACAGGCTTCCTTGCACTATGTGGCAAATACTATTACTGCTACTATTAATGTACCAAGTCTGTAGTACTACACTCAGGATAGCAGAAAATGAAAAAGAAATTAGGGTAATTTTGCAGTCACATTCTACTTATGAAGTTCTCTGACCAATGCTGACAGGCTGCCAAGACATACTCATGAGTTTTCTCAATGACATACTGGCACTTTGCTAGCAGGGATAAGGGAGTTATTATCCCTTTGTACAGGGCAATAATTAGGTTGTATCTTGAATACTACATACTGATCTGGAGGCCTCATAGAAATGAGGCCTCCAGATACATCCTTCCTAGAAGGATATATACAGGGTGTCCATAAATGATGTTTCTGATTTTGATATTTTTTTTTATTCAGAATTACTTCAAGCTACATTCATGAAACACATACCTGCTGAAAGATCAATTCAACAAGTTTTATAAAGGTACATAAAGTCATTAGTAAAGTTCAATGTGGGCACCATGAGTAACTCGAGCGATATCATAGCATATTCAATCTCCTACCACATGCTATGCTTCATTTCACGATCAATTTTACTAAAGGCTCTGTGATTCATGCCTTCAGCTACTGCAGTATTGTTGATAGTCGAGGGATGCACTCACTGTCCTTCACATAACTCCAGCCTCCGTAGCCAGGTGGGAAGGAGCAGCAGCAGTGCGTAGCACACGCTTCTTGATTAGACCGGGGTTCGAGCCCGTCACCACCAAATACGGAAGATACGGAAAGGTCAGGGAATGACCACCGCATATCCCGGAGCAATATGGCCTTAGTTGCTAATGCTCCTAAAACACCAAATAACAACAACAACATAACCCCACAAAAAGAAATCCAGATTTTGTTCCATGAAATGCTAACACACAGAACGATTTCTCTGGCCTGGACCACCATTTTGCCATTCTGGTGAATTTGCATTCTACCTGCTGCAAAGCAGGTAGAATGCAAAACTGGCAGTCAAGTGCCAATTTAAAAAAAAAAATTGATCTTTCGGCTAGTAAGTTTCATGAGTGTAGCTTGAAGTAATTCTGAATAAAAAAATATCAAAATCGGAAGCATCATTTACGGACGCCCTGTACTTGTTGAAATGTGCAGAGAAGGCAAAGAAGACTGGTGATGAGAACAAAAGAGTACTCTTACTAAGTATTGGTACAGTTCTGCAAACTGCACTGACTAGAGACTAGTCAATTGTGAGGTGATCTGACTGAGGTGTATAAAGCTTTGAATGGATTGAGCAGGTTCAATGCTGATGGCATTATTTTCTTGCTCAGACTACAAATGAAATTTGAATTTGAAAGTGTCTGCAATTCTGCCCAGACACGATAGGAGGGAGTATATGATGAGAGCCCTGTCGATCAATTCGGCCCTGGAAGGATTGTGCAAGGCTCAAGGGGTAGAATTTTTTTCAGCCTGGTCTGTACTTGTTAACAGGAGAGACTGCTTCTACAGGGATGGGATACACTTAAATAGAAAGGGTGCAAGAATGTTTGCTGATGCTATCGAGGCAGTGTTAGGTGGGTCTGAAAACTGCTAGATTGGGGGGATACAAGGACTAATAGATTAACAGTAGCTACTGGCAGAGGTGAAAGTGATTCTTGCACTGCTTCTATTGGAATGAGCCGCAGCCTGGAAAATAAGATGCAGGATATTTCAGAGACTGCTGGGAATCATTGGGATACAAATAAACACATAGGTTGTGTTAGGGTAGCTAAGAAAAAGAACAGGTGCATGTATACTTGCGTCTACACTCATGCTAGGAGTTTGGTAAATAAATTTGATGAATTTGAGGTATTGCTCAAAACATCAAAGGCAGATATTGTGGGGATTTCAGAGACGTGGTGTCATACAGATATAAAGAATGCAGAACTGGAATTTGGGGAGTACAATGTCTACAGAAAGGATAGACAGGATAGGAAGGGAGGAGGGGTTATGCTATTAGTTAAGAAATACATAAAATCCAAGGAAGTGAAGCCAGTCGACATTTCTGGACAGTGCAGTGTCGAGTCAGTTTGGTGTGACATAAGCTGTTGTTGTTGTTATTATTTGGTTTTTAGGAGCATTAGCAACTAAGGCCATATTGCTCTGGGGATATGCGGTGGTCATTCACTGACCTTTCTGCATCCTCCGTATTTGGTGGTCACGGGCCGAACCCCGGTCTAATCAAGAAGCGTGTGCTACTCACTGCTGCTCCTGCCCACCTGGCTATGGAGACGTCTGGTGTGACATAAGCATTGGGAGATCAAAATTGAGAGTAGGAGTGTGCTATAGGCCTAATGACTCTGATGAGTATAATAAGAAACTGTACGGGGAAATAGAGTGGGCCAGAAAATCGGAGAGTCTTATAATGGGGGATTTTAATTTCCCAGATAGTGACTGGAAATAGTCAGATTCCCAGATAGTCACTTACACACTAGCAAGGTTTTGTGGATTTATTGGATGATTGTTTTCTACATCAGCATGTTCAGGAGGCAACTAGAGGGAGTAATACTCTTGATTTAATTATCAGTAGTGATTCTTCATGCATTAAGAATCTGCAGGTAAATGAACCACTAGGTGGCAGTGATCACAGTGTGCTGAAGTGGGATTTACTCAAAGAGGTAACTACCATTAGGGGTAAAGGGAAGGGTTATTGCTTTTGTAAAGGCGACTACGATGGACTGAGACAGTATTTAAATTCTATACAATGGGACCAACTGATGATGTTACGAACAGCAAATTCAAAATGGGAAGCATTCAAAGAACTTATCTTGGAAGCTACTAGGCTTTACATACCAACTAAGAAATATTGTTCACGGTTTAGGCCTAAGTGGATGTCAGATGAACTAATGAGACATATGGCAGAGAAGAAAAATGCATGGGATACATACAAATTAACACGTGACACAGAAGCCTATGATAGATACAAGTTGATCTGTAACCAAGTTACAAAGGAGGTTAGGCAGGCGAAGGCAGATTACGAGAAATCTTTGGCAAGGGATGCAAAGAAAAACAGCAAAGAGTTCTTTACTTATGTAAACTCTAGAAGGAAGGGGATGAATCAGATTGGTCCACTTGGTATCGATGGGTCAACTGTTCATGATCATCCTCAGGTAGCTAACAAACTGAATGAATATTTTGCATCGACATTCATACATGAGGAGTTATTCAGCGAGGGGAATGCCAGAGGTGTATTCAACTCTGGCAGTAAGCTAGAGAATCTTATAATAACTGAGAGTAAAGTGGAGGAGAAATTGTTGAAGATAAATACAAGAAAGGCACCTGGGGTGGATGGGATCTATCCAGTTATATTAAAGGAGGCAGCAAAGGAAGTAAGCAAACCCTTAGCCATAATTATGAGAGCTTCCTTGGGCTCAGGGGAAGTACCCATGGACTAGAGATGTGCAAATGTGACCCCCAATTCACAAAGGAGGATCAAAGGGCGACCCAAGTAATTATAGACCTGTTAGTTTAACTTCTGTTCCTGGAAAATTAATGGAGGCACTGGTTAAAGAAGCACTGCAGGATCATCTAGACAAGACTTCAGTTATAGCTCAGACACAGCATGGTTTTGTTAAGGGGAAGTCTTGCCTGACCAATTTGATTGGATACTATGATGAAGTCACAAAAGAACTGGATGCAGGGAATAACTTTGATATTATATACTTGGATCTTAGAAAGGCTTTTGATACTGTTGCACATGGAAGACTGCTGCACAAATTGTAGAAGTGTGGCATTGGAGGCAAATTGCTGCTATGGATAAAGGGGTGGTTGAGGGGAGAAGACAGAGAGTGGTAATCAATGGACACTGTTCATCGTGGACTAATGTTATTAGTGGAGTCCCTCAGGGTTTAGTATTGGGTCCATTATTGTTTTCTGTATTTATAAATGACATTGATGATGGTATATCAAGCTTAATGTCCAAGTTTGCAGACGATACGATGGTTGGCAGGGTTGTCAAGGACATTACTGACACTATACTACTGCAACAGGATCTGGAAAGGTTGAGCAGATGGGCTGAGAGGTGGCAAATGAAGTTTAACATTGACAAATGTAAAGTACTACATATGGGAAACAGCAACCCCAGAGCAATGTATCAACTCTGTGGTACTACACTGACAGTGGTAGAGAATGAAAGGGACCTGGTTGTGGTTGTGCAGGCAGATATGAAGTTTTCTGAGCAGTGCAGACGGGATTCAAGAGTAGCTCATGGTGTATTGTTGATGATATATAGGAATTTTTCTAGCAGGGATAAGGAGGTGATTATTCCCTTGTATAAGGCAATGGTCAAACCGCACCTAGAGTACTGTATACAGGTCTGGAGGCCTCATTTCAAGAAGGATGTAGAGATGCTGGAATGAGTACAGAGAAGAGCAACAAGATTATTGAATGGAACAAAGGGGTGCTCTTATGTAGAAAGGCTTACGTTTTGCAAATTACAGTGTCTGGAGACTAGACACCGGCGAGGTGATCTGATAGAGGTGTATAAAGCCTTGAATGGTTTGAGCATGCTCAATGCTGATGGGATTCTTCCTCTTGCTCAGAATAATCACCTGAGAGGGCATAAATTCAAATTGAGGAAAGACAGATGTAGGATAGACGTGAGGAAATTTGCCTTTAGCCAGCGGGTGGTTGGTTGGTGGAACAGACTTCCATCCCTTGTCATGGAAGTTGATAGCCTAAATAAGTTGTGGTTATTTTTTATTTATCTATTTATTTGTTTTTTTTTTTTTTTTTTTTTTTTTGGCTGATGCTGCATAAGCTTGCTTTCTTGCATCAAATGCCTCTACTAATGCTAATGTTAAAATGGGGGGGGGGCATAAATTCAAATTCAGGAAGGATGGTTGCAGGACAGATGTGCGGAGGTTTGCCTCAGCCAGTGAGTGGTTGATTGTTGGAAGAAACTTCGATTTGTTGTTGTTATGGAAGTGGGTAATTTGAATAAATTCAAGAAAGAAATTTCTCTAACTCTTTCTTGAATTTATTCAAGAAAGAGTTAGAGAAATTATTGGAGGGGACTGACAAATGATGTGGGAGTTGTTTATTTGTGTTCTTTATAAGCTTGCTTCCTTGCATCTTATGCCATAATACTACTAATAACACTGGTTGGCACAGTTTCCTCCCTGAAATAATTTTGATAGATTCACTTAGGAAATATGTTCAAAAATGCAGACAGGTGCTTAAAAAGTTCTCATAACCCTCAGGTTTCAATTATTGTAGTTAATGCCTGAAAACCAAGATTTGTTGTTGTTTTTGGTTTTTAGGAGCATTAGCAACTAAGGCCATATTGCTCCGGGATATGCGGTGGTCATTCCCTGACCTTTCCGCATCCTCCATATTTGGTGGTGACGGGCTCGAACCCCGGTCTAATCAAGAAGCGTGTGCTATGCACTGCTGCTCCTTCCCACCTGGCTACGGAGGCGCCCCCAAGATTTGTAGTTGGTTTAATAATCTTTTCATCTATTTTATCAATTTATTTTAAAAATTTTTTCTAAAACATTCAGGTGATTTTTAGAGCATTCGAGAATGTTCTGGAAATGTTCTAGAATATTGTTATGTGAGGAGAAAAGGTTGGTATGTTTCTGACAGGTTATAGGACTTTCAACAGAGTTCTCTAGAAACAACGTGAGCCTTCTAGAAATTTGTCTACCCGTATATATACGAGTGTGTTCCGCACCAAGTAAGCACTTTTGTATTTCAAAAAGTATGTGTGTTTCAGAGAGCGAGTGGTGAACAAAGTGAACAAGTTTTAGTGAATTAGTGTTGTAATTTTGTGCATAAGTGTAAATCGTATTGTGTATTGTGTGCATAAGTGTAAATAGTATTGTGTATTGTGTGCATACGTGTAAATCGTGAACTGTGTTTAAGTTAGAAATAAAAATCTACAATTTCTTAATTGTGCTCTTATGTGCGCATAACTCAACCCTACATGAAATATGTTGCATTCTTGCCAAAATAAGCCCGATAGCTTTTGCTACATTTGCAGTGAAGCAGCATTAAAATCGCAGCAAAACTGCTGTCACAACATGTGAGAAAAGCCTATGAACTCTATTTTGAATGTAAGGTCGGAGATCAAGATAAAGTATAACCTCCAAAGATTTCTTGTGGCTCATTAATAGGCTGGCTTAGGGGTAGTCATAAATCGATGCCTTTTGTTCCAGTGATATGGCAGGAAAGCAATCATTTATGACCACATAAACGATTGGGTGGTGCTACTGGCTGCTGTCTATGCTAAACATGGTTATTATGTGTTCCTAAATTTTATGTTGAAAATGTGGTATTAAGAAGATTTATTTGATTTTCTTGGGGATCATCTTGTTAATGAAGTTAGATTGTAATAGGGTTGAGTGTATTTTTAATGATATCAGGTAGTATTTAACTATTTTAAATATTAGATATTAGTTTATTTTGACAGTTGGAACATTCTTCGTTCTAATGATCAGTTGTTTGTTTGCTTATGCTACAGCATAGGGTAAATACTTAAAATTTTATCTGACTATAATTTAAAATCCTGATGTTTAGAGACTGGGGACCTTAATTAACGAGAATGACCTTACTGTTCTGTGTGTCAGGGTTTAAATCTGAGGAAATATAGTTAAACTTAAAAGAAGTGATTTTTGGAAATTCTAGTGGCACTGTGTATTATAACTGAATTTTGATTAATAGGCAAGTTAATGAATAAAATGAGTGCTAACAAAGATACTGTATTGAGCCTTTTGTAAGTAATGATGAAATAAATACGTGAATGGGATTTTTAATGAAGCTCTGGAAGACAGTGACAGGTTTTCAAATTCTGATAGCAAGGATCCCCATAAGATATTTAAGAAAGTCACAAAGCAAGGTAATTAGCTAAAGACTGAAGGGGCCAAAAATTTGACAGTATTAAGCAACACGACCCTCCTTCTGTTGAACAATGCAGTGTTGATTGGGCTATGGCTGTTTCTAGGGCCTTGGAATGTGACTTCAATCTGGCAGGCTCTGCTTCCTCAAGAAGCAGAACCCCCTAAGAATTATATTATGACAAGAAGTGGTAGACGTGTTTATCATGATGAGTGAGAGAGCTCTGTGGGTACTCCTACTTCGGTTAAGAGTAAATTTCCCATTTTGAGAAGGAGAGAAAGGAGGAGCAATAAACATAAGAAAAATTTGACTAATGTATTAAATGAAGTAGAGGTATTTAAGGATAATGATGAAGAAATGAGACAAGTCAACAAGAATATCGAAATGGACTTAAACATTGACAGTAAATATACGAATCCAGTTGAGGATATTGACAATTTTAATAATTCTGTCGACACTGACGCCGACAAACATAAATATGCCTCAAACGTTTCTGGATATCAGTTGCAAGATTTAGTAGATAATGAACTGGATTATGAACCAGATGTAATAGATTGACAGTTGTTTGATAGAGATGGACCGTATAACCAAAATAAGCAGAAACAAAGCACTATTTGTTTCTGCTTATTTTGGCACCTAACTATTTCCATAATGAACTGATCAATGTTGTCATTACACGTATGAGAAGAAAGTTAAGGGAATTTTTATTTGCTAAAGAACATGGAATCAATAATGATGCTATCTCTCAAATATTGGCTAGATGCAGATATCTGGAAAGTTTGGCCTTGAAATTGGGAATAGATAATGAATGTTTGAAAGAAAGAAATAGATGTTTAGAGGGATCACTAACTGATTACATAGCAATAATTACAGGTTTGAGGTGTACTGGCAAGTTATATAGTGAGGTTCTTAAAAATTGTGTTAAAAATGAAAATTGGAAGGATAACATAACTAATTGTGACAGATATGCAAAGCAGAATAATGGGCTTAGAAATAATGTTAGTTCTAATAATGTACTTCTGATGAGGCCTGAGCATGATTCTAAACTTAAGTTTAACATGGATGAAGAAAAGGCGGTCTCTAAAATCATGGAAAATTCATTTAAAAGGGTACAAATTAGGAGAATACGAAGACTACTTGACAAGGGTACTGCGATTGAGACTGAGTCTAACAAGGAGCTTCAGGATATTAGGACAAATGACCTCATAAAGAAATTGAGATTAGATATCTAAGTGGAGGAGAAACTGTTGAAGATAAACACAAGAAAGGCACCTGGGTTGGATGGGATCTATCCAGTTATATTAAAGGAGGCAGCAAAGGAAGTAAGCAAACCCTTAGCCATAATTATGAGAGCTTCCTTGGACTCAGGGGAGGTACCCATAGACTGGAGATGTGCAAATGTGACCCCAATTCACAAAGGAGGATCAAAAGCTGACACAAGCAATTATAGACCTGTGAGTTTAACTTCTGTTCCAGGAAAATTAATGGAGGCACTAGTTAAAGAAGCACTGCAGGATCATTTAGACAAGACTTCAGTTATAGCTCAGACACAGCATGGTTTTGTTAAGGGGAAGTCTTGCCTGACCAATTTGATTGGATACTATGATGCAGTCACAAAGGAACTGGAAGCAGGGAATAACTTTGATATTATATACTTGGATCTTAGAAAGGCTTTTGATACTGTTGCACATGGAAGACTGCTGCACAAATTGGAGCAGTGTAACATTGGAGGCAAATTGCTGCTGTGGGTAAAGGGGTGGCTGAGGGGGAGAAGACAGAGAGTGGTAATCAATGGACACTGCTCGTCGTGGACTAATGTTATTAGTGGAGTCTCTCAGGGCTCAGTGTTGGGTCCATTATTGTTTTCTGTATTCATAAATGATATTGATGATGGTATATCAAGCTTAATGTCGAAGTTTGCAGACGATACAAAGGTAGGCAGGGTTGTCAAGGACACTACTGACACTATGCTGCTGCAACAGGATCTGGAAAGGTTGAGCAGATGGGCTGAGAGGTGGCAAATGAAGTTTAACATTGACAAATGTAAAGTACTACACATGGGAAACAGCAACCCCAGAGCAACGTATCAACTCTGTGGTATTACACTGACAGTGGTAGAGAATGAAAGGGACTTGGGGGTGGTTGTGCAGGCAGATATGAAGTTCTCTGAGCAGTGCAGACGGGCTGCAAGAGTAGCTCATGGTGTATTGTCAATGATATATAGGAATTTTTCTAGCAGGGATAAGGAGGTGATTATTCCCTTGTATAAGGCATTGGTCAGGCCACACCTAGAGTACTGTATACAGGCCTGGAGGCCTCATTTCAAGAAGGATGTAGAGCTGCTGGAACGAGTACAGAGAAGGGCAACAAGATTAGTGAATGGAACAAAGGGGTGCTCTTACGAAGAAAGGCTTAAGATTTGCAAATTACAGTGTCTGGAGACTAGGCACTAGCGAGGTGATCTGATAGAGGTGTATAAAGCATTGAATGGTTTGAGCATGCTCAATGCTGATGGGATTCTTCCTCTCGCTCAGAATAATCACCTGAGAGGGCATAAATTCAAATTGAGGAAAGACAGATGTAGGATAGACGTGCGGAAATTTGCCTTTAGCCAGCGAGTGGTTGGTTGGTGGAACAGACTTCCATCCCTTGTCGTGGAAGTTGATAGCCTGAATAAGTTTAAGGCTCAGCTGGACAGGTATTTTGAACGAACAGAGGGGTGAAGTGGGAGTGGTTTTCTTTTTTCTTTTTTTTTTTTTTTTTTGGCTGATGCTGCATAAGCTTGCTTTCTTGCATCAAATGCCTCTACTAATGCTAATGCTAATATCACTAAGCCTAAGAAACCTGGTTTAAAAATAATACTGTACGATATAATTAAGGACATAAATAAAGAAGATCTACTTAATGAGTTATATGAACGAAACCTAATACACATTAGCATTAGCAGAGGCATATATGATGCAAGAAAGCAAGCATATGCAGCATCAGCCAAAAAAACAAAAAAACTTCCACTTCACACCTCCGTTCATTCCAAATACCTGTCCAGCTGAGCATTAGCATTAGTATGGCCATTTGATGCAAGAAAGCAAGCTTATGCATCAGCCAAAAAAAAAAAACAAAACACTTCCACTTCACTCCTCTGTTCGTTCGAAATACCTGTCCACATCAACTTCCACAACAAGGGATGGATGTCTGTTCCACCAACCAACTACCCGCTGGCTAAAGGCAAATTTCCGCACATCTATCCTACATCTGTCTTTCCTCAATTTGAATTTATGCTCTCTCAGGTGATTATTCTGAGCAAGAGGAAGAATCCCATCAGCACTGAGCATGCTCAAACCATTCAAGGCTTTATATACCTCTATCAGATCACCTCGCCGGTGCCTAGTCTCCAGCCACTGTAATTTGCAAAACTTAAGCCTTTCTTCGTAAGAGCAACCCTTTGTTTCATTCACTAATCTTTTAGCCCTTCTCTGTACTCGTTCCAGCAGCTCTACATCCTTCTTGAAATGAGACCTCCAGACCTGTATACAGTACTCAAGATGTGGCCTGATCATTGCCTTACACAAGGGAATAATCACCTCCTTATCCCTGCTAGAAAAATTCCTGTATATCATTGACAAGACACCATGAGCTACACTTGCAGCCGATTTGCACTGCTCAGAGAACTTCATATCTGCCTACACAATTACCCTCAGCCTTTTCATTCTCTACCATTGTCAGCGTAGTACCACAGAGTTGATACGTTGTTCTGGGGGGGGGTTGCTGTTTCCCATATGTAGTACTTTACATTTGTCAATTTTAAACTTCATTTCCCACCTATCAGCCCATTTGCTCAACCTTTCCAGATCCTGTTGTAGCAGCATAGCGTCAGTAGTGTCCTTAACAACCCTGCCAACCTTTGTATCGTCTGCAAACTTGGACATTAAGCTTGATATACCATCATGAATATTATTTATAAATACAGAAAACAATAATGGACCCAATACTGAACCCTGAGGGACTCCACTAATAACATTAGTCCACGATGAGCAGTGTCCATTGATTACCACTCTCTGTCTTCTCCCCCCTCAACCACCCCTTTATCCATAGCAGCAATTTGCCTCCAATGCCACATTGCTCCAATTTGTGCAGCAGACTTCCATGTGCAATAGTATCAAAAGCCTTTCTAAGATCCAAGTATATAATATCAAAGTTATTCCCTGCATCCAGTTCTTTTGTGACTGCATCATAGTATCCAATCAAATTGATCAGGCAAGACTTCCCCTTAACAAAACCGTGCTGTGTCCGAGCTATAACTGAAGTCTTGTCTAGATGATCCTGCAGTGCTTCTTTAACCAGTGCCTCCATTAATTTTCCTGGAACAGAAGTTAAACTCAGTGGTCACATGTGCACATTTGGGGTCACACTTGCACATCTCCAGTCTATGGGTACCTCCCCTGAGTCCAAGGAAGCTCTCATAATTATGGCTAGGGGTTTGCTTACTTCCTTTGCTGCCTCCTTTAATATAACTGAATAGATCCCATCCACCCCAGGTGCCTTTCTTGTGTTTATCCTCAACAATTTCTCCTCCACTTTACTCTCAGTTATTACAAGATTATCTAGATTACTGCCAGAGTTGAATACACCTCTGGCATTCCACTCGCTGAATAACTCCTCGTGTGTGAATGTTGATGGAAAATATTCAGTTAGTTTGTTAGCGACCTGAACAGGATCATCAACAGTTGAACCATCAATATCAAGTGGACCAATCTGATTCATCCCCTTCCTTCTAGAGTTTACATAAGTAAAGCACTCTTTGCTGTTTTTCTTTGCATCCCTTGCCAAGGATCTCTCATAATCTGCCTTTGCCTGCCTAATCTCCTTTGTGACTTGGTTACAGACCAGCTTATATCTATCATAGGCTTCCATGTCACCCATTAATTTATATATATCCCATGCATTTTTCTTCTCTGCCATATGTCTCATTAGTTCATCTGACATCCATTTAGGCCTAAACCTTGAACAATATTTCTTTGTTGGTATGGAAAGCCTAGTAGCTTCCAAGATAAGTTCTTTGAATGCTTCCCATTTTGAATATTCTGTTGGTAACATTATCAGTGGTCCCACTGTATAGAATTTAAATACTGTCTCAGACCATCGTAATCGCCTCTATGAAAGCAAAAACCCTTCCCTTTACCCCTGATGGTAATTACCTCTGAGTAAATCCCACTTCAGCACACTGTGATCACTGCCACCTAGTGGTTCATTTATCTGCAGATTCCTAATGCATGAAGAATCACTACTAATAATCAAATCAAGAGTATTACTCCCTCTATTTGACTCCCGAATATGCTGATGTAGAAAACAATCATCCAATAAATCCACAAAAGTCTTGCTAGTGTGTGTGAGTGACCAACCCACAAATTCCAGTCAATATCTGGTAAATTAAAATCCCCCATTATAAGACTCTCTGATTTACCTGTACAGTTTCTTATTATACTCATCAGAGTCATTCGGCTTACAGCACACTCCTACTCTCAATTTTGATCTCCCAATGCTTATGTCACACCAAACTGACTCAACACTGCACTCTCCAGCAATGCCGACTGGCTTCACTTCCTTGGATTTTATGTGTTTCTTAACTAAAAGTATAACCCCTTCTCCCTTCCTATCCTGTCTATCCTTTCTGTAGACGCTGTACTCCCCAAATTCCAGTTCTACATTCCTTATATCTGTGTGACACCACGTCTCTGATATCCCAACAATATCTGCCTTTGATGCTTTGAGCAATACCTCAAATATTCATCAAATTTATTTACCAAACTCCTAGCATTGGTATACATGCAAGTATGCATGCACCTGTTTCTATTCTTAGCTACCCTAACACAACCCATGTGTTTACTTGTACCCCCATGATTCCCAGCAGTCTCTGTAATATCCTGCATCTTATTTTCCAGGCTGCTGCTCATTCCAATAGAAGCAGTGCAAGAATCACTTTCACCTCTGCCAGTGGCTACTGTTAATCTATTAGTCCTTGTATCCCCAAGCTAGGATTTTTCGACCCACCGAACACTGCCTCGATAGCATCAGCAAATATTCTTGCACCCTTTCTATTTAAGTGTATCCCATCCCTGTAGAAGCAGTCGCTCCTGTTAACAAGTATAGACCAGGCTGAAAAAAATTCTACCCATTGAGCCTTGCACAATCTTTCCAGGGCCAAATTGATCGACAAGGCTCTCATCATATACTCCCTCCTATTGTGTTTGGGCAGAATTGCAGACACTTTCAAATTCAACCCTAATTCACGGCTTTTTTTCAACAGTGACCTGTACTTGTTAAGTAATTCTGCCGGTCTCCTACTCTTAATATCATTAGTGCCAATGTGTACAACTATATCACCTTTTGTGCCCTTAAAAGATGATATCCGCTCTACAATGTCATCAACCTTCGCCCCTGGCAGACATACCCTGGTCCTGTTCCACCTATCCTTTTTACAAAGCATGTTCCCCGTTTCCCTGACAATAGAGTCACCAACAACTACTAGTTCCTGTGGGACCAGCGCATTCTGCCTTGGGGGTTGCCGCTGTGTTGCGTGATGACCAAGTGCAAGCTCTGGTGTTGATGCGGGCAGCTGACAGCTTGATGGGCCCCTCAATTTAGATCCTTCGAGGGCATCCACCCTGTCCTTCAAGCTCTCATATAGGCACATAACAATGCTGAGTTAGCATTAGTAAAGGCATATGATGCAAGAAAGCAAGCTTATGCAGCATCAGCCAGAAAAAAAAAAAAAAAAAAAAACTTCCATTTCACCCCTCCGTTCGTTGAAATACCCGTCCAGCTGAGCCTTAAATTTATTTAGGCTATCAACTTCCACAACAAGGGATGGAAGTGGGATGGGTCTATGTGGAGATGATGTCAGTGATAAGGTAAAAATGGAATTAACTGGATATTGGAAATATCTGTGGAATTAAAAAGTTTCTTAATAAACAAACACAAATCTTTATTGGATTGATGTCCTGCAGGTTTAAGGAATTTCATTTGATTACTATTTGTTATAATTGTCAGAGGTACCGGTACACTTCTAAGACATATAGAAGTGATAGGCCAGTTTGCAATCATTTTGGTATGACTGGTCATAATTTTAAATTCTGTAAAAATAAAAACAAACCTCAGTGTTGTTCCAATTGTAGTGCAAAAAATAGGTCTGCTGCTCATTCAGTTAGAGATAAGAAGTGTCCTTAATATATATTTGCACTGAAAGTTACTAAGGAAAGAATGCATTCTCTGCTTTACGGTAATGAGCAATAGCACTTTTACCCACAGAAATAATATGTATGTTGAACTCAAGGTGCTCCAAATTAATGCGTAGCATGCAAGATCTGTAGCAGATGAACTAAGATTAGTTTGTGAATGTGAAAGATTAGTTTGTGAACAATACACTTCTGCAGGCCAGTTTCGTAGAAGTCCTCTGACTGTTCTTTAAACCATGACTTGGCAGCAGAAATCACCTCATCATCATCATCATCATCAGTAGCAGCAGTAACAAAGATTTCCACTAAGAAAGGCCTTCAGGGCCAGAAAGTGGAATAAATCTAAGGGTGCAAGGTTGGAGGTATAAGCAGGATGCTGCAATATTTCAAACCCACATTTGTGAGCACGACTCACTGCAGAATGCAAGGAATATGCAAGGGCATTATCATACACCTTTTGACAGCTTTCCCTGTCTTTTTTCTTTTATAGCAGCATCAGCTTTATGAGGAGGTTGGGCCAATATTTTGCTATCACAGTACAGCCCTTTTGAAGGTAATCTGTTAGTATTACACCACTGATCCCAAAAAAACTGACTGCATCACCTTGCTAGCACTTGGTTGCACTTTGCCTTTCTGGTGGTGGTGGTAATTTTGACATTTGTTTAGTTTAAGGATGATAGTGATGGATCCAAATTCCATCCATGGTGACTAGCCATTTTGCTTTTGCTTTTCATGGCACATTGAAAACACTTCATGTGCACACTGTGCCTTGCCTTTTGTCCTTCATACTGTGCACCCTGTCCTTCTTATGGTAAGGGGGTCAGAAGTCTCGGAATCCATTTAGCATTCACTTTTCTCATATGCAACTGTTGATGGATGAAGTTCTCCAGAGATCCTACACTAATCTGGAGCTCTGCAGTTAGTTCTTTGATGCTAACATGGTGATCTTACCACATAATGCCTCAATTTTTTGCGAATCTCTCTTCTGTTACAGCAGTTGCTGGGCACCCTGAGATTTCTTCATCATATATACTGAGGTTCTTCCACATTTGAACTGTTTATACCAATGTGCAACAACACTGTAAACTGGGCAGTCTTCTCCATAAATGAGCATTTCTTTGTGAATTGTTTGGGTGTTTTCCCCTTGCAGAAAGAGGAACCGAATCACTGACTTGTATTTCACTTTATCCATTGTGATCCTTCACTTTATTCAGTGCTGCAAAGAAAAAAAATATATTTTCAGATCAAAACCAGATTAACATACCAATTGTGTGGTACTATCATAGTGATGGATCCAAATTTCATCCATGGTGACTAGCCATTTTGCTTTTGCTTTTCATGGCACATTTTAAACATTTTATGTGCACACTGTGTTTCAGAAGAAAACGAAAAAAGACCTTGGGGGGGGGGGGTAACTGTGTATCAGATATGAAGTTCTCTGAGCAATGCAGACAGGCTGCCAGGACAGCTTATCAGATATTATGTTTATTTTCTAAGTTATTTTTCTCTGAGCCTGATCAAGTCAAGGAAAGACCTGACTTGAAGAGTAGGAAACTTGAAGAATAATGCATGTACAGGACAATAGATGGAAGTGCCCATTTACAACACTCAGGAATACTGTTGTGCATTGTCCTGTATGCATATTACTTGTTTTTATACTATTTGGCAATAAATATAAGTTCTAATAAGTCAGAATCAGTTGTGAAAGTGTTAATTAACTCAAAAGTAGAATTAATGAAGTAGTAATAATTATACTTTATCAGCTTGTGAAATGATGGGCAAAGTAGAAGAACAGCACATGGCCAATTTTGAGGACTACCCCACTGCTAACAGACTGATGAAAATCAGAATGTTTTCTTTACCAGAAATGGTATTCACTGTTTTTTATTATTATTTTTTTAAAACAGCAATCTGCCAAACAGTCCTCAAGTCAATCTAGTCAAGATTTCATTGCATAACTGTTCTTGAAGAAATATTGTGAAGAAATATCTTACGATTTGAGGAGCCTGTGTTCAGCCCAACACATCTCCAACTAAAGAAGGGCTTCTAAATGACCAAAGCATAAAGGGACACCTAGAAACAAATCTCACATATAAATTGAAATACTTTCTAATAATCTCCTTGTTTGATACCAGGATGAGTTGGGTTTCAATATGCACCAAACTTTGTTTGGTATATAAACGAAAGCATGTTTCTTATTTTCTTCCCAAGATTTACAGTTCTTAGACACTAACTGATTCAAACATGTTATTGTAGATTAATATTCACATAGTGAAAAGTTTCAACTCTATTAAAATAAAATTAATCAGACATGTGGGGCAAAATCAAATTTTCGGAAATAGAGATCTGATTGAAATAGGTCTATGGACATACCCCTGATATTTAAGGAATAGAAATTACCTTTAAAATTAACCAATCCTGAGGAAAAATTCCCTCATTTAGAACGTGCTTATACAAGGGAACTAAAACATCAATACAAATATAACTGGCAACCTTCACACCAAAGTTTAGAACTTCACAATTTTGCAAATCAGACTGAGTTGCCAAACTATTAATAATATTCATACGGATTATTATTTTATGCATGTTTTTATTACATACAACACAAGACAACCTGGATAATTTATACAAGGAGCACAAACTGATAAAGTTCAGAATCAGCATTACTCACACTGAATCTAAGAGTGCAAGATAAGCATTTGTATCTGGAAGGGAAATCTTGGTAGAAGAATTAGCAGAAAACACCCATGGCAATGCTTTTAGCATTAGGATTAGTAGAGGCATACAATGCAAGAAATCAAGCTTATGCAGCATCAGCCAAAAAACCCCCACCCATTTCACCCCTCCATTCGTTCCAAATGCCTGTCCAGCTCAGCCTTAAATTTATTTAGGCCATCAACTTCTACAACAAAAGATGAAAGTCTGTTTCACCAATCAACTATCCAGGTTCTTAATCTGAGCAAGAGGAAGAATCCCATCAGCATTCAGCTTGCTCAACCTATTCAAGACCATATACACCTCAATCAGATCACCTCGCAGGTGCCTACTCTCCAGGAGCTGCAATTTGCAGAACTTAAGACATTCTTCATAAGAGCACTCCTTTGTTCCCCTCACCAATCTTGTTGTCCTTTGTACTCATTCTAGCAACTCTACATCCTTCCTAAAATGAGGCCTCCAGACCTGTACACAGTACACTAGGTGTGGCCTGACCACTGCCTTGGAAAACGGAATAATCACCTCCCTGTCCCTGCTAGCAAAATTCCTATATATCATTGACAAGACTCCACAACGTGCCCTGGCAGACCCTCTGAACTGCTCAAGGAACTTCATATTTGACTGCACAACTACTCCCAGGTCTCTTTCACTTTCCACTTCCCTGAGTGTAGTACCACACAGTTGGTATGTTTCTCTTCAGTTATTGCTACCCATATGCAGTACTTTACATTTGTCAATGTTAAACTTCAGTTGCCACTTTTCAGCCCATTTGCCCAACTTATCTAGATCCAGTTGGAGTAGCTGTTTGTTTGTTTGTTAATTATTTGTTTTTTAGGAGCATTAGCAACTAAGGCCATATGGCTCCGGTGGAATATGCAGTGGTCATTCCCTAACCTTTCTGCATCCTCCGTATTTGGTGGTCACGGGCTCGAACCCCGGTCTAATCAAGAAGCGTGTGCTAAACACTGCTGCTCCTGCCCACCCGGCTATGGAGGAGCCAGTTGGAGTAGCATACTGTCTTTACTGTTGTTAACAACCCTGCCAACCTTTCTATCATCTGCAAACTTGGACACTAAACCTGATATAACTTCATCAATATCATTGATAAATATAAAAAACAACAATGGGCTCAAAACCGAACCCTGGGGAACTCCACTAATAACATTTGTCCACGAAGAGCAGTGTCCATTGATTACCACTCTCTGTCATCTCCCACTCAACCATCCCTTTATCCATTGTAGCAAATTACCCTTAATGCCATACATCTCCAATTTGTACAGCAATCTTCCATGTGCAACAGTATCAAAAGCTTTCCTGAAATCCAAGTATATGATATCAAAATTATTTTTGCCATTCAGTTCCTTTGTGACCACATCATAGTATCCAATCAAATTGGTTAGACAAGACCTCTCTTTAACAAACCCATGCTGTGTCTTAACTATTACTGCAGCCTTATCTCACATCTGGTGAGTACGGGCTTGGCACCCCCAGGGTCCTGAGCTGGATATCATCATTCTTCTTTTTCATGGCGATTCTGCTCCCTCTCTCTCTCTCTCTCTTGGGGTAATTCAGAAAATTTTTTTTTTTTTTTTGGCTTGTGCAGCATAAGCCTCAGGCTTCCTTGCACCATATGGCTATTAATAATAATAATAATAATGATTCTGCAATGCTTCTTTAACCTGTGATTCCATTATTTTCCCCAGAACACAAGTTAAACTAACAGGTCTATAGTTACTTATGTCACCTCTTGAACTCCCTTTGTGAACTGGTAATACATTTGCACACCTCCAGTCCATGGGGACCTCCCCTGAGTCCAAGGAAGCTCTCGTAATTATTAATTTTGGAGCAAGAAAGCTTCTCAAATGCATCTTTTCTAGCTGCATTAAAAATGAAATGAGGTTCACAAGACAACATTCTCTTACTATCACTCTTAAATTCTTATACATTTTAAAGAAGTTATGAAGTTATGTTTGCATAACTAACTCAGTTGACTCAGTTGTGCTCAGATCACAAGGGTTTTATGTGTGTATACATACACACACAACATCGAGTACATGATGATGCCACCTGGCAAACTAATATCATGCATTATTAATTGTTAGAGGGAGAAGGAATGACCAAGAGAAGACCAGCCATTTGGTGAGGATAAAAAATGGAAAAAAACCAGCACTAAAGCTGCAGTCTATTTTGGAGACACTGGTGTAGAGAGGAGTGAACTGATCATTCTGAGTGACTATAGTTTTATAAAACTTATGTTTTGTTTAGGCAGAGTAGTCCTCTTCAAAATTTCAGAAGATTAAATTAAATGTTAAATTAAATTAAGCTTTGGTGCTATTCAGACAAAAAGGTTTGCAAATATATTGCAAATATTAAGTTTATATTGCAGAAAACCAATTTTCTGATTAGTAATTAGTATCGGCTTGGCAAACCCAGGGTCCTTAATTGGATATCATCATTCTTCTCTTTCTTGCTTTCTTGGTGATTCCCTTCTATTTCTAATGCTCTCTCTCTCTCTCAAGGTAACATGGGAAATTTTTTTTTTTTTGGCTGGTGCAGCATAAGCCTCAGGCTCCTTGCACCCCATATGGCTAATAATAATAATAGTATGCAGGTTACCCCAGTTTGTAGAAAATAGGGAAAGGGTCCATTTGGGTGGGAAGTAGGGCTTGCAAACCGGTTTTATAAACCGGTTAAATCCGGTTTTCATATTGAGTTGTTAAAACTGAAACCGAGCTTCTAAAACCGGATTCAAATATTTTTTTAGTTAGCCCTCGAATATAGTTTTTTGTTACGCCCATTTTCTTTTGTTTGTTCGTTTGTCTGGATCGTTCAACTGCTTTATGTTTTTTTTTTTATTTTAAGGTAACGGTATTCATTGACTCTAGATGAATATACGTCTATACAAAATAAAAGGTATATGAATATAAATGTGCATTCAAAAGACAATCATTGGTCGTTAGGTCTTATTGAGATTAATGGTTCACTTGATAGCAGAAGAACTGAGCAAATTGTGGATGGACACTTGAAGGAATTTGGTTTGAACTTGGATGAGGATATTGTTGCCTGCACCACCGATGGAGCAGCAATGATGATTAAGTTTGGCAAGCAAATTACGCCTAATCATCAACAATGTATAGCCCATTGTATACATCTGTCAGTTATAGATGTACTTTATGAAAAAGCAATCATTTATGGTGCCACAGTCTCTGAGTCTCCCAAAGACAATGAAAATAATGAAGAAGTTGAAGAAAGACAGCAAGGCATGCTTTATCAAACCGACTTTACCGATGAGTTCATTTATTTTTTCAATCCAATGGCCAATATTGCACAAACTATTAACAAAGTCAGAAAAATTTGCAAGCTTTTTCGAAAATCGCCTACCAAAAATGACATATTACAAAATTTTGTTAAAGCAAAATTTAATGGGAAAGAATATAAACTTATATTAGATTGCAAGACTAGATGGGATAGCACATTCTATATGATTGAGAGATTTTTGAAATTGAAAAATTGCATTCCAAATGCTCTATGTGCAGTACTGTCAACTGAAGCTGTGTCTGACGATGACTGGAAAACACTTGAATTGCTACGTTAAACTTTGCGACCAGTTGAAATGCTTCTGAAGGCTATAACCTCAGAAGATACAGACTTACTTAAAGCAGAGTCTTCAACAGAATTTCTGCTTGCTAAGCTTGATACAACAGAAAACCCATTTACTTTAAAGTTTCACCAAAGCCTTTTACAGCGTTGCAACGCAAGACGAATTGCCAAACTGTGGCTTTGCTGAGCTATCTACAGAACCCCAAAAAGTTTAGGAAAGAAGATTCAGATTCAAGAACTTTTGATTTTCCAAGTAAGCAAGTTTTGAAAAAGCACGCTGAAGAGATTTATCAGAGATTATTTGCAAATGTTCAGAAGGAGTCTTAGCGTTGAATGAAGAAACCGAAAATAAACGAACTGTTCTTTTAGAAGAAAACAAAGACTCGTCTAGTTCCGATGTTGGAGATACACTCATGCTAGAGTATGATAGTGTAATAAAGGGATTAACTGAAGAGCCTTCAAAATATCCGAGTGAATTGGAAATCAGCATAGAATTTAAAATTTTGAAGGCAACTAGCAGTAGAAGTGAAAAGCTGGAGAAAGTTTATAGAGCACTGCTGACCATTAAATCAACAAGTGTCCAATCTGAGAGAGTGTTTTTGATCACTGGTCTCTTTAACACAAAAATAAGATCAAGTCTATCAGGAAAAATGCTTAATATACTGTGTTTTTTAAAGGACCATTTTCAGAAAAAAGCTGAGCAATAAATAGTAAAGTAATTTCCCCAAGCCGTTTTTTTTCACATTATTTTTATTTATTATTATTATTATTATTATAGGGTCTATTATTTTTTTTTTACTATACAAGAAGATAGTTTTTATTCTAAGGATTTGAATACAATTTGTAATTTTGTATAATCTCAAGCTGGTTACTTTTTTTGGAACATTTTAATTTTTTAATTTTTTTTTACTATAAGAGGTGATAGATTTTGTTTAAAAGATTTGATTGCGATTTGTACAATCTACCCAAGATAAAATAAATACCTGTGTTATAAGCTTTTAATTATTTTCCCTAAGTCTGAGAAAATCGGTTCTAAAACCGGTTTTAAGAGTAAACTTCGGTTAAACTCGGTTTTGAAATTTCTCGGTTTTATGCAAGCCCTAGTGGGAAGTCTGTTCTGTTGATTTTAGATGCACTGAGTAAAGCTGTTCTTTTCTGTGGATGTCAAGCGGGGAGTCACCGGCTTCTGTATACAGGCAAGGTTGCAGAATGCTACATGCATTGCACCTAAAGCAACACGATATAGTGTAGCAATATGATAGATGGTTAAATCATTTAGAATGAGTGTTTGGCCAAGCTGTTTGCTGGTAAGATATAGCTTTAACAATTAAGGAAATAATATAAATGGAGAAGAGTATGGTGATAAGCACCCTATGCCATTCCTGATAGGACTCTTAGAATATTAAGTTTTCTGAGGCAGGTTATTTGGAGCCGTTCTTTGTGGTCAATGAAGTTAAGTTTTTTATTGAGGGTCAGATCATGGAAATGTATAGTAAGTACTAAGGATGCAGGTTGATCATCTAGGTGTAATTCAGGGTCCACAGAGTTCATTTTTGGCAAACAGGGGTGAACTCTCTATGTTCAATGTCTTTTGTGGTAAAAGACAAAAGTAATTTTTTTTTTTTTTTTTTTTTTTTAAATCCATGCTAGTGCTTTATTCATCACTGACTAAAGTTGGATGCAGATGATGTCACCATCTTATTATCACTCAGTTAGTTGAGTGATATGAGATGGCAAAGTAATCTGCTATAGCATTGGTGGAAACTTTAGCTGGAATATCGTGTGTTACTGAATTAAAGAATCAAAAATACTAAGAATCAAGCCTTAGGGCATTCTTTTCCCCCTGTATTAAAAGTTGGGGGATAATAAATTTTACAACAGACTTGAACGGTATGGAGCACTGGAAAGTTCTCAATAAATTGCAGTAAATTACATCATAAACCTAGAGTATATATGTTACATACTATTCCATATTGCCAAGCTATAACAAAGGCCTTGATATTAAAGCTAACAACAGTTAATTGCTCTTTCCTGACGAATGCATTCCAGACATTAGGTCCCACATGTATCATTAAGTCTAAGGATGATCCAATAGAATGAAATCAATCAATGGAATTAATTAACTTGTGGCTCCTGAGAAACTGAGATCATGCTCAAGGAACTTGTGAGAGCTTATAGGATTTTAGTCACATGGGTTTGTAAAAAGCTCATAGCATTACTGTTTTGGTATTGTTATGACAAAGCTTGTTTCCAAGTTTTCGGATACCAATTTTTAGCATATAAGTGGAAGTATAAGAGAAGCATTGAATTAAGTGTTTATTATCAAGCTTTTCCATTTATGATACAATAAATTTGAATTGTCAAACTAATAGAGCAAGCTTATCTGCAAAAGATCTAAACCTCCTAAACACTTCTTAGTTCATTTCACAAATATACGTGGTCTCAGTTCTAATCTCAATGATACCCATTTCCACTTACAGTCTGCCAAACACCATATACTTTTTCTGACAGAATCTAAGTTATTGGTTGATTCAACACTGCTCATCTCAGTTGCCCAAATTATTCGCTGTATCATTCCTTTCACCTCAAAGGTGGTACTTGTGCATATGTCCATTCCGATATTCCCTGTCAATGACTTGGTAATTTGGAATCTCCTCTTTTTAATCTTCTCTGGCTTAAAATCTCTCTACCTCATGATGTCAAATTCATCTGTTGTCTCTACCATTCTCCCAACTCCACTAATCACTTGGAGCTCTTTGACTTCCTCTTTTTGCAACATGACTTTCTCCAATTCAACTTCCTAACAGTGAGATAATTTTCTTGGTGATTTTAATGTTCACAACTCCAGCTGGTCAAGATGCTGAGGCCTTTCCATTACTAATGACCTCACACAGATACCTACATTTACCTACCAATTCAAACTATACAGCCAACGCGCTTGATCATTTTCTCACAAACAACCATTCTAAGTAGATGGTCAAAGTGAGTGGTTCTTCAGGCACCTCAGATCACAACTTGGTGATTGTCTCTTCTCCAATGGAGCCTTTATCTCACGGCTATTCCCAACCTTGTGTGGTTTGGCATTACAAGAATGCAAAATGGGATGACCTGCAAGATTTCTTTTCCTCGGTTAGATAACTGTTTCAAAACTTCTGATGTCAATGTTTGCTCAGATCATGTCAGTGAAATTACCCTCTAAATTATTAAACACTCCGCTTTAAAATCATCTCCTTTATCTAAACCTTGGTTTTCCAATAAATGTGTTATGGCTGTTCAAGAAAAGAATGTTGCATATTGTAATTGGCTTGTTTCCAATTCTTCAGTTTCATTTTCTGCCTACACCAAAGCTCGCAACAATTGTAAAGTAGTTATTAATCAGTCCAAACTGGATTTTGAACAGGCTAAAAGTGGAAAACTTGCTTCTTGCCCTCGATCAAAACAAAATGGTTCTATTGTCACTTCAGCTATGGATAAAGCTGACCTGCTAGCATCCCATTTTTCTTCCAACTTCTGTATTAATGATTTTGGTAAAACACCTCCCACCATTCCCAACTTGCTCCATTCAAAATCTAGTTTTTAGTGATGAATCTTAAAGCTAAGAAAGCTCCAAGTCCTGATGGTATTTCTCCGCTTGTTCTCAAAAACTGTACTCCTGAACTTACTCCTGTACTTTGCCGCCGCCTTTCACTTTCTCATTCCAAAGGTGTTTTTCCTTCTGCTTGGAATTTGCTCATATCCAGCCCAGTTCCTAAAAAGGGTGACAAATCCCTCCAATCCAATTATTGTCCCATTGCAATTACTTCTACTCTTTCTAAACTAATGCAGAAATCAATTAACTGTCAACTCTTAAACTACCTAGAAACCTTCCATCTGATTAACAATCGCCAGTATGGATTCCATCAGTGTCGATCCACTGGGAATATTCTGGCTTATGTTACCCATTTATGAACAAATTCAATGGAAAAGTTCGTTGAAACACAAGCAGTTGCCCTCGACATCTCAAAGGCTTCCGATTGTGTTTGGCATAAAGGTCTTCTAAACAAGCTTCCATCTTATGGGTTGCCAACTCTTTTTTGTAATTGGTTATCCAGTTTTCTGACCGCTCACTGTGGGTGATGGTTGATGGCTCTCTGTCTTCTAACTTCTCCACCAATGCTGGTGGTCCCCAAGGTTCAGTTCTTTCCCCCACTCTTTTCCTCTTGTATATTAATGACCTTCTTCCATTGACCAGAAATCCTATTTTGCCGATGATAGCACATTGCATTCCACTTTCCAGTTTGAGAAACTTTGCCCTGCTCAATCAGCTTCAACTTCTCGAATATCCACTAGCAATTCCTTAAATGTCAATCTCCAGGTATTTCTCCAGTGGGGCAAAGACAACGTAGTTGATTTCAATCTTTCTAAAACTCAGTCCTGTCTTATCTCACAAAAAGGATTCTTCTGCTCCTATGCTTATCTTTGGTGACACTCCGATTTCTAGGCAAGATGATATATCTCTTTTGGGAATTACCTTGACTTCTAATCTCTCTTGGTACAAGCACATTACAAATATTGCTTCCTCTGTATCTAAAATACTTGGTTTTCTCTTTCGCTCCCGGCGTTACTTTTCTTCCAAACAGCTGTTCACTCTGTACAAATCGCAAATCCGCCCTAACATGTAATATTGTTTCCACATTTGGGGGCAGTGCCAAAACCTTTCTCAGGCTTCTAGATTCCATTCAGAAGATGGCAGTTAGGTTAATTAATGACTCATCTCTAACAGAGTCTCTCCACTCTCTGTTTCATAGATGTACTGTTTCGGCTGCATGCCTCTTCTACAGATACTTCAATGGGCACTGTTCTTCTGAATTGGCTTCTTTAATTCCTACTATCTCCTTCAAACAGTCCGAACATGTGCCACTACCAGTCAACATCCATTTACTGTTCAATTTCAAACTCACAAAACCAACTTTTCATCTTTCTCATTTATTCATTCAACTGCCGTTTTCTGGAAAAACCTTTCTTTATACGTATTTCCTGAAAATTACAGTCTACAGAATTTCAAGTCTAATACCAACAAATATCTTCTTTCATCTTCACAACCTCCCACCCGAGCAAGGTACTAAGTACTATAGGTTCTAATACCTCTCGTGTTTGGGGTTTTCATAAAATAAAAAATAAATAAATTCCATCAGGCCAGCAGTTCCAGTTTTGTAAGGGCGAGCTGTAGTTTGTGGAAAGTAAAAAATAAATTATAGAGGAATTACTGTGTGGTGTTATAATTATGAACATATTTTTCTGTGTGAGATCTTAATGTTTCAAAAGCTCAATGGATAAGAGGCAAGAGAACAATTTAGCAATATTCCTTCATGATAAATTTGTGATGTCCTTTTCTTGTATGTTAATTATGGGCAGATTGATAATAGAAATTTATAGAATATCATCTGCATTTTGTACCAGATGGTTATTGTAATCATGGAAATAAAATGTACCTATGATACTCTTTTATACTGTTTGGTTTCAGTCTGGACTCTTTGAATCAATTCGAGTATTGGCATTCGAGGTGAGCAGACACGCTTCGTCAGGGCTGTTCAGTTAAGTGGATTGGATTACTGTTGATTATTGCTTTTAAATATTTGATTTATTTAGTATATTGTTGGATTATTTTGTTATAGGTTTTCCTGTAACAGTTTGATTTTTATAATATTATAGATATAATTTTTTAAAATTAATTTTCATTGATATTTAGCTAATTTTATAATGGTAATTACGAGATCTGCCTTAAACACATCACAGGGTATCGTGACTCACACGGAAATAACTGATGGCGATTTACATGCGAGTCATGATTTAATTCGTTGCAGAACCTGTGGAATGTTTTCCAAGGTCGACCTGGTGATTAATCATAGCTCACCTGGGGATTCTTTTCTTTGTGATCGATGTAAGGAGTACACCGATCTTAAATTACAATTTGGTGCACCGATGGAATAATTTGAGTCACTGAAAAAACAGGTGCTTGCCCTCGAGAATAATGCATCTGGGAGCTCGTCAGGGACTCAAGACGCCAGCAATCTACCAAGTGATGCACTCCTGATTCGGGTCTCAAAACAGAAAAATCAAGTGCAAACTACTCTGGTTCAAAAGGACTTTGTTTTATTAGGAGACTCTATTGTCAGGGAAACGGGGAATACTTTTTGTAACAAGGATAGGTGGAGTAGAACCAGGGTATGTCTGTAGGGAGAAACTATTAATGATGTCACCAACAGATTGTCAGATTTTATGGGGGGGGGGTTAAGAGAATATTATTATTTGTGTGGGGACTAATGGCTTTAAACGTACACGATCTGACGATTTGTTGGAAAAATACAGGACCATGCTGAGGAAAAAGACACATGTCTATGTGTCTGCAATTCTGCCCAGACATGATAGGAGGGATTATATGTTAAAAGCCTTGTGGATTAACTCAAGACTTGAAGGACTCTGCAAGGCTTTTGCTGGGAAATTTCTATCAGCTTGGCCCACACCTGTAGGTAGAAGGAATTTGTTTTGTAGAGATGGGATACACTTAAACAAAGGTGGTACAAAAGTCTTTGCCAGTATTATTGAGGATATCTTAAAGGTTCAGGGAAACTGCTAGTTAGGGGGGATGTGGGTAATACTTACACGCATTTATCTGATAATAGTGGTCAAAGTAACACTTGCACATACCTCAAGAGTTCTTACCTGTTTTCCCCAACTGGACATATTATCTAGATGTTCTGGGGGCAGAAATGTTTCAAGGTAGCTAATGCCAGGGAAGAGAGCCTAAAAAACTTCAAGGGTTGTTAATATACAAGAACAGTAAGTCTTAATTGTTTATATAGTAATGTTAGAAGTGTCAATAAAAAAAGCGAATTCGAACTGCTGGTTAAAACAAGTAACGCGGACATAATAGGGCTTACGGAAACGTGGTGCCACCCGTAAATAGGGGATGATCAGTTTTAGTAAGCTTGTATAATGTATTTAAGAAGGATAGGGTAGACAGAAGGGGTGATGGGGTAATGCTTCTTATCAGAAGCAGCCTGCGTGCGAAGATAGCTTTCCAGATTCAGTCGTTTCACATGCTAGTATAGAATCTGTATGGCGTGAGATAGTTGGAAACAAAGGTATAATGCGAGTAGGAGTAGGAGTAATCTACAGACCAGGTGATTGTGAAGATTATGATGAAAGCCTCTACATGCAAATGGAATGGGCAAGTAAGCGTCAATGTCTTATTATGGGTGATTTCAATTTGCCTCTAACTGATTGGAGTAAATGGGAAGGAACTACTAGAGAAAAGGGAAAGTACTAGAGAAAAGAATATCCTAGACCTCTTCATCACCCATGAATCAGATGAAATAACAGAGCTGACAGTAGCAGAACCAGTAGCAGGAAGTGATCACGGAGTTCTACGGTGGATGATGAAGAGATAGGTAGCAGTAGTAAAAGGCAAAGGAATGGGTTATAATTTCAGAAAAGGAAATTATGATGCCTTAAGGTGCTACATGGCCTCGCTACACAGCCTCGTATAGATATCGTACAGAGAACGAATATAATTGAACTGGGGTATGCTTTTAAAACATTAATCACAGACACCTTGAATGCGTATTTACCATTAAAAAATACTCCATGAGGAGGGTTCCAAGTTTATTTGAATAGTGAAGTTGCCACATTACTTGAGCAGAAAAAGGTAGCATAGAAAAGTTACAGAGCAATAAAAAGTACTGAAGCCTATAACAGCTACAAGATGATCTGTAATAGAGCCACAGAAAAGGTTCGACAGGCAAAGGCAGTTTATGAGAAATCGCTAGCAAACAGAGCAAAGGGGGGGGGGGAATAAGGAATTCTTCACATATATAAATACTAAGAAGAGCAGGACAAACCAGATCAGACTTTTACGTAAGGGAAAGGGGATAGTATTAAATACACCAGCTGCCGTTGCAGATGAACTCAACAGTTATTTTGCATCGATATTTACAAATGAAAACGTTTTGTGGCAATGGGAAATTGTGGGGGCAAAGTTGAAAAATATGTAATTAATGATACTGAAATTTTGCAAGATTATTTAATGAAAAAACTTTTGAGCCTACAGGCCAGTAAGGCTCCTGGAGTTGATGGAATATACCCTATACTCTTAAAGGCCTCTGTAGCCGAGTGGTCAGGAGCGGGAGTGCAGTAGCACACGCTCTTTGGGTAGACTGGGGTTCAAGCCCCTGACTGCTGAATACGGTTGATCTGCCAACCCGCACTAGACCAGTGTGGCAGATTATGGTCCGTTTCCCTCAGCATGAATTGCTGAGCAGGCTTCCATCCTGCAGTGGGTTGATAATGGCTGCACTTTACTTTTACCCTATAATCTTAAGGGAGGTGGCAAGTGAGTGCATCGAACCATCGAGGCTAATTACGCAAGCATCAATAGACTCTGGGGAGATTCCGTTGGATTGGAAAAGTGCCAATGTATCTCCCATACATAAGGGTGGTTCTAAGAGTGAAGTGGGAAATTATGGACCTGTCAGTCTGACTTCAGTGGTAGGGAAAATCATGGAGGCAATTATCAAGGGATTGGTCAATCAAAATGGAATTCAAAATCATTTGGACATAATTGAAATTCTCAAGGATACTCAGCATGGTTTTGTAAAAGGAAAATCATGTTTAACAAATCTGGTTCGCTATTTTGAAAGGGTCACTCATGAGCTGGATTTAGGGAATAATTTCGACACTGTTTATTTAGATTTCAGCAAAGCTTTTGACTCAGTCCCACATGAGCGGTTGCTTTATAAGCTGGAACAGGTTGGAATCACTGGGAAAATCCTTAGATGGATATCAGGATGGCTTCAGGGCAGGAGGCAGAGGGTGTAATAAATGGCTATTCCTCAGATTGGGTTGATGTAAGAAGTGGGGTTCCCCAAAGATCAGTAATAGGACCACTGTTGTTTTTAATTTTCATAAACGACACTGATGAAGGGATAGAGGGCGTGATGTCTAAATTTGCAGATGATGTTAAAATTGATAGATTAGTTAATGATCACTGTCAAGCTGAGCTTCTTCAGAGAGACCTAGATAGACTTCAGGAATGGCCAGAAAAATGGCAGTTATGCTTTAATCCAACAAAGTGTAAGGTATTACACCTGGGAAACAGTAATTCCAAAATAACTTATTCACTTGGTGGAGTTCAACTAAACCCAGTACTGGAGGAAAGGGACTTGGGTGTTACGATATGGTCCGACATGAAATTCTCTGAGTATTGTAAACAGGTTGCAAGGGAGGCCCATGGTGTCATATCGATGATCTATCGAACTTTTGCAAGTAGAGACAGGGATGTGATAATCCCATTATATAAGACTTTTGTTAGACCACACTTGGAATACTGTGCTCAAGTATGGAGACTGCACATAAAGAAAGACATTGAGCTTCTTGAAAGGGTGCAAAGATGGGTAACTCACCTGGTGAGATCGGCAAAAGGGTGTCCTTATGAAGAAAGACTTCGAATATGTGGGTTGCAGAGTTTGGAAACTAGATACCTTAGAGGAGATTTGATTGAGGTGTTTAAGGCTCTGAGAGGCATCAGTAAAATGAACGAGGACAAAATTTTCAAGATTATAAATGATGCTAGAACTAGGAGACATAAATTCAAGTTATATGGGGGGAGATGTTTAGCTTAAGACTGCAGGAAGTTTTATTTTAGCCAGAGAGTTATAAATTACTGGAATAAGTTGCCTACATGGGTGGTAGAGGCTGACAGTTTGGGGAAATTCAAAGGTCATCTGGATAGTACCTTCGGGTGAGGGAAATGCATAGGATGATAGGTTTAATTTTCTTTTCTTTTATTAATTATTAGTTTTTTTGTCTGGTGCAGCATAAGCCATAGGCTTTCTTGCACCATGCGGCCATTACTAATACTAACCATATGAGGTTTTCTGTGATGGGGATATATTTGGGATAAGCTCCAGGCCTTCTTTTGCTTCTGCTCTGCTTGATTATAATCCTTGTTCCATCAAGATATTGAATAGGGTGAGGGCGAACTGATGCTTGTTTTTAGAATCACACAAAACTGGTCACCTGTAATATCTGTAGTAACATACTCTACTAATTCTTCTATGAGGGCATCAGAAAAAAAATATGTATCTAAAGTTGGCAAATAACTTAACACTTCCTGCTTGCTTGCTCCTGTTAAGTCAATAAAATACCAGGAAATTGTTACTACCTACTGAATTTGTGTGCAGTAGTTGAAAAGAGAGATAGAGTACTGCAGGGCATAAGGAGAGGTCAACAGTTGAACCAGAACCTGTGGGCAGATGGATGTATGTATGAGTTCCATCAATCGATGGTATCAAGTTATTTGCATAAATCAGGTTTTTTATGGTGTGTCTAAATCTATCTAGCTTAGGTAGATGTTGACATATATATTTAAAGTATAATCTCACTGTTAGGGACGGTCATTGTTAAAATCTCTTAGAATACATACAGGAAAGGATAACCTTCTGGTGACTCAGAAAGTACAGTAGTCTCAGAAAGTTTTTAAATTCTGCACAGTGGGATCAACTGACGATGTTACCAACAGTAAATTCTAAGTGGGAAGCCTTCAAGGAATTAATCGTGGATGCTACTAAAAGTTTCATACCTATTAAGAAATATTGTTCAAGGTTTAGGCCTAAATGGTTATCTAATGAACTAATGAGACTCGTAACAGAGAAGAAAAATGCATGGAATGCATATAAATTATCAAGCGACTCAGAAGCCTATGGCAGATATAAGCTAGTCTGTAATCGGGTCACAAAGGAGGTTAGGCAGGCGAAGGCAGATTACGAGAAATCCATGGCAAAAGATGCTAAGAAAAACAGCAAGGATTTCTTTACTTATATAAACTCTAAAAGGAAGGGGATGAATCTGATTGGTCCACTTGACATCGATGGTTCGACTGTTGATGATCCTGCTCAGATAGCAAACAAACTGAATGAGTATTTTGCATCTACATTCACACATGAGGAATTATTAAGGTTTGAAAATGGCAGAAGGTTATCAAATTGTAGCAGGGTACTTGATGATTTTGTAATAACTGAGAGCAAAGTGTAGGAGAAATTGTTAAAGTTAAACATAAGAAAAGCACCTGGGGCGGATGGGATCTATCCAGTTATATTAAAGGAGGTGGCAAAGGAAGTAAGCAAACCCTTAGCCATAATTATGAGAGCATCCTTGGACTCAGGGGAGGTTCCCATGGGCTGGAGATGTGCAAATGTATCCCCAATTCACAAAGGGGGATTGAAAGGTGACACGAGTAATTACAGATCAGTTAGTTTAGCTTCTGTTCCGGGTAAAATAATGGAGTCACTGGTTAAAGATGCATTGCAGGATGATCTAGACAAGACTGCAGCAATAATTCAGACACAGCATGGGTTTGTTAAGAGAAAGTCTTGTCTGACAAATCTGATAGGATATTATGATGTGGTTACAAAGGAACTGGATGCAAAAAATAATTTTGATATCATATTTGGATTTCAGGAAAGCTTTTGACACTGTTGCGCATGGAAGACTATTGTACAAATTGGAGCAGAATGGTATTAAGGGTAAGTTGCTACAATGGATAAAAGGATGGTTAAGTGGGAGAAGACAGAGGGTGGTAATCAATGAGTGCTGATCTTCACGGACTAATGTTATTAGTGGAGTCCCACAGGGTTTGGTGTTGGGTCCATTGTTCTTTTGTATATTTATCAATGATATTGATGAAGGTATATCAGGCTTAATGTCAAAGTTTGCAGATGATACAAAGGTTGGCAGGGTTGTTAATGACAGTAATGGCTGTGTGCTACTGCAACAGGATCTAGATAATTTGGGCAGATGGGCTAAGAAGTGGCAACTGAAGTTTAACCTTGACAAATGCAAAGTACTGCATATGGGTAGAAGTAACCCCAGAGAAACGTACCAACTGTGTGGTACTACACTTAAGGTGGTAGAAAATGAAAAAGACACGTGAGTAATTGTGCAGTCAGATATGAAGTTTTCTGAGCAATGCAGACAGGCTGCCAGGGCAGGTCATGGGGTTTTGTCAATGATATATAGGAATTTTGTTAGCAGGGAGAAGGAGGTGATTGTCGCTCTGTATAAGGCAATGGTCAGGCCATTGCCTTATACAGAGTCAGGGGTGTACACAGTCAGCAAGCAGTTGATGATAGCAGAGACCACTGATACGTTGTTCCACACGCACCAGGGGTCCAAGTTCCTGCCAGTGAAACATGCCCCAAACCATACAACCGCCTCCACCAGACCGCACTTTTGATACCATGCACGATGGATCAAGAGCCTCATGTTGTTGGCACAAAATCTGTACACGACCATCCATGGTGTGGAGCAAACGTGACTCATCCGACCAGCACACCTTCTTCCAGTCTTCTAACATCCAACTTGCATGCTCTTTGCACTAGGCGAGCCTTTTATGCCAATGAACCTTGTTAGGAGAGGATGCCATAGGGGTGCCATGCCTTGAGTACTGTGTACAGGTCTGGAGGCCTCATTTTAGGAAGGATGTAGATTTGCTTGAGTGTGTACAGAGAAGGGCAACAAGATTGGTGAGGGGAATGAAGGGATTCTCTTACCAAGAGAGGCTTAAGAGGCAAATTGCAGTGCCTGGAGACTAGGCACCTGCGCGGTGATCTGACTGAGGTGTATAAGGCCTTGAATGGGTTGAGCATGCTGAATTCTGATGGGATCCTTCCACTTGTTCAGATTACGAACCTAAGGGGGCATAAATTCAAATTAAGAAAGGACAGATGTAGAATAGATGTGCGGAAATTTGCTTTTAGCCAGCGGGTGGTTAATTGCTGGAACAAACTTCCATCTTTTGTTATGGAAGTTCATAGGTTGAATAAATTTAAGGAGGAACTGGACAGGCATTTGGAGGGAATGGTGTGATTTTTTTTTTTTTTTTTTTGGCTGATGCTGCATAAACTCATACACTTGCTTTCTTGCATCACATGCCACTACTACTCTTTTAAATCATCATAATGTAACATCCTGATTGGGTAGAAGATATAACGAAACTATGATTAAAGTAAAGTTATTATAAACATGAGCAGGTAATGCATCCATATGAATAATATTATTTGTTTAGATGTAAAAAATGAATTAATTAAAATTGATATCCTTCCATGTAGGGAGCCATTGGTGGTGGTGATGAGGTGAGATAATAAACAAAGGCATAAGGATTGTAGTTACTGAAGAGAGAGTATTTAGCAATGAGATAACTCATGTTGTTGAGTTTACTATGGTATCCACTATACTCACATAATGCATCTATTGTAGTTTCACTACAGGAAGAGTGGTATTAAACCTCACTGCTGTGAACCCACACATTAAGTAAACTCACTAATTATTACTACTATTATTATTAGCTATAAAGTGCAAGGAATTCCAAGACTTATGCTGCAGCAGCCAAAAATAATTTCCATGTTACCCTGAGAGAGAGAGTGGGAGCAAGAGTCAGAAGTACAAAGGAATCACAAAGAAAGAGAAGAATGATGATATCCAGCTAGGACCCTGGGTGTTCCAAGCCCATCTTCACCAGATGTGAGCCCCAGGGTTGTATGAAAGGGTTAAAGTATTATATATATTGATGTGTGGACATCAAAAGTCATTTCCAATATAAAGTAGTTAATAATCTATATATTATATAGATTATTATACTCTTAAAGATATGATGCCTTGTTGCATTTAATTTTACTGAAGTAGTTAATAATGTACATTATTTAGGTTTTTCAGTTTCCTTAGAAATGATATACACTGAGTGATCACTGAATTATGACCACCTAGGTAATACTACCTAATACTTTTGCCCTCAGTACAGCAAATCTGTACTGAGGCATCTAACATGGCATTGATTCAAGTCGGAAGTCGGAAGTGTTCTTCAGGAGGTATGGCCAACCAAGATGTGTCTAATACAGTCAGCAATGCAGGTATGGAGGTTTTTTTTTTTTTTTTTAAGAGCATTAGCAACTAAGGCCATATTGCTCCGGTGCGGTGGTCATTCCCTGACCTTTCCGCATGCTCCGTATTTGGTGGTGACGGGCTCGAACCCCGGTCCAATCAAGAAGCGTGTGCTACGCACTGCTGCTCCTTCCCACCTGGCTACGGAGGCGCCAGGTATGGAGGTGACTGGTGTATCCGGACGCCTGATATGCCTTTCCATAGTGTCCCACAAGTGCTCTATGGGATTCATATTGGGGAGTTCGGAGGCCAGTCAATATGCTGGAAGTCAGAACTGTGTTCTTCAAACAATTCCTGCACAACAAGTGCCTGACAGCTCGGCACATTGTCACCTTGGAAGACACTATCGCCATTCAGGAAAAAGTGTAGCATAGTGGGGTATACACAGTCAGCAAGCAGTTGATGATAGCAGAGACCACTGATACGTTGTTCCACACGCACCAGGGGTCCAAGTTCCTGCCAGTGAAACATGCCCCAAACCATACAACCGCCTCCACCAGACCGCACTTTTGATACCATGCACGATGGATCAAGAGCCTCATGTTGTTGGCACAAAATCTGTACACGACCATCCACGGTGTGGAGCAAACGTGACTCATCCGACCAGCACACCTTCTTCCAGTCTTCTAATATCCAACTTGCATGCTCTTTGCACTAGGCGAGCCTTTTATGCCAATGAACCTTGTTAGGAGAGGATGCCATAGGGGTCGTCTGCTGGTATAGCCCATACATGCGAGCATGCGATGGCCCATGTTGTATTGGGTAGTCAACTCTTCAACGGTGCTGCGCCTGTTTGCCTGTAAGAGTCATTGGACCCGGTACTCACCTCTAACATCAACCTTTCGCTGAACTTTGTAATTTTGCCACTGGGTTTTTGTTTGACTATTTTTATGTCAGTCCTGGTACATTTTAACTACGGTGGCTCTTGAACACCCCACCAGTTCAGCCGTTTGGGAAATTGAGGCACCAGCTTGTTGAGCACCCACAATATGTTCTTTTTCAAAATCCGATAAATCCTTCCTTTTACCCATCGCGCTCGGAATTTTACTAACTACTGAACCACTGACACCTTATCTATGCTACGTAGGTCGACTAACTCTGCACTCCCGTACCTCATGTGGTCAACAGGTCGCATTCAGTTTTCATAGGGGTGGTCATAATTCAGTGATCACTCAGTGTATATTATAACTTGAATGTTTAAAAATCTTGATTTCTTTATGGATATTTGGCAAGCTTTTTTCGGCTTGTATGGTTCACTCTATGTTATATTTTTCTATTCTCTAAGTTTCAACACATCAATGAATAATATAAAAGTTTAGAAATCTTATAATACTGTATAGGTGGACTAATAATAGAATAATTTAATTCACATCAACGAATTAAAAACTGCCAAAATTTTTAATTGTGTTTTTAATTTTTTAAAATTTTTTAGTGTTTTTAATTTTTTATCATTTTAACTGAGAAAATCAGTTATTGTCCTCCATAAGTCATGGAGAGATATCCAAAGTGAGCGAATTTATCATTTAGGTTTTTTTAAACACCGTTTTCTGATTAGTTCAACTATGTTAATGAAATTTTGGTAAAAATATCATATCTGGTTTAAATAATAGTACAGAAATTTACTCCAATTTCTTACCTGACGGACAACTCCATGTTCCTCCTGAGAGAAGGCAAATCCATCTGAATTCAAAGAAAAAAAAGTTACCATAATTGATATAAAATTTAAATGTAAATTTCATGTGAAAATCTCTATTTATGTATGTACAGTACATACTGTATATTCACATAATAAACAACTTACGTTGCAGTTCCATTTCAAGAGGCACTGTTGAAACATGTGTTGAAGGTCTTCTAAAAACATTTTTCAACAATCGTGCTGTTTCTGTTAACCTGAAACCAAATATAGCCTTACTTTATAACACATTAGAAACATATGAGACAGAGTATTTTTTGAAAAAAAAAAAAAAAAAAAAGGAGTACATGAAGCATTTTTTAAGTGGTCCCTTTAAAAGTAGTTCCCCATTGATCATATGCAAGTGTCACAATTTTCCTGTCAAATCTGGAAGCACCATTAAAGTCTTCAAATGTGAGCTGGTTGAGCTCTCCACTGTATTCTGCTAGATGGATTTCAGTTTCATGTTTCAGGAAGGGAAAAAGTTATATGGAATAAGGTTAATGAATAAAGATGGTGGGTACTACTACAATGCTTTTAGGTTAAAAATGATTGAATAGAGAGAATGTAGCATGTGCAGAAGCACTGCCATGGTTGAGAAACCATCCACCATTTTTGAATATCTGTTTGAGTTTTCTCTTAACTTTTTTCATCAATCAAATCACTACCTGACCATTCTGAACAAATTTGAAATGAAGAATACCCTGAATTTATTTTTAAAAAAACAAGCGGCATCACTTTAACTTTTGACAGAATCTTTCATCTTTTTGGATGGGGTAGGTTTGGTGATGTCCACTGAGGCAAGCATAATTTTGTTTGGGGCCCTACATCCACAGTTTACCATCAGTAGCAATGCAATTGATGAAAACAGGATCCAGTTTCACCCTTCTTTTCAGATCCTTACAAAGTTTTTGATGGCGGTCTTTTTTGGTCATCATTTGGCAACCTTAGAATAAATTTTCTGAAACTGTATGCATGCCACAATTTCCAGTCAAAACTGCCTAACTCAATCCAAAGAAGCTTCCCAAAGCTCATCAGTCATTTCTAAGCTGGTTAATTGTTGATCCGAATGAATTTTTTCGAGCACTTTTATAACTATTTCTTCACTGCTTGAGGTTGAAGGTTGACCTAAACATAGGTCATCTTCAACTAATTAATGGAAACTAATAAATGACAAACTTACTTAAACAAGCACCATCAAATCACTTAACTTCCAGAGAATTTCTGCTTTGTTTTCTCATTTTTCACACAAAGCTTGATGCACATATGTAGTTCCATTTTCATATCCATTATAACTGCAACTGAAATCTGAAGCCAACTTCTGACTTCACACTCTACCAAACCAGTACTGTTACTCATTACTGATTTGGTTTGGTAGAGTATGGAGTGGCTTGAACCAGTAATGCTGGAAACTCCCACCCCCATGCTTACAAACCAAGTTTTAAAGAGACCCGGTAATAATTATTATGAGGTACAGGTGGACCCGGTGTATACATGTGGTGACCTTCCCAGTCACCAGATTTCAATCCAGTTGGGAACCTGTGGGATGAGGTGAGACAAGCATTACTGTGGCACACTTTGACACCTTGTGAAATCCATGTTCTGATGAGTCCAGGCTGTTCCGAAGGCTAAAGAGTGGAAAGAACCTCCATACTATTAGGTTGGTGTACCTAATAATTAAACCATTCAATGGAGCATTCATATCACCTCCGTATTACAGTGATATGAATGCTCTGTCTATCCTCAATCCTATTTCTATTTTCATCTTCTTTCTTTTGACCATCTTTTTCTTTCCTTCCCTAAGAACATTACCATTCCCTATACCATTTGCTTGTCCACACTTTTTCGTTCAAATTTCTCTGCTTTATATTTGAATTTTAATTTTCAACCACGTTAATTTAATTACCTTTCGTTGTTGTTGTTATTTGGTTTTTAGGAGCATTAGCAACTAAGGCCATATTGTTCCAGGAATATGAGGTGGTCATTCCCTTGACCTTTCTCCATCCTCCGTATTTGGTGGTGACGGCCTCGAACCCCGGTCTAATCAAGAAGCGTGTGCTACGCACTGCTACTCCTTCCCACCTGGCTACGGAGGCACCGCAATTACCTTTCACCCCTTCCGTACTTCACATACATTTGTATTATATCTCACATTACACTTTTGTAAATTTGTATTTATTTTAATTTACATTATTAACTTTATTTTTACACTGTGCAGGGACTACCTTGTCTACTAGTATTATGATAAAGGCTGCATATTTGCTTCCCCCATTTTCTAATACTACAGACAAGTTTGGAAACACAGTGCCTGATACATGGTTAGAAGTAGTCCTCCTGATGAATTTCCTGACTATGTATCATATTTTCATCTACTATATTCAGATTTTGCATATTTGCCATCCCCTATCTGAATATAGTGTTATTTACTTATTTATTTCTTTGTTATTTATTATTTATTTATTTTTTGCTTCCTCAGTCCCAGTTCATTTTTATACTAGGTTTTTCAAATTCTTTCACCTGTTTAACCACTACTTCACTTCCACTATCCTTTAAACTTCTTAGTTCAGGCACAGTGTGTACTTTTTATTTCCACAGACACTTTAGCTATTTTACAAACCATACATTATATATATATATATATATTTTATGGTATGAAGGAAGTGTTAATGTTATCTTCCTTTTCGCTACAATTACACTCCACCCCCTACTCTTACTTATTTTCTTAATACTATTATATATATATATATAATGTTGAAGTAGGATATTGGAGTAAAAAGAAAACCACCTTCAAGTGCTATATTGCTAACAAAGAGTGTAGAGTGTAAGTTAAAATGTAATAATAATGAATAACAAATATACAATAGTAAGCTGAAATGTTCATTGTGCAGGATGCCAACATTATATGTTTCCAAGAATCAGGTTAGTTGATTTTTCCCCATTTTTCAGGGTTTTTCAGGGTTTCCTCTACGCAGCTTGTTAGAGCTACTGGTCATAATTTGTGGAATTTGTATGATCTTTTCCAGGTTTGGGGAGAGTAGTTACTATGGAGTGACACTAGGAGTTTGGATAATAGTTTTCTATATAAATTCTATTGTATAATAGAAGTATTAAAATTTTTTACTAATAATCTGTATAATTTGATAATGAATTCTATTAGGTCCTGTTGCACTCTTTCTTCTTGACTTAGCCAGAGCTTCTTTCAATTCTACTATATTGAAAGGGTGGCTATATAGAAGTTGTTGATTGGTATTAAAGTTTAGTTTATATTTTTCAGCTACGGATTCCATGTTTTGCAGTGGCTGGTATGTATGTATGTATGTATGTATGTATGCTGATACTGATGATAAATTTGCTGAAGGCTGGCAGAATGTTTGCAATTTCCTCAGATTCAGTGATATCCTGTCCATTCCAGTCTATTAGTGGAGTTGGAACTGAAGGATATTTCTCATTAATTTGTCTGATTTTATTCCATATACCATGACTATGTATTTCCATTGATTGTGAAGGTGAAATGTATCCATGATTCTTTTCTACTCTTAAGTTGGATGTATCTGGCTCTAGCTCTGGCTTTTTAAAAATTTATAAGACTGGTGTTGGCAGGATAATTTGATGAAGGGATTTCAAGCCTTATTCTCCTATCATTTTGCAATACTACCTTCATTCCATGCATTCCACCATGTTAGTGGCATGTTTATGATATTTTTCAGATGATTGAAGTACTGTAGCTTTGACTACCGTTGGTATTTGGATTTTGACATGAGTTATAGCAATGTCTACAGACTGATTATTTGTTCATCTATTGTTGCAAGAGTTGTATATTTTGTTAGTCAACTTTATGGAATTTCTCTCTTTTTTTGCCATCAAAATGTATAATGTCATTTGTTAATATTCTGCAAACCATAGGGAAATGACTGCTATTAAGTGGATCATTTAAGATTGTCTATTTGATGAGTGGGCAAGGACTGAACTCCGATGTTAAGGAGTGAAATATTTTGCTCATCCAATAATTCTTCAGTTTTCCTTGTTTGTCCTCATGGTGAGATCTCCACAGGGGATGCTGTCCATTTATAGCTCCCATGATACAGACTGGGGGTGATAGTTGAGTCACTAATTTCTTAAGGTTATATACATACCGCTGATTTGGAGAAAGGAAAAGTGAGACCAACAATGATGTAAACTGGACTGAGAATTGCACTGCAGTTGTTTCCAAAGAAGTTTGCAAATGAATGCATTTACAAGGGATTCTGAAGTCAATTAAATAGCCACTTTGTCATGTACACCACTGGAGGGTAAATCGGTCTTGTCTGTATATGCTGTAGAGGTTCACTGTATGCTTACTTGTGGAGTTAGGTTTGTTTCTCAAAGATACCGACTGGATTATATTTATAAATCAAGTCAAGAATATCATTGATGTTACTGCAGAAACTTTGACAATTCCACTGTATTGTTGTACACATTATACTGGTTTCATATTTGTATCTGTCTTTTTGTAAATGGTGGTCTGCTTGTATCATTCAGGCTTTTTCTTTGTTTTGGGGAAAATATCGATGACTGTCTATCTCTTCTTTGGCAGATATTTCTAAGGCTGGTTCATCCAAGACTTCTTTTTTCATCTATATCCATATGACCATGAACAGAAGGCATTTGTGGTTGGCAATGGAATAGGAGACATGTTTGGCAGAATTGTGACTGGTGTGTTAATGGATTGATTGGAAGTTCGTGGTGAAGACAACTTTAGTGTTGAAGCTATCATTGAGCAAGCCCAACCAGCTACAGAGATGTTGGGAGAAACTGAAACACTGGATTTGAATTGCAGTGGGTGGTGGTGGCAATAGTCATCTGTTTGTGTTGTTGGACAGTTTCTGCATATTTGCATGATCTGTAATTGGTGATATTTGGATATTTGTTTCTTTCCTTCCAAGTAACTTTATGCTCACCTTTGTATTTCTGAAAGAATTTTTCTCTTTTCCATGTTTCACATGCTTTGGAATAGGTGGAATGATTGTCTCTACAGTTTGTATACTATAAAGACTGTGCAGAACATTTAAGTATGGGTGTGTTCCTTGGACCACCACACTGCTGTTCCTTGATAGACTGCCTGTAAATGCCCAAATTTCTGATGTTTGAAGCATCTTGTATGGTTCAGTATATGTGGTCGGACATGACAGTTTAGATAACTTAGATAACTGACTTCAGTTTAGATGTTTAGATAACTTAGATAACAGTTTAGATAACTGATTCTACAGAAGTTGGTGGAACTGGAAAGTTAAATGTTAGTATGGTATATCATGGTGGATCAGAGCAGTGCCTGGTGTGACCAAGTAAAGTTTAGTAAGGATTACTTAATTAGACTAGAAAAAATAAAAGAAAGATACCTTTCCTTCCTTGCTCTTTTCAAATACTTTTTGGAAAAAAAAAAAAGAGCTGGTTACTATATAAAGAGTTTTATGAAGAGTAAAGAACTGATAATCACTTTAGAAACTAATGATCCATCTCTTTTAACTAGGAATTCTCTTGGCCTGAATGATGTTTGATCACTTTAAAAACTAATGAGCCATCTCTTTTAACTAGGATTCTCTTGGCCTGAATGATGTTTTGATCTGGAAGTTCCTGTGTAATCTCTTCATCAGACATATGTAGAAGGTCCCATTCTGTAATACACTGGTGTACAAAATTTAAGAACCAGTCAGGTTTTCACCTGTAGGAATGGCCTCGATATGGGAAAAGCATACCAAAGATATCTCGTGAGATATAGAAATGATGAAAGAAACAACACCAACACAACAACGGAAACAAAATTGTACAGAGGGACTTTATTCAAAAATGGCAACATAGCACTGGCTGCCATAATACAGATGCATCACTGCCAAAGATGGAACAAAGGGAAGAGGTGGTCCTCAGTAGGAGATATAGCCACCCCTAATGTCGATGCAGGCTTTGCACTGCCTGTCCATACTTAGAACAATGTTGTTGATAAGTTCTTCCGGTAACATTGTCCACTCCTCTGTCAGTGCTATCTTCAGCTGGTGAACCTTTTCTGGTGGGTGTGGACGGACGTGCCTCTAGGTGTCTCCCCAGAGCGTCCCATATGTGTTCGACGGGATTTAGATAGGCAGAACGGGCAGGCCAATCTATACAAACAATGTCCTCACTTTCCACAAGCATATCAATAGCTGTAGTACGATGGGGTGTGGCATTATCATCCATAAATACGAACTCGGGGCCAATGGCACCTTGGAACAGATGCATATGGGAAAGGATTACCTCAGTACAGTAGCGTGCACTGGTTACAGTACCGCCTTCCAGTGCCTAGAGTTGAGTACGTCCATCCAAGATACGTCCATCCCTCCCCAGACGAGAACACCTCAACCGCCATATCATCCCTTTCAGTGATGTTTGTGGGATGATACAGTGTGCCAACCTCTCGCCAGATTAGCTGATGTCCAGAATAGCTGCTGAGACTGAATCTACTCTCATCAGTAAAGAGTACCTCAAGTAAAGATTTTGTGGTTGTAACCTTTAGAAATAGCGTTGGTCCTTAAGTTTTGCACACCAGTGTAACCCCTTTCTAATAGTTTAAAATAGCAGGAGAGGTCACTTCTATGGGAGTTCCTCCAAATGTTGTCAAATTAAGTAATTGTTCAGAGCACCTGTGTTTTGTTGATTCAACAATCGGTTTAGCGAACCATTTTTAGTGAGCCAGGAGCATACTCTAAACATTTCTGGATCAGAAAAGGAGAGAGAGAGCTTGCTGACTGGCTGGTCAGTCAGTGAATGTATAATTAGGAAGTGAAGCCAAAAATTCTGGTTTTATCCTTCTTTTGCCTTTTTAGCATAAGACAGGTTATGATCTTTGTGTTTTCTAGAGTGTGATGGGTCCATGGGCCCACACAAGAGGAAGTAAAAGTTATAGTCCATATTTACTCCTTTTAGCCTTTGGCAGAGTAACTTTTCTGCCAAGGTTTTCAGCCCCACCATGGGGAGGCAGGAGTAGTGCCTGGTGCGACCAAGCAAAGACTAGCATTAGTAGAGGCATCATATGATGCAAGAAAGCAAGCTTATGCAGCATCAGCCAAAAAAAAAACAAAAAAAAAAAACACTCCCATTTCACCCCTAAGTTCGTTCGAAATACCTGTCCAGCTGAGCCTTAAATTTATTTAGGCTATCAACTTCCACAACAAGGGATGGAAGTCTGTTCCACCAACCAACTACCCGCTGGCTAAAGGCAAATTTCTGCGCATCTATCCTACATCTGTCTTTCCTCAATCTGAATTTATGCCCTCTCAGGTGATTATTCTGAGCAAGAGGAAGAATCCCATTGGCATTGAGCATGCTCAAACCATTCAAGGCTTTATATGCCTCTATCAGATCACCTCGCTGGTGCCTAGTCTCCAGACACAGTGATTAGTTAATTAGACTAGAAAAAATAAAAAAAAAGTACCTTTGCTTTTTAGCTCTTTTCAAATACTTTATGAAAAAAAAAAAAAAAAAAAAAGAACTGGTTATTATATAAAACATTTTATGAAAAGCAGAAAAGGAACTGGTAATCATTTTAGAAAAATCTCACTTGAAGCACAGAGAAATTGCTAAGTCACAGATCACTTGGGGCCAAAATTTTGAAGAGGCATCGGCAAAAAATGGTGGTCCTGACGCTACGGACTGATGCCAATATAATTAATAGATAAAATGTATGGTATCAATTAATTCACATTTGATTTAGTGAAGTGTATTGCAAAATATTAATTTACTGAAGTTTTTTTTGTTTTTAATTGCATATATATAGCCAAATAGGCCTCCGTAGCCAAGTGGTCATCAGCAGGAGTGCAGTAGCACACGCTCTTTGAGTAGACCGGAGTTAAGCCCCTGACTGCTAAATACAGTCAATCTGCCAACCCGCACTGGACTAGCGTGGCAGATTATGATCCATTTCCCTCAGCATGAATTGTTGAGGAGGCTTCCATCCTGCACTGGGTTGATAATGGCTGCAGTTTTTTTTACATAGCCAAAGGAAACATAGCATGCTGGACCATGTACATATTTTAATGTATGGAGTAAAAAACAAGTTAATAATTGTACACAGTGCATTACATTTCAGACACATTTCATCTTTTTTTAATTAATTATTATTTTTTTTTTCTTTGATTAACAGAGGTGAAAAGTAAATATAGTTATCTCCTCATCAATTACTAAGGTTATGACTTTAGAGAACTTACCAAAATAATATCCCTTAAAAAACTATAGTTTTACAATCTAAATTTAGCCATTCAGTTTAATAATGATTACTCTCCTCCAGTACTACGTGATTTTTTGTTCTTTTTCTCTCTATACTATATGTACATATGTCTATTTATTTCTACACAAGCAAACCATGTTCACCAGTCTTACATAGCATTAGCATTAGTAGAGGCATTTGATGGAAGAAAGCAAACTTATGCAGCATCAGCCAAAAAAAAAAATAAAGTAAAATAAATAAATAAAAAATAACCACTTCTACTTCACCCCCCTGTTCGTTCGAAATACCTGTCCAGCTGAGCCTTAAACTTATTTAGGCTATCAACTTCCACGACAAGGGATGGAAGTCTGTTCCACCTACCAACCACCCGCTGGCTAAAGCCAAATTTCCGCACATCTATCCTACATCTGTCTTTCCTCAATTTGAACTTATGCCCTCTCAGGTGATTATTTTGAGCAAGAGGAAGAATCCCATCAGCATTGAGCATGCTCAAACCATTCAAGGCTTTATACACCTCTATCAGATCACCTCGCTGGTGCCTAGTCTCCAGACACTGTAATTCGCAAAATTTAAGCCTTTCTTCGTAAGAGCACCCCTTTGTTCCATTCACTAATCTTGTTGCTCTTCTCTGTACTCGTTCCAGCAGCTCTACATCCTTCTTGAAATGAGGCCTCCAGGCCTGTATACAGTACTCTAGGTGTGGCCTGACCATTGCCTTATACAAGGGAATAATCACCTCCTTATCCCTGCTAGAAAAATTCCTATATATCATTGACAATACACCATGAGCTACTCTTGCAGCCCATCTGCACTGCTCAGAGAACTTCATATCTGCCTGCACAACCATCCCCCCAGGTCCCTTTCATTCTCTACCACTGTCAGTGTAGTACCACAGAGTTGATACGTTGTTCTGGGGTTGCTGTTTCCCATATGTAGTACTTTACATTTGTCAATGTTAAACTTTATTTGCCACCTCTCAGCCCATCTGCTCAACCTTTCCAGATCCTGTTGCAGCAGCATAGTGTCAGTAGTGTCCTTGACAACCATGCCAACCTTCGTATCGTCTGCAAACTTGGACATTAAGCTTGATATACCATCATCAATATCATTTATAAATACAGAGAACAATAAAGGACCCAATACTGAACTCTGAGGGACTCCACTAATAACATTAGTCCACGATGAGCAGTGTCCATTGATTACCATTCTCTGTCTTCTCCCCCTCAACCACCCCTTTATCCATAGCAGCAATTTGCCTCCAATGACACACTGCTCCAATTTGTGCAGCGGTCTTCCATGTGCAACAGTATCAAAAGCCTTTCTAAGATCCAAGTATATAATATCAAAGTTATTCCCTGCATCCAGTTCTTTTATGACTGCATCATAGTATCCAATCAAATTGGTCGGGCAAGACTTCCCCTTAACGAAACCATGCTGTGTCCGAGCTATAACTGAAGTCTTGTCTAGATGATCCTGCAGTGCTTCTTTAACCAGTGCCTCCATTAATTTTCCGGGAACAGAAGTTAAACTCACAGGTCTATAATTACTTGTGTCAGCCTTTGATTCTCCCTTGTGAATTGGGGTCACATTTGCACATCTCCAGTCCATGGGCACCTCCCCTGAGTCCAAGGAAGCTCTCATAATTATGGCTAAGGGTTTGCTTATTTCCTTTGCTGCCTCCTTTAATATAACTGGATAGATCCCATCCACCCCAGGTGCCTTTCTTGTGTTTATCTTCAACAATTTCTCCTCCACTTTACTCTCAGTTATTACAAGATTCTCTAGCTTACTGCTAGAGTTGAATACACCTCTGGCATTCCCCTCGCTGAATAACTCCTCATGAGTGAATGTCGATGCAAAATATTCATTTAGTTTGTTGCCTACCTGAGCAGGGTCATCAGCAGTTGACCCATCGATATCAAGTGGACTAATCTGATTCATCCCCTTCCTTCTAGAGTTTACATAAGTAAAGAACTCTTTGCTGTTTTTCTTCGCATCCCTTGCCAAGGATCTCTCATAATCTGCCTTCGCCTGCCTAACCTCCTTTGTAACTTGGTTACAGATCAACTTGTATCTATTATAGGCTTCTGTGTCATGTATTAATTTGTATGTATCCCATGCATTTTTCTTCTCTGCCATATGTCTCATTAGTTCATCTGACATCCATTTAGGCCTAAACCTTGAACAATATTTCTTAGTTGGTATGTAAAGCCTAGTAGCTTGCAAGATAAGTTCTTTGAATGCTTCCCATTTTGAATTTGCTGTTGGTAACATCATCAGTTGATCCCACTGTATAGAATTTAAATACTGTCTCAGTCCATCGTAGTCGCCTTTACAAAAGCAATACCCCTTCCCTTTACCCCTAATGGTAGTTACCTCTTTGAGTAAATCCCACTTCAGAGCACTGTGATCACTGCCACCTAGTGGTTCATTTATCTGCAGATTCTTAATGCATGAAGAATCACTACTGATAATCAAATCAAAAGTATTACTCCCTCTAGTTGCCTCCCGAACATGCTGATGTAGATAACAATCATCCAATAAATCCACAAAAGCCTTGATAGTGTGTGAGTGACCAGCCCCCAAATTCCAGTCAATATCTGGGAAATTAAAATCCCCCATTATAAGACTCTCTGATTTACTGGCCCACTCTATTTCTCTGTGCTGTTTCTCATTATACTCATAAGAGTCATTAGGCCTATAGCACACTCCTACTCTCAATTTTGATCTCCCAATGCTTATGTCACACCAAACTGACTCGACACTGAACTGTCCAGTGATGTCGACTGGCTTCACTTCCTTGGATTTTATGTGTTTCTTAACTAATAGCATAACCCCTCCTCCCTTCCTATCCTGTCTATCCTTTCTGTAGACATTGTACTCCCCAAATTCCAGTTCTGCATTCCTTATATCTGTGTGACACCACGTCTCTGAAATCCCAACAATATCTGCCTTTGATGTTTTGAGCAATAACTCAAATTCATCAAATTTATTTACTAAAGTCCTAGCATTGGTGTACACGCAAGTATACATGCACCTGCTCTTCCTCTTAGCCACCCTAACACAACCCATGTGTTTACTTGTACCCCCATGATTCCCAGCAGTCTCTGTAATATCCTGCATCTTATTTTCCAAGCTGCTGCTCATTCCAATAGAAGCAGTGCAAGAATCACTTTCTCCTCTGCCAGTGGCTACTGTTAATCTATTAGTCCTTGTATCCTCCCAATCTAGCAGTTTTCCGACCCACCTAACACTGCCTCAATAGCATCAGCAAACATTCTTGCACCCTTTCTATTTAAGTGTATGCCATCCCTGTAGAAGCAGTCTCTTCTGTTAACAAGTACAGACCAGGCTGAAAAAAATTCTACCCCTTGAGCCCTGTACAATCTTTCCAGGGCCGAATTGATCGACAGGGCTCTCATCATATACTCCCTCCTATTGTGTCTGGGCAGAATTGCAGACACTTTCAAATTCAACCCTAATTGACGGCTTTTTTTCATCAGTGACCTGTACTTGTTAAGTAATTCCGCCGGTCTCCTACTCTTAATATCATTAGTGCCAACGTGTACAACTATATCACCTTTTGTGCCCTTAAAAGATGATATCCGCTCTACAATGTCATCAACCTTTGCCCCTGGCAGACATACCCTGGTCCTGTTCCACCTATCCTTTTTACAAAGCATGTTTCCCGTTTCCCTGACAATAGAGTCACCAACAACTACTAGTTCCTTTGGGACCAGCGCATTCTGCCTTGGAGGTTGCCGCTGTGTTGCGCGATGACCAAGTGCAAGCTCTGGCATTGGTGTGGGCAGCTGAGAGCTTGATGGGCCCCTCACTTGTAATCCTTCGAGGGCATCCACCCTGTCCTTCAAGCTCTCATATAGGCCCATAACAACGCTGAGTTGTCGCCTGATTTCCTTACACTCCTTGCAGTCCGCACATACAAAGACATCCCCCGTAGCAGTATCATGTCCCCTACCTGACTGCTCCGCAAACATCAAGCAAATAGTGTATCTTAAAAGGCTGTGATTCAGAGGGCAACTCCCCCCCCCCCTCAGTTCTCCCCTGAGCCACACCATTCCCATTAGCTTGAGCCTTTTGCTTTGCTGCTCTGGTTTGAGTCATGATTTCGATTTACTTTCAATAAAATTTCAATTTCAGTATAAAATTAAATCCTAAACTTGTATCCCAACACAGTTATAACGCTATATTTATGTTTCAGTAACGAGTGTTATCTACGAAATCTACGAGTGTTATCTACGAAATATTTATGTTTCAGTAACGAGTGTTATCTACGAAATCTACGAGTGTTATCTACGAAATATTTATGTTTCAGTAATGAGTATTATCTACGAAATCTAAGAGTGTTATCTACGAAATATTTATGTTTCAGTAACGAGTGTTATCTACGAAATCTATGAATATTTATGTTTTAGTAACGAGTGTTATCTATGAAATATTTATGTTTCAGTAACGAGTGTTATCTACGAAATATTTGTTTCAGTAACGAGTGTTATCTACGAAATCCCTTTATATAACTTCTGTATCGTTATGTATTAATTATTTATTTTTACTAATTATTTATGTTACGTAACCGAAGTGGTTACATAACAATACACGCAATGCACTGACTCTCTAAATCTAACATTACTGCAATAAAACTACATTTACTACATTAAAACAAATAATAATCGTTATTGGTTTTTTATTTATCCAAATTTAATGAAATTTGGAATGGCTCAAAATATATTTTTAAAAGTCCCAAATATAATATTTCACAAAAAGCCATCCACTGGGAGTCGAGTTGTTACTTCTGGATGGATGTCACGGGAAGACAATAGGTGCATATGCACATATATATGCAAACATGCCTGCAAAAAGGTAACTACCAATAAATGGTAAGAAATGAAGACCAGAGTATGGGCAATAATGCTAAATATGATGGACAGCAGTATTCTAAAAAGCTGAAAATGGTCAGGTACATTGGGGGTCATAATGGTCCTCCATACAGAGGCTCTGGCAATACTACTGTCTCCTTTGGCTATATATATATATATACAAACACATACAAAAATTAAAAATATACTTCACTAAGCCAAATTCAAATTAATAATAACTCAATTTATAATACACATTCCATTCTATTATTATAACTATAAATACATCGCTATTTTTGCTAATGCATCCTATAAATTTACAAATGGTTTGCAATCCTACTATATTATATTTACTATATTATACTAAAGTTAAAATTATACTATATAATACTAAAGTAATATACTATATTACTTTCCCCTTTTTGATCTACCTGCATTGACAAAAATGTACAAACCATTATGGGGCCAAATAATTATCACAGCTGTAGTCTCCTGATGAAGGTTTGCCATGATATTCCATATTACTTCACTTTCTTTTCAGCTTTGCTGTTTTGAATCCATCTTATATTTATACTAGGCCTTACATACGTAACAATTATTCATTATTTACTAAAAACAAAAGTTTAATGTCCAAACATCAATGCTGATAACAAGTTTTTTACAACATGTATTTTGTAGATATAATCTTTATCATATTGATCATGTACATTATTATATTATTGGGATCATTAATATTTTTCACATTCTTTCAGCTTTCAATATCTTCCTTGCTTGTAGTTCCACTTTTCTCTCTCATCACTTCCTCAAAGTTGCCATCTGCACATCTCCAGGTTACTACTTTTACAGATATAGAAAATTCTTTATTATAAGTGTGTGTGTGTGTGTGTGTGTGTGTGTGTGTGTGTGTGTGTGTGTGTGTGTGTGTGTGTGTGTGAGATTATATAATTAATTAACATTTGTAAAAGAATAAGAGAAGTTTACCTACGTAGAACACTTCCTTATGATACTCTCCAGAAATTAAAATGAAAACAATTTAAAAAAATTGTAAATCTTACATTTTTTTTTTAAATGTAAGATTTACGATTTTTTTAAAATTGTTTTCATTTTAATTTCTGGAGAGTATCATAAGGAAGTGTTCTACGTATCATATTCAGATAAACTTCTCTTATTCTTTTACAAATATTGATATCAATGTAGAATGTATTGAGCATTATAGCTCTGGTTCATATTATCAAAATAATTAATTAACATAAGATATTTTGTAATATAAAGCAGTTATAAGAGATGAAACCATAAATGAATGAAATTATATAAATTAATAGCTTAAATTATTAAGTTGCAAAAAATTGAATAGACCTCACATGTCAATGTCCAATAAAATCTGGCTGAGTGCATAAAGCTCAGTTAGAATGGTAAAATATAGATGGGGTTCACTACTAAAAAATTTTAATCAGATGCTATAACTGCATCTGATTAAAATGTGCTAGACTGTTAAAATGGTTTAATAGTATTTAGGAAGATTATCAGCAGATAGGAATGTGTAAGGTGACAATGTCCTGTGTAGCTGAATAAGGACCACTTCTTGGCAAACTGTGTGCTGATAAGACTGCCAAGGCTTGATTTGGTATAGTTTATTTCTGGTATGCTGGTGCCAAGATTCTTTCCACCGTGAAAATAATTTATTACGGATTACACACTTATAATTTGTATGGGAGACTAAAAAGCAGATGTTGTTCTGAGGCATTGCTGATTTGGCTACTGTATGAGTTCAATGTCTGATTCTGGGGGAGAGTGCATTAGTATTAGAAGAGGCATATGATGTAAGTAAACAAGCTTATATAGCATCAGCCAAAAAAACCCTTCCCATTTCACCCATCCAATCACTCCAATAGATGGGTAGTTCTAGTTTGAACTTATTTAAGTTTTAACCTCCACTAGAATAGACGGAAGACTGTTCCAACCATCAAACACCCATTGGCTAGAGGCAAATCATCTGAGCAAGAGAAAGAATCCCACCAGAGTTAGCATTAGTAGGGCATATGATGCATGAACGCAAGAAGAGGAGAATGAAAAGGACCCAGGAGTAATTGTGTAGTCAGATATGACATTTACTAATAAGTGCAGATAGGCTGCAAGAATAGCTCATGGTGTCTTGTCGGTGATATATACAGGAATTTTGCTAACATGGATAAGGAGGTCATTGTCCCCTTGTATAAGGCAATGGTCAGGCCACACCTAAAGAAGAGAAACACATGGATTAGGCAACAAACTCAAGTAAAGGACATTCTTATCAAAACTAAAGAACTAAAATGGTCTTGGGCAGGACACATAGCTCGAAGACATAATGACAGATGGACTAAGAAAATAACAGAATGGTACCCAAGAGGAGCTAGAAGAAAACCTGGAAGACAATGGCGGAGATGGATAGATGAAATTCATGAGTCTGTGGGTAGTAAATGGATGGCCATTGCACAAAACAGAAGGAACTGGAAAGTTTCTGGGGAGGCCTTCATCCTGCAGTGGATTGAAAATGGCTGATGATGATGATTAGCTTCCACAACAGATGGAAGTTTGTTCCAGCAATCAACAACCTGCTGACTAAAGTCATATTTCTGCACATCTATTCAACAGCTGTCTTTCCTCTTGTGGCAGTTAGCACACTCATACCAGCAAAACCTCTCTAAAACAAAAGTAAGTCATGCTTGCAAAGATAATCATACTGCCTGTGCAAAAGGCTATACATTTCACGTATAGCATGACACATGAAAAAAATATATAAATATATGAAATAGAGCTTAGAATTTTGGGACAAAATAACAAATTCCATTAAATTTTTTAAACTTGTGCTCATGTATAGCAACTGTTCATTAATTAAAATAATAAACAAATGAATTAAGACTTGGCTTAGCTCAGTTCTTATCTTGATTGCCGACCACTAAATACGGAGGATGCAGAAAGGTCGGGGAACGACCACCGCATATCCCCAGAGCAATATGGCCTTAGTCGCTAATGCTCCTAAAAATCAAACAACAACATCTTGATAATAATATAAATCTAGACAGTTCAATCTGAAGTACATTGTGACAATAATATATAGACTGTCATATATTGACAAGTCCCCAAAGAAGAGAAGGCAAAGATCGATTGATATAAAGAGATCATCACTCGGATACAAACAGAAACAAATCCTAAACCTAAGTATTGCATACAGTTATTTGGACAAATGCTGGGGCATACAAAGTAACTTAAATGATATTTGCGATATTTTTTGTCCATTATAATTGTGTAAATATAATTCACATCTTCCTAATTGACTTACAAATATTGTTTCTATATTTTTACTGTAATAATAACTGTAATGCAGTTATTATTTTGAAGGATAGCAAAAATCTGAGTACTTCAACTTGGATAGAATTAAATCTGTTTTTAATTTCCATAACGAATATTAATTTTTAGACTATGGCTGTTATGCAACTGCTTCAGTGATTGGATACTTCAGATCTTAATTAAAGCAAATGTGTGTGAAGTTTAAGTGTAATAAGGACAGCAATTCATTCACAGAAAGTACTACTGTGAAATATCTGAGAATCAGATATATCACATCCCATTGAGGTCCCATTGCCAGTGATCCAGTGATCAAGTATTTCTTGTATAAGTTCCTGCATCTTTTATAGGAAAGGTTTTACATTTGCTTCCCACTTTGTGCTTTTTCCTTGCTTGTAATGTTACTGCTAGTTGTCTTGTAACATTACAGCATTACCTGCTGGCATTATATTGCTGCCTCACTTGCAATATTACAACATTACTTGTTGGCATATACAATGAAGTTTAACATTGACAAATGTAAAGTACTGCATATGGGTAGCAATAACCCAAGAGTAATGTACCAACTGAGTGGAGAATGAAAAGGACCCAGGGGTATTTGTGTAGTCAGATGTGACATTTTCTGTTAAGTGCAGACAGGCTGCAAGAATCAATCAAGAAGGCTTCAATGATGCCTTCTCTAACAGTCTCATCCCCAATATAATTCGTTCCATTCTTTGCTGTGTAGTTCTCAGCTTCTCTTCCATTCTTTTGGTGAGTGCCCAAGTTGCACTTCGATAAGTCATGGTGGGGAGTATACATTGGTTCATTATTTTACTTTTCAAATAAACTGGAATATTGCTCCTCAGTATGTGACTATATTTCCTGAATGCTATCCATCCAAAATTTATTCTTCTCTTGACTTCCAGCCATTTATCATTATTACAGCTAATAACTTGTCCCAGATAAGTATATGACTCCAATTTTTTTCAATTACTGCTCCTTCAATCATTATGTCCCTTTCTGTGGCATACTTGTTCATCATTACTTCTGTTTTAGCCATATTCATCTTTAGTCCAAAATCCTTACTAACTGTGCATAACTGATTAAGATTTTCCTCTAATTCTTTGGGATCGTGGCTTATGACCACAATGTCATCTACAAATGGTAAATGGTTTAGGTACTCTCCATTCACATTGACCCCTTTCTGCGACCAGTCTAATCTTCTGAAAGCTTCCTCAAGGGCAGCTGTAAACAACTTCGAAGATATTATGTCTCCTCATCGAACTCCTTTCTCAATTTTAAATTTGCTACTGTCTTTGTCTAATCTAATAAAGGAGGTAGCATTCTCATATATTTTCTTCAAAATCATAATATATGGGGTATCAATGCCTTCTTTCCAGTGCCCGAAACATTGCCTTATGCTGTATGAAGTCAAATGCCTTTTCATAATCCACAAATGCCAGGCATAATGGTGTTTTATATTCATTTGCTTTCTCCATTAGCTGTGATATTATGTGAAGGTGATCCATCTATAGTTGAGAATCCTGTCCTAAAGCCAGCTTGCTCTTTCGGTTGATTCTCATCAAGTATTCTTTCTAATCTGTTAGTAATGAGCTTTGTGAACAACTTGTAGATGTGGGATAACAAGCTAATTGGTCTATAATTTCCAATTTCTGATTTATCTCTTTCTTATGCAGCAGAACTATCATTGCATTATTCCACTCCTTAGGCGTCACACCTTTTCTAATGCATTTTGTGAAGAGTCTTGCCAGTTTTTGTGTCATATCTCTTCCTCCCAATTTTAAAAACTCTACAGTAACTTTCATCTTCCCCCGGGGCTTTCTGATTCTTCATTTTCTTCAATGCATGTTCTACCTCATCAGGAAGAATATCGGGTATGTCATATGTGTTGCTGATTTGAGATCCATCTTTCCCACTGCTGGCATCATTCCCTCACTCCTTGTATAATTCTCTAAAGTAGTCTTTTGCTATTTGAATTATGTCTTCTCTGCTATTTATAAGTACACATTCGATATCCTTCAGTTTCAGTATCATTTGTCTTTCTGTAATATTGCTCATGGCAGTTGTTTTAAGTCCTTTGTTTTCCCTTAATACTTGTTCTACTTTTTTTGTGTTAAATCTTCTTCTTATGTCCTCTCTGAATCTCTTTCTAAAGGCTTTGCATAACTCAGAATATTAAATTTTCTCCTTGTTCTTGCTCTTCATTTGTCGTCTTCGGTTCATCATGACAAGTGTTTCTTGACTAATTTTTTCTTCTTTGGATTTCTTTTTATCTATAGGTTTGTTTGTTTGTTTGTTATTTGGTTTTTAGGAGCATAGGCAACTAAGGCCATATTGCTCCGTGATATGCGGTGGTCATTCCCTGACCTTTCCGCATCTCCGTATTTGGTGGTGACGGGCTCGAACCCCGGTCTAATCAAGAAGCGTGCGCTACGCACTGCTGCTCCTTCCTACCTGGCTACGGAGGCGCCCTTTTCTATAGGTTTCTTGGACTTTATCACTTTCAGAAAGTTGTAATATTCCTCGTTGATATCTTGGTCCTGAGCAGTCTGCAGAAGCTCAAACTTGTTCTTAACTTCCAAGTACATACTGCTTTTTCTTCTCTTCTGTTATCTCAAAGACCTTCGTATTATTTACTCGAGTCAGTTTTTTCCTTTCTTTTCTTACATCTATATCAAGTGTGCATCTTACCATTCTGTGATCACTTCCAACATTTACCTTGTTCAGGATGGTAGCATCATTCATGATATATCTTCTGATAGTGAGGATGAAGCTGATTTGATTAGTTGTTAATCCATTTGGACTCTTCCAGGTCCACTTCCTCTTCACCCTGTTCTTGAAAAAAAGTGTTCTTTACTGACAATCCTCGAGATTCTGCAAATTCCACAAGTCTTTCACCTCTTTCACCAATTCCAAAATTTCCTATAGTTCCCCTTTCTGCACTGTTTTGTCTTTTTCCAACCTTAGCATTGAAGTCTCCCATAATGATAGTGTAGTGGGTTTTCTGCTCATCTAAAAGACTCTCAATTTCGGTGTACAATTCTTCAACCTCTTCATCATCATGACTCAATGTTGGTGCATAAATCATTATAACGTTTAGCTTGTACCTCTTAGAAATCCTGAATATTAGTCTTGACACCCTTGGTGATGTACTTTTGAATTCCAAAATGTTGTGTTTTATATCTTTATGGACCAGACAGCTAACTCCACCTTCGCTTCTTTCACTGTTTCCATTGGTGCACAGCAGATTTCCACTTGATAAACTTATAAGTGATTCATTTCTTCTTCTTGTTTCAGCCAAACCAATGATATTCCAATTCACATTTTCTAATTCCTTTTCAAGCTCTAATATCCTGTCTTCACCAATGAGCGATCTTACGTTGTAACAGGTCAAGTTCAGTTTCCGTGCATGGCAGCCTGGTTGTACCCAGAGATTCTTAGCACCCTCTGCTTTCACTCCAATCCTCTCGCTGCTGTAAGAGGGGGAGTGAGAGCTGCTGGGGACTGATGGCCATTTGTTTCGTAGTGCTATCATGTGGAAGTTAATAGGTTAAATAAATTCAAGGCAGAACTAGACAAACATTTGGAACAAATGGATCGGTGAAATGGGAAGGTTTTTTTTTTTTTTTTGGCTGATACTGTATAAGTTTGCTTTCTTGCATCATGTGCCTCTAGTAGCTCTTTAGCATTAGTAGATCCTGTGAAAGAGGATGTTTACTTTGAAGGCTATGTTAAAATTAAAATCTGTCGCATAACCAGATTCATTTTAGACAACTTGATAAGTCATATAGGTTTGTATGATTCCTATGAAGCCTGAAAAAGTAGCTGTTGGGTATTGTGATAATGGCCACAGTCATAAAAGAATGTACTACTTAAATGTAAGCAATGTGTTCCGATGTAGACAATGGTGAATACAGGAGGAAGGAAAATTATTTCCCATTAGCAGATAATAATGGGCTGATTGTGTGTGATAATGAAAGTAAATCTTTAATGACGCTGATAATTAAAACCCTTATGAAGCAGGCTCAGACTTATGTTTTTGCAAAAGCAACATGAAAATTTAACTCCTGCAGTTCTTTGTCAGTAAGGGACATGTCAACCATGGGAGGCTAGTAACTTTTTTATGTCATCTGTATGGACTCTTGATTCCTGCTACAATTTATATGTGGCTGACGTGTTCAAAGCCACCAGAGTACTGCACAACTTCTGAGTATAGTCTCTACCAAACACACTTCATACAAAATGAGAAGACACCATTCAATCCATCATCAATGGTATGGATTGCCTTCATTAGTAATTAAGAGAATTTATGCTGACAAACAAACTTACATCCAGATGGTATGCTACAAAAAAATGTACATCAAATATACATGATTACATAAGTGCAATCATGTACACAGCCTGAACTATCTCTTTTCATCTTGATTTGTTCTGCAGCTGGAATACCACAGTTAGTTTTAGCATTTGCACCCAAATCTGAAGTCATCAATCCTTACAAGTTCTTTGTAGTGTCATTTTCTACTCTGTGAATGGTCCCAGAAATTGTGCCAAATGTGAGGCAGTTGGTAGCATGATCTGCACACAGATTCCTTGAGATGCCAGTGTGGGCTTGGATATAACAAAATTTGATTTCTTGGTTCATTGCTGAAGTATTGCAAGCAGAATCAAATTTGTTTCACTACAGAATGCATAAAGGAAGAGTTGTTTTGCAAGGCAGTTAGTGCAATTAGTCTGCATGATAAATTATTAACATGTTCTAAGGCTAATTCTAATGCATATATTTTATATGTCTTTAGACATTATGTCAGACAGTGCAGCTGATGATGCTGCTTCCACAGCAGTATCAGTTTTTGATCTGTTAGTAATGTTGAGAATTGTCCAGAGAATGAGCTCTGTGCCATTGTCACATGTTTTCAGTATCTGTGAGTTTTTATTTTTCAAGTGTTCCAAGTTTTTATATTGTGAAGGCTGATGTCCCAGATTTTCATCCCATCTTGTATATAGGTGAATTTGATTTCACTGGGTTTGCTATCATAAAAGTGTGTAAGATGTGGATCAAAGAATTATGCTTCAAGCCAAAAAAATGGCTCCAAATTTTTGTCACAAGGTAGAGTAGTAGTTGTTCCTTTCCGAAGTGAGGTTCGTTTGCATTTTGTATACAGGCTCTGAACTGGAAATGCGGTAGTCTTTGGTATTTAACACACAGTACAAGAAAGCCATTGGCTTTTGCTGCATTGGCCAAAAAATAATAATAATAAATAAATGAAAAAAGTAAAAATAAATAAAATATATATAAAAATAAATAATTAGATAGTATGAATCAGAGCTGTATGAGGAAGGAAAATCGTTTTGAATATTTTCGTTAGATTCTTTTAATTGCGTTAATTTGAATTTTAATTGTTTTGAATTGATTTTGAATTGTGTTAAATTGATTATTTAATTATTTATATTTCACTTTAATTATTTATATTTTACTTTAATGTACCGGTAAGTTGTCGATTTTTTTCGTTTTTTCCGTTTTAATTTCTGGAGGGTATCATACGGAAGTGTTCCACGTACTATATTGAGGTAAACTCCTCTTATCAATTTACTAAAAATAAATAATAAAAATACAAACTGATATGTTTGCCTCCTCACACAAATAACTATCTGGCTAACCTTTGAGCTTTTCCAAGCCTGTCAACTTAAACTATCCCCTTATTAAGAACTTGCTGACTAAAATAAAACTTTCTTAAAATCCAGTCTAAATCACTTTCCCTGTACTTTGTATTCATGGCTTAGAGACCATTTTTTTTTTTTTTTTTCTGGGATTAATAGAAGTGAAAAGTAAATATGGTTATATCCTTATCAATTAATTACTATGGTTATAACTTCACACGACACTTAATAGGCGCCTCCGTAGCCAGGTGGGAAGGAGCAGCAGTGCGTAGCACACACTTCTTGATTAGACCGGGGTTCGAGCCTGTCATCACCAAATACGGAAAGGTCAAGGGAATGACCATCGCATATTCCCGGAGAAATATGGCCTTAGTTACTAATGCTCCTAAAAACCAAATAACAAAAACAACACTTAATAAAACTCTATAGTTTTAAATTCTCTAAACTTATCCATTCAGTTTAATTACAACTGCATAATATTTATCACTGTTCCCCTATATACTTTTAAGTCTCTTTTCTCTCTCTCTTGATTAGACTGGGGTCTATATATATATATATATATATATATATATATATCTGTTCAGAAGTAACGCCACATTCACGAGTCTTATACAACAAAGATGCAAAGTTCACAGACTGTCTAAACCTAAGAATACTGCATTAAAACTACATTTAACATATGAGTTTCTTTTTTCTATACAATTTGTATGGAAAAAAGAAATAATTGCTGGATTTCTATTTGTCCAATTTTAATAAAATTTTGAATGGCTTGACAAATATATTTAAAAGGCCCAAAAATAAAATTTCAAAAAAATCCATCCACCAGGAGCCCCTCAGTTACATGTGAATGAATGGACATAGTGAAGACAATGGGCACATATACACATGCATATATATAAAATAAAAAAAAATTGTTAAAGAGATCAAAACTCATTGTTAATGTTTTTTTTGGGGGAATAATATTCTCTATATCTATTTATGTATCAATTAATTCAGCTTTTGGAAGACAAAATCGAAAAATGGCTGACAGGTTTGAAGTCTTTGTCTTATTTTCAAAGTTAATTTTCTATTAAAACCATGTCTGCTATTAGATGGAAACCCAGATAAGATATGGCAATGTGTACTAAAAAAATTACGGCAATTCATTCATAAAATGATATGTTATCTAAAATGTATTTCATATGATTTCCAAAAATATACACACTTCCCAGTGCCCACACACAAAATCCATAGATTCATGTACTCACTCCTGAAAGAGTTAAGGCTCAATATAAATGTAATAGGGGTGTATCCAATCAGTTCCCCACACCCCTAAACTCATTGTAGAGGTAGTTCTGAGAATGTAATTTTTTTCAAATAACGAGTTCATAAATATATATGCAACAAAAATCAGTTTGCTGTCTAGGAATAAAACTGCAGGAGACTACTGCTATCTATTTAGAAAAGTGGATAACAGTGGATTTGTCTGTGGATTGGTAACAATCAGTACATTTAATTCAAAGGTCTGTTTTATTTATAAGAGTCTGAAGTTTTCTCTCATTGCATGTTCTGTGAATGATATGAAATGGTGAGATCATCTACATATTTTTATGGTATATGGGATACCTTGTATTATTCATATTGTGAAGAATATAGCACTGAGTATTGACCCTTGCAGGGTGTCTTCTTGAATAAGCAATTTATTATTATTATTATTATTATTATTAGCCATATGGTACAAGGAAGCCTGAGGCTTATGCTGCACCAGCCAAAAAAAAAAAAAAATTCCCGCGTTACCCCCCCTGTGTGTGTGTGTGTGTGTGAGAGAGAGAGAGAGAGAGAGAGAGAGAGAGAGAAAAGCAGAAAGGCATCACCAAGAAAGAGAAGAATGATGATATCCAGCTCAGGACCCTAGGTTTGCCAAGCCCATACTCACCAGATGTGAGCCCCCGGGGTAGATGTAATGAAGATGAACGTTTTGCGAGTGAAAGTACTGCACAGTAAGAAACTTTGTACAAGGTAATTCTCTTTCTGTAGTTGTTGTTGTTAATGGGGTTTTAAGTGCAATGGCTACTTAGGCCATATTGCACTTATGAAAGTGGTTCATATTGCCTGTGTCTCTCTGTAGTCTGGGAGGTAGAAGTCTCAAATATACCAAATCGCCACATGGTGCCAAAAGCTTCTTTTTTTTCATCAAGACTCACCGCGTCTAAATGTTCTTTTCTGACAAATGCAGTGTGGCTGTTTGACACTGCTTACATTATCATGTTCAGTGTAGATCTATTGTTTAAAAGCACATTAATTTTTCAAGAAACTGTATGCATAATTTTTTTAACATCTTTCTTAGGCAACTGCTGAGCAATATTGGCCAAATTATGGAGGAGCGAATGATCATTACCTATTTTCAAGAAGGCTAAGTTAAGCAAATGTTGCCAAGATTTCCAATGAGTTTTACAATAAGATTCAATTATTTACAATAATTGAATCTTATTGTAAAACTTGAAAATTTGATTTTTAATTTTTTATATTTTTAATCTAAAAACCAAAAAAAAAAAAAAAAAAACAAAACCAAAGAGTAATGACTTTTATGTGCACAGAAGAGAAAGAACATTTCACTTCTGTACACATGCTACACTGCCCATTCATTGCTCCAAACCAGCACACATAGCAACAAACATAATGTCCAACTTCGGCAACAATAAACGGATATGGTGATATGTATAAAAAAAATATATAAATAAAAATAATAGTAATAGATAACTGCCAGATTTCTACTGGTACAATCTTAATGAAATTTGGGAAGGCTCAACAAATCATTCAAACTGAGTGAAATATAAAATTTCATGAAAATCTACTCACTGGTAGATGAGTTATAGAATAGAATAGAATAGAATCTTTAATTGCAGCAATGATAGACATACAATTAGTCCCGTCACGGCATGGTGGTGCCAGGGGTTAAGAAAACATATTTACAAAAGAGATACACATGAGAAAAAAAGATAAATCAGATTATTAACAAAGCACAGTTTTACATTTTCAGTTCGACGAGGATACCCTTCCTGTATTTTTTATTATTGACCACTTCTTGGAGGTCCCCGTTGATGGCTTGCAGTGAGGGCAGCATTTGCTTTGGCAGGAATCTGTCGGTTAGTACTAGCTGGTTACGGTTTGCTAGCAGCTGTGCTGAAGACCGGAGATAAGGGGGAGGAATGCGCCAAGAGCAGTGATCCCACGGTCAGATGAGCAGACAAAGAAATAACAACTGCCAGATTTCAACTGGTCTGATTTTAATGAAATTTGGGATAGTTCAACAAATCTTCTTAAAAGTATAAATATAAAATTTCCTGAAAATCCATCCACTAGGAGCTGAGTTATTACATGAGGATGAATGGGCAGACATGGTTAAGCCAACAGGAGCATTATGCATATACATGCTAACAAGCCTAAAAATCAGAAATTCAAAGTGAAGTTACCTGTTTCAACATAATATTATAAATTTCAACTAAACCATCAGCATTAACCCACTTCTGAAGGGCAGAGGGCTTTGTTTTCTCAGTCCTGAGTTAGTATTAGTATTGGAAATTATGCAAGAAGGCAAGCTTAAACAGTAGCAGCAAAAAAAAAAAAAAACACAACTAACCACCTCAACCATCCATCCCCTGCAAGAATTTATCTAGTTTTTCCTTGAATTTATTCAAACTACCCACTTCCATAACAACAGAGCAAAGTTTGTTCCAACAAACCTGTTACAGTTTGATATACTTTTGGCATCCACTTCAATAAAAAAATTCCTCATGTGTGAATGTAGATGCAAAATACCTATTCAGTTTGTGTGCAACCTGGGCAGGGTCATCAACAGGGTAACCCATAGACATCAAGTGGCCCAATGTGGTTCAACCTCTTTCTTCTATTGTTAATATAAGCATTAAAGTCTTTGCTGTTTTTCTTTGCATTCTTTGTCAGAGACTTTCATAATCTGCCCTTTCTTGCCTAACCTTCTTTATGACTTGATTACAGATTAATTTAAAGCTGGGGTCCACTGTATTTTGTTGGGAGATCCCTGGGTTAGGTTCTGCACTATTGAACTTGTGCTTGTTTGAGACCATAAAAAATAATTGTGACTTTGAAGAGTGCAGTTCATGACTTTTAAAGAGAGAAGAAGGTACATGAAATCTAGATCCTGCAGAAGAGATTGTACTTAGCAGCGATGAAGAGGAAGAAATTAAATGAATGTACATTATCTGATATATAAGTATCACAGTTTGTAAGATAAGATGTTTGTTCAGTTATTATTATTTAAGTTACTACTATTATAAAAATATTAAGTTTTACTACTATAAAAATAAAGTTATTACTACTATAAAAATTGAGTTTCCGATAGTTATAAAAAAAAAAAAAAGAGGTATATTTTTGTTAGCTTTTGGAACATAACCCCCGTTTTGTACTGGTTCTTAGTCTCGTATAACATGGTTTTGCATTACATATGATTTTGTAGGAACCAAACTACCATGTTATACGATACGAGGGTTACCTGTATATACTTTGTGGGGCTGAATTAAAAACAGTAGAGGAAGAAAGGGATCTGGGAGTAGGATATGGGAAGATATGAAGTTTTCTGAGCAGTGTAAACAGGTAGCCATGAAAGCACATGCTTTACTGCTGTTCTTTGCAAGAGACTTCTCCAAATTTGCTCTGGCTTGCCTAACCTCCTTTGAGTACAGACTAGGCAACCCCAGGGTCTCCCATCTGGTGAGTATGGGCTCGGGACACCCATGGTCCTGAGCTGGATGGATATTATCATTTTTCTCTTTCTTGGTGATTCCCTTCTACTTCTGAGTCTTGTTTTCTCTCTCTCTTTCTCTCTCTCAGGGTAACTCATAAATTTTTTTTTGGTTAGTGTAGCATAAGTCTTAGACTTCCTGCACCATATGGCTAATAATAATAGTTTACATCTATCATAGGCTTCTGTATCACCTGATAATTTATAGGCATACCATGCATTTTTCTTCTGTGCCACAAGTGTCATTAGTTCATTTGAAATCTTTAGGTCTAAGCTCAAAACAGTATTTCTTACTTAGTATGAAAAGCTTGGAAGCTTCTGATTATTTGCTTGAATACTTCCCATTTAGAATTTTCTGTTGGTAACATCATCAGTTAGTTGCTGCATAGATTTGAAAACTGTCTCAGACTACAGCAGTCACCCTTAAGAAAGAAAAAGCCCTTCCTTTTACTCCTAACAACAGTTGTCTTCAAATAAATTCCACATTAAAATTCAGCATCAATTATGTCTGAATTGCAAGAATCACTTTAAACTCTTCTGGCTGCAGCTCTAGTTAATCTATTAGACTGTGTATTTCTTCCCAAGCTAGAAGTTTTCCGACCCACCTATCATTGCCTTGATAGCATCTCTCCTGTTAAAAAGCACAGCCCATGCTGTGAAAAATTCTCTCCAGGGCTGAATTGATTGACAAAGCTCTCAACATGTACTTTCTCCTATAGTGTCTAGGTAGAATTGCAGGCACTTTCAAATTCAATTCTAACTCACAACTTTTTCCCAACACTGTCCCTATACTCGTTAAATAAGTCCTCAGTTCTCCTACTCTTATCATTGATGCCAATTTGTACAACAAAATCACCTTTTGTGTCCTTAAAAATGATATCTGCTCTACAACGACATCTACTTCTGCCCTCTGTGAGACATACCCTAGTCATATTCCACCTATCTTGCTTCTAGCAACATATTTCCCATTTCCCTGACAACAACTATCTGGCAACTGAGTTGGGCAGCTGAGAGTTTGATGGAACCCCCATTTTAATTGCTTCGAAGATATCTACCCTATTCTTCAAGCTCTTATATATGTCCATCAGTACACTGTTGGTGCCTAATTTCTTCACACTATCTACACCGAACACACATCCATGCACACATTAAATTGAGGGGTTCATCAAGCTCTCAGCTGTCCACATCAATGCCAGAGCTTGTATTTGAACATCACGCAACACAGCAGCAACCCACAAGGCAGAATGCACTGGTCCCAAAGGAACTAGTTGTCGTAGGTGACTCTATTGTCAGGGAAATGGGGAACATATTGTGCAAAAAGGATAGATAGAACAGGACCAGGGTATGTCTGCAGGGGCAAAGGTTGATGACATTGTGGAGCAGATATAATTTTTTAAGGGCACAAAGGGTGATATTGTTGTACACGTTGGCACTAATGATATTAAGAGTAGGAGACTGGGGCTTAGAGGGGAACAGGTATCCTGTGTGTTATCAGACACTCAGCCTAAAACACTGATGGATCCAATATCTCTCTATTACAGAAGATTTAGGAGAAGTCCGGTTGGCCTGCCTCCCTAAAATCCACTCATGCACACCTTCTCGATGGTAAGCCCTATTACGTCACTTAGGTGGCAACGAACGTGTAGAGTGGTTCTCTTCAAGACGCCTGGTCAGCGTGAAGAGGAAAAGACCAAACCCTCCAGCAATGAGAGCACAATAATACAAATGGCCCTCAGTCCCTAGCAGCTTTCACTCTCCCTCTTACGGCAGCGAGAGAATCAGAGTGGAAGCAGAGGGTGCTAAGAATCTCTGGGTACGACCAGGCTGCCATGCACGGAAATTGAACTTGGCCTGTTATAACGTACGATCACTCATCGGTGAAGACAGGATATTAGAGCTGGAAAAGGAATTAGAAAATGTGAATTGGAATATCATCGGTTTGGCTGAAACAAGAAGAAGAAATGAATCACTTATAAGTTTATCAAGTGGAAATCTGCTGTACACCAATGGAAACAGTGAAAGGAGTGAAGGTGGAGTTGGGTTTCTGGTCCATAAAGATTTTAAAAACAACATTTTGGAATTCAAAAGTACATCACCAAGGGTGTCAAGACTAATACTCAAGATTTCTAAGAGGTACAAGCTAAAGATTATAATGATTTATGCACCAACATCGAGCCATGATGATGAAGAGGTTGAAGAAATGTACACTGAAATTGAGAGTCTTCTAGATGAGCAGAAAACCCACTACACTATTATTATGGGGGACTTCATTGCTAAGGTTGGAAAAAGGCAAAACAGCGCAGAAAGAGGAACTATAGGAAATTTTGGAATTGGTGAAAGAAATAAAAGAAATAAAAATAAAATAAAAGAAATAAAACTTGTGGAATTTGCAGAATCTCAAGGAATGTCAGTAATGAACACTTTTTTCAAGAAAAGGGTGAACAGAAAGTGGACATGGAAGAGTCCAAATGGATTAACAACTAATGAAATCGACTTCATCCTCACTAACAGAAGATATATTGTGAATGATGTTACCATCCTGAATAAGGTAAATGTTGGAAGTGATCACAGAATGGTAAGATGTACACTTGATATAGATGTAGGAAAGGAAAGGAAAAAACTGACTCGAGTAAATAATACAAAGGTCTTTGAGATAACAGAGGAGGAGAAAAAGCAGTATGTACTGGAACTTAAAAACAAGTTTGAGCTTCTGCAGACTGCTGAGGACCAAGATATCGACGAGGAATATTACAACTTTCTGAAAGTGATAAAGCCCAAGAAACCTATAGGGAAACAGAAATCCAAAGAAGAAAAAATTAGTCAAGAAACACTTGTCATGATGAACCGAAGACGAAAAATGAAGAGCGGGAAAAACACTGACAGGGAGAAAATTGAGTATACTGAGTTATGCAAAGCCATCAGAAAGAGACTCAGAGAGGACATAAGAAGATTTAACACAAGAAAAGTAGAACAAGCATTAAGGGAAAACAAAGGATTTAAATCAGCAGCCATGAGCAGTAATACAGAAAGACAAATGATATTGAAACTAAAGAATAGCGATGGTGTACTTATAAACAGCAGAAAACGCATAATTCAAATAGCAGAAGACTACTATAGAGAATTATACAAGGAGCGAGGGAATGATACCAGCAGTGGGGAAGATGGATTGCAAAGTAGCAACACATACGACATACCCAATATTCTTCCTGATGAGGTAGAACATTCATTGAAGAAAATGAAGAATCGGAAAGCCCCTGGGGAAGATGAAGTTACTGTAGAGTTGTTAAAATTGGGAGGAAGAGACATAACACAAAAACTGGCAAGGCTCTTCACAAAGTGCATTAGAAAAGGTGTGACGCCTAAGCAGTGGAATAATGCAATCATAGTTTTGCTGCATAAGAAAGGAGATAAATCAGAAATTGGAAATTATAGACCAATTAGCTTGTTATCCAACATCTACAAGTTGTTCACAAGGGTCATTACTAACAGATTAGAAAGAATACTTGATGAGAATCAACCGAAAGAGCAAGTTGGCTTTAGGACAGGATTCTCAACTATGGATCACCTTCACGTAATATCACAGCTAATGGAGAAAGCAAATGAATATAAAACACCATTATGCCTGGCATTTGTGGATTATGAAAAGGCATTTGACTCCATACAGCATAAGGCAATGTTTCGGGCACTGGAAAGACAAGGCATAGATACTCCATATATTATGATTTTGAAGAAAATATATGAGAGTGCTACATCCTTTATTAGACTAGACAAAGACAGTAGCAAATTTAAAATCGAGAAAGGAGTTCGACAAGGAGACACAATATCTCCGAAGTTGTTTACTGCTGCCCTTGAGGAAGCTTTCAGAAGATTAGACTGGTCGCAGAAAGGAGTCAATGTGAATGGAGAGTACCTAAACCATTTACGATTTACAGATGACATTGTGGTCATAAGCCAAGATCCCAAAGAATTAGAGGAAAATCTTAATCAGTTATGCACAGTTAGTAAGGATTTTGGACTAAAGATGAATATGGCTAAAACAAAAGTAATGATGAACAAGTATGCCATGGAAAGGGAAATAATGATTGAAGGAGCAGTAATTGAAAAGGTGGAGTCATATACTTATCTGGGACAAGTTATTAGCTGTAATAATGATAAATCGGTGGAAGTCAAGAGAAGAATAAATTCTGGATGGATAGCATTCAGGAAATATAGTCACATACTGAAGAGCAATATCCCAGTTTGTCTGAAACGTAAAATAATGAATCAATGTATACTCCCCACCATGACTTATGGAAGTGAAACTTGGGCACTCACCAAAAGAATGGAAGAAAAGCTAAGAACTACACAGCGAAGAATGGAACGAATTATATTGGGAATCAGACTGTTAGATAAGAAGAGAAACACATGGATTAGGCAGCAAACTCAAGTAAAGGACATTTTTATCAAAACTAAAGAACTAAAATGGTCTTGGGCAGGACACATAGCTCGAAGACATGATGACAGATGGACTAAGAAAATAACAGAATGGTACCCAAGAGGAGCTAGAAGAAAACCTGGAAGACAAAGGCGGAGATGGATAGATGAAATTCATGAGTTTTTGAGTAGTAAATGGATGGCCAGTGCTCAAAACAGAAGGAACTGGAAAGTTTCTGGAGAGGCCTTCATCCTGCAGTGGATTGAAAATGGCTGATGATGATGATGATGAAATTACTTAACAAGTACAAGTCAATGCTGAAAAAAAAAAAAAAAGCCGTCAGTTAGGATTGAATTTGAAAATGTCTGCTATTCTGCCCAGACCCGATAGGAGGAAATATATGATGAGAGTCTTGTCGATCACTTCGGCCCTAGAGGGATTGTGCAAGGCTCAAGCGGTACAATTTTTCTCAGCCTGGTCTGCGCTTGAGAGAAGGAGAGACTGTTTCTACAGAGATGGGATACACTTTTTAAATAGAAAATTTTCAAACTTAAATAGAAAGGGTGCATGAATATTTGCTGATGCCATCGAGGCAGAGTTAGGTGGGTCAGAAAACTGGTAGCTTGAGGGACACACGGACTGATAGATTAACAGTAGCCGCTGGCAGAGGTGAAAGTGATTCTTGCACTGCTTCTATTGAAATGCAATTGAGCAGCCTGGAAAGCAGGGCAATGGGGATTTCCAGGACTGCTGGGAGTCATAGTGAAACAAGTAAATACACGTGTTAGGGTAACTAAGACTAGAAACAGGTGATGTACACCAATGCTAGGAGTATAGTTAAAAAAGTGGCGCATTATAGCCTTAGTTGTTAATGCGCCAATAAAACCCAAAAACCAACCAACCAACCATAGTTAATAAATTCGATGAGCTTGAAGTGCTAGTCAAGACATCAAAGACAGATATTGTTGGGATATCAGAGACGTGGTGTCACACGGACATAAGCAGTGCAGAATTGGAATTTGGGGAGTACAATGTGTACAGAAAGGATAGACAGGACAGGACAGAAAGGGAGGAGGGGTTATGCTGCTAGTTAAGAAACACATAAAATCTAAGGAAGTGCATCCAACTGATGTTGGTGCACAATGCAATGTTGACTCTTGGTGTGACATAAGCACTAAGAAAGGAAAAATAAGAGTAGGTGTGTGTGTTATAGGCCTAATGAATCTGATGAGTATAATGAGCAATTGTGCAGAGAAATAGAGTGGGCCACTAAATAAGAGTGTCTTATAATGGGGGATTTTAATTTCCCAGATACTGACTGGAATTTTTGGGTTGGTCACTCACACACTAGCAAGGCTTTTGTGGATTTATTGGATGATTGTTTTCTACAGCAGCATGTTCGGGAGGCAACTAGAGGGAGTAATACTCTTGATTTGATTATCAGTTGTGATTCTTCATGCATTAAGAATCTGCAGATAAAGGAACCACTAGGTGGCAGTGATCATAGTGTGCTGAAGTGGGATTTATTCAGAGGTAACTACCATGAAGGGTAAAGAGAAGGGTTTTCGCTTTCGTAAAGGTGACTACGGTGGTCTGAGACAGTATTTAAATTCTATACGATGGGACCAACTGATGATGATACCAACAGCAAATTCAAAATGGGAAACATTCAAAGAATTAATCTTGGATGCTACTAGGCTTTTCATGCCAACTAAGAAATATTTTCAAGTTTTAGGAATAAATGGATGTCAGATGAACTACTTAGACATGTGACAGAGAAGAAAAAGGCAAGGGATACATAAAAAATCACATGTGACAGAGAAGCCTTTGATCAATATAAGCTGGTCTGTAACCAAATCACAAAGGAGGTTAGACAGGCAAAGGCAGATTATGAAAAATCATTGGAAAAGGATGCAAAGAAAAACAGCAAAGAGTTCTTTACTTATGTAAACTCTAGAAGGAAGGGGATGAATCAGATTAGTCCACTTCATAAAGGTGGTTCAACTGTTAATGATCCTGCAAAGGTAGCTAACAAACTAAAGAAGTATTTTGCATCTACATTCACACATTAGGAGTTATTCAGGGAGGACAATTCCAGAGGTGTATTAAACTCTGGCAGTAAGCTAGATAATCTTGTAATACCTGAGATTAAAGTGGAGGAGAAATTGTTGAATATAAACATAAGAAAAGCACCTGGGGTGAATGGAATCTATCCAGTTATATTAAAGGAGGCGGTAAAGGAAGTAAGCAAACTCTTAGCTATAATTATGAGAGCTTCTTTGGACTCAGGGAAGGTACCCATGGACTGCAACTGTGCAAATGTGACCCCAATTCACAAAGGAGGCTAAGAAAATAACAGAAAATAACAGACACAGGTAATTACAGACCTGTTAGTTTAACTTCTGTTCCAGGGAAATTAATGGAGGAACTGGTTAAAGAAGCATTGCAGGATCGTCTAAACAAGACTTCAGTTATAGCTCAGACACAGCATGGGTTTGTTAACAGGAAGTCTTGTCTAACCAATTTGATCGCATACTATGATGTAGTCAAAAAGGAACTGGATGCAAAGAATAATTTTGATATCATATATTTGGATCCTAGAAAGGCCCTTGATACTGTTGCACATGGAAGACTGCTGCACAAATTGGAGCAGTGTGGCATTGGAGGCAAATTGCTGCTATGGATAAAGGGATGGTTGAGTGGGAGAAGATAGAGAGTGGTAATGAATGGACACTGCTCTTCATAGACTAATGTTATTAGTGGAGTTCCTCAGGGTTCAGTGTTGGGTCCATTGTTGTTGTTGTCTGTACTTAAAATGATATTGATGGTGGTATATCAGGCTTAATATCCAAGTTTTCAGACAATACGATGGTTGGCAGGGTTGTTAATGACACTAATGACAGTACACTGCAACACGATCTAGAAAGGTTGAGCAGATGGGCTGAGATGTGGTAAATGAAGTTTAACATTGACAAATGTAAAGTACTACATATGGGAAGCAGTAACCCCAGAGTTAAGTATCAACTCTGTGGGTAATGCAGATAATGAAAAGGACCTGGGGGTAATTGTGCAGGCAGATATGAAGTTTTCTGAGCAGTGCAGATGCTCTGCGATAGTAGCTCATAGTGTCTTGTCAATGATATACAGGAATTTTTCTATCAGGGATAAGGAGGTGATTATCCACTTGTATAAGGCAATGGTCAGGCCACACCTTGAATACTGTACAGGTCTGGAGGCCTCATTTTAAGAAAGATGTAGAGCTGTTGGAACGAGTACAGAGAAGGGCAACAAAATTAGTGAATGGAACAACGGGTTGCTCTTACGAAGAAAGGCTTAAGTTTTGCGAATTACAGTGTCTGGAGACTAGGCACCTGCGAGGTGATCTGATTGAGGTGTATAAAGCCTTGAATGGTTTGAGCATGCTCAGTGCTGATGGGATTCTTCCTCTTGCTCAGAATAATCACCTGAGAGGGCATAAATTCAAATTGAGGAAAGACGGTTGTAGGATAGATGTGTGGAAGTTTTCCTTTAGCCAGCAGTGGTGGATTGCTGGAACAAATTTCCATCTGTCGTTGTAGAAATGGATAGTTTAAATAGATTCAAGGCAGAACTTGACAAACATTTGGAGTGAGTGGATGGGTAAAATAAGGGTTTTTTTTTTTTTTTTTTTGGCTGATGCTATATAAGCTTGCTTTCTTGCATCATGTGCCTTTGCTAATGGTATATTCAATAGTCAGAAAAAGTGTGTGTGGGGCATTATTATTATTATCATTAGCCATATGGTGCAAGAAAGCCTGAGGCTTATGCTGCACTAGCCAAAAAAAAAAAAAAAAAAATTTCTGAATTACCCTGAGTGAGAGAGAGACACAAGAGTCAGAAGAAGAAGCAAATCATCAAGAAAGAGAAGACAGCCAAGGGGGATATTTGCAGTTTTTCAGAAAGGTTTGCTAGCATTGCTAACGTGACCATGCGTCCTGTTTTTAGGTAGCCTATTCCGTTGTCCCCAAGCACAGCTTCGAGACGGCGAAATGTTCCATTTTCAGAAAGAGAACAATCCACGGTAACAATTTCAAAAAAAAAAAAGGCGCGAAAAATCAAAAAATAATCCGACGGTAGCGCCTAGTAGCGCGGCTATGATGCATGGCAATACATCTCACACTTATGTAAGACGGTCAGAAGCCTGGTAGCTCACTCGCTCCTCGGTTGCGAGTACGCATAGATGGCTCGCGCATCTTTCTTGACGATTGATTATTGTTTTTTTTTTTATCAACGTGTGTTATTATTGTCAATTTAAATTTCTTGTACGTGACCCCTTCATTTTAACAATGCCTAAACGCAAGTGCATTTTTAATGTTAACTTAGAAATTAACTACCCGTTTATAAAGCAAAGTACTCCATCGGACGTCTGATGTGAAAAGTGTTGTACAGAATTTAGCATAGCCCATGGAGGTGCCAGCAATATTAGTAGATGTCCTGTTTTGAATTAGTAAAATTAGTAGATGTCCCGTTTTGAGGAAAAAAATAAATGGTCACGTTAAGCATTGCACAAGTTGCACATTTTGTTAGGAGGAGCGCCACCATCAGTTCTCCCATGAGCCACAGCACTCCTGCTACTTTGTGCCCATTGCTTCGCTGCTCTAGTCTGGGGCATGATATCCGTTTAAATACAATTTAATTGATTAACAATGAAAATTAATTGACTAATAGTACTACCCTAAGCTAATATATTCCTAAACGAAATGATATGTATTACGCTATCAAGTTCAAGTTCTATGTTACGCTATACCGTTATGTTCGCAGAGTTTTAAATTAGTTATGTGCTTACTAAAAGTAAAATTCCTTTGCTAAAAAAAAAATTGCCAAATAACATGATTAGAACCTTTGACATACTTATCATAATTAAAACCCTACAATTCTGTGCATTACTAATTACGATATTCATGCCAAAACACTGCTTTGCTACTCTAGTCTGGGGCATAATTTCTGTTTAAACCATTTAATTGATTAACAATGGAAATTAATAAAATTAATCAATTAATCAATTTAATTGATTAATTTTATCAATTTTTTCCCTCGAGCCACAGAACTTCCACTACTTTCAGCTCATTCAAAAAACAGAAATCATGTCTGAGGCATGATTTCTGTTTAAGCTCAATTTAATCTGACTATACTACTAAGCTAATATATACTTAAATGCAGTACTACGTATTATGCTATCAAGGTTATGTTAAACAATATCATTATGTTTGTAAAGTTTTAAATTAGTTATAGTCTTGCAAAAAGTAAAATTTCTTAGCTATAATCAAACAAACAAAAAAAAAAAAAAGTCAACCTATTTGATTAGAACCTTCGAGCTACTTATTTATCCAATTAAAATCCTGTAATGCCACTACCATACCATGCACTTCACTACAAGTTGCATGCTGCGATATTTGAGCCATATCACTGATACAAAAGCTCTACAAACATAAAGTTACAAATTACAAAATTTATAGCTAAATTAAAAAAATAAGCAAATGAAAGTGACTAAGATTAAACTATTTATTGAAGACAATTTAATATTTTAATTAAGTCAAAAAATTGGAAAAATTTTCCAGAAAACTTATCCATTCCCAGGAGCTCAAATTCTGTACCCTTGAACCAGAAGTTCCAACTTGCTAACACAGAATCAAGTAAGGTTTATCCTTCTTTGGAAAGAGATGGAGATCTCTTTCCAAAGATGGAGATCCTGTGTCCATCTGCTTCTTCTGGAAAGAATTCCAGGCCTGAATTGTCTGGTACCACCAGACAATGTCAATGTTAGCCTCTACATCCATTATTTCTTGAGTTGTGGGTGGCTCTTCCAATTTTTCTGGTCTTTCTTTACCAGTTTGTTGTGGTAATGTTATGGATATGGGAGTGGCAGCTGAAGTGTTTTTGGGGTGGGTTTTTGTGAGCTCATTATTTAATGTGCAATGGGAGCAAATGACTCAGTGGAATTATCATATCAGTTTGTGTCCAACAGAATATTTCTGTGGAACTTTCTCAGCATACATTGACTTATTGCTGTTTATTGGTTTCGCTGCTTTCCTTGCCTTAAGATGCAATATGTTCGGCTTTGCCTTGAGTCCGTTTGTCTTTCAATTTTTATCCTTCCAATGCTGGTATGCAGAGCATTCTCTTTGGCAATTGATGAACACTGGTTTTGTAGCTGAACATCGCATGATTTCATGGTCCTCTGCACCGCATCAAGTGCATGCAAGGATGCTCTCATAATTATGGCTAATGGTTTGCTTACTTCCTTAATATAACTGGATAGATCCCATCCGTCCCAGAAACGGCCAGGTTCCTTTCTTATGTTTAACTTCAACAATTACTCCTCGATTTTCCTCCGCTTATTACAAAATCATTTAGCTCCCTATTAGAGTTTGATAAACTTCTGGCTTCTACTACCATTTAGAATTCTTCATGTGTGAATGCAGATGCAAAATACTCCACTTTGTCGGCTACCTTAGCAGGATCATCAACAATCGAACCATCAGTATCAAGTGTACCAATCTGATTCATCCCCTTCCTTCTAGAGTTTACATAAGTAAAGAGGTTTTTTGCTATTTTTCTTTAGCATTAGTAGAGGCATATGATGCAAGAAAGCTAGCTTATCCTAGCCACCAGCCAAAAAAAAAAAAAACAAAAAAAAAAAAAAACCTTCCTATTTCACCCCTCCATTTGTTCCAAATGCCTGTCCAGCTCAGCCTTAAATTTATTTAGGCTATTAGCTTCCACAACAAAAGATGGAAGCCTGTTCCACCAATCAACTACCCGCTGGCTAAAGGCAAATTTCCGCACATCTAGTCTACAACTATCTTTCCTCAATTTGAAACTGTGCCCCCTCAGGTTCTTAGTCTGAGCAAGAGGAAGAATCCCATCAGCATTCAGCTTGCTCAACCCATTCAAGGACTTATACACCTCAATCAGATCACCTCGCAGGTGCCTACTCTCCAGGCACTGCAATTTGCAGAACGTAAGCCTTTCTTGATAAGAGCATCCTTTTGTTTCCCCTCACCAATCTTGTTGCCCTTCTTTGTACTCGTTCTAGCAACTCTACATGCTTCCTTAAATGTACTCTAGGTGTGGCCTGACCATTGCCTTGTATAACGGGATAATCACCTCCCTGTCCCTGCTAGCAAAATTCCTATATATTATTGACAAGACTCCACAACCTGCCCTGGCAGCCTGTCTGCCTGCTTAGCGAACTTCATATTTGACTGCACAATTACTCCCCAGGTCTTTTTCACTTTCCACTTCCCTGAGTGTAGTACCAAACAATTGGTACGTTTCTTTTCGGTTATTGCTACCCATATGCAGTACTTTGCATTTTTCAATGTTAAACTTCAGTTGCCACTTCTCAGCCCATTTTCCCAACGTATCTAGATCCAGTTGGAGTAGCATACTGTTTTTACTGTCGTTAACAACCTTGCCAACGTTTGTATCATCTGCAAACTTGGACACTAAACCTGATATACCTTCATCAATATCAATAATCACCAGTACTTATGTCACACCAAACAGACTCAACATTGCACTGTCCGCTGATATCAATTTGATTCACTTCCTTTGATTTTGTGTGTTTCTTAACTAACAACATAACCCCTCCTCCCTTTCTGTCCTGTCTATCCTTTCAGTACACATTGTATTCTCCAAATTCCAATTCTGTACTGCTTATATATGTGTGACACCATGTCTCTGATATCCCAACAATATCTGCCTTTGATGTCTTGACTAGTGCTTCAAGTTCATCAAATTTATTAACTGTACTCCTAGCATTGGTGACCACATAAGTAAGTATACATGTACCTGTTCCTACTCTTAGTTATCCTAACATAGCCCATGTATTTACTTGTTCCACTATGACTCCCAGCAGCCCTGGAAATCTCCATTACCTTACTTTCCAGGCTGCTGCTCATTCTAATAGAAGCAGTGCAAGAATCACTGTTGCCTGACTGTGGCCACTGTTAACTTTTTAGTCTGTATATCCCCCCCCCCCAAGCTAGAAGTTTTCCGACCCACCTAACATTGCCTCGATAGCATCAACAAATATGCTTGCACCCTTTCTATATAAGTGTACCCCATCCCGGTAGAAGCAGTCTCTCCTGTCAACAAGCACTGATCAGGATGAAAAAAATTCTACCCCTTGAGCCTTGCACAATATTTCCAGGGCTGAATTGATTGACAAAGCTCTCATCATATACTCCTTCATATTGTGTCTGGGCAGTTGCAGACACTTTCAAATTTAACTCTAACTCACGACTTTTTTTTCAGTACTGACATGTACTTCTTAAGTAAATCTGCAGATCTCTTACCCTTAAGGTCATTAGTGCCAACGAGTACAATAATATCACCTTTTGTGCCCTTAAAAGATGATATCTGCCCTACAATGTCATCAACTTTTGCCCTTCGCAGACATACCCTGCTCCTGTTCCACCTATTCTTTTTGCATAATATATTCCCCATCTCCCTGACAATAGAGTCACCAACAATAACTAGTTCCTTTGGGACCAGCACATTCTGCCTTGGAGATTGCCTCTGTTTTGCCTGATGCACAGGAGTGAGCTGTGCCTAGTAGCTTCCAAGATTAATTCTTTGAATGCTTCCCAGTTTGGATTTGCTGTTGGAAACATCATGTTGGTTCCACCGTATAGAATTTAAATACTGTCTCAGACCACCGTAGTCACCTTTATGAAAGCAAAAACCCTTCCCTTTACCCTTAATTGCAGTTACCTCTTTTGAGTAAATCCCACTTCAGCACACTGTGATCACTGCCATCTAGTGTCTCCTTTATCTGTAGATTCTTGATGCATGAAGAATCACTACTGATAATCAGATCAAGAGTACTACTCCCTCTATTGCCTCCCGAACATGCTGCTGTAGAAAACAATCATCCAATAAATCCACAAAAGCCTTGTTAGTGTGAGTGTGACCAACCCACAAATTCCAGTCAATATCCGGGAAATTAAAATCCCCCATTATTAAATTCTCTGCACAATTGCTCATTCTACTCATCAGATTCATTAGGCCTATAACACACACACAACTACTCTCATTTTTCCTTTCCCAGTGCTTATGTCACACCAAACAGACTCAACATTGCATTGTCCACCCACATCAACTGGATGCACTTCCTTAGATTTTACTATGTGTTTCTTAACTAACAGCATAACCCCTCCTCCCTTTCTGTCCTGTCCTGTCTATCCTTTCTGTTCACATTGTACTCCCCAAATTCCAGTTCTGAACTGCTTATGTCTGTGTGACACCATGTCTCTGATATCCCAACAATATCTGCCTTCGACGTCTTGACTAGCACTTTAAGCTCATCGAATTTATTAACTATACTCCTAGCATTGGTGTACATGCAAGTATACATGCACCTATTTCTATTCTTAGTTACCCTAACACAGCCCATGTATTTACTTGTTCCACTATGACTCCCAGCAGTTCTGGAAATTCTCATTGCCTAGCTTTCCAGGCTGCTGCTCAATTGCATTTCAATAGAAGTAGTGCAAGAATCACTTTTACCTCTGCCCGCAGCTACTGTTAATCTATTAGTCCGTGTATCCTGCCAAGCTAGCAGTTTTCCGACCCACCTAACTCTGCCTCGATAGCATCAGCAAATATTCTGGCACCCTTTCTATTTAAGTGTACCCCACTTAAATAGAAAGGGTTAACAAGCACAGACCAGGCTGAGAAAAATTCTATCCCTTGCACAATCTCTCCAGGGCCGAATTGTTTCACAAGGCTCCCATCATCATCATCATCATCATCATCATCAGCCATTTTCAATCCACTGCAGGATGAAGGCCTCTCCAGCAAGTTTCCAGTTCCTTCTGTTTTGAGCACTGGCCATCCATTTACTACTCAAAAACTCATGAATTTCATCTATCCATCTCCGCCTTTGTCTTCCAGATTTTCTTCTAGCTCCTCTTGGGTACCATTCTGTTATTTTCTTAGTCCATCTGTCATCATGTCTTCGAGCTATGTGTCCTGCCCAAGACCATTTTAGTTCTTTAGTTTTGATAAGAATGTCCTTTACTTGAGTTTGCTGCCTAATCCATGTGTTTCTCTTCTTATCTAACAGTCTGATTCCCAATATAATTCGTTCCATTCTTCGCTGTGTAGTTCTTAGCTTCTCTTCCATTCTTTTGGTGAGTGCCCAAGTTTCACTTCCATAAGTCATGGTGGGGAGTATACATTGATTCATTATTTTACGTTTCAGACAAACTGGGATATTGCTCTTCAGTATGTGACTATATTTCCTGAATGCTATCCATCCAAAATTTATTCTTCTCTTGACTTCCAGCCATTTATCATTATTGCAGCTAATAACTTGTCCCAGATAAGTATATGACTCCACCTTTTCAATTACTGCTCCTTCAATCATTATTTCCCTTTCCGTGGCATACTTGTTCATCATTACTTTTGTTTTAGCCATATTCATCTTTAGTCCAAAATCCTTACTAACTGTGCATAACTGATTAAGATTTTCCTCTAATTCTTTGGGATCGTGGCTTATGACCACAATGTCATCTGCAAATCGTAAATGGTTTAGGTACTCTCCGTTCACATTGACTCCTTTCTGCGACCAGTCTAATCTTCTGAAAGCTTCCTCAAGGGCAGCAGTAAACAGCTTCGGAGATATTGTGTCTCCTTGTCGAACTCCTTTCTTGATTTTAAATTTCCTACTGTCTTTGTCTAGTCTAATAAAGGATGTAGCACTCTCATATATTTTCTTCAAAATCATAATATATGGAGTATCTATGCCTTGTCTTTCCAGTGCCCGAAACATTGCCTTATGCTGTATGGAGTCAAATGCCTTTTCATAATCCACAAATGCCAGGCATAATGGTGTTTTATATTCATTTGCTTTCTCCATTAGCTGTGATATTACGTGAAGGTGATCCATAGTTGAGAATCCTGTCCGAAAGCCAGCTTGCTCTTTCGGTTGATTCTCATCAAGTATTCTTTCTAATCTGTTAGTAATGACCCTTGTGAACAACTTGTAGATATGGGATAACAAGCTAATTGGTCTATAATTTCCAATTTCTGATTTATCTCCTTTCTTTTGCAGCAAAACTATGACTGCATTATTCCACTGCTTAGGCATCACACCTTTTCTAATGCACTTTGTGAAGAGCCTTGCCAGTTTTTGTGTTATGTCTCTTCCTCCCAATTTTAACAACTCTACAGTACCTTCATCTTCCCCCGGGGCTTTCCGATTCTTCATTTTCTTCAATGCACGTTCTACCTCATCAGGAAGAATATCGGGTATGTCGTATGTGTTGCTACTTTGCAATCCATCTTCCCCACTGCTGGTATCATTCCCTCGCTCCTTGTATAATTCTCTATAGTAGTCTTCTGCTATTTGAATTATGCCTTCTCTGCTGTTTATAAGTACACCATCGCTATTCTTCAGTTTCAGTATCATTTGTCTTTCTGTATTACTGCTCATGGCTGCTGATTTAAATCCTTTGTTTTCCCTTAATGCTTGTTCTACTTTTCTTGTGTTAAATCTTCTTATGTCATCTCTGAGTCTCTTTCTAATTGCTTTGCATAACTCAGTATACTCAATTTTCTCCCTGTCAGTGTTTTTCTTGCTCTTCATTTGTCGTCTTTGGTTCATCATGACAAGTGTTTCTTGGGCTTTATCACTTTCAGAAAGTTGTAATATTCCTCGTCGATATCTTGGTCCTGAGCAGTCTGCAGAAGCTCAAACTTGTTCTTAAGTTCCAGTACATACTGCTTTTTCTCCTCCTCTGTTATTTCAAAGCCCTTTGTATTATTTACTCGAGTCAGTTTTTTCCTTTCCTTTCCTACATCTATATCAAGTGGAAATCTTACCATTGTGTGATCACTTCCAACATTTACCTTATTCAGGACGGTAACATCATTCACAATATATCTTCTGTTAGTGAGGATGAAGTCGATTTCATTAGTTGTTAATCCATTTGGACTCTTCCATGTCCACTTTCTGTTCACCCTTTTCTTGAAAAAAGTGTTCATTACTGACATTCCTTGAGATTCTGCAAATTCCACAAGTCTTTCACCTCTTTTATTTCTTTCACCAATTCCAAAATTTCCTATAGTTCCTCTTTCTGCGCTGTTTTGCCTTTTTCCAACCTTAGCATTGAAGTCCCCCATAATAATAGTGTAGTGGGTTTTCTGCTCATCTAGAAGACTCTCAATTTCAGTGTACATTTCTTCAACCTCTTCATCATCATGGCTCGATGTTGGTGCATAAATCATTATAACGTTTAGCTTGTACCTCTTAGAAATCTTGAGTATTAGTCTTGACACCCTTGGTGATGTACTTTTGAATTCCAAAATGTTGTTTTTAAAATCTTTATGGACCAGAAACCCAACTCCACCTTCACTCCTTTCACTGTTTCCATTGGTGTACAGCAGATTTCCACTTGATAAACTTATAAGTGATTCATTTCTTCTTCTTGTTTCAGCCAAACCGATGATATTCCAATTCACATTTTCTAATTCCTTTTCCAGCTCTAATATCCTGTCTTCACCGATGAGTGATCGTACGTTATAACAGGCCAAGTTCAATTTCCGTGCATGGCAGCCTGGTCGTACCCAGAGATTCTTAGCACCCTCTGCCTCCACTCTGATCCTCTCGCTGCCGTAAGAGGGAGAGTGAAAGCTGCTGGGGACTGAGGGCCATCTGTATTGTTGTGCTCTCATTGCTGGAGGGTTTGGTCTTTTCCTCTTCACGCTGACCAGGCATCTTGAAGAGAACCACTCTACACGTTCGTTGCCACCTAAGTGACGTAATAGGGCTTACCATCGAGAAGGTGTGCATGAGTGGATTTTAGGGAGGCAGGCCAACCGGACTTCTCCTAAATCTTCTGTAATAGAGAGATATTGGATCCATCAGTGTTTTAGGCTGAGTGTCTGATAACACACAGGATACCTGTTCCCCTCTAAGGCTCCCATCATATACTCCTAACTCACGGCTTTTTTCAGCATTGTCTTGTACTTGTTAAGTAATTCTGCCGGTCTCCTACTCTTAATATCATTAGTGCCAATATATACAACAATATCACCCTTTGTGCCCTTAAAGGATGATATCTGTCCTACAACGTCATCAACCTTTGCCCCTGGCAGACATACCCTGGTCCTGTTCCATCTATCCTTTTTGCACAATATGTTCACCGTTTCCCTGACAATAGAGTCACCTACAACAACTAGTAATTTTTAAATTGTGTGCAGTGGGAACAAATGATGATGTTACCAACAGCAAATTCTAAATAAACTGGAAGTAATCAAAGGAGCTACTAGGCTTTTCATACCAGCAAAGAAATAGTGTTCAAGGCTTTGACCTAAATCGATGTCAGATAAACTATTGAGCATGGCAGATAAGAAAAGTGCGTGGGATGCATATAAATTATCAGCTGATAGAGAAGTCTATGGTAGATATAAATTACAGTAAACCCCCGCTGTTTGCAGGGGTTACGTTCCTGAGAAATGCTGCGAATACTGAGTAATGGCTCCCATAGTAATAAAGGGGTTCCGTTCCAAAGTATGAAATATATACCTTCATAATATGACTATGTACATAGTGAAATGCAAGCATATGGCATCGAAACGAAAATAAGAAACAATTTAATATTAAATGTAATATTTATTAGAAATTTCAAACAAATCTTTCAAACTAGTGCCTTTGCTAACTAAAAAACTTATCCCGCCAGTGCTATCACCAGTTTCACTAAAGTGTTGATAAAGGAGTTTTGCCTTTTCACGAATTATGAGTGAACTTAACGGAATTTTATTTTGAGTTCAGTCTTCTTTCCACAGACTTAAAGCTTTTCCATTTTTTCTAATTTAACATCACGAGTTACAGAGCAAATTTTTGAAGCAATTAGCGCGTTTTCACAGACACTACGGCGGATTTTTTCTTCTGGTTTCTTGATTGATTGTACCATTGACTCATTGATTTTATAATGTTTTGCCACTGAGGAGACACTTTCACCATTAGAAATTTTATCTAATAACTCAATTTTATTTGCTAATGTCATCACCTTTGATCTTTTCACATTTCCCTTGTTATTCGTAGCCATATTTTTGTACGGGTTAGAAAGAAATTGTCCACAATAAAGTCACTTTCTTCCGTTAACACACTCGAAAAAGTCTGTTTTACACTGCAAAACACACTTTTGTAAGCATATCAATTTATAAATTGATAAATTTATTCAATTTATAAGCATATAAATTAAAAGCAAACGACAAAACCTTCCATGACAAGCGCATAACACATACTGAATAAGGATTAGCGAGAAACATCCATGCTCGCGATTTTGTTACCCCTCTCCCCCCACCCACTGAGCACTGTTTTGACCGGGAAAGATAATTTTAGCCATGCCCATGCTTTTTTATGGCAGTAAATGTTCACGGCACCTTAAAATTCACATTTTTTTAGGTTTCATTTTATATTAAATCAGCGACCGCAAATAAAGATACCGCGAATAGCGGGAGTTTACTGTAGTCTGAATCATGTACAAAGGAGGTTAGGCAAGCTAAGGCAGATTATGAGAAGTCTCTAGAAAAGAATGCAAAAAAAAAAAAAAAAAAAACAGCAAATCCTTCTATGCTTATATTAACAGTAGAAGGAAGGAGGTGAATCACACTGAGCCACATGATGTGTATGGGTTAACTGTTGATGACCTTGCAAGGGTTGCGAACAAATTGAACAGATATTTTGCATCTACAGTCTCCTGCAGGGAGGTGATTAAAGTGTTGAATGGATTGAGTAAGCTGAATGTCAATGCATTCTTCTACTTGATGAGACTGCACACATGAGGGGACATAAATTGGAAAAGGCTTCCATCCAGTGCTGTAGTCGTAAAATTAGCAGATGGTAAATTATGAATGTTACTTATATATATGGCATATTTACTTACTTGTACCGGGTGGTTATAAAATAAGATTTTCCTATTCGGGAGACCCTAGTGTCAAAATGGTTAGAGATAGCACCGTGAAAATCAGTGGGTATGTCATGGGAAGTGATCTGTAGAATGAAAAAAATTAGTTTAATTTTCCGCAACCGGGGGAGAAATTGACATTGTAAACATGAGATGGAATATATAACTTAGGATTAGATTTTAATATCAGAATTAATAAATCTACAGATATCATTCTATGTGCTTTCCTTCACTTGAGATGACATTCTGAAAATGGTGGACTGTGTGCATCTCATCGGGGGTGTTGGCTACATGCTATTTAATGTTTGCTTTCAAATCAACAAGCATCTGTATGCTGCGATGGTAAACTTTGTCATTTAGGTATCCCCATAACCAGAAATCACAGTGGTTGAAATCTGCTGATCGGGCTGGCCAGAACTGAGCAGTCTCTAGAAATGATGTGATCATTTTCAAATGTTGAACAGAGCAGTTCCTTCACTTGTCAACCAACGTGGGGTGGGGAGGGGCACCATCTTGCATGAACACTACAGTCTCCAAGAATTGCATTTCTTGCAGAGCGGGAATAATGTGATCTCTTAGAAGAGTGCAGTACCGTGCACTAGTTACCGTACATACTGGGCCATGAGGTGTAGACTCTTCAAAGAAAAATGATTTGATTATAAACTATGCTGTGACTCGACACCACACCATACTGTAACGTATGGACTTTGTAGTGGTCTTTCATGCACAGCAGATGGACGAGAAGAAGTAGTAATAGTAATCGTGGCATGTGATGCAAGAAAGTAAGCATATGAGCTTATGTAACATCAGCCAAAAAAAAAAAAAAAAATTCATACAGCCATTCCCTCTAAATGTTTGTCCAGTTCCTCCTAAAATTTATTTAACCTATCAACTTCCACAATGACAGATGGAAGTTTGTTCCAGCAATTAACCACCTGCTGGCTAAAGGCAAATTTCCGCACACCTATCCTACAGCTGTCTTTCCTCATATTCGGCAGTTTTGTGCATTTACAGCCCCCATGAAGAATGAAATTTACCTCATCAGACCAAAAGATCATTTGAGCCCATGTATCATCATGTTCCACACGAGCCAGAAATTGTAGAGCAAAGTCTATTTGTTGTTGCTGATCACAAGACTTTAGTCCTTGCACTACGTGAATCTTGTATGGGAACCAGCGTAAAATTATTCAAAGAAGTTTATGTACAGTAGACCAAGGAGGGTTCAACTCTCTTGACACACCTCTTGGCACTACTGACTGGGAGTGTTTTGTATTCTGACCATTGCAACCACCACATCATCCAGTACCTCCACTCTGATAAGTGGTCACCTGATCCCCAGCCTAGAATTACACCTAACTCCCTGATCACTTCAAATTTCTTTATTAGTTTTCGAAATCCCACTGACATCAAAGGTCCTTTAAGCAAACCTTAAAGTTTACAATATTCATGTAGTGCTGCATTAGTGTTACTATCATTCTGGTAGAACAGTTTTACTAAAAGAGCACGTTCCTTTTTTGTAAGAGCCATAATGGTTATTGATGGTGGCGTTGGCCTTTCTGCTTTTATCTAACAGGATGCCATTTGAGTAAGCAGCATGTCTTGAAGTAAATGACAACTTTTACATATGTGCAGTGCTATTTTCCCCTGGTGTCAGAAATCTGAACTATTTTTTTCCCTTCTACAAATCGCTTCCCCATACCCTAAATGACATACCTACCGATTTTCACTGCGCTAACTCTAACTGTTTTGGCACTAGGGTCTCCTGATTAGAGAAACTTATTTTATAACCACCTGGTATATATGGCATATATATTAAAAATAGTAAAACTATAAGTATTGCCAAAGAATAAAATTATAATAAATAAATTTTTTAATTTTCAGTAAATATTTTAATAGTGTTTTGTTTTTTCAAGTGTTTCAAACCAGAAGGTATATGCTATTTACCTAAAAAAATCCAGAGGGTATATTGGCATATACCCTCTACTACAGCCCTGCCTCCATTTGTGATTGTGGAAGTGGATGGGTTGAATAAATTCAAGGTAGAACCAGACAAATTCTTGGAGGGTATGGATGGGTGAACTGTGTAGGTTTGTTTTAGTTGATGATATATAAGCTTTCTTTCTTGCATCATTTGCTATTACTACTACTAAGTTGCACTGTTTATCTCCCTATGAAGAAAACGTTAACTTTTGTTTTACTAAGTTTGTTTTGAATGTTAAGAATTCTGCTGTGTAACTTTCTGTTGCTGATGTTTTGGCAAAAGTCACTTCTAAGGCACTGACAATTTATTCAGTAGCAGCAAGCATCTCCCCCACATCCAACCTATGGGAGGCACAGAGGCTAGTATTTCTCAGTAATTTTCCTGATTGTTTTCCCAATTTTGTGTGTAGGGTAAAAGAAATAAAGCAGTTCAATCTGCCTTTTTTTTATTACATTTTGAACGTGTTTATAATGAATAGATTAGCTGTAGTTGGACTGTGGCAAAAGGTATTCCAAGCCTTTTTAAACTGCAGGGAATTTGGTATGCCACCATATTTTGGGTGTTCTAGTAGTTTTGAGTTAGATTTTGGTATGGCTTTTTCTGCTGCATACAATATCTTTTTTTATGACTTACTCAACTGCTTCGTCAGCTAAGGGCTGTTGGATTATTTGTGGATCAAGTGTAGCTAATTTTTTATGTTTCCCAATCTGATTTCTTGGTGACTTATTGTGGAATTCTACTAGGGTGATAAGAGGATTTATTGGGTAATTTAATTATTATAGAAAGATAATGTAGTGGATCATTAGTAATCTTCCACTTTAGAGTGAACATAGTGTTGCTAAACAGATAGTCAAGTCTACTGAAGTGTTTTTTTCTTAAAGGAAGGAAAGAATGTAGATGACTCATCATTTAGATCAAGAAAACTGTTAGGGTCTAAGAATTATGCAATTTGTTTTTCTCTTTGATCAGTGTGATTATTATTCCATAGTGTGTTTTTTCTTTTTTTTTTTTTTTTCTTTAATGAGAGGTATCAGAACCTATTAGTACTTAGTACTGTTCTAGGGTTGGAGGTTGAGCCAAAAGAAGATATTTGTTGACATTAGACTTGAACTTCTGTAGACTGTAATTTCAGGAAATATGTATGAAGAAAGGTTGATCCCGAAAATGGCAGTTGAATGAATAAACGAGGAAGATGAAAAGTTGGTTCTATGAGTTTGAAGTTGGACAGTAAATGGATGTTGGCAGATAGTGGCACATGTTTTTGTTTGGACTGTTTTGAAAGGGAGACCAGGAATTATAGAGTCAATTCAGAAGAACAGTGCCCAAGAGGAGATTACCAAGTCTCTGACAGGGAATATCAGAACGGACATATGCACAAGTACCACCTTTGAAGTGAAAAGAATCATACAGTGAATAATTTGGGCAATTGATGGGCAATAGTTGAATCAACCGATAACTGAGATTCTGTCAGAAAAAGTACATGGGGTTTGGCAGACTGCAAATGGAAATGGACATTGTTTAGATTAGAATTGAGACCACGTATATTTGTGAAATGAATTAGGAAGTGTTTTGGAGGTTTAGATCTTTTTTTGCAGATAAGCTTACTCTATTAGTTTGACAATTCATGGTGTATTCAATAGTAAGAAATAGTGGGGGGGGGGGGGAACATGCTGTATGAAGTAATAATATTTTTGGATATGGCGTATACATGGTAAGAATATACCCGATCCATGACATAATGTGGCCTCGACAATGCCTCCCGCATACACACAACTCGGACTCCCACCAGTCACTGTCTGGCAGAGTAGAGGTAGCAAGATTATACACTAGCTGATCCGGAAGCCTCCTAAAGAGTTATCAATAGGTTCAGTCTGGTGTACTAACTAGCGGCTGGCCTGAAAACACCATTTTAGAGCTGTACCCTCGAAATGTAAGGAAGATTGAATCTCGCCATGATGTTCATCATAACCTCAAAAGTTATCAGTCATACTGCATGATGGAAGAGATGGGGAAGGGTTGACCGGAACTTAGCTCTGGAGACTTAACATGAATTCCATCACTTCAAGCCTCCAATAAGCAAAGTGGTGGTATTGCACCTGTTGATGAGAGTCATCTACCACCTAGTATTGCCTGGTAACACAGAGGGGCGGCATTCCTCCATGTGGTGTTGGCACCACACCTCGACCCCAGCTTACATTGGTTCACACCTGGGTGGTCACCCACAGTGTGTTAGTAATCCTGGGGGTTATACCCAGGATTACTAACAGTCCCACCATCGTGAAGGTGCAAGCAGAGGATCTAGATGTCACCGACCGTCCGGACTTCGCTGAAATTTGGACCACTTGATTTGAGTGTCACCCGAATATCAGTTCCATCAGCATTTTAGACTCCGAGGTATCAAGTACAGCTTGTCTGGCATATCTAAGAGAATGTCTGTGATGACCTTAAGGACCAAGAGCTGATATAAACTCTAGTAGGGTTATTAGACTGGAATGGGGGGGCACTGAATTAAACCAGTGACATATACAGAATGGATGAGTAAACAAAATGTGTAATATAAATTAAAAAAAAAAAAGAGTAATGAGTAATATATTTAGAAAGGATAGAACCCATCAAACCAACGTGAGTGATGGCTGTGTAGCTGTTCTAATAAAACCACCTATTCTTAATAAACATATTTTACTGATATTTTACCTATCTTCCAGGATACAGAAATGTGTGGATAGTTGCACAATAAGACTATCTAGCTCATTTTGTCGGATGGTACAATCTGGTGGGATATATAAGAAGCAAACTGTGATATGGATGTAAATACCTATTCAGACTGCTGCTGAATCAAGAGAAGAGTTCCGTAATATATGTGGGTTTATTAGAACAGCTACACAACCATCATGCATTTTGTTTTGATGGGTTCTATTCTTTCTCAATATATTACTCTTTTTTTTTTTTTTTTTTCACATTACACATTTTGTTTACTCATCCATTCTGTACGTGTTGCAAGTTTGATTCAGTGCCTTCCATTCCAATCTGATGACCCTGCTAGAGTTGAGATCCACTCTTCAAATGGGCTAATCTTAAATCAGATTTCACTTACACTTTATCTATAACTCAATTGTCCCAAAACTGGGGTTTTTTGGCGTTAAGCACCTTATCAGCCAATGAGTTTTATTTTCCTTCATGGAACTATATAATCAGCATTGTCTCTCAATTTCTATATGGAACAAAATCGGTTGGTATATTCTCCATTGAAATAGCTGGTTCAAATTCTCTCTGGTATGACTCCACAATAGGATTAAATCCCTTGATTGGTTTTTTCAAGATTATCACTAGTCCTTTTCAACTCACTGAATATTGATCCTGATCTATTTATAAAGAATAGAAAGTACAAAGTCAAAATCCTTCACAGAATTCTTGCACTGCAGTAGCTGACTTTTTGTTAAATTACTGTATTAATGACCAATTAATACCTAATCCTTAGTTTAATTTTTGCATATATCTGTCCCTTAGCTCTAATATTTATCTTTCTCTTATTTTGTCAATCTGATATGTGTGATATCAGATTGAAAAAGATATCTGCAAACCTTTTAGGCTTTTGCCATTAAGAGTGTTTGTGTGTGTGTGTGTGTTTTTTTTTTTTTTTTTTGATTTGGTAGTTGTTGGCGCATCGGCTTCTGTGGCCATATTGCACCTCCCAAGGTTTTTGCAGTACTTTGATCCAAGCCCGAGGCGGGAATCGAACTCGCGACCTTTGGGTTGCCGGGCAGGTACTTTACCCACTCGGCTAGCCCGGTCGGCTGTGTGTGTGTGTGTGTGTGTGTGTGTGTGTGTGTGTGTGTGTGTGTGTGTGTGTGTGTGGTTGAATATGCTGTAAATTTATCCAAATAAATGGATATTTATTTATGACACAAACACAGTTCAAATATCTTTTGAAGGCAGGCACACATAGGAATGTATTTAAGGTAAGGTTATATAGATCATCAATATTGGCTTGAAAACTGGGATAATCTATGCAATACTACCAATTATAGCATGGTGATTCCATTGAAGTAGTGTGTTCATTGTTTATTAGCATTAGTAGAGGCATTTGATGCAATAAAGCAAGCTTATGCAGCATCAGCCAAAAAAAAAAAACACTTCCACTTCACCCCTCTGTTCGTTCGAAATACCTGTCCAGATGAGCCTTAAACTTATTTAGGCTATCAACCTCCGCGACAAGGGATGGAAGTCTGTTCCACCAACCAACCACCCGCCCGCCGGCTAAAGGCAAATTTCCGCACATCTATCCTCTTAGAATCACTTAGAAAGTTAATTTCTTAAACTTTCTAAGTGTTTCTGCAGTGCTGAGGTTTAGTGATTTTCACTGCTTGTTTTTGTCTTTTTTTGTGAAGAATGGTTTTTCCCGTTTCCATGTCTTCCTTGACAAAAATTCGTAGGACAGGATTATTTGCAGTTTTTCTGTTGGTTTCCATTTCCTGTTGGTGATGTGGCATACTGAAAATAAATGAATTACTCCTTGTTTTTTAAGTTATTTTAACATCTCCTAATCACACACATCTAACAGCTCCCAGTCTGAGGTCATTCATTTAGAGATGTTCAGCATTCTGTGGCCATCAGAGTTACTGGTAGTCTTGCAGAGAGTTAATATTTAGAAGCCACTCCAAATTTTCTGCATTGGAGATCTCAATGAGGATATTTTCTGACCTGAGTCTTTTTAAAGACTTGGGATATCCAGCAATGCTCTCTAATTCCTTTTGAATTCCACTGCTATAATTTATAAATGAGAAGAATTCAGGGAAGTAATTGTAGACATTACTACTCCTTTTACACTAAGAAATATTGTTACAAGGCTTAAACCCAAATGGATGTCAGATGAGGCTTGAGACGCGAAGAAAACTGTACAAGATTATAAATTATCAGATAATACAGAAACCTACAGTAGATATACACTAGTCTGCAATTAAGTCACAAAGCAAGCTAAGGCATATTATGAGAAGTCTCTGGCAAAGATGCAAAGAGGAGAAGAATTCTTGTATATGTACCCACATCCATATATGTATATACAATAGGAGGAAGGGGATGAATCATATTGGTCCACTAAAAATGAATGCTTTAACTGTTGATGATCCTGTTCAGGTTGAGGATAAACTAAGTAGATATTTTGCATCTATATTCATATGTAAAGAATTCTTTTAGAGATGGGGATGCCAGAAGTGTGTCAAATGCTAACAGAAACAAAAATTATTTTGTGTTAACTGAGAAGAAAAACTGTTGAAGCAAAAAGTAAACAATTTTATTGATAACTTGTAATCAGATTCCGGCAAATTTATTTTCACTGGATTTGCTCCTGTAAAACTGTATCAATTGTGGATCAAAGATGTATTTCAGAATGAATGTGATGGCAGACTGAAATTTAGCAGCATTGTTGAGCTGTAGCATTCTCCTATTTAGATATAGTGTAGGTTCATTTTGTTTTGTATAAATGCTTTAGATTCAAAATGTTTCAAGAGCTCTCATAAGGGCGGTCTTGGTTGCTATTCGATTTTATAAAAATGCCTTTTTAGGAGATTCACAAACAGGGGCTCCACTCAAGTGGAGCCCCTGTTTAATTTTTTATGTTTAATTACACTTACATTATGTTTAATTTTTTAAACATAATGTAAGTGTGTTATACATGCTGAAAATGTGAGCTTTTATAAGCGTTGAAAATCACACAGTTGGTAACTAGGATAAGATGTGTTTTCAACCCTAGTTCAGACTCAGGAGGTATGCCATGCTTATTACAGAAGTGGATGTCTCCTCTGAGAGATGACAGTCATTTGTAGCATCCAATCATTTTTTAATTCAATAGTTATAGCATAAAATAGTACAAATCATAACAATTTAAAATTAAAAACCAAAACTGGCAGTGAATATCTGCAACATACAAAGGACCCTATCAGCCTCTATATAAAGCAAAGTTAATAATAATCATACTAATTTTATCTGTTTTAAATAAATAAATATAGTTTTAAATTAATATATATATATATATATATATATATGTGAAATATGAAAACGAAGAAGTGGAAGGAAAAAAAAAAAAAAAAAAAAAAAAAGGAAAAAACAAGGAAAAACAGTACATGTACCTGAATGTGCAAAGCAGCAAAACAGGATACATGTATATAAATAAGTGTCACCAATGAAAGTAAAATAAAATAAAATAAAAATAAAAATAAATATATATGGAAAATATAGATAAAAATATAGATAAATATAGATAAAAATAAATATAGAAATATAACTTCTCCATCTATATTTATTTTTATTTTTATTTTATTTTATTTTACTTTCATTGGTGACACTTATATATATATATATATATATATATAATTCAATTAATCCAAAATTAAATAAAGAGATAAAAAGTAATCAAAAAATATATTAAAAATAAGAAAAAATATATATATTAAAATAAATAAGAAAAAATAGTAGAAAAGCTAACATCACTGGCAGCAGAAAAGCACAATCCACTACATGTTGCTTATAATAAGCTAAAATAGGATGTTTGCCAGCAGCATGGCAAACCAGTAGAGTGAAAAAGAACTCAACCAAATAAAATAACAATAACAGAAAAATATATGGGGGGATAAAGAAGAAGAGAGTAGTTTTGAAGCAGCGTTCCTAAAATAATTTAGAAAATTTAGTGGCGCCCCCTTGATGGCACCAGTTTCCGAATTACGTGAAATCTCACTAAGGTGGAAACGTAGACTAACAACGTTACATGACCAAATAAATTGAAAATAATAATTAATAAAATGAAATGAAATAAAATAGGCTGACCATTATGTCCCATCTGGACAGAGGAACACGAGGCCATATAATAACACTCAGAGAATCAATGCATTTCGAACGCTAAACAAATCCATGCAATGATGGAATGATACTAAGATCAGACCGCCTGATGCAATAGATTTGCATAGCGGTGGTCCTTATGCAGCGAAAAATAATAAAACAGAAAGCCTGGTACTTGCATGGCCAAACCACACTACTAACAAAACAATAGTTGAATTGAAAATATATAGAAACAAATTAGGCTATAGATGGCAGTACAAACATAGGGGTAGCGTGACGATGTGCTAACATCGCCACGCTACCCCTATGTTTGTACTGCCATCTATAGCCTACGATGTGCTAACATCGCCACGCTACCCCTATGCATATATATATTTATTTATTTTATTCTTTTTTTTTTTACTAAGGTGTGGAGTTGCTTTCAATGGAGAACATATGTTAAGAAAAAAATTTCAGAGTTAGGGCAGAACGGCAGACACTTTAAAATTTAACCCTAATTCATGATTTTTTCTCGACACTGCCCTATACTTGTTAAAGAAGTCAGCAGATTTCCTACTCTTAATGTCATTAGTGCCAATGTGTACAACAATATCACCTTTTGTAGTCTAAAAAGGTTATATCTGCTGTATGTCATAATTTTTGTTTCATAAGCCCCTAGAATTTTACTGTGAGATGATACATTATTGGCATTAAAGGAGGAAGTTTAGTCTTTGTTTTTTTAGAGGCAGTTTGCTTAAGATGGAATGTCATTGGTTTGGCTGAAACAAGAAGAAGAAATGAAACACTTATAAGTTTATCAAGTGGAAATCTGCTGTACACCAATGGAAACAGTGAAAGGAGTGAAGGTGGAGTTGCGTTTCTGGTCCATAAATATTTCAAAAACAACATTTTGGAATTCAAAAGTACATCACCAAGGGTGTCAAGACTAATACTCAAGATTTCTAAGAGGTACATGCTAAAGATTATAATGATTTATACACCAACATCGAGCCATGATGATGAAGAGGTTGAAGAAATGTACACCGAAATCGAGAGCCTTCTAGATGAGCAGAAAACCCACTATGAGACTTCAATGCTAAGGTTGGAAAAACAGCGCAGAAAGAGGAACTATAGGAAATTTTGAAATTGGTAAAAGAAATGAAAGAGGTGAAAGACTTGTGGAATTTGCAGAATCTCAAGGACTGTCAGTAATGAACACTTTTTTCAAGAAAAGGATGAACAGAAAGTGGACATGGAAGAGTCCAAATGGATTAACTACTAATGAAATCGACTTCATCCTCACTAACAGAAGATATATTGTGAATGATGTTACCGTCCTGAATAAGGTATATGTTGGAAGTGATCACAGAATGGTAAGATGTACACTTGATATAGATGTAGGAAAGGAAAAAACTGACTCGAGTAAATAATACAAAGGTCTTTGAAATAACAAAGGAGGAGAAAAAGCAGTATGTACTGGAACTTAAGAACAAGTTTGAGCTTCTGCAGACTGCTCAGGACCAAGATATTGACGAGGAATATTACAACTCTCTGAAAGTGATAAAGCCCAAGAAACCTATAGGGAAACAGAAATCCAAAGAAGAAAAAATTAGCATAGAACCAAAGACAACAAATGAAGAGCAAGAAAAACACTGACAGGGAGAAAATTGAGTATACTGAGTTATGCAAAGCCATTAGAAAGATACTCAGAGAGGACATAAGAAGATTTAACACAAGAAAAGTAGAACAAGCATTAAGGGAAAACAAAGGATTTAAATAAGCAGCCATATAGAAAGACAAATGATACCGAAACTGAAGAATAGCGATGGTGTACTTATAAACAGCAGAGAAGGCATAATTCAAATAGCAGAAGACTACTATAGAGAATTATACAAGGAGCAGGGGAATGATGCCAGCAGTGGGGAAGATGGATTGCAAAGTAGCAACACATACGACATACCCAGTATTCTTCCTGATGAGGTAGAACATGCATTGAAGAAAATGAAGAATCAGAAAGCCCCGGGGGAAGATGAAAGTTACTGTAGAGTTGTTAAAATTGGGAGGAAGAGACATAACACAAAAACTGGCAAGTCTCTTCACAAAGTGCATTTAGAAAAGGTGTGACGCCTAAGCAGTGGAATAATGCAATCATAGTTTTGCTGCATAAGAAAGGAAATAAATCAGAAATTGTAAATTATAGACCAATTAGCTTGTTATCCCACATCTACAAGTTGTTCACAAGGCTCATTACTAACAGATTAGAACGAATACTTGATGAGAATCAACCGAAAGAGCAAGCTGGCTTTAGGACAGGATTCTCAACTATGGATCACCTTCACGTAATATCACAGCTAATGGAGAAAGCAAATGAATATAAAACACCACTATGCCTGGCATTTGTGGATTATGAAAAGGCATTTGACTTCATACAGCATAAGGCAATGTTTCGGGCACTGGAAAGACAAGGCATTGATACCCCATATATTATGATTTTGAAGAAAATATATGAGAGTGCTACCCCCTTTATTAGACTAGACAAAGACAGCAGGAAATTTAAAATTGAGAAAGGAGTTCGACAAGGAGACACAATATCTCCGAAGCTGTTTACAGCTGCCCTTGAGGAAGCTTTCAGAAGATTAGACTGGTCGCAGAAAGGAGTCAATGTGAATGGAGAGTACCTAAACCATTTACGATTTGCAGATGACATTGTGGTCATAAGCCACGATCCCAAAGAATTAGAGGAAAATCTTAATCAATTATGCACAGCTAGTAAGGATTTTGGACTAAAGATGAATATGGCTAAAACAAAAGTAATGATGAATAAGTATGCCACAGAAAGGGAAATAATGATTGAAGGAGCAGTAATTGAAAAGGTGGAGTCATATACTTATCTGGGACAAGTTATTAGCTGTAATAATGATAAATGGCTGGAAGTCAAGAGAAGAATAAATTTTGGATGGATAGCATTCAGGAAATATAGTCACCTACTGAAGAGCAATATCGCAGTTTCTCTGAAACGTAAAATAATGATCCAATGTGTACTCCCCACCATGACTTACGGATATGAAACTTGGGCACTCACCAAAAGAATGGAAGAGAAGCTGAGAACTACACAGCGAAGAATGGAACGAATCATATTGGGAATCAGACTATTAGATAAGAAGAGAAACACATGGATTAGGCAGCAAACTCGAGTAAAGGACATTCTTATCAAAAAACTAAAGAACTAAAATGGTCTTGGGCAGGACACATAGCTCGAAGACATGATGACAGATGGACTAAGAAAATAACAGAATGGTATCCAAGAGGAGCTAGAAGAAAACCTGGAAGACAAAGGCGGAGATGGATAGATGAAATTCATGAGTTTGTGGGTAGTAAATGGATGGCCAGTGCTCAAAACAGAAGGAACTGGAAAGTTGCTGGAGAGGCCTTCATCCTGCAGTGGATTGAAAATGGATGGTGATGATGATGTTGTGGCTTTTTCTTTTTTTGGAAAGATGGGATACCCAGTTCCATATCTTCCTGTGCACTGATGTCTAGAAGTTGCTAATCTGGTTTATTAAAGCCATTTATGTCAATATATTAGGAGGGGAGGTTAGGATACACCTCCTAATATATTGATATGCATGGTTAACCGACAGGTGACTGGGAGAGCTGTTAGAGGTAATTATTCCATTGTATAGGACAATGGCTAATTTGCACCTTGGGTACTGTGTACAGGTCTGGAAGCCTCATTTTAAGAAAGCTGTAAAGCTGTTGAAAGAGGTAGAGTACAAAATGGTATTCTTACCAGGAATTATTATTTATTATTATTATTAGCTATATGGTGCAAGGAGGCCTGAGGCTTATGCTGCACCAGCCAAAAAAAAAAAAATTCTGAATTACCGAGAGAGAGAGAGAGAGAGAAGTCAGAAGTAGAAAGGAATCACCAACAAAGGGAAGAATGATAATATCCAGCTCAAGACCATGGGTGTCCCAAGGCCATATTCCCAAGATGTGAGACCCTGGGGTTAATGACTAAGTTCGGCAAATTGCAGTTCCTGGAAACTAGCATTAGCATTAGTTGAGACACATGATGCAAGAAAGCAAGCTTATACAGCATCAGCCAAAAAAAAAAAAAAAACCTTTCCATTTCACCCATCTGGTCACTCCAAAGGTTTATCTAGTTCAGCCTTAAATTTATTTAAGCTATCAACTTCCACAACAACAGATGGAAGTCTGCTCCAGTAATCAACTACACACTAGCTAAAGGCAAACTTCCATACATCTATTCTACAACTTCTACAACTGTCTTTCCTCAATGTGAATCTATGCCCTGGGTTCTTAATCTGAGCAAGCAGGCTCAATGCTGACATATCCAGTCAGCATTGAGCCTGCTCAAAGCATTCAAGGCCTTATCGTAGGTGCCTAGTCTCCAGATGCTGCAACTTGCAGAACTTAAGGCTTTCTTCATAAGCATACACCCTTTGCTTCTCTCACCAATCTTGCTGCCCTTCTCTGTACTTACCAGCAACTCTACATCCTTCCTAATTTGAGGCTTCCAAACCTGTATGCAGTACTCAAGGTGTGGCCTGACCATTGCCTTATATAAAAGCATAATCACCTCCTTGTCTCTGCTAGCAAAATTCCAAAATACCTGCTTTGGCAGCCCATCTGCACTGCTCAGAGAACTTCATATTTGACTGCACAATTACCCCCAGGTCTTTTTCATTCTCCACCTCCCTGAGTGTAGTACCACACAGTAGGTATGTTTCTTTTGGGTTACTGCTACACATATGCAGTACTTTGCATTGGTCAATGTTAAACTTCAGTTTCCACTTCTCAGCCCATTTGCCTAACTTTTCTAGATCCTGATGAAGTAGCATACTGTCATTTACAACACTGTCAACCTTTGTATCATTTGCAAATTTGGACATTAAGTCTGATATACCTTCATTGATATCATTTATAAATACACAAAACAACAACGAACCCAGTACGAAACCCTGGGAGACTCCAATAACATTAGTTATTATTTGTTATTTAGGTTTTTTTTAGGAGCATTAGCAACTAAGGCCATATTGCTCCGGGGATATGCAGTGGTCATTCCCTGACCTTTCTGCACCCTCCATATTTGGTGATCATGGGCACGAACCCCAGTCTAATCAAGAAGCATGTGCTATGCACTGCTGCTCCTGCCCACCTGATTAACGTTAGTCCAACGTTGGACTAATGTGAGGGGAGTCCCCCAGGGTCAGAGTCATTAGACCTATCTATACCATACTCCCACTCTCATTTCCCCTTTCCCAGTGTTTATACCACACCAAATAGACTCAACATTGCACTGTCCACCAACATTAATTGGATGCACTTCCTTATATTTTATGTGTTTCTTAACTAACTGAATAACCCCTCCTCCCTTCCTGTCCTGTCTATCCATTCTGTACACATTGTACTCCCCAAATTCCAATTCTGCCCTGCTTATATATGTGATACCACGTGTCTCTGATATCCCAACAATATCTGCCTTTGATGTCTTTATTAGCACTTCAGGCTCATCAAATTTATTAACTATACTCCTAGCATTGGTATACATGCAAGTATACATGCACCCGTTTCTACTCTTAGTTACTCTAATACAGCCCATGTATTTACTTGTTCCACTATGACTCCCAGCAGTCCTGGAAATCGCTACTGCCTTGCTTTCCAGGCTGCTGCTCAACTGCATTTCAATAGGAGCAGTGCAAGAATCATTTTCACCTACCTAGGGCTACCGTTAATCTATTAGTCTGTGAATCCCCCCAAGGTAGCAGTTTACCGATCCACCTAACTCTGCCTTGATAGCAACAGCAAATATTTTTGCACCCTTTATATTTAAGTGTATCCAAACCCTGTAGAAGCAGTCTCTCATGTTAGCACGCACAGATCAGGCTGAAAAAAATTCTACCCCGTGAGCCTTGCACAATATCTCCAGGGCTGAATTGATTGAAAGGGATCTCATCATATACACCTTCACATTGTGTCTAGGCAGAATTGTAGGCACTTTCAAATTTAACCCTAACTTGTGACTTTTTTTCAGCATTGACCTGTACTTGATAAGTAAATTTACAGATCTCTTACACTTAAGGTCATTAGTGCAAATGTGTACAATAATATCACCTTTTGTGCCCTTAAAAGATGATTTCTGCCCTAAAACGTCATCAACTTTTGCCCCTGGTAGACATACCCTAGTCCTGTTCCACCTATCCTTTTTGCATAATATATTCCTCATCTCCCTGACAATAGAGTCACCAACAATTAATAGTTCCTGTGGGACCAATAGATTCTGCCTTGGAGATTAGTGCTGCTGTCTTTTCTGTCTCATAGAGAGGAGTGAGCTCGGGAGTTGAAATTTTTTTTTTTTTTTTTTTATGAAAACCCCAAAAATCAGAGGTATTAGAACCTATAGTACTTAGTACCATGCTTTGGTTGGAGGTTGAGAAGACGAAAGAAGATATTTGTTGACATTAGACTTGAACTTCTGTAGACTGTAATTTCCAGGAAATACATATGAAGGACGGTTGTTCCAGAAAATGGCAGTTGAATGAATAAATGAGGAAGATGAAAAGTTGGTTTTGTGAGTTTGAAGTTGGACAGTAAATGTATGTTCCCTGGTGGCGGTACGTGTTCGAACTGTTTTGAAAGAGAGAGCGGGAATTATAGAAGCCAATTCAGAAGAACAGTGCCCATGGCAGTATCTGTAGTAAAGGCATGCAGCAGAAACAGTGCATCTATGAGACAGAGTGGAGAGACTCTGTCTCATAGAGAGGAGTCATTAATTAATCTAACTACCCTCTTCTGAATGGAATCTATAGGACTGAGAGAGGTTTTGGGGGAACCGTCCCAGATGTGGGAAAAATATTCCATGGTGGGAAGGATTTCCGATTTGTACAGAGTGAACAGCTGTTTGGAAGAAAAGTAACGCCGAGAGTGAAAGACAAAACCAAGTTTTTTAGATGCAGAGGAAGCAATATTTGTAATGTGCTTGTGCCAAGAGGGATTAGAAGTCACGGTAATCCCCAAAAGAGATAAATCATCTTGCCTAGAAATCGGAAATCAAAGATAAGCATAGGAGCAGAAGAATCCTTTTTACGAGATATAAGACAAGACTGAGTTTTAGAAGGATTGAAATCAACTAAGTTGTCGTTGCGCCACTGAAGAATTACCTGGAGATTGGCATTTAAGGAATTGGTAGTGGATATTCGAGAAGTTGAAGCTGGCTGAGCAGGGCAAGGATTTTCAAAAAGGGAGAATGGAATGAAATGTGCTATCATCGGCAAAACTATGGAGTGGATTTCCAGTCAATGGAAGAAGAACATTAATATACAAGAGGAAAATAGTGGGGGAAAGAACTGAACCTCGGGGGATGCCAGCATTAGTGGAGAAGTTAGAAGACAGAGAGCCATCTATCATCACCCTCAGTGGGCGATCAGAGAGAAAACTGGATAACCAATTACTAAATACAGTTGGCAAACCATAAGATGGAAGCTTGTTTAGAAAACCTTTATGCCAAACATGATCGAAAGCCTTTCAGATGTCAAAAGAAACTGCTTGTGTTTCACCGAACTTTTCCATTGAATTTGTCGATAAAAGGGTAACAAAAGCAGAATATCACAGTGGATCCACACTGACGGAATTCATACTGGCGAATGTTGATCAGACAGAAGGTTTCTAGGTAGTTTAAGGGTTGGTAGTTAATTGATTTCTCCATTACTTTAGAAAGAGTAGAAGTAACTGCATTGGAACAATAATTGGATGGTAAGGATTTGTTACACTTTTTAGGAACTGGTTGGACATGAGGAAATTTCCAAGTAGAAGGAAAAACACCTGTGGAATTAGAAGGTGAAAAAAGGTGGCAAAAAACAGGAGTAAGTTCAGGAGCACAGGTTTTGAGAACAATTGTAGAAATGCCACCAGGACCTGGAGCTTTCTTAGCATCAAGATTCATCAAAATTCTTCTGGCATCTTTTAGCATTAGCATTAGCATTAGTAGAGGCATTTGATGCAAGAAAGCAAGCTTATGCAGTATCAGCCAAAAAAAAAAAAAAATAATAAATAAATAAATAAATAAAAAATAACCACTTCCACTTCACCCCTCTGTTCGTTCGAAATACCTGTCCAGCTGGGCCTTAAACTTATTTAGGCTATCAACTTCCACGACAAGGGATGGAAGTCTATTCCACCAACCAACCACCCGCTGGCTAAAAGCAAATTTCCTCAAGTCTATCCTACATCTGTCTTTTCTCAATTTGAATTTATGCCCTCTCAGGTGATTATTCTGAGCAAGAGGAAGAATCCCATCAGAATTGAGCATGCTCAAACCATTCAAGGCTTTACACACCTCTATCAGATCACCTTGCTGGTGCCTAGATCCCAGACACTATAATTTGCAAAACTTAAGCCTTTCTTCGTAAGGGCACTCCTTTGTTCCATTCACTAATCTTGTTGCCCTTCTCTGTACTCGTTCCAGCAGCTCTACATCCTTCTTGAAACAATGCCTCCAGACCTGTATACAGTACTCTAGGTGTGGCCTGACCTTATACAAGGGAATAATCACCTCCTTATCCCTGCTAGAAAAATTCCTATATATCATCGACAATACACCATGAGCTACTCTTGCAGCCCGTCTGCACTACTCAGAAAACTTCATATCTGCCTGAACAACCACCCCCATGTCCCTTTCATTCTCTACCACTGTCAGTGTAGTACCACAGAGTTGATACGTTGCTCTGGGGTTGCTGTTTCCCATATGTAGTACTTTACATTTGTCAATGTTAAACTTCATTTGCCACCTCTCAGCTCATCTGCTCAACCTTTCCAGATCCAGTTGCAGTAGCATAGTGTCAGTAGTGTCCTTGACAACCCTGCCAACCTTCGTATCGTCTGCAAAATTGGACATTAAGCTTGATATACCATCATCAATATCATTTATAAATACAGAAAACAATAATGGACCCAATACTGAACCCTGAGGGACTCCACTAATAACATTAGTCCACGATAAGCAGTGTCCATTAATTACCACTCTCTGTCTTCTCCCCCTCCACCACCCCTTTATCCATAGCAGCAATTTGCCTCCAATGTCACACTGCTCCAATTTGTGTAGCAGTCTTCCATGTGTAACAGTATCAAAAGCCTTTCTAAGATCCAAGTATATAATATCAAAGCTATTCCCTGCATTCAGTTCTTTTGTGACTGCATCATAGTATCCAATCAAATTGGTCAGGCAAGACTTCCCCTTAACAAAACCATGCTGTGTCTGAGCTATAACTGAAGTCTTGTCTATATTGATCCTGCAGTGCTTCTTTAACCAGTGCCTCCATTAATTTCCCAGGAACAGAAGTTAAACTAACAGGTCTATAATTATTGTGTCGCCCTTTGATCCTCCTTTATGAATTGGGGTCACATTTGCACATCTCCAGTCCATGGGTACTTCCCCTGAGTCCAAGGAAGCTCTCATAATTATGGCTAAGGGTTTGCTTACTTCCATTGCTGCCTCCTTTTATATAACTGGATAAATCCCATCCACCCCAGGTGCCTTTCTTGTAATTATCTTCAACAATTTCTCCTCCACTTTACTCTCAGTTATTACAAGATTCTCTAGCTTACTGCCAGAGTTGAATACACCTCTGGCATTCCCCTCACTGAATTACTCCTAATGTGTGAATGTCGATGCAAAATATTCATTCAGTTTGTTAGCTACCTGAACAGGATCATCAACAGTTGAACCATGAATATCAAGTGGACCAATCTTATACATCCCCTTCCTTCTAGAGTTCACATGAGTAAAGAACTCTTTGCTGTTTTTCTTTGCATCCCTTGCCAAAGATTTCTCGTAATCTGCCTTCGCCTGCCTAACATCCTCTGTAACTTGGTTACAGATCAACTTGTATCTATCATAGGCTTCTGTGTCACGTGTTAATTTTTATGTATCCCATGCATTTTTCTTCTCTGCCATATGTCTCATTAGTTCATCTGACATCCACTTAGGCCTAAACCTTGAACAATATTTCATAGTTGGTATGTAAAGCCTAGTAGCTTCCAAGATAAGTTCTTTGAATGCTTCCCATTTTGAATTTGCTGTTGGTAACATCATCATCAATGAAAGCAATAACCCTTCCCTTTACCCCTAATGGTAGTTACCTCTTTGAGTAAATCCCACTTCAGCACAGTGTGATCACTGCCACCTAGTGGTTCATTTACCTGCAGATTCATAATGAATGAAGAATCACTACTGATAATCAAATCAAGAGTATTACTCCCTCTATTTGCCTCCCGAACATGCTGATGTGAAAACAATCATCCAATAAATCCACAAAAGCCTTGCTAGTGTGTGAGTGACCGGCCCCCAAATTCCAGTTAATATCTGGGAAATTAAAATCCCCATTATAAGACTTTCTGATTTACTGGCCCACTCTATTTCCCTGTACAGTTTCTTATTATACTCATCAGAGTCATTAGGCCTATAGCACACTCCTACTCTCAATTTTGATTTTCCAATGCCTATGTCACACCAAACTGACTCGACACTGCACTGTCCAGCAATGTCAACTGGCTTCACTTCCTTGGATTTTATGTGTTTCTTAACTAATAGCATAACCCCCTCCTCCCTTCCTATCCCGTCTATCCTTTCTGTAGACATTGTACTCCGCAAATTCCAGTTCTGCCTTCCTTATATCTGTGTGACACCACGTCTCTGAAATCCCCACAGTATCTGCCATTGATGTTTTGAGCAATACCTCAAATTCATCAAATTTATTTACTAACCTCCTAGCATTGATGTACATGCAAGTATACATGCACCTGTTATTTTTCTTAGCTACCCTAACACAACCCATGTGTTTACTTGTACCCCAATGATTCCCAGCAGTCTCTGAAATATCCTGTATCTTATTTTCCAGGCTGCGGCTCATTCCAATAGAAGCAGTGCAAGAATCACTTTCACCTCTGCCAGTGGCTACTGTTAATCTATTAGTCGTTGTATCCCCCCAATCTAGCAGTTTTCCGACCCACCTAACACTGCCTCGATAGCATCAGCAAACATTCTTGCACCCTTTCTATTTAAGTGTATCCCATCCCTGTAGAAGCAGTCTCTCCTGTTAACAAGTACAGATCCTGTGGCAGCAGCATAGCGTCAGTAGTGTCATTACCAACACTGCCAACCTTTGTGTCATCTGCAAACTTGAACACTAAGCTTGATATACCATCATCAATATCATTTATAAATACAGAAAACAAGAATGGACCCAACACTGAACCCCGAGGGACTCCACTAATAACCTTAGTCCACGAAGAGCAGTGTCCATTGATTACCACTCTTGCCTCTCCCACCCAACCACCCCTTTATCCATAGCAACAAATTGCCTCCAAATGCTCCAATTTGTGCAGCAGTCTTCCATGTGCAACAGTATCAAAAGCCTTTCTAAGATCCAAATATATGATACCAAAGTTATTCCCTGCATCCAGTTCCTTTATGATCACATCATAGTATCCAATAAAATTGGACAGACATTGGTGTACACACAAGTATACATGCACCTGTTCCTATTCTTAGCTACTCTAACACAACCCATGTGTTTACTTGTACCGCAATGACTCCCAGCAGTCTCTGAAATACCCTGCATCTTGTTTTCCATACTGCTGCTCATTTCAATAGAAGCAGTGCAAGAATCACTTTCACCTCTGCCAGTGGCTACTGTTAAACTATTAGTCCTTGTATCCCCCAAAGCTAGCAGTTTTCCGACCCACCTAACACTGCCTTGATAGCATCAGCAAATATTCTTGCACCCTTTCTATTTAAGTGTATCCCAACACTGCAGAAGCAGTCTCTCCTGTTAACAAGCACAGACCAGGCTGAAAAAAATTCTACCCTTTGAGCCTTGCACAATCTTTGCAGGGCCGAATGGATCGACAAGGCTCTCATCATATACTCCCTCCTATCGTGTCTGGGCAGAATTGCAGACAATTTCAAATTCAACCCTAATTCACGGCCTTTTTTCAACAGTGACCTGTACTAGTTAAGTAATTCCGCCGGTCTCATGTAAGTTATGTAAGTGAAAGTAAGGATGTGGTTTTTAAGTGGACAAGATTTCTATTCCTAAACACATATATTCATTTTGCAACTGTTACTCCTACAATTTTAGTTCACAACAAATTTATTCTCCACACATTTCAAGAAGATCCCACGCGAAGATTATGCAATTGGATGGGTTGAAATGAGTTTCTGGATTAGTCATTTATACAGTGTACTGTGACTGCCATTTGTCCAGTAGAACTTGATCATATGAGCTCTTCATATTCATTTCTGTTTTGGTTAGGAGAGCCTGATAACCCGTCCAGATCCTTCTGAATAAAGAGAGGTGTAATTTAATTTTCTTTTTTCCTTATGGGCTTTTTACTATTGACGTCATTATAAAAAATCATGATGTTGAACTTAACTTCATGATATCTTCGGGTGATGATATCTTGGTCAATATCATAATTGATTTTCTGGTAGGGACTGATTTGTTGTCTCAGATTAAGGATTCAGATTCTCAGGATTCCTGGAACTTTTCTGTTTCAATACCATGATTCCCACCCAACACAGAGCTCATATAGACACCTATACTCTGTCAAGCAATAAATGAAGTTAGAAGTAAAATGTTTAACATTAGGATTAGTAGAGGCATATGAGGCAAGAAAGCAAGCTTATGCAGCATCAGCCAAAAAAAAAACCCAAAAAAAACCACTCCCATTTCACCCCTCCTTTCGTTCCAAATACCTGCCCTAAATTTATTTAGGCTATCAAATTCCACAACAAAAGATGGAAGTCTGCTCCACCTATCAACTACCTGCTGGCTAAAGGCAAACTTCCACACATCTATCCTACAACTGTCTTTCCTCAATTTGAATTTATGCCATCTCAAGTGATTATTCTGAGAAAGAAGAAGAATCCTATCAGCACTGAGCATGTTCAAACCATTCAAGGCTTTATACACCTCAATCAGATCACCTTGCAAGTGCCTAGTCTTCAGATATTATAATCTGCAAAACTTAAGCCTTTCTGTGTAAGATCAATCCTTCGTTACATTCACTAATCTTGATGCCCTTCTCTGTACTCGTTCCAACAGTTCTACTTCTTCTTAAAATGAGGCCTCCACACCTATATACAGTACTCAAGGTGTGCCCTCACCATTGCCTTATACAAGGGGAGAATCGCCTCCTTATCGCTGCTAGAAAAATTCCTGTATATCACTGACAAGACACCAAGATCTACTGTTGCAGACTGTCTGCACTGCTCAGAAAACTTCGTATCTGCCTGCACAGTTACCCCCAGGTCCTTTTCATTCTCTACCACTGTCAGTGTAGTACCACACAATTGATACGTTACTCTGGGGTTACTGCTTCCCATATGCAGTACTTTACATTTGTCAATGTTAAAATTCAGTTGCCACCTCTCAGCCCACCTGCTCAACTTTTCTAGATCCTGTTGCAGCAGCATACTGTCATTAGTGTTATTACCAACCCTGCCAACCTTTGTATCATCTGCAAACTTGGACATTAAACCTGATATACCATCATCAATATCATTAATAAATACAGAAAACAACAATGGACCCAACATTGAACCCTGAGGGACTCCACTAATAACCTTAGTCCACGAAGAGCAGTGTCCATTGATTACCACTCCTGCCTTTCCTACCCAACCATCCCTTTATCCATAGCAACAAATTGCCTCCAAATGCTCCAATTTGTGCAGCAGTCTTCCATGTGCAACAGTATCAAAAGCCTTTCTAAGATCCAAATATATGATACCAAAGTTATTCCCTGCATCCAGTTCCTTTATGATCACATCATAGTATCCAATAAAATTGGTCAGACAAGACTTCCCTTTAACAAAACCATGCTGTGTCCAAGCTATAACTGAAGTCTTGTCTATATGATCCTGCAGTGCTTCTTTAACCAGTGTCTTCATTAATTTCCCTGGAACAGAAGTTAAACTAACAAGTCTGTAATTACTTTTGAAGGAAGACCATAGGATTCACTGAATGAAGTTTACTGGGAATGGCAGAAGGTGGTTTATCAAGATTATTAAGAGAAGAGCTTGAAGAAAAGTAGGAATTTGGCAGGTGGCTTTACCTTTAGTTCAGCTGATAATAAAACTACTGGGTTTTAAGAGAGAGATAGGAATACAGATGGACAAAAGTTGCGGCCAATTGATTTGGCAAGAGACCAAAATACTTGACTACCTTTGGGACAAGAAGTACCTACCATTAGCCTGTCAAAATGTGGTTTGGAGTGATTCATAACTGCTTTACAGTTGCTGAAAGTTTTAGTGTAGACAAAAAATGAACCTTGAGATTTAGATGCAAGCCAATTGCAATATGCAACTGTCTTGTATATATTGACATATGTACAGAAGATTTTAAACAGTAAGCTAACCAAAGAAAAGAAATCTTGGTCATCTTGTTTTGCCTTCTTGTAATGCCAAACAACAAAAGGTTGAGAGGCTCCACTGTAGAAGAGACCATACCAAGTTGTGATCTGAGCTGCCTAGAGGACCACTCACCTTGACCATGTACTTGGAATGGTTGTTCTTGAGAAAAAGATCAGGAGTATGGCTGTGTGGTTAGGATTGTTTGGTATTAGGGTAGATAGATAAACAGTCTGAGAGAGGTCATTAGTAATTGCAAAAGCCTCAGCATCTCGACCATCTGGAGTTATGAACATTAGAATCACCAAGTAAAATTATCTCACTGTTAGGAAAGTTGTACTGGAGATAGTCAAGTTTAAAAGAGAGGAAGTCAATGAGTTCCAAGTGATTTGTGCAGTTGGGAGAATAACAGAGCCAACAGATGAATTTGACAGAATGGAGTAAAGAAATTTTAAGCCAGAAGAGATATTTCAAATTACTAAGTCTCTGACAGGAAATATCAGCATGAACATATGCACAAGTATAACCTCTGAAGTAAAATGAATCATACACAGAATAATTAGAACAACTGAGATGAGTTAATCTCAGTTGCTATCAATAATTACTCAGTTGCTATCAATAATTACTCAGTTGCTATCATAATCAGTCAACTGAGTTGACTAATCATGCTGTATTTAAAATTCCTTTAATATTGGTATAGCACTATTCACATATAGTTGTATGCAATGCAAATTATAAATACATTTAAAACTAGAAAATCAGTTTTATAAATAAAATATGATAAAAATTCTATACAATTGCAATAAAATTGAAATATAATATTCTATTGCAATAAAATATGTAAGATTTGGCAAGTAATATTCTTTTCTTTAGCCATACTTATTTATGCCTGGCAATCTAAATAACTACATGTCATGTGGGATTGGCCATGCACCCCTACATTACTATGTGACTGATGGGAGAAAAAGGAAGGGTAGATCACATTCTGATGTCATATCTATTGATCTGCTCCTCTCCCTTTATGTCTCCTACTGGATATTATCACAATGAAATAGGAGACTGAAAGACACAGTATATATGAGTATCCCTGTATAAATTGCTCTTCAGATTGTATACACATAGCTAATGTTGATAATGCTGGCCATTTACATATCCAACAACACCTTTTTGTCTCACCTATGTAGTTCACATCTGATTCTAAACAAATAATCTTATAAATCACACTACTTCTGAATATTTTAGGTGTGGTGGATTTAATTGGGATGCAGATGTCTGTAATTTTCTCTCAGACAGTTATTTATGTTGAATGTTATACTGTTCAGGTATTCTCACAATCCTTTGTGACACGCCTGGATAAAATGGCATGAAGGCTACACTAGTATTTAACAAGATGCAATCTATGTTCATTACTCCTGACAGGACACAGATTCTTTCTGTCAACCAATTTGTAAGTAGCTGTCTCTGAAACCTGCTCACCTCCTGCCTTCTATCTTCTCTCATCCTGAAATGTAAGCAGACCATTAGGACCAATACTGTGGCATTCTTAATGGCTGGATCAGAGGTTCTGAGAGGCCTTAAAATTTTTCATAAATATCATATGCCCCCATCCCAAGTGCAAATATATAGATTTTACATAAAATTTAGCAATGAACATACAACCTTTTATAAATTAAAATATACTTCAATACATTTAATCTCAAAGAAATAAAATATGAATAACAGAAATAAATAAAAATCACTTCATAACTGAATTAGTGGGATGGTTTGTCCATATTTTGTTAAAATAATGCTTCATGAAAGCAACAAGTCCCCCTCCCCAAAACAAACCAAATATGCCCAGGGGGGGGGGCAAGCCTCCCAGACATATGTTTGGGAACCTCTGGGCTGGAGAATGGCATGTAGGATAATTTGAAAATTGGCCCACACACATTGGATTTCTGTATATATTACAGCATGTAATCAACGATTATCCCTATGTATTAAAACATCTAAAATTGGCAGGGCTCAGTCACACTCCACGTCTAAAGTAAATTTTATGAAGGGGAAAGCTTGTTCAAATAATTTAAAATGTCTTCTTTTTGCCCCCTAGGAATGATAGCAAAAAATTCCATCAATGAAATGCCTCCATGTCGAAATTTGATAATTTGCCCCTCAGCTTTCTCTATACTTCCTCTAATTCTTCCACAGTTTGCAAGGTGCACACTTATGCAATCCCATGGTGGCCAACACTGATTTATACTTATACATGTTTTCATTAAAACAATAGTGTTATTCAAACATACATTTATAACTTCACATATGCTAGAAATGTTTAATTTAGTTCTCTCTCCTGATGTCGAATATATTAACCCCAGGGGCTCACATCTGATGAGTATGGGCTTGGCATACCCAGGGTTCTGAGCTGGATATCATTATTCTTCTCTTTCTTGGTGATTTCTTTCTACTTCTCTCTCTCAGGGTAACTCAGAAATTATTTTTTGGCTGGTGCAGCATAAGCCTCAGGCTTCCTTGCACGATATGGCTAATAATAATAATAATAATATTTACCAAAACCAATTTTACAAACATTCCATAAATTAGAGGAATACATGTATGCAATGAAACTATGTCAAAACACAGCAATATTTTCTCCTTGCAAACATCTAGTTTTTGATACATTGCAGGAATTCTACATTCAAACTGATAGGCAACTCAGATTTGTCCATAGTGGCTTAATAATATTGCCAATATATTTGGCTAGTTTATATATTTAGCTGATCTAATGCACAATATAATGGAGCATAATGGAATGTTTGGTTCCATGTACTTTCAGTAATCCACAAAATTTAGATATCTGACATCCTGAAGCATGTAATTTCCAGTAGATATTCTTCTTATTGTTCTGTTTACACACCCATTTATTTAAGAGCAAATTCCCTTCAGTTTCCAGTCCAAACGAGGGGTTGTGCCTAATTACTTTATATGTGTTGTTAGGTAAATTGTGGCCATTATCAATCCACTGCAGGATGAAAATCTCCTCAATGTTCAGAGAAATGGACCATAATCTGCCACACTTATCCAGTGTGGGTTGGCAGATCAACCATATTTAACAGTCAGGGACTTGAACCCCAGTCTATTCAAACAGCGTGAGCTACTGCACTCCTGCTCCTGACCACTCGGCTATGGAGGCCTCCTATGTGTTGTTATCAGTCAGCAATTCCAGAACCTTGTTATTATATTCTACTCGATCCATTACTACCATTCTGCATCCCTTGTCTGCCATAGCAAAAATAAATGATATCTGGGTCTTGCTTGTTTTTAAGGCATAATTTTGCTTTTATTCAGATTTGGCACTGACCTCTGAATAGAATTAAGGCTATCTGCTATCCTCTGTCAAACTTCACCTGGAATGTACCATAAAGCTGTCTCTATTCCCATTGCTATTTGGGAAATAGGATAATTAGCAATAGGCCATATACCAGTTTTTGACCAGCATCATTGTTTTTCAAAGAGAGTAGGGGTCTACTGAAAGAGATTCATGATTTGAACAGTCCTCACATTCAGTAAATGATGAAGTCATGACTCAAGTACAAACTTTGGTACAAAATGACTGAAGATGAACTGTTTGAAGAATAAGACTGGAAAAGTGGAATGCTTTCATCATGATAATGCAGCATTACATTCATCACTACCTGAACAGAGTTTTTAGGCAAAAACACAAATTGCTCAAGTTAAGGAATGTTCCCCCCTCAAGTTCAGTTACAAGAAGCTCCAAATATGGGATTTTTTTTTTTTTTTTGTTGTTTCCTAGACTGAAAAATACCCTGAAAGGGTGTTCTGATGATGTTTAAACAAAAATGAGTAATGGAATGCTCAGCTTTCAGGATTTCAAAATCATCATCATCATCAGCCATTTTCAATCCACTGCAGGATGAAGGCCTCTCCAGCAACTTTCCAGTTCCTTCTGTTTTGAGCACTGGCCATCCATTTACTACCCAAAAACTCATGAATTTCATCTATCCATCTCCGCCTTTGTCTTACAGGTTTTCTTCTAGCTCCTCTTGAGTACCGTTCTGTTATTTTCTTAGTCCATCTGTCATCATGTCTTCGAGCTATGTGTCCTGCCCAAGACCATTTTAGTTCTTTAGTTTTGATAAGAATGTCCTTTACTTGAGTTTGCTGCCTAATCCATGTGTTTCTCTTCTTATCTAACAGTCTGATTCCCAATATGATTTCATGATGATTTCAAAATCATCTTTCCGAAAGTGCTTCAGAGTGGGAAAATCATTGGGCAAAATGTGTTATCACAGAAGGAGGCTATTTTGAAGGAGATTAAGTCATTCATCCCCATAAGTATGCTTATTTTGTCACTATGTTGTAACAGTTGTCTGGGTATTTTTTGAACAGATCTTATATGAAGGGATCTCAGTAAAATGAACAAAGGAGGTATAATCTCAATGGAGGGGAGATAAGAACCAAGGTGGACACAAATATAGTCTCATGGAGTAAACAGAGACTGGATATTGTGAAGTTTATTTTTGGCAGTGAGTTTGGTAATTTTCAAAGCAGAACTGGATGGTCACTCTTTTTTTTTTATTTTATGGCAAAGGAAAAAGTAATGAGTGGCTTGTAGAAATTTTTATTATTGGAGCTGCAGAAAAAATCCGCTTCTTTGCATCATTTATATCCACTCTAATACTAATACAAATCTAATTAACATTAAATACTTTAATTTCCAAAAACTGCCAAAGAAAAATTTATTCCTTACCCCTTAGAAGTAATTATATCAGTCATTAGCCAAACAACTTTTCTTATTGTGGTATTTCAATTTCTTTTGAGTTTTAACTTAAAGATAAAGCAAACAATGCAAAGAAGCTCTACTATACATATACTGCTATGCATCTACTATACATATATTAAAATATATAAAACTGGAAAGAATGCAACATAGCCAAATCAAATAAATAAAAAACAAAAAAGATATCAAACTGATTTGATAAAGTAAAAGTAACTAGCAAACATTAAGAAAATGGAGCCTTGTGCAAAAGCACAATTCTGTACAATAACAAACAACTAATTAAGAGAATTCAAATTTAGAACATGCTGAGAAACCGTTATTGTAAGAAACTATATTATTATCTATATTAGAATGAAATATTACAATATTAAATAACATTTAAATCAGCAGATTCCTTTAAATAGATGTAAACTACACTCAAGTTACAAAACAAGTTCCAGGAGTAGAATACAGAAGAACAAAATTGCTGAAAGTTATAGGCACATGATGAACAGCATGGCTGTGAAGAATGGTTCAGAAGATATGGCAGCTAACTGAAGGATGGAGGAAAGGTATCATAACTTTTGTCTGGAAAAAGAAAGGCAATTCAAATGTTGTGATTTATACTATCAAATTACATTTCAACATACACTATTACACAAAAAAAGTATTTGGACACCAATACTTTTGAAGAGATAGACATATTTCCAGAAAATCAACAGCATATGAACCACTCATTGGGCTAAAGAGATTGGAGATTCTACTGGAAATACTTTCAACCAATTTAGAAATATTAGGCAGAAGTATTAGTTATTTTATGAATAATGCATTGAAGGCAGTTGTTTCACTTGAAGAGATCTGTTGGCCATGACATCACACAGGATTCCAGTTCATCCCTAAAATATTCCACATGAACATTTTAGGGGTGAACTAGAATGGTGAGACAGGACCTGTGCAAGGTAAGGCAATTCTTCAATGTCATTTGTAGCTCAGATTTATCTTGTTGGTATATACAGGAAGTACTTTCATTGAATTACCATAGTAGGTAGTATAGAAGTATTAATTTGTCCAAAGTGTCAATCACATCATTTACTTCGCCATTATTATAATTTTTTTTTTTTAGGAGCTGTTGTTATTTGGTTTTTAGGAGCATTTGCAACTAAGGACATATTGCTCTGAGGTTATGCGGTGGTCATTCCCTTGACCTTTCCGCATCCTCCGTATTTGGTGGTGACGGGCTCGAACCCCGGTCTAATCAAGAAGCGTGTGCTACGCACTGCTACTCCTTCCCACGTGGCTACAGATGCGCCTTTTTTAGGAGCATTAGCAACTAAGGCCATATTGCTCCGGGGATATGCGGTGGTCATTCTCTGACCTTTCTGCATCCTCCGTATTTGGTGGCTCACGGGCTCGAACCCCGGTCTAATCAAGAAGCATGTGCTACGCACTGCTGCTCCTGCCCACCTGGCTAAGGAGGCGCCTTGGCCATTATGATGCTAAGTGCTATGACCAATGGGCTCAGTCCAATCATGGGGAACAGTCTCCCACACCATGATGCTTTCCTTCTGTAAACTTCTTATTTAGGATGATTTACTCACAAAAAATGGTTTTCTCGAAACACTGGCCAATCAATCGTCTGATTTGAACAGTGTACAGTATGCCTCACTCCTTCATAGGACTTCTATTATCCATTAGTCCAAGTATGATGGGCAAAAAAAAAAAAAAACCCACTGTAATAAACAACCAAAGTTATTTTGTTATTGGGGGATTGTTAACTACAGTTCTATCATGGAAATCAAAGCTGTGATATGTTCTACAGATAGATGAAGCACTGTCATCTGCTGTTGAAGACAGGAGCTTCAACTTCATTCCCTGCATATGAGACTGCTTAGATACAATTTAAGGATTGTTAATCTATCTCTGTGTAAATGGCTTAGTCTATCAGAATTGATTTTGCAGTTTTATCACTCTTTGAACTCTGGAAGGTTCAAAACAAGTGCAAATAACATGCAATAACAATAAATCTGGCAATCAGTCAAACTCACTGATGCTTCTTAAGCTCCACACTGTTATCTACTACTGCTCTACTGGCAGTAATAGATATCTATTGTTCTATCTTAACATCTTTACAGAAGTTCCTACTTTGCATGTTGCTGGTCAAAACTACTCTGGTAGTGTGTGTGAGGGGAGGTGTCCAAATATTTTTGAAAGTATAGTGCATAATCCAATCAAAAAGCATTTGAAATAAAACATGGATATGTATGGAATTATGCTGATATTTTAATACAAAGGAGAGGTAGAAAAAGACTCAACGTCTGAGATAAATAATCCTTTGAAACATGCCTAACTGAAATAAATCAGAAAATACTGTTATAAATTAAATCTCTATGAACACTCTTATGGAGAGATTTAATGACAATTTCTCAATTACACTAAAACAGGGCAATTTCAAAGATAATGTGTTTAAGTATATATAAAAAAAAATAGTTATAAAACTGAATAAAGGTATGCATATTCACATAAAAAAGTTTAACTACAATTCAAGAGTTTACATTCTGGATGGATAAAAGAATACGATTTTACAATAGGAAAAGCAAGAATACCTATATCATAATTTGTTTGTGTGGGATGCATGTAAATTTCAGTAAGTTCTATTTTGTTGTTGTTGTTGCTGCTGTTACTATTATTTTATTATTATTAGTAGCAGTGACATATTATGCAAGAGAGCAAGCGTATAAAGCATCAGACAAGAAAAAAAAAAAACCTTCCCACATCACACGTTCATAGCCCTAAATTACATCTCTTTCTTCCTTGAATTTTGAGGTGTTTAAAATTATCCAATTTTTACAACAACAGAAGGGAGTTTGTTCTAAAAATTAATCACCAACTGAATGAAGGAAAACTTCTGCATATCTATCCTGCAACAATCCTTCCTAAATTTGATTTAATACCACCTCAGATGTGTAGTCTGAGCAAGAGTAAGAATGCCATCAGCACTGAGTTTGCTCAATCCATTCAAAGCCTTAAACATTTCAATCAGATCACCTCTTGGGTGCCTAGAGATGCGCTGACCGGGCTAGCCGGGTGGGTAAAGTGCCTGCCTAGCAACCCAAAGGTCGCGGGTTCAATTCCCGTCTCAGGCTTGGATCAAAGTACTGCAAAAACCTTGGGAGGTGCATTGTGGCCACAGAAGCCTATGTGCCAACAACTACCAAAAAAAAAAAAAAAAAAGCCTAGAAATGCTGAAATTTGCAGAACTGAAGAATTTCTTGTTCAGATCACCCTTTTGATAACTTCACCAATCTTGTTTGTTGTCCTTCTCTGCACGCATTACAGCAGGTCTACATCCTAAAATTAGGACTCCAGACCGGTACACAGTACTCAAGATGCAATTATGACCTTATGAACTAAGATATATTGTTCAAGGTTTAGGTCTAAATGGATGTCAGATGAACTAATGAGACTTGTGGCAACAAGAAAAATGCATTATACAATTCCAGGTCTGGAGTCCTCATTTTAGGAAGTGATGGAGAACTGCTGGAATGGGTGCAACCAGATTAGTGAAATGGGGGGGAAAAAAAAAAAAGAGTGCTTTTATGCTGCAAACTGCAGTGTCTTCAGACTAGGCACCTACAGGAAGATCTGACTGAGGTGTTCAAAGCCTTGAATGGATTGAGTAAGCTGAATGTTAATGGTATTCTTCCACTGTGCTGAGATTACACACATGAGGAGGTATAAATTCAAGATTAGAAAAGATGATTGCCGAGTAGATGTATGGAAGTTTGCCTTCAGCCAGTGAGTGGTTGACTGTTGGAACAAGCTTCCATCTGTTGTTGTAGAAGTTGCTGTTGTAGGGTGGATAATGCAACGTTGAATTAGTTTGGTGTGACATAAGCACTAGGAAAGCAAAATTCTGAGTAGGAGTGCGCTATAGGCAAAATAACTCTGATGAGTACAACAGCTGTGCAGAGAAATAGAGTGGGCCAATAAATCAGATTGTCTTATAATGGGGATTTTAACTTCCCAGATATTGATGGAACTTGTAGATTGGTCACTTGCACGCTAGCAAAGTTTTGTGGATTTATTTGATGATTGTTTTCTTCAGCAGCATGTTCGAGAGGCAACCAGAGGGAGTAATAACCTTGATCTGATTATTAGCAGTGATTCTTCATGCATTAAGAATCTGGAGATAAAGGAACCAATAGATGGCAGTGATCACAGGGTGCTGATGTGGGATTTACTAAAAAAACCCTTCCCTTTACCATAAGGAGTAAAGGTGACTACAGTGGTTTCAGCCAGTTTTTAAATTCTATACAGTGGGACCAACTGATGATATTACCAACAGCAAATTCTAAATGGGAAGCATTTAAGGAGGTAATCTTGGTAGCTATTAGACTTTTTGTTCCAACTAAGATATATTGTTCAAGGTTTAGGTCTAAATGGATGTCAGATGAACTAATGAGACATGTGGCAACAAGAAAAATGCATGCGATGCATATAAACTATCAGGTGACACAGAAGCCTATGGTAGATATAACCTGGTCTGTAATCAAGTTATAAAGGAGGTTAGACAGGCAGATTACAAAAAATCCTTGGCAAAAGATGGAAAGAAAAAACGGCAAAGAGTTCTCTTATGCAAACTCTAAAAGGAAGGGGAAGGGGAGGATTGGTCCAATTGATATCGATGGTTCTACTGTTGTTGATCTTGCTCATGTAGCCGACAAATTGAATGAGTATTTTACATCTATATTTGCACATGAGGAGATGTTCAGAGAGGGGAATGCCAGAAGTTTATCAAACTGGCAGGAAGCTAAATAATTTCATAATAACTGAGAGCAAAGGGTAGTAGAAATTGTTGAATTGGAATATAAGAAAAGCACCTGGGGTGGATGGAATCTGTCCAGTTATATTAAAGGAGGCAGCAAAGGAGGTAAGCAAACCATTAGCCATAATTATGAGACCAACATTCGATCTAGAAGAGGTCCCCATGCACTGGAGATGTACAAATGTGTCCCCAATTCACAAAGGGGGAACAACGGGTGACCTGAGTAATTACAGACCTGTTAGTTTAACTTCTGTTCTGGGGAAAATAATGAAGTCTCTGATTAAAGAAGTAATGCAGGACCATCTAGACAAGACTGCAGTTATAGTACAGACACAGCATGGGTTTGTTAAGGGAAAGTCTTGTCTGACAAATCTAATTGGATACTATGAGGTGGTCACAAAGCAATTGGATGCAAAAAATAATTTTGATATCATATACTTGGATTTTAGAACAGCTTTTAATACTGTTGCACATGGAAGACTGCTGCACAAATTGGAGCAGTGTGGCATTGGAGGCAAATTGCTGCTATGGATAAAGGGATGGTTGAGTGGGAGAAGACAGAGAGTGATAATCAATGGACACTGCTCTTTGTGCACCAATGTTATTAGTGGAATCCCCAAGGGTTCAGTGTTGGGCCCATAATTGTTTTCTGTATTTATTAATGATATTGATGAAGGTATATTAGGTTTAATGTCAAAGTTTGCAGATGATACGAAGGTTAGCAGGGTTGTTAATGTCACTAATGACAGTATGCTACTGCAACAGGATCCAGAAAAACTGAGCAGATGGGCAGGAGGCGATCAGGTGGCAACTGAAGTTTGACAAATGCAAAGTACTGCATATGGTTAGCAGTAACCCAGAGTAACATAGCAACAGTGTAGTACTTCATTCAGGGTAGAGGAGAATGAAAAAGACCTGAGAGTAATTGTGCAATCAGATATGAAGTTTTCTGAGCTGTGTAGACAGTCTGCTAGAGTAGCTTATGATGTTTTGTCAATGATATACAGGAATTTTTCTAGCAGGGATAAGGAGGTGATTATCCTCTTGTATAAAGCAATGGTGAGGCCACACCTTGAGTACTGTATACAGATTTGGAGTCCCCATTTTAGGAAGGATGTAGAACTGCTAGAATAAAAGAAGGGCAACGAGACTGGTGAATGGAACAAAGTGTTGCTCTCACAAAGAAAGGCTTAAGTTCTGCAATATGCAGTGTCTGGGAGACTAGACACTCTTGAGGGGATCTGATTGAGGTGTATAAGGCCTTGAATGGTTACTCACATACAGTACCTTGCATTTGTCAATTTTAAACTTCAGCTGCCAGTTCTTAGCATAATCTTTTTTAGATATTGTTGCAGTAGCTTACCCTGATTACTGTCATTACCAACCCTACTAACTGTATCCTCTGCAAATTTGCACATTATGCCTGAAATATCTTCATCAATATCATTAAAAAATATGGAAAACAACAAAGGGACAAGCACTGAACCCTGGGTACACCACTAATAACATTAGTCCATAAAGTGCAGTGTCCATTAATAACCACTCTGTCTTCTTTTTTTTAACCCAGAGCAGCAATAACTTTCCCTTAATGCCACCATTTCTCCAATTTGTATAGAAGTCTTATGGGCAACAGTATCAAAAACTTTTCTGAAATCCAAGTGTAAAATAAAAAATTATTTTTTGCATCCAGTTCCTTTGTTACTGCATAATAACAGCATTCCTGTCTAGGTGGGCCTATATTACTTCTTTAACAGTGATTCCATTATTTTCCCTGGAACAGAAGTTAAGCTAACAGGTCTGTAATTACTCATGTCATCCTCCTTTATAATTGGGGGATACATTCACACATCTCCCATCCATAGAGACTTCCCCTGAATATAAGGATGCTCTCCTCTAATAAATATGGCTAAGGATTTGTTTACCTGCTTTTTTGTTATGGGGGTTTTCTAGCACAAGGACTACTTAGGATATATTGCACCTATCAGGGTAATTGTGGAGACAGATGATGGCTGCACAGGAATCAGTTATACAGTTAAATTTGTTTTAGGAAAGGAAAGCATTCAGAGACATCTGTGTCATTACCTGTGATATGGGGAGTGATAAAGATTCTTGGAGATCACAGAAGAAACTGAATGCAGCACACTTAGCATTACCGAATAATGCACATTCAAAGTGCAGGTGTCATATTCAATGAACAAGGCATGTTCAATGAGTAGGTGAAATTATCCTCCACAGTGTATGCACTTGGAGGATAATTTCTTGTTAGTAGAAACAGATGAGTGAGGTGAGTATGACCTATTCAAGTTCTCACTAGAATTCTTTCTTTTTTTCTATTTTTATGGAAGCTGGGGGTCCAAAACTGGTTTGGGTTTAAGTTGAAGCAGATTGTTGTTGGCTTGCATTTTCCATAAAAGTGTCCATTGTTCTATGCATATTCTCTTTACCTTGCTTCTGTAGTCAGTGATGAGATGTATCAGCTCATGTCTTATATGTTATACAGTAAAAGTCTGAAAATCCGGACCACTTGGGGATTGGGTAGATCCGGATTCTTGGGCAGTATTTTTAAAATTCATATTTAAGATGGAATAAAGAAGAGATGACCAGGTAAATTTTGGCACTTTATTCATTAGCAAATAAACCATGCTTCATTTATCGAAATGAGCAGTTTTAAAGAAAAATAAAGTTAACACCTGACAAAGATGTAAACATAAAAATTTTCACCACAAAAAAAAAAAAAAAAAAAAAATAGCGGGTAATGCTTGAAATCGTGTTTAAAAATGAACAATGTAAAAGAAAAATACAGTATATAAATGAAAGCAGAAAATACATATTTTATATATATTAATTATTTGATTTTAGTTTATTAACAAAACATTTTCATATAAAATACAAAGTTTGAAAAACGGACAAATATTTATTCATTCTTTTCTGAAATTTCTGTTGCATCTGTTGCATTGCTTGATGCTTCTACTGCTTTCTTCAAATACTTTGTATATCATCAACTCATTTACGACTTTGTTGCATCTGTTGTATTGCTTGACGCTTCTACTGCTTTCTTCAAATACTTTGTATATCATCAACTCATTTACAACTTTGTAATTTCTTTGTGATAAAGTTATTATGCACCAAGATGTGCATGCATGACATCTGGAAGACTGAAGCCATTGTTCTGTTCCATAAATTTAATAACTGTTTCAGCGGACTTTTCTGCTGAATATCCCAAGATATCTTTTCTTCTTCAACTGTGTCGTTTTCTTCACCAGATTCTTCTGAATAATTCTCTTCTATCTTATTAGGAGTTATAATGCTTTGAATAATTTCCTGATCAGTGAAAGTTGCTGCAACTTCAACTTCAGTTTCTGAAACTGTTAAATTATGTCTTATGTACATAATTTAACAGTTTCCATCAGTTCTTTCACTCCAGATGCCTTCAGCTTTATGTGAAATCCTTCAAAATCTTCGTTTTGATTAGATTATAGATCTGCAAACATCATGTTCAGCCATAACTTTCACCACACTCTTAAAAGAGTTACAGGCTTGACTGCATTCCATGCAGTCACAAGTGAAAATGTTGCATTGTTGTTGTTGTTGTTGTTGTTATTTGGTTTTTAGGAGCATTAGCAACTAAGGCCATATTGCTCATTCCCTGACCTTTCCGCATCCTCCGTATTTGGTGGTCACGGGCGTGAACCCTGGTCTAATCAAGAAGCGTGTGCTATGCACTGCTGTTCCTGCCCACCTGGCTACGGAGGTGCCGCAGCTTTGTAAAACTGCATTGAAATTCTGAAGGGTCGACATTCTTATGCATCATTTCCGTCATAAAATCATCTTTATAGTGACATTTAAAGTTCCTAATGCCTTCTTGATCCATGGGTTGAATTAATGGTATTATGTTTGATGGCAAGTAACATGCAAACATACTCCTGCAATCAGACACTAATTTTGATTCATGCGGGTGGGCCCTATAGTTGTCGAGAAGTAGCAGGCCAATTTTCTCAAGTTCTGATGAACTGATGAAAAAAAATCACGAACAAACCAATCGCGAAATATATCTTGGTCCATCCAAGCATTCTTTTGGGCTTTATAGGTCACAGGTAAGTTTACAATTCTTTTAAAGGCCTGTGGGCACTGAAATTTGCCAATCACCAAAAGCTTAATTTTATGCTGACCTGAAGAATTAGCACACACATAAGAACGATTACTTTCCTTATTAAGCTTAAACCCTTTTGCATTTCGTTCCTAGTTTCCAGCCAAAGTTTTTGTGGGCAAACACTTACAGTAAACTGCTGTTTCATCAGCATTATAAATTTGATCGGCTGTAAGGTCATAGTCAGATACAATTTTTTCAAATGTTGCACTATATTCTGTTGCTGCTTGTGTATCAGCCGACTGTCTTTCTCCAGCAATATCTAACTGTCTAATATCATGATGAGTCCTGAAATTCCTAGGCCATCCATCACTAAATGTGCATTCTGATTCAATGTTCATTTGCTCCTTAAAAGATCTTGCTTTGGCAATAAGTATTGGCCCAGAAATTGCCATACCTTCTGATCATTTTAACAAAAACCATTCATACAACACTTTATTGAGATTCTCTAATTTTGGCTGATGTAAACTTTTTCTCTCAGCAATTTTATTGTAAGGCTCAAATGAGGCTGTGAATTCTAGAATTTTATTCTTTGCCTTTTTTATATCGTAAATTGTAGACTTTCTGATGTATGTTTCCATTAGAACAACATTGCTCACACCCTTTCTAGTTTCGTAATTATTTAAAGTTTGTCACTCAATTTCAACGTGTTCTTCTTTCTCTTCACACCATGAAGTTTATCTATTTTAGGAGCCATTACTATTGGCTTGTAAATACGTATGCTATATAAGGTAAACAGAAAGAGTAGGACAAAAATTATAGCATTGCCACAGTTTGATTGCTTGTTTCAAAATAGCAACTGCAAGCTCATTTGTTGTTGCTGGGCATCTGTGGCGCTCACACATATCCGCGCGCGCACACACACACGCGCACACACACACGCGCACACACACGCGCACACACACGCGCACACACACGCGCACACACACACACACACACACACACACACACACACAACAGTCCGCTAAATTAAAAAAAGTTCGTGAGTTTTTGAAAAGTCCAGGTTCTTGAGTGGTCCGGATTTTTGGACTTTTAGTATATAAAGAATTGTTAGGTGAGATTTTATTTTTCAAATCTAGGATAGCACTCTGTGAGTCAGTATATATTATGCTTTTGTTAATTGCCAGGCATAAAATCTTAATGGCATAAAACTCAGCAGTATAACTGTGGAGATTACCATTTCACTTCTGTATTGCAGGAAATTCCAACAATGTCTGCGGTATGCTGGCATACAGGAGGGTGTTATGGCCATAATGTCCAGTACTAAGTTTTGCAGTTGTAACAATTTAACTTTGCTTTATGAGTGATAATTATTACTGCAAAGTACATATTATTTAAAATATTTTTCATTTTGAACTTTAAAATGTAAGAATTAGAAATTTTTTTTAAGAAAACAAAATAATAGTAAAAGAACTAAAATATTTTTATTTAGCATTAGTAGAGGCATATGATGCAAGAAAGCAAGCTTATCAGCCAAAAAAAAAAAAAAACCCTTCCCATTTCACGCATCCATTCACTCCAAACGTTTGCCTAGTTCTGCCTTGAACATATTTAAGTTGCTGACCTCCGCTAGAACAGATGGAAGTTTTGCCGAGGGAACATAGGAAGTTTTTAACTCCTATGTTCACTCTCAGCAATTTTGGTTGATAGTTCTTGTTGTTCCAACTATCAACCACTCACTGGCTAAAGGTGAATTTCCAAACATCTACTTTACAATTGTCTACAATTGTAGAATAGATGTGTGATTGTAGAATAGATTTAATTAACAAAATATAGAAAATTAAAATTGGTATACACATAACGGTGAAATGTGCTGTTGCATTTTATAAATAATTAAAAATCATATTGTATCAATTTTGGTTCATTATTTAAATTTAAAAACATACTTTTTTGTTTGACTTTTTGCTTTGAGGATATACTTTTCTTTAAGCATAAATATATAAAAGTTCTTATAAGTATATTTATAATTCATCTTTAAAGCAATTTCACTTTTTATTAAATTTATATTATGCTCTTATTGCATTCATTTTTCCAGTAGCAGTTCATAATTGAGAAAACTCACTCCATGTGGGCATAGCAGAGGAACAGATAGTACAAATGAGAATAATCATACAAAATTTGGAAGTTCGCTGTCTGCCGCCAGAACTATTTGAGATCATTTATCACTAACAGGATGAGATTGCTTGAATTCGTTGTTCAGAAACAATACAAGTGTAGGCTTAATTATAAAATATAAGAATCTATCAACTTGGGGCACCTCTGTAGCCAGGAGGGCAGGAGCAGCAGTGTGTAGCACACGCTTCTTGATTAGACAGGTTCGAGCCCGTGACCACCAAATATGGAGGATGCGAAAAGGTCAGGAAATGACCACCGCATATCCCCGGAGCAATATGGCCATAGTTTCTAATACTCCTAAAAACCAAATAACAACAACTATCAACTTGGATGGATGATTGTTGGGATATCAGAGACGTGGTGTCACACAGATATAAGGGATGCAGAAATGCAATTTGGGGAGTACAACGTCTACAGAAAGGATAGACAGGATAGGAAGGGAGGAGGGGTTATGCTCTTAGTTAAGAAACACATAAAAACCAAGGAAGTGAAGCCAGTCGACATCGCTGGACAGTGCAGTGTTGAGTCGGTTTGGTGTGACATAAGCATTGGGAGATCAAAATTGAGAGTAGGAGTGTGCTATAGGCCTAATGACTCTGATGTGTATAATAAGGAACTGTACAGGGAAATAGAGTGGGCCAGTAAATCAGAGAGTCTTATAATGGGAGATTTTAATTTCCCAGATATTGACTGGAATTTGGGGGCTGGTTACTCACACACTAGCAGGGCTTTTGTGGATTTATTGGATGATTGTTTTCTACATCAGCATGTTCGGGAGGCAACTAGAGGGAGTAATACTCTTGATTTGATTATCAGCAGTGATTCTTCATGCATTCAGAATCTGCAGATAAATGAACCACTAGGTGGCAGTGATCACAGTGTGCTGAAGTGGGATTTACTGAAAGAGGTAACTACCATTAGGGGTAAAGGGAAGGGTTATTGCTTCCGTAAAGGCGACTACGATGGACTGAGACAGTATTTAAATTCTATACAGTGGGACCAACTGATGATGTTACCAACAGCAAATTCAAAATGGGAAGCATTCAAAGAACTTATCTTGGAAGCTACTAGGCTTTACATACCAACTAAGAAATATTGTTCAAGGTTTAGGCCAAAATGGATGTCAGATGAACTAATGAGGCATATGGCAGAGAAGAAAAATGCATGGGATACTTACAAATTAACACATGACACAGAAGCCTATGATAGATACAAGTTGATATGCAACCAAGTTACAAAGGAGGTTAGGCAGGCGAAGGCAGATTACGAGAAATCCTTGGCAAGGGATGCAAAGAAAAACAGCAAAGAGTTCTTTACTTATGTAAACTCTAGAAGGAAGGGGATGAATCAGATTGGTCCACTTGATATCGATGGGTCAACAGTTGATGATCCTGCTCAGGTAGCTAACAAACTAAATGAATATTTTGCATCGACATTCACACATGAGGAGTTATTCAGCGAGGGGAATGCCAGAGGTGTATTCAACTCTGGCAGTAAGCTAGAAAATCTTGTAATAACTGAGAGTAAAGTTGAGGAGAAATTGTTGAAGATAAATAAAAGAAAGGCAACTGGGGTGGATGGGATCTATCCAGTTATATTAAAGGAGGCAGCAAAGGAAGTAAGCAAACCCTTAGCCATAATTATGAGAGCTTCCTTGGACTCAGGGGAAGTACCCATGGACTGGAGATGTGCAAATGTGACCCCAATTCACAAATAAGGATCAAAGGGCGGCACAAGTAATTATAGACCTGTTAGTTTAACTTCTGTTCCTGGAAAATTAATGGAGGCACTGGTTAAAGAAGCACTGCAGGATCATCTAGACAAGACTTCAGTTATAGCTCAGACACAGCATGGTTTTGTTAAGGGGAAGTCTTGCCTGACCAATTTGATTGGATACTATGATGCAGTCACAAAAGAACTGGATGCAGGGAATAACTTTGATATTATATACTTGGATCTTAGAAAGGCTTTTGATACTGTTGCACATGGAAGACTGCTGCACAAATTGGAGCAGTGTGGCATTGGAGGCAAATTGCTGCTATGGATAAAGGGGTGGTTGAGGGGGAGAAGACAGAGAGTGGTAATCAATGGACACTGCTCATCGTGGACTAATGTTATTAATGGAGTCCCTCAGGGCTCAGTATTGGGTCCATTATTGTTTTCTGTATTTATAAATGATATTGATGATGGTATATCAAGCTTAATGTCCAAGTTTGCAGATGATACAAAGGTTGGCAGGGTTGTCAAGGACACTACTGACACTATGCTGCTGCAACAGGATCTGGAAAGGTTGAGCAGATGGGCTGAGAGGTGGCAAATGAAGTTTAACATTGACAAATGTAAAGTACTACACATGGGAAAAAGCAACCCCAGAGCAACGTATCAACTCTGTGGTACTACACTGGCAGTGGTAGAGAATGAAAGGGACCTAGGGGTGGTTGTGCAGGCAGATATGAAGTTTTCTGAGCAGTGCAGACAAGCTGCAAGAGTAGCTAATGGTGTATTGTTGATGATATATAGGAATTTTTCTAGCAGGGATAAGGAGGTGATTATTCCCTTGTATAAGGTAATGGTCAGGCCACACCTAGAGTACTGCATACAGGTCTGGAGGCCTCATTTCAAGAAGGATATAGAGATGCTGGAACGAGTAAAGAGAAGGGCAACAAGATTAGTGAATGGAACAAAGGGGTGCTCTTACGAAGAAAGGCTTAAGTTTTGCAAATTACAGTGTCTGGAGACTAGGCACCAGCGAGGTGATCTGATAGAGGTGTATAAAGCCCTGAATGGTTTGAGCATGCTCAATGCTGATGGGATTCTTCCTCTTGCTCAGAATAATCACCTGAGAGGGCATAAATTCAAATTGAGGAAAGACAGATGTAGGATAGACGTGAGGAAATTTGTCTTTAGCCAGCGGGTGGTTGGTTGGTGGAACGGACTTCCATCCCTTGTCGTGGAAGTTGATAGCCTAAATAAGTTTAAGGCTCAGCTGGACAGGTATTTCGAACGAACAGAGGGGTGAAGTGGAAGTGGGTATTTTTTATTTATTTTTAAATTTTATTTTATTTTTATTTTTTTGGCTGATGCTGGATAAGCTTGCTTTCTTGCATCAAATCCCTCTACTAATGCTAATGCTAAAATAAAAATATATATATATACAGCAGGCCACACTAAAAACTTTGGCTGTCCACATGCAGCCAGTGTTGCATACGTTGTGCACCTCTGGCGTATGAGAAATAAATTTATCAATTATTGAATGATTTGCTCAATTTTTCCATTTTCCTAAAAACAGCCAGAAAAGTCAGTGGTCCCAAAAAATGGATCATAGGATGTTGAAGGTAAAATCATACTACCATTTTGCGAAGCTATTGTGCAGGCAAAATGGTAGTATGATTTTGGATGCAGACACATCATGTTAACACAGTTCTGTCAGTAAATAAAATTAAAAGTGGTTCTGATAAAAAAAAGTTGTCAAATTGTTGAGTTAAGAAAAGAATAGTTGTTTTGACTTATCTTTTTATTATTTATTTCTATTCCTCAAGGTTTAGACTAAGTTTGCAGATGATACAAAGGTTGGTAGGGTTGTTAATAACAGAAATGACAGTATACTGCTGCAACAGGATCTGGAAAAGTTGGGCAGATTGGCTGAGAAGTGGCAAGTGAAGTTTAACATTGACAAATGCAAAGTACTGCACATGGGTAACAGTAATCCCAGAGAAATGTACCAACCATGTGGTGTTACAATCAGGGTAGTGGAGAATGAAAGAGATCTGGCGGGTAATTGTGCAGTCAGATATGAAGTTTTCTGAGCAGTGCATACAGGTTGCAAGAGTAGATCATGGGGTCTTGTCAATGACATACAGGAATTATGCGAGCAGGGATAAGGAGGTGATTATTCCCTTGTATAAGGCAATGGTCAGGCCACACCTTGAGTACTGCATACAGGTCTGGAAGCCTCATTTTAGAAGAATGTAGAGTTGCTAGAATGAGTATAGAGAAGGGCAACAAGACTGGTGAAGAGAACAAAGGGGTGCTCTTATGAAGTTCTGCAAATTGCAGCTTCTGGAGAAAAGACACCTGCGAGGTGATCTTATTAATGTGTACAAGGCTTTGAATGGATTGAGCAGGCTCAATGCTGATGGGATTCTTCCTCTTGCTCAGATGTTGTTGTTGTTATTTGGTTTTTTAGGAGCATTAGCAACTAAGGCCATATTGCTCCGGTGCGGTGGTCATTCCCTGACCTTTCCGCATGTTCCGTATTTGGCCTCTTGCTCAGATTACAAACCTGAGGGTGCATAGATTCAAACTGAGGAAAGACAGTTGTAGAATGTGTGGAAGTCTGCCTTTAGCCAGAAGATAGTTGATTGCTGGACCAAACTTCCAGCTGTTGTTGTGGAAGTTGATAGCTTAAATAAATTCAAGGCAGAACTAGACAAACATTTGGAATGAATGGATCAGTGAAATGGGTTTTTTTGGCTGATGCTGTATAAGCTTGCTTTCTTGCATCATGTGCCTCTACTAATGCTTATATGTACAAGACAATAGCAGGTGAATATTTGGGTTTAGTAGTTTTAATTTCTGGAAAACAGAATTGTTCTTTGCAAAATGAACACCAGCAATGTCTCTGGAGTAAGAGGAAATATTATCAATGCTTAATGAATTTTCCAGGAGCCCTTTCTGAATTTGCTGAGATATTGCAGCTGATGTTTCACCTGGGTCATCATAAAAATCTAGGACTTAGTTTTCTGCACCATGTTTTGGTATCCCATACTTTAATGTGATTGGGAACAGTTTGCTATGGCTTTGGTATATGACCTCACTTGTCAGAGAATAAAAGGAACAGTGTTAGCATATCCTTCAAGCACATTTAAATTCAGTGTATTTATGACTGTTTTTTTTTAGAAGCTGGTGCTAAAACTTCAGTTACAATTGCTTCAGGTTTTTTGTGACCATATTTTTTTTGCAGATTTCATCATTAAATATAAAAGCACTTCATTTCATTCCACAGTCGAGCGATCTGTAGGAATAGTCGTTCTGTTTAGTATAATGAAGTTTTCAGTAGGTAGTAAAATTCCAAGCGTGATGAGTAAAAGGAAGGATTTATCGGACTTTGAAAAAGGACGGATTGTGTGAGCTCGACAAGCTGGTGCCTTGATTTCCCAAATGGCTGAACTGGTGGAGTGTTCGAGAGCTGCCATAGTTAAAGTGTACCAGGACTGGAGTCAAAATGGTCAAACAACGTCCTGACGGCAAAACTGCAAAGGTCAGCGAAAGGTTGATATTAGAGGTAAGCGCCGGGTCCGACGACTCGTACAGGCAAACAGGAGCAGCACTGTTGAAGAGTTGACTACCCAATACAACATGGGCCAACTTGGAACAATATCTGGCATGACCATGCGTCGCACGCTCGCATATACGGGCTATACCAGCAGACAACCCCTACGGTATCCTCTCCTAACCAAGGTTCATTGGCATAATAAAAGACTCGACTGGTGCAAACAGCATGCAAGTTGGACGTTACAAGACTGGAAGAAGAAGGTGTGCTGGTCAGATGAGTCACGTTATTTACTCCAAACTGTGGATGGTCGTGTACGGATTTGGCGTCAACAACATGAGGCTCTTGATCCATCATGCATGGTATCAAAAGTGCAGGCCAGTGGAGGCGGTTGTATGGTGTGGGGCATGTTTCACTGGCAGGAACTTGGACCCCTGGTGCAAGTTCAACAATGTATCAGTGGTCTCCGCTATCGTCAACTGCTTGCTCACTGTGTACACCCCGCTATGTTACACTTTTTCCCGAATGGTGATGGTGTCTTCCAAGATGACAATGTGCCGGGTCATCGGGCACTTGTTGTAGAAATGGTCTGAGGAACACAGTTCTGATTTCCAGCATATCGACTGGCCTCCGAACTCCACTGATATCAATCCCATAGAGCACTTGTGGGACACTATGGAAAGGCATAACAGGTGTCTGGATACACCAATCACCTCCATTCCTGACCGCATTACACACAGCTTGGTTGGCCATACCTCCCGAACGTTTCCAACTTCTTGTTGAATCAATGCCACATTGGGTAGCTGCTGTACTGAGGAAAAAAGGAGGACCTACGAAGTATTAGGTAGGTGGTCATAATTCAGTGATCAATCAATGTATATTTTACTAACCATTATGAAAAATAGATATTTTTTAGGTTTCTTTGAAGAACCAAGTTCTCCTGTAAGCACTACCACAATGGTAAAAATTTAAATGTCAAATGACACAAATTACACAGCTAAAAAATACATCTGCAAAATCTAGCTTAAAACTATAGCAGGGTTAATTTTAGTTCATTCGCTACCAGAGAATGTAGAGTAGTAACGGAAGTAACAAGGGCCAGCAAAAACGAGGAAAGACAGTTGTAGAATAGATGTGCGGAAGTTTGTCTTTAGCCAGTGGGTAGTTGATTGCTGGAACAAACTTCCATTTGCTTTTGTAGAAGTTGATAGCTTAAATAAATCCAAGGCGCCTCTGTAGCCAGGTGGGAAGGAGCAGCAGTGCGTAGCAAACGCTTCTTGATTAGACTGGGGCTCAAGCCCATGACCACCAAATACGGTGGATGCGGAAAGGTCAGAGAATGACCACCGCATAGCCCGGAACAATATGGCCTTAGTTGCTAATGCTCCTAAAAAACCAAAACAACAACAAACAAATAAATTCAAAGCAGAACTAGACAAACATCTGGAATGAATGGATCAGTGAAATGCGAAAGGTTTTTTTTTTTTTTTTTTTTTCGGCTGATGCTGTCATAAGCTTGCTTTCTTGTTGCATCATGTGCCTCTACTATGCTAAAGTACATGTGGAGTGGGGGAGGAGAGATAGTTCTCGGCATGCAGATGTATGCCTAGAACTATTTGTCCAAACGTACGCTATGTACAGTATGTCCTCAGTATGACAGCTAAACATTAAATGTTGCCATTTAGATTTTATGGAGAAAGAGTTCATTTGGCTGACTGCGGGACATTTCAACCCAGTTTTTGGGTTGAGGAATTTTAAGCATTTTTGGGACTGTCCCATGAAAATCATCACAGGTGGTCACTCTAAGTATAACTGTTACACCAAGATGGAAGTGAAACGGAAACAGTTGTATAAGGATAGACAGCGGCCACACCGACTTCACTACCAGATTTTGAACTATTCACAAAAATTACACATGTACACCAACCGTTGCTGAAATAATTTACTTTTAATTTACTTGAATACTGTAAAATATACATAGAACTAATAAAATAACAAAACTTTTCTAAGGCGCATTTAGGGCTAGAGCCTCAAGCTGCGAACAAATTTAGACTATGTATATAAATACATAGTCTAAATTTTCTTTTCTTTAAATTAACTTTAACTTTTCTAAATTAACTTTTCTTTAAATTAATGTAGATTTCTATTTACAATAAATATAAAAATATAAGAATTTATGAGAAAATAAAAGCGATAAAATAATGAAACTAAAACCACTAAAATACCGATAAAACAATGGGACTAAAACCACTAAAGTCCCGAAGCTTTCAGAGGCATCCGCTTCCTTTCTCAACAGTAAGATTTTTATGGTACAACACATCCGTAAATAACAGTAGGCTCATGGCTCACAGTATGTGGTTCCACAGGAGCATGGGCAGTATTCTTCATGCGCACTGGAACCGGAAATGGCTAGGGAGCATGCCAGGCGGAACCGATCATCCCGTCCGAGAATCACCGCCTCAAAGAGGGGATGAATACGAATTCCCTTGTCTCTGTTAATGGTATTGTTCTCAGAAGAACAAATCCACAAGCTCTCAAGCCACTTGCGGTCCAAAACCTATGTGTATGGTCGACGATGACAGCTTCGTTGGGGGAGATCTGATGATGCTTCTCCCAAAAATGTTCCGCTACAGCAGACTTCCCATAATCCACAGATTTTATAGCATTCATGTGTTCCCCCAGATGATCTTTCAACCACCGCCTCGTTTCAGTTCGCTGTAGCGGAACATTTTTGGGAGAAGCAGCAGATCTCCCCGGATGAAGCTGTCATCGTTGATCATGCACATGGGTTTTGGGACTGCAAGTGGCTTGAGAGCTTGTGGATTTGTTCTTCTGGGAACAATACCATTAACAGAGACAGGGGAATTCGTATTCATCCCCTCTCTGAGGTGGTGATTCTCGGACAGGATGATCGGTTCTGCTTGGCACACTCCCGAGCCATTTCCGGTTCCAGTATGCATGAAGAGAATACTGCCCATGCTCCTATGGAACCATGTGCTGAGAGCCGTGAGCCTGCTGTCATTTAAGGATGTGGTGTACCATAAAAATCTTACTGTTGGGAAAGGAGGCAAATGCCTCTGAAAGCTTCGGGATTTTAGCAGTTTTAGTCTCCTTGTTTTATTGGTATTTTAGTGGTTTTAGTTCCATTATTTTATCGCTTTTATTTTCTCATAAATTCTTATATTTTTATATATTTTTTTATATTTATTGTAAATAGAAATCTACATTAATTTAAAGAAAGGTTTTGTTATTTTATTAGTTCTATGTATATTTTACAGTATTAAAGTAAATTAAAAGTAAATTATTTCAGCAATGGTTGGTGTACGTGTGTAATTTTTGTGAATATGAATTTTCCCAACCCCAGAGGACTATTTGAAGATTTTGAACTATTGGTGTAGAGCTTAGTAAAGTCAGAATAATTTTCTTTGTGAGCAAGATGCAGTTGTTTGATAGGTATGTCTGCTAGAGCATCTTTTCCCCATTGCTAAAAGGAAGTGTGAAGATAATCCACAGGGGATCTTGGTCTGTGAGGCCTCTAAGAATTTTATGGAAGTGACCCTTCCGGAATCCTGCTAGTTTCTGTAGTCTGATTTGATCTAAGTTTGTTTCTACAGGGTGTCTCAAAAATATTGGTACACACGTTTAGGGGAGGTAGGTTGCATCTAAAGGAATGTGAATCGCATAAGAACCCATAACCGGAAACGTCACCGTAGGTCGGTAGATGGCGCTGTTCATCAGTTCGTGAGAGGGAAAATTTCTGGTTTACTCATTCAAGAAGTAGTTGCCACATGAAGAGCATGCATTGATATACAAACTGTGAGCTGGCAGACATGCACCTAGTGTATGGATTAGCAGAGGGCAATGGACGAGCCGCTCAACGAATTTATGGAGAACACTTCCCAGACACACATGTACCGAACCACAGCTTGTTTGCGGGTGTGCATTAAAATTTGTGCGATTATGGGTCATTTAGAGGAAACAGGACAGACCACATTCAATGCAAACTCCGGCCATGCAAGAAAGTGTGTTGAATGCCGTCCAGAATAATCCTGGACGTGCTTGTGAGGTGCCGTTGCCTCTGCCTTAGGAGTGTCTCGTTGCAGTGTATAGCATGTCTGGCATGATGATTCCTCACACCCCTTTCATCTTCACAAGGTTCAGTTATTGCTCCCCCAAGATCATCCTGCACGTGTGGCTTTTGCGCAGTGGTTTCTCCAAGAAAGTGTTCAAGACTTGAATTTTCCAGCCTATGTTTTGTTCACGGATGAGGCTTATTTCTCTTGGGAAGGCTTATTCAATCAGCACAATGCTCATGGGTGGGCTCACGACAACGCACATGGTGTGTGCCCCCATTCGGCACAACATCGCTTTGCAATAAATGTGTAGGCAGGTATGGTCAATGACTGCTTAGTCGGCCCATACCTGTCACCATCCCGCACGAACTCCACTAAATATCGGATCTTTCTTGAACAAGTTCTACCATGGTTACTTGACGATGTTCCAGCCAATGTGAGATGCAACATTTGGCTTCAACATGACGGGGTGCCTGCCCATTACGGAAGGTGTGTTTGTGACCATTTGAACAGGCATTTTATCGAGCCTTGATTTCTTTCTGTGGGGGCCCCTCAAATCTATCGTGCATGAATTGCCTGTGGAGACGGAAATGGATCTCGTGGCGAGACTCGCCTGCACTGCTGCTACTGTCAAAGAAACTCCAGGTGTGTACGACCGTGTCCGCCAATCCATGCTGCATCGGTCTCATGCATGCATCACGTCTCATGGTGGAACCTTGGAGCATCTATTGTAACATCATGAAATGCATTCATCTCGTACTCCATTGTTAATATTATGCCAAATAAATGTTTGCCACTAATTACTGTCTTGTGTCATTTCTGCTTCTTGTGCCTCTGCTACTACTTTCCCATGACGTTTCCGGGATCCTATGCGATTCACATTCCTTTAGCTGTTACCTACCTCCCCTAAACGTTTGTACCAATATTTTAAAGATCATGTGACTCAACATACAGATTTTGAACTGTAGACGTTCTGAATGCCAAGGCAATCCTAAGCAGAGAATATCAGATAGGGGAGGGACATGACAAGGCACTCTAACTAGTAGAATCATACACAGGTACTCCACAGACTAGACAAGATATAATTAGGGACCTATAACAATCTGCTCTCCACGTTGTGCTGGAAATGACCTGGAGTATTTAATTTTCTTTGTGCAAGTATTCCATAGTTGTTTAACATGCTCTTGGATGTTTAGCCCATTGAAAAAATATTTGATTGAGAAGGCCAAATGATGTTTGGTTATTTCATATTTAACCAGAAGTACTAAAAGCAAAAATGTTCTTTACAGCTAAGTGTTTTCTCATTTATCAGTGCATTTTTTGCTCTCCTTACTTTTTTTTTTTTTTTAAACTAAATTTCCATGTATGCTTTCCTTGAAGGCACAATAAATCAGTGGCGGGTGCGTGCATGTGTGTGTGTGTGTGCGCGCGTGTATTCAACATGGCAGCAATATTATTCTTGCATTAATCATGTTTATAATACTCAAGATATGGTTAGTCGATTTTAATAAAAACATTTTTTTTTTCTATTCTTGTAGATTAATCATCATCATCATCATCAGCCATTTTCAATCCACTGCAGGATGAAGGCCTCTCCAACAACTTTCCAGTACCTTCCGTTTTTGAGCACTGGCCATCCATTTACTATCCACAAACTCATGAATTTCATCTATCCATCTCCGCCTTTGTCTTCCAGGTTTTCTTCTAGCTCCTCTTGGGTACCATTCTGTTATTTTCTTAGTCCATCTGTCATCATGTCTTCGAGCTATGTGTCCTGCCCAAGACCATTTATTTTAGTTCTTTAGTTTTGATAAGAATGTCCTTTACTTGAGTTTGCTGCCTAATCCATGTGTTTCTCTTCTTATCTAACAGTCTGATTACCAATATAATTCGTTCCATTCTTTGCTGTGTAGTTCTCAGCTTCTCTTCCATTCTTTTTGTGAGTGCCCAAGTTTCACTTCCATAAGTCATGGTGGGGAGTATACATTGGTTCATTATTTTACGTTTCAGACAAACTGGGATATTGCTCTTCAGTATGTGACTTATTTCCTGAATGCTATCCATCCAAAATTTATTCTTCTCTTGACTTCCAGCCATTTATCATTATTACAGCTAATAACTTGTCCCAGATAAGTATATGACTCCACCTTTTCAATTACTGCTCCTTCAATCATTATTTCCCTTTCTGTGGCATATTTGTTCATCATTACCTTTGTTTTAGCCATATTTATCTTTAGTGCAAAATCCTTACTAACTGTGCAGAACTGATTAAGATTTTCCTCTAATTCTTTGGGATTGTGACTTATGACTACAATGTCATCTGCAAATCATAAATGGTTTAGGTACTCTCCGTTCACAATGACTCCTTTCTGCGACCAGTCTAATCTTCTGAAAGCTTCCTCAAGGGCAGCAGTAAACAGCTTCGGAGATATTGTGTCTCCTTGTCGAACTCCTTTCTCGATTTAAAATTTCCTACTGTCTTTGTCTAGTCTAATAAAGGAGGTAGCACTCTCATATATTTTCTTCAAAATCATAATATGTGGGGTATCTATGCCTTGTCTTTCAGGTGCCCGAAACATTGCCTTCTGCTGTATGGAGTCAAATGCCTTTTCATAATCCAGAAATGCCAGGCATAACGGTGTTTTATATTCATTTGCTTTCTCCATTAGCTGTGATATTACGTGAAGGTGATCCATAGTTGAGAATCCTGTCCTAAAGCCAGCTTGCTCTTTCGGTTGATTCTCATCTGTTAGTAATGACCCTTGTGAACAACTTGTAGATGTGGGATAACAAGCTAACTGGTCTATAATTTCCAATTTCTGATTTATCTCCTTTCTTATGCAGCAAAACTATGATTGTATTATTCCACTGCTTAGGCGTCACACCTTTTCTAATGCACTTTGTGAAGAGCCTTGCCAGTTTTTGTGTTATGTCTCTTCCTCCCAATTTTAACAACTCTACAGTAACTTCATCTTCCCCCGGGGCTTTCTGATTCTTCATTTTCTTCAATGCATGTTCTACCTCATCAGGAAGAATATCGGGTATGTCGTATGTGTTGCTACTTTGCAATCCATCTTCCCCACTGCTAGCATCATTCCCCTGCTCCTTGTATAATTCTCTATAGTAGTCTTCTGCTATTTGAATTATGCCTTCTCTGCTGTTTATAAGTACACCATCACTATTCTTCAGTTTCAGTATCATTTGTCTTTCTGTATTACTGCTGATGGCTGCTGATTTAAATCCTTTGTTTTCCCTTAATGCTTGTTCTACTTTTCTTGTGTTAAATTTTCTTATGTCCTGTCTGAGTCTCTTTCTAATGGCTTTGCATAACTCAGTATACTCAATTTTCTCCCTGTCAGTGTTTTTCTTGCTCTTCATTTGTCGTCCGGTTCATCATGACAAGTGTTTCTTGACTAATTTTTTCTTCTCTGGATTTCTTTTTCCCTATAGTTTTTTTGGGCTTTATCACTTTCAGAAAGTTGTAATATTCCTCGTCGATATCTTGGTCCTGAGCAGTCTGCAGAAGCTCAAACTTGTTCTTAAGTTCCAGTACATACTGCTTTTTCTCCTCTTCTGTTATCTCAAAGACCTTTGTATTATTTACTCGAGTCAGTTTTTCCTTTCCTTTCCTACATCTATATCAAATGTACATCTTACCATTCTGTGATCACTTCCAACATTTACCTTATTCAGGACTGTAACATCATCACAATATATCTTCTGTTAGTGAGGATGAAGTCGATTTCATTAGTAGTTAATCCATTTGGACTCTTCCATGTCCACTTTCTGTTCGCCCTTTTCTTGAAAAAAGCGTTCATTACTGACAGTCCTTGAGATTCTGCAAATTCCACAAGTCTTTCACCTCTTTCATTTCTTTTACCAATTCCAAAATTTCCTATAGTTCCCCTTTCTGCGCTGTTTTTCCAACCTTAGCATTGAAGTCTCATAGTGGGTTTTCTGCTCATCTAGAAGGCTCTCGATTTCGGTGTACATTTCTTCAACCTCTTCATCATCATGGCTCGACGTTGGTGCATAAATCATTATAATCTTTAGCTTGTACCTCTTAGAAATCTTGAGCATTAGTCTTGACACCCTTGGTGATGTACTTTTGAATTCCAAAATGTTGTTTTTGAAATCTTTATGGACCAGAAACCCAACTCCACCTTCACTCCTTTCACTGTTTCCATAGGTGTACAGCAGATTTCCACTTAATAAACTTATAAGTGATTCATTTCTACTTCTTGTTTCAGCCAAACCAATGATATTTCCAATTCACATTGTAGATTAATAGCAAGCAAAAAAAAAAAAAAATAAATAAAGGTGTTAAAAAAAAGCAAGTACGGTACATTAAAGTTTGCATGTTTTCAATTTACATATAAATCAAAAACTGCAAAAACCTGAAAAGTACTCTTCCGCCCCCACCCGGGTCTCACTATTAATATTTCTTACTTATATTTCACTTTTTGATAGGTCCTTTTAGGAGTAGGAAATCTGAGGTCTTATTTAACTAAATATCGCTAAATATCAGATCTTTCTTGAACAAGTTCTACCAGGGTTACTTGACCATGTTCTAGCAAATGTGAGACGCAACATTTGAAGTATAGAGCAATGTTGAAAAAACAAGTCATGCGTTAGGATTAATTTTGAAAGTGTATGCAATTCTGCTCTGACATGATAGGAGGAAGTGCATGCAGAGGGTCTAGTAAACCAGTTTGACACTGGAGAGAATGTGAAAGCTTGTGGAGTAGAATTTTTTTAAAGTGTGGTCTGTGCTTATTAACACGAGAGACTGTTTTACAGGGATGGGATACGTTAAATAGCAGGGAGTGCAGGGACATTTGCTGATTCTATTGAGAAAATGTTAGGTGAGTGGAAAACTGCTAGCTTGGTGGAGTATATATACAGTATATACTCCACCAAGATTAATACACAGACTAATAGATTAACTAGAGCCACAGGCGGAGATCAAAGTGATTCTTACACTGCTACTGATGAAAGTGTAGCAGCCTGGAAAGCAAGGTATTCCAGGATTTCAAGCACTGCTGTGGGCCATTGTGGAATAAGTAAATACATGGGCTGTGTTAAGGTAACTAAGAATAAGAACAGGTACATGTATACTTGCATATACACTAATGATAGGAGCAATATAAATAAATTTGATGAATTTTAAGTACTGATCAAGGCATCAAATGCAGACATTGAATGGATATTGTGATATGGTGTCACTAAGACACAGGGGGATATGTCTCAGTGACACCATACTTTCCTCAATACTTCCCATTAAGAATTTGCTGTTGGTAACATCATCAGTTGGGTCCCACTGCACAGAATTTAAAAAAATGTCTGAGACCACTGCAGTAATGCTTATAAAAGCAAAAAGCCCTTCCCTTTACCCTTGAAAATAGTTGTCTTTCAGTAAATCCCACATCAGTAAATTGTGACCCTGTTGGTCATTTACCTGCAGATTTTTAATGCATTAAGAATTACTGCTGATAATCAGATCAAGAATATTGTTTCCTCTGGAACTTGTGGGTTGATCAATATCCAATTACAAGATATTCTGATTTACCAGCCCACTCAATTTCACTGTCTGTGTTTTTAGTTGTTTGTTATACTCATCACAATCATAACCTTATTTATTGATTTATTTATTTATTCAGTTAATATATGATTAGTACATGATCGAATAGCAACAGTTAGAACAATTTGAATGCAACAGTTAGAACAGTAGTAGAACAGCAATAGTTAGAACAGTTTGCATGTATAATGTATTAACAAAGTAGTATATTACACATACAAACAGACATATATATAAAAATGTATAATAGATGCATGTACAGTATATATATACTAGTTGGAAGCAATACATAATATACAATTAGACCTTTATACAAACTATATATCAATGCTATACACACAAACTTTGCTCAGAAGTTCAGGAATTAATGTACACAAACAGACAGATGCAACATTATAAAGTTTGTTAATTTCAGTTTTCCACAAAAACATATTTTTTAATGTTTTCTTGGACTTCTTTTCTGTATTTCTTGTCGTTTATATATATACATAGCCAATTTTCACTGCTTTCACTATTGTGAATGTAACTACATAATAACGAAGAAATGATGCAAAAAAAAGCGTAGTGTGTATAGATAGTATTTTTGTTATCTTCCTTTTTTTTTTTTTTTTTAAATTATTATTCTGAAGTGAACTTACGAAGGTAAACTACTTTTATGCAAAGGAAAAGAAACTATATATAAATCAATGCAATTACAAGCTACAAGGAAAAATACGTCAAATAAATATATCCCAGGTTCTTCAACATGGAAATAACTTCACATATGAAGTTAGGGAATGGTGGATTTAATGCACGAATGAAAAATAACACTGCAGTGTTTTTCTTTCGGTTAATTTGTATCTACTACAGTAGTCTCGACCAGTTTCTTATGGTAACACATTACCCCCAGGGGCTCACATCTGGTGAGTATGGGATTGGCACACCCAGGGTCCTGAGCTGGATATCATCATTCTTCTCTTTCTTGGTGATTCCCTTCTATTTCTGACTATCACAGGGGTAACTCAATTTTTTTTTTTTTTTTGGTCTGGTGCAGCAAAAGCCTCAGGCCTCCTTGCACCATATGGCTAATAATAATATAATAAAATAATAATAATGCATTCCTGATTCATCACTTTGCAAGGTCCTGGGGAGTGGGGCTCACTTAGTTTTTATACAGACAGTTTTGCTCATTTTTGTCATGGGAGGAGGAGGCTTCATTATTTTCTTGTGTGCATGTCCCATAGAAGTATCATAATGTAAGGGGAATACAAAATGTTTTCTTCCCATTTTCATTCATTTTTCAGTTGATCTACATTCATAATAATACCATTTGGAACATACGTAAAAGAAAATATGCAATCCCTGTGTTACTTTTCTGAGTAAGACACAAAATACATATTATTTGCTACTGATTTAGGACCTATTAAGAGAATTTCTGGAAGAAGGCAAGAGTCCTTCAGAAATTTATTAAGCTGCTGAAGTATATTATTTTTTGTTCCCACTATAACCTCCCTGGGATAGATTAATGAAGTTCCAGTACTTCCTTGTGTATTAGAAGGGTGGCATTATCTGATATGGGAGTGATGGCCTTGTGATCATTACACAGTTTATAAACAAGATAAAAATTTCTGAGAGGAAAATGCTATTTAATAAATACCTGTTAGGTTTGATGGCCAGATATGATCACCTTGTCAATTATCATCTCACGTGCTTTCAGGCAACTCTCAAATTGTCTTTGAGTCTGCTTGCACAGTGGCAAAAATTACTATAAACTGTTAAGCTACACAAACCCACAACCACATAGTTCAGAACATAAAAGCAATTTTGTTTTTTTGGTACCCTCAGATTGCTTCTTTAGGGTGTTGCTGCCTTGTTTTTTTCTGCTTTGAATTTTTCTTTTTGGGAATGTCTTACATTCCCAAAAAGACATCCCCATGAACATTTCCTCTTTAATGACGAGTTCTGGGACTGACTTTTCTGATATATTTCACCATTTGTTTGGAAGAATTTGAATCAGTTAAACTGTTCTCTTTCTCTTTGCTTTTCAGTTTAGCAAGAGTGATAGTTCTTGTTGGAAGTGAGATTATATGGTTTTTCGCTTGTTCATATAGCTGGGTGTTGAGTAATTCTCGTAGATTTTGAGAGAACGACTCATTTAGCAGACAAGTTAAGTTGTGTTTCTATCTACTGGCATTTGAGAATTATTTTTATTTTATCTCCTTCTAGTACCTTCAGTATTATAAATGATGTAACAGTTACATTCATTTATAATACAGAACATTAACAATTTTCCAACAGTTTGTTCACTGGCAGAAAGGATGATTAGAAATGTTGGTGACAGGTGTGCTTGTGCATCCATTTGCTGTACCTTAGCCACTTTGCCCCTTTTGGGGCAAAGTGGCTAAGGTAAAGAAAGCCTGCATGAAAAGCATGCAAAAGTTCGATGAAATTTACCGGTAAAAGTGCTTTGCCATAATGGCATTTGTATTGTTGCTCGCTCGATAAACAGACGATGGGTGTTATCGGTCTGGAGTAGAAGCTGAATCCCATGGGAGCTTGAAACCCTCCCAAAGTGGAGGGGTAACGTGACCTTTTTTCTTTAGAATCACTAATTGAATCACAAACAGAGTCATATTGGAAGTTCTGGCGTCGTAAAAAATGTTCGTAATGATGTAGTTTCACGGTAAACTTTTTTGAAGTTTGCTGTGCTTCTCATGTGGGCTTCCTTTGCCTTTTTTTTTTTTTCTTAATAAACAATTCATCCACTAGTCCTTCAAATAGGCCTCTGGGGTTGGGTATATTCATACTATGATTTTTAGCGTTTCTCACCAACCATTGAAGTAAAAACGAAAACCTAAATCTTAAAAAGCTTTATATTTAAATTTACAATAAATTTACAGTAGATCAAACAAAATAAATGTGATTATACAAATAAAATGTTACTGATAATAAAATAAAATACTGAATTAAGATAGAATAAAACAAATGTAGTTTACAGTGAATGTACAAATAAAATGATAATAAAATACTAAATTAAAATGCAATAAAATATACTAGATTAAAAGCGCTAAAATAACTGAAGCTTTCAAAGGCTTCTACCTTCTTTCTCAACAGTGCACTTCTATTCTGTGGTGCCTCATTATATACCAGCAGGTTCACGGTGCATCTCACTTAAACGTGTACTGTTCCCGTACATGTTGGAACCGGAAGCGGCTCGGGAGCGTTCCAGGCGAAAACGTTCATCCCCTGCAAGGATTACCGCCTCAAAGAGGGGATGAATGCGTGTACCCCTGTCTCTATTTATATTATTCCCAATAGAACTAATTCGTAGGTCTCGAGCCACTTGCGGTCCCAAAATCTATGTGCCCGATCAGTGATGACTGCTTCGTCCGGGGAGATATGATGTTGCTTCTCCCAAAAATGTTCAGCTACGGCGGATTTACCATAATCCGCATTTCTTATCGCGTTTGTGTGCTCCCCCAGACGATCTTTGAGGCGTCGTTTTGTTCCCCCCACAATCCGGGCACTTGATGCTATATACGAACCCACTTATATTTTCGTGTGAGATAGGGTCTTTCACCTGTGACACGACAGTGTGCAGCTTCCGACCTGGGAGCTGCACACAGCACGTCTGGTAATTCCTTAGTATACGAGCTATACGCTCGGTTAAACCCAGATAGTAGGGAACGTATGCGGTGGCTATTGGTGTGAAGGACTCACATCTGCTCTGCCCTCCACTAATGTATTTCTGTATGATCCTCTGGGGTTACCCACACTTCAAAAGATCCGCCGTAACACGCTCATACTCTATAGAGAAATGTCATGGTCGTGTCACAGGTGAAAGACCCCCATCTAACATGAAAATATAAGTGGGGTCGTATATAGCATCAAGTGCCCGGATTGTGGGGGAAACAAAATGACGCCTCAAAGATCGTCTGGGGGAGCACACAAACGCGATAAGAAATGCGGATTATGGTAAATCCACCGTAGCTGAACATTTTTGGGAGAAGCAACATCATATCTCCCCGGACGAAGCAGTCATCACTGATCGGGCGAATAGATTTTGGGACCGCAAGTGGCTCGAGAGCCTACGAATTAGTTCTATTGGGAATAATATAAATAGAGGGATACACGCATTCATCCCCTCTTTGAGGCGGTAATCCTTGGAGGGGATGAACGTTTTTGCCTGGAACGCTCCCGAGCCGCTTCCGGTTCCAACATGTACGGGAACAGTACACGTTTAAGTGAGATGCACCGTGAACCTGCTAGTATATAATGAGGCACCGCAGAATAGAAGTGCACTGTTGAGAAAGAAGGCAGAAGCCTTTGAAAGCTTCAGTTATTTTAGTGCTTTTAATCTAGTATATTTTATTGCATTTTAATTTAGTATTTTATTATCATTTTATTTGTACATTCACTGTAAACTACGTTTGTTTTATTCTATCTTAATTCAGTATTTTATTTTATTATCACTAACATTTTATTTGTATAATCGCATTTATTTTGTTTGATGTACTGTAAATTTATTGTAAATTTAAATATAAAGCTTTTTAAGATTTAGGTTTTCGTTTTTACTTCAATGGTTGGTGAGAAACGCTAAAAATCATAGTATTATCCACTAGTCCACCAGTGATTCTAAAGAAAAAAGGTCAGGTTAACCCCTCCACTTCAGGAGGGTTTCAATCTCCTATGGGATTCTACTGTTGACTGATAACACCCACCATCTGTTTACTGAGCAAGCAACAATACAAATGCCATTACGACAGAGTACTTTTACCAGTAAATTTCATTGAACTTTTGCATGCTTCTCGTGCAGGCTTTCTTTACCTTCGCCGGCAAAGTTAGTTATATTTGATGTCATGGTTGCTTCTTTTCTTTCCCCGGAGGTGAGCACTTTTCTTCCCACGTTGCCAGCAGTGCGAGGCAGGAGTGGTGTCATCTAGGAGTGGTGTGACAAGCTGTTTAACTCAGTGTATTAGTTTTTCTGTTTACTTTTACTTTTATCTGTGCTTGTTAACAGGAGAGGCTACTTTTTTCTTTTTTCAGGAGCTTTGTATGAAATAAAGGATTAAACAGAAAACATTAACTTAGAAATAAGGTATTTTTCACAAGAGTTTTATATTGCTTTAGAATTGCTTCATCACTACAAATAGCCTGGCTCTCGTGGTCATTTCCAGAATGGAAGCAAAAGGTGTTAGATCAACAAATATATGTACTACATTCTTCAACATAACAAGGAGTAATTGGATGTGATGCTTGATTGAAGCCTATTTTCAGACTTACAAATTTTTGCATAACATTAAAAATGAATAAACAAAATGCATTATTCAAGACAGAAGGAAAGAGCACAAACAGACTTTCCATACAGGTAAGGATAACCTGCCAATATAAGCTTGCATGAATTGTTTTAAGTTTGCTTATACCAGAAGTTCGTTCATGATTCAGAAGTTCTTTTCCTCGTGGAATTAACCCTGCCTCTTGTGCCAGCCTGCTGATGTCTTTTACAACGTTTTGTTGTGGCTTGAATCCTCCGAAGTCATGCATGAGATCTGGGAGAAGTTTACACCACACTCCATTTAGACAATTCACAGTCACTTCTTGCCAGGCTGTGTTAATGTGACTGATGCCCTTTAAGACATCAAACGACCACCAATATTCTCTGATGGTAATGTTGGACACGTCCAAAGCTTTCGCCATTTCTGTTTATGTTTGCCACAGGTAATAAGCTTTAAAGGCGGCTATTATCTCCTGGTCCATGGGTTGCAAAACTGATGTTGTATTAGGGGGCATGTAGACAACATTAACTTTAAGATCTATCTTGAGCTATCTATCTTGATCTATCTAGCTTAACATCTATCTTGAGCGTCTGCTGACGAGGCTACTAGTGACGGTCGTGTTCCAAGCCGCTAAGTGGATTTTTCTTATTTATTGATTTGAAATTATTGTTTTTCTAAAACTTTTGATTTAAATTTAGTAGTATAACATTATTTTGTGATTTTTTGATTAATTTGGTGTATTTATTCTTTACTCGGCCTTGTAAAAGTATCCGTAAGGGTTTCCACGTGTTACTAACGGTAGTTACTAACGGTAACTACCGCTACCGTTAGTAACTTTCCCGCCATTGTGATACTGTACTAGATATACCGTAGGTTATATACCGTACTAGATAGCATTAGTTGAACTTCGTTAGCAGTTAAATTGTACGTTTAAATAAATACATATAACGACTTAGATTACAAATGTAATATAATTAATAACATAACATAATTAATTAATAAATTAATAGAATCATGACTCAGACCAGAGCAGCAAAGCAAAAGGCTCAAGCTAATGGAAGTGCTGTGGCTCAGAGCAGAACTGAGGGGGGCAGTTGTCCTCTGACTCAGAGCCTTATAAAATGCACTGTTTGCTTGATGTTTGCAGAGCAATCGGGTATGGGACATGATACTGCCAAGGGGGATGTCTTTGTGTGTGCGCGATGCAAGGAGTGTATCGATATCAGGCAACAACTCGGCGTTCTTATGGGCCTATGTGAGAGCTTGAAGGACAGGGTGGATGCCTTCGAAGAAACTAAATTGAGGGGCCCACCAAGCTCTCAGCTGCCCACATCAATGCCAGAGCTTGCACTTGGGCATTGCGTGACACAGACACAACCCCCCAAGGCAGAATGCGCTGGTCCCGAAGGAACTAGTAGTTGTTGGTGACTCTATTGTCAGGGAAACGGGGAACATGCTTTGTAAAAAAGATAGGTGGAGCAGGACCAGGGTATGTCTGCCAGGGGCAAAGGTTGATGACGTTGTAGAGCGAATATCATCTTTTAAGGGCACAAAAGGTGATATAGTTGTACACGTTGGCACTAATAATATTAAGAGTAGGAGACCGGCAGAATTAATAATTAACAAGTACAGATCACTGTTGAAAAAAAGCCGTGAATTAGGGTTCAATTTGAAAGTGTCTGCAATTCTGCCCAGACACGATAGGAGGGAGTATATGATGAGAGCCTTGTCGATCAATTCGGCCCTGGAAAGATTGTGCAAGGCTCAAGGGGTAGAATTTTTTTCAGCCTGGACTGTACTTGTTAACAGGAGAGATTGCTTCTACAGGGATGGGATACACTTAAATAGAAAGGGTGCAAGAATATTTGCTGATGCTATCGAGGCAGTGTTAGGTGGGTCGGAAAACTGCTAGCTTGGGGGGAGACAAAGACCAATAGATTGACAGTAGCCACTGGCAGAGGTGAAAGAGATTCTTGCACTGCTTCTATTAGAATGAGCAGAAGCCTGAAAAACAAGATGCATGGTATTTCAGAGACTGCTGGGAGCCATTGCGGTACAAGTAAACACATGGGTTGTGTTAGGGTAGCTAAGAATAGAAATAGGTACAGGTATACTTGCGTGTACACCAATGCTAGGAGTTTAGTAAATAAATTTGATGAATTTGAGGTATTGCTCAAAACATCGAAGGCAGATATTGTTGGGATATCAGAGACGTGGTGTCACACAGATATATGGGATGCGGAACTGCAATTTGGGGAGTACAACATCTACAGAAAGGATAGACAGGATAGGAAGGGGGGAGGTGTTATGCTATTAGTTAAGAAACACATAAAAACCAAGGAAGTGAAGCCAGTCGACATCGCTGGACAGTGCAGTGTGGAGTCAGTTTGGTGTGACATAAACATTGGGAGATCAAAATTGAGAGTAGGAGTGTGCTATAGGCCTAATGACTCTGATGAGTATAATTTTTGGGGGGGATACAAGGACTAATAGATTAACAGTAGCCACTGGCAGAGGTGGAAGTGATTCTTGCACTGCTTCTATTGAAATGAGCAGAAGTCTGAAAAACAAGATGCAGGATATTTCAGAGACTGCTGGTACAAGTCATTGCAGTACAAGTAAACACATGGGTTGTGTTAGGGTAGCTAAGAATAGAAACAGGTGCATGTATACCTGCGTGTACACCAATGCTAGGAGTTTGGTAAATAAATTTGATGAATTTGAGGTATTGCTCAAAACATCAAAGGCAGATATTGTTGGGATATCAGAGACGTGGTGTCACACAGATATAAGTAATGCGGAACTGGAATTTGGGGAATACAATGTGTATAGAAAGGATAGACAGGACAGGAGGGGAGGAGGGGTTATGCTATTAATTAAGAAACACATAAAGTCCAAGGAAGTGAAGCCAGTCGACATCGATGGACGGGGCAGTGTCGAGTCAGTTTGGTGCGACATAAGCATAGGGAAATCAAAATTGAGAGTAGGAGTGTGCTATAGGCCTAATGACTCTGATGAGTATAATAAGATATTGTACAGGGAAATAGAGTGGGCCAGTAAATCTGAGAGTCTTATAATGGGGGACTTTAATTTCCCAGATATTGACTGGAATTTGTGGGTTGGTCACTCGCACACTAGCAAGGCTTTTGTGGATTTATTGGATGATTGTTTTCTACATCAGCATGTTCGTGAGGCAACAAGAGGGAGCAATACTCTTGATCTGATTATCAGTAGTGATTCTTCATGCATTAAGAACCTGCAGATAAATGAACCACTAGGTGGCAGTGATCACAGTGTGTTGAAGTGGGATTTACTCAAGGAGGTAACTACCATCAGAGGTAAAGGGAAGGGTTTTTGTTTTCGTAAAGGCGACTATGATGGTCTGAGACAGTATTTAAATTCTATACAGTGGGACCAACTGATGATGTTACCAACAGCAAACTCAAAATGGGAAGCATTCAAGGAACTAATCTTGGAGGCTACCAGGCTTTACATACCAACTAAGAAATATTGTTCGAGGTTTAGGCCTAAATGGTTGTCAGATGAGCTAATGAGACATGTGGCAGAGAAGAAAAATGCATGGGATACATACAAATTAATGGGTGACATGGAAGCCTATGATAGATATAAGTTGGTCTGTAACCAAGTCACAAAGGAGATTAGGCAGGCAAAGGCAGACTATGAAAAATCCTTGGCAAAGGATGCAAAGAAAAACAGAAAAGAGTTTTTTACATACTTGAACTCGAAAAGGAAAGGGATGAATCAGATTGGTCCACTGGATATTGATGGTTCAACAGTTGAGGATCCTGCTCAGGTGGCTAACAATCTAAACGAGTATTTTGCATCTACATTCACGCATGAGGAGTTATTCAGGAAGGAGAATGATGTAGGTAAAGTAAACATTGGCAGTGAGCTGGATGATTTTGTAATAACTGAGAGGAAAGTGGAGGAGAGATTGTTGAGGATAAACATAAAAAAGGCACCTGGGGTGGATGGGATCTATCCAGTTATATTAAAGGAGGCAGCAAAGGAAGTATGCAAACCCCTAGCCATAATTATGAGAGCTTCTTTGGACTCAGGGGAGGTGCCCATAGACTGGAGATGTGCAAATGTAACCCCAATTCACAAAGGAGGATCAAAGGCTGACACAAGTAATTATAGACCTGTTAGTTTAACTTCTGTTCCAGGTAAATTAATGGAGGCACTGGTTAAAGAAGCACTGCAGGATCATCTAGACAAGAATTCAGTTATAGCTCAGACGCAGCATGGTTTTGTTAAGGGCAGGTCTTGCCTGACCAATTTGATTGGATACTATGATGTAGTCACAAAAGAACTGGATGCAGGGAATAACTTTGATATTATATATTTGGATCTTAGAAAGGCTTTTGATACTGTTGCACATGGAAGACTGCTGAACAAATTGGAGCAGTGTGGCATTGGAGGCAAATTGCTGCTATGGATAAGGGGATGGTTGAGTGGCAGAAGACAGAGAGTGGTAATCAATGGACACTGCTCAACGTGGACTAATGTTATTAGTGGAGTTCCTCAAGGTTCAGTGTTGGGTCCGTTGTTCTTTTCGGTGTTTATGAATGATATTGATGATGGGATATCAAGTTTAATGTCCAAGTTTGCAGATGATACAAAGGTTGGCAGGGTCGTTAAGGACAATACTGACGCTATGCTGCTGCAACAGGATCTGGAAAGGTTGAACAGATGGGCTGAGAGGTGGCAAATGAGGTTTAACATCGACAAATGTAAAGTGCTGCATATGGGAAACAGTAACCCCAGAGCAACGTATCAACTCTGCGGTACTACACTGACAGTGGTGGAGAATGAAAAGGACCTGGGGGTAATTGTGCAGGCAGATATGAAGTTCTCTGAGCAGTGCAGACGAGCTGCAAGAGTAGCGCATGGTGTCTTGTCAATGATATACAGGAATTTTTCTAGCAGGGATAAGGAGGTGATTATTCCCTTGTATAAGGCAATGGTAAGGCCACATCTTGAGTACTGTATACAGGTCTGGAGGCCTCATTTCAAGAAGGATGTAGAGCTGCTGGAACGGGTACAGAGAAGGGCAACAAGATTAGTAAATGGAACAAAGGGTTGCTCTTACGAAGAAAGGCTTAAGTTTTGCAAATTACAGAGTCTGGAGACTAGGCACCGGCGAGGTGATCTGATAGAGGTGTATAAGGCTTTGAATGGTTTGAGCATGCTCAATGCCAATGGGATTCTTCATCTTTCTCAGAATAATCACCTCAGAGGGCATAAATTCAAATTGAGGAAGGACGGATGTCGGATAGATGTGCGGAAATTTGCCTTTGGCCAGCGGGTGGTTGGTTGGTGGAACCGACTTCCATCACTTGTTGTTGAAGTTGATAGCCTAAACAAATTTAAAGCTCAACTGGACAGGTATTTCGAACGAACGGAGGGGTGAAATGGGAGTGGGTGTTTTTTTTTTTTTTTTTTTTTGGCTGATGCTGAATAAGCTTGCTTTCTTGCATCATATGCCTCTGCTAATGCTAATGCTAATGCTAATGCTAATAAGGAACTGTACAGGGAAATAGAGTGGGCCAGTTAATCAGAGTGTCTTATAATGGGAGATTTTAATTTCCCAGATACTGACTGGATTTTGGGGGCTGATTACTCACACACTAGCAGGGCTTTTGTGGATTTATTGGATGATTGTTTTCTACATCAGCATGTTCGGGAGGCAACTAGAGGGAGTAATACTCTTGATTTGATTATCAGCAGTGATTCTTCATGCATTAAGAATCTGCAGATAAATGAACCACTAGGTGGCAGTGATCACAGTGTGCTGAAGTGGGATTTACTCAAAGAGGTAACTACCATTAGGGGTAAAGGGAAGGGTTATTGCTTCCGTAAAGGCGACTACGATGGACTGAGACAGTATTTAAATTCTATAAAGTGGGACCAACTGATGATGTTACCAACAGCAAATTCAAAATGGGAAGCATTCAAAGAACTTATCTTGGAAGCTACTAGGCTTTACATACCAACTAAGAAATATTGTTCAAGGTTTAGGCCAAAATGGATGTCAGATGAACTAATGAGACATATGGCAGAGAAGAAAAATGTATGGGATACATACAAATTAACACATGACACAGAAGCCTATGATAGATACAAGTTGATATGCAACCAAGTTACAAAGGAGGTTAGGCAGGCGAAGGCAGATTACGAGAAATCCTTGGCAAGGGATGCAAAGAAAAACAGCAAAGAGTTCTTTACTTATGTAAACTCTAGAAGGAAGGGGATGAATCAGATTGGTCCACTTGATATTGATGGGTCAAGTGTTGATGATCCTGCTCAGGTAGCTAACAAACTAAATGAATATTTTGCATTGACATTCACACATGAGGAGTTATTCAGCGAGGGGAATGCCAGAGGTGTATTCAACTCTAGCAGTAAGCTACAGAATCTTGAAATAACTGGGAGTAAAGTGGAGGAGAAACTGTTGAAGATAAACACAAGAAAGGCACCCGGGGTGGATGGGATCTATCCAGTTATATTAAAGGAGGCAGCAAAGGAAGTAAGCAAACCCTTAGCCATAATTATGAGAGCTTCCTTGGACTCAGGGGAGGTACCCATAGACTGGAAATGTGCAAATGTGACGCCAATTCACAAAAGAGGATCAAAGGCTGACACAAGTAATTATAGACCTGTGAGCTTAACTTCTGTTCCAGAAAAATTAATGGAGGCACTGGTTAAAGAAGCACTGCAGGATCATTTAGACAAGACTTCAGTTATAGCTCAGACACAGCATGGCTTTGTTAAGGGGAAGTCTTGCCTGACCAACTTGATTGGATACTATGATGCAGTCACAAAAGAACTGGATGCAGGGAATAACTTTGATATTATATACTTGGATCTTAGAAAGGCTTTTGATACTGTTGCACATGGAAGACTGCTACACAAATTGGAGCAGTGTGACATTGGAGGCAAATTGCTGCTATGGATAAAGGGGTGGTTGAGGGGGAGAAGACAGAGAGTGGTAATCAATGGACACTGCTCATCGTGGACTGATGTTATTAGTGGAGTCCCTCAGGGCTCAGTGTTGGGTCCATTATTGTTTTCTGTATTTATAAATGATATTGATGATGGTATATCGGGCTTAATGTCCAAGTTTGCAGACGATACAAAGGTTGGCAGGGTTGTCAAGGACACTACTGACACTATGCTACTGCAACAGGATCTGGAAAGGTTGAGCAGATGGGCTGAGAGGTGGCAAATGAAGTTTAACATTGACAAATGTAAAGTACTACACATGGGAAACAGCAACCCCAGAGCAACGTATCAACTCTGTGGTACAACACTGACAGTGGTAGAGAATGAAAGGGACTTGGGGTGGTTGTGCAGGCAGATATGAAGTTTTCTGAGCAGTGCAGACGGGCTGCAAGAGTAGCTCATGGAGTATTGTCAATGATATACAGGAATTTTTCCAGCAGGGATAAGGAGGTGATTATTCCATTGTATAAGGCGATGGTCAGGCCACACCTAGAGTACTGTATACAGGTCTGGAGGCCTCATTTCAAGAAGGATGTAGAGCTGCTGGAACGAGTACAGAGAAGGGCAACAAGATTAGTGAATGGAACAAAGGGGTGCTCTTACGAAGAAAAGGCTTAAGTTTTGCAAATTACAGTGTCTGGAGACTAGGCACCAGCGAGGTGATCTGATAGAGGTGTATAAAGCCTTGAATGGTTTAAGCATGCTCAATGCTGATGGGATTCTTCCTCTAGCTCAGAAAAATCACCTGAGAGGGCATAAATTCAAATTGAGGAAAGACAGATGTAGGATAGATGTGCGGAAATTTGCCTTTAGCCAGCGGGTGGTTGGTTGGTGGAACAGACTTCCATCCCGTGTGGTGGAGGTTGATAGCCTAAATAAGTTTAAGGCTCAGCTAGACAGGTATTTTGAACGAACAGAGGGGTGAAGTGGAAGTGGTTTTTTTTTTTTTTTTTTGGCTGATGCTGCATAAGCTTGCTTTCTTGCATCAAATGCCGGCCTCTACTAATGCTAATGCTAAATGCTAATGTTAAGAGGCGTTCTGACTTCACCGAGATTTGTAGGATGTCCAGGGGTACTGTCCAAAGAAAATAGCCTTGGCTGGTAAATTTTTGTTGTTGCAGAATTTGAGAACAGTAGGGCAAAAATAGTTGGTGTACCAATCCAAAAAGACGTCCAGTGGTCACCCAAACCTTCTTGTTTGATTTCCTGTACACAGACAACATGGCTTTGTTTAAACCTTTCATAACATCTGTTGGGTTTTTTTTTTTTTTTTAGGTAAACCCCAAACACGAGAGGTACTAGAACCTATAGTACTTAGTACCGTGCTTGGGTTGGAGGTTGAGAAGATGAAAGAAGAAATTTATTGACATTGGACTTGAACTTCTGTAGACTGTAATTTTCAGGAAATATGTATGAAGGAAGGTAGTTCCAGAAAACGGCAGTTGAATGAATAAACGAGAAAGATGAAAAGTTGGACAGTAAATGGATGTTGGCTGCACGTGTTCGGCCTGTTTTCAAAGAGAGAGCGGGAATTATTGAAGCCAATTCAGAAGAACAGTGCCCATGGAAGTATCTGTAGAAAAGGCATGCAGCAGAAACGGTACGTCTATGAGACAGCAAGTGGAGAGACTCTGTTAGAGATGAATCATTAATTAACATAACTGCCTTCTTCTGAATGGAATCAAGAAGCCTGAGAAAGAGGTTTTGGGGGCACCACCTCAGATGTGGGAACAATATTCCATGGTAGGGCGGATTTTCGATTTATACAGAGTGAGCAGCTGTTTGGAAGAAAAGTAATGTAGAGAGTGAAAGAGAAAACCAAGTTTTTTAGATGCAGAGGAAGCAATATTTGTAATGTGCTTGTGCCAAGAGAGAGAGAGAGAGAGAGAGATTAGAATTCAGGGTAATCCCCAAAAGAGATATATCATTTTGTCTAGAAATCAGAGTGTCACTAAAGATAAGCATAGCAGCAGAAGAATAATTTTTTGCGAGATATAAGACAAGACTGAGTTTTAGAAGAGTTGAAATAAACTAAGTGGTCTTTGCCCAACTGGAGTATTACCTAAAGATCAGCATTTAAGGAATTGGTAGAAGATTTTCGAGATGTCGAAGCTGATTGAGCAGAGCAAGGTTTCTCAAAATGGAAAGTGGAATGCAATGTGCTATCATCGGCAAAACTATGGATAGGATTTCCAATCAATGGAAGAAGGTCTTTAATATACAAGAGGAAAAGAGTCGGGGAAAGAACTGAGGGGGGGGGGACATCGGCATTAGCGGAGAAGTTAGAAGACAGAGATCCATCTACCATCACCCTCAGTGAGCGGTCAGAGAGAAAACTGGATAATCAATTACAAAAAACAGTTGGCAAACCATAAGATGGAAGCCGTCCATAGCCGAGTGGGCAGGAGCGGGAGGCAGTAGCACACACTCTTTGAGTAGACTGGGGTTCAAGCCCCTGACTGCTGAATACAGTCGATCTGCCAACCCGCACTGGACCAGCGTGGCAGATTATGGTCCATTTCCCTCAGCATGAATTGTTGAGGAGGCTTCCATCCTGCAGTGGGTTGATAATGGCTGTACTTTACTTTTTTTTTACTTTTACTAATACACACACACAGACAGAAAGCTTCTTTTAATTTTATGTTTATTTTATTAGTAACTATAACTTGTATTCACTTCTACAAGGGGAAATTTAAAAAAAATTGTCAAACACATACTCTAGATTTAGGTACAAAGGTACAAATAGACAGATAGTAGCATCTCTACAAAATTTCAGCCATATAACGTATTCTGTTTCTTTTTTGGCAGGTGTGATTCTGATGTCTGCAATCAATTAAAGAATGGAAAAAATTTGAGGAGTGAGCAAATTCAAATTGCAAGCCTCAGCTGGGAAGATTCTGTTGACAGTCTTCTGGGATTATTCAGGAATACTGCACAGTGGTTTCCTTGTAAAGGATAAAACTGTGACTGGAAGGTATTATGTGGATCTATTAACCCAATTAAGAGAAAACATCAAGTAGCAGCAGCAACCAAACTGGTGCTTGAGTCTTTGCTGTGTCCACCTTATTCACCTGATACAGCAAATAAGGTGGATGCAGCAAAAATGTTTTGAAATTGTGTTATTCAAATGGAGGAAAGATAAGTATCACTGTAAAGAAGTTGTCAACCTTTTTAAAATAAATTTTTGTTGAGTAAAAAAAACTGAAGGATTGAGAACTATATGACTCTTGTGCATACGATAAATGCATTACAGGTTTTGTGTACTACTAGATTTCATGTACTTCATTGTTTGTTTGTTATTTGGTTTTTAGGAGCATTAGCAACTAAGGCCATATTGCTCCGGGGATATGCGGTGGTCATTCCCTGACCTTTCCGCCTCCTCCATATTTGGTGGGCACGGGCTCGAACACCGGTCTAATCAAGAAGCGTGTGCTATGCACTGCTGCTCCTGCCCACCTGGCTACGGAGGCGCCATGTACTTCATTAATGAACACATTAATAGTATTTTTATTATTCCTTCCAAGATTGAAGTTGGTTAACAATGAACTATTTCTAGGCACATGCATACAAACTTAACCTACAACACAGGATAGTTCTCTATATTAAGTGACAGAAGACTATTATATGATTTGTACTTTGTATGGGATACCCTTTAAAAGAAAACTCATTATTTAGGAGTTAAAAAAATGCAAACTTCACTTCTGAAATTTCATACATGTATATGTGAGTGAGCAGAGGAGGACTGGTTCAAGATTTCTTACCAGGAAAAACTTGTAGCAGCCTTATAATGGTGTTTATGGCCAAAATCACACTGGCCTCCAGCCCAGTGGAGTTTCTCTGGTAAGTCTTATGGCCAGTCCACCTTTGTGAGTGAATAATGAGTGAATCACTATTCTGTTATGAGATGGGGTGAGGCCCTGTAGACTGATATTGCATTCATTTAGTGATTCTCATTACTGTTTTATATCAGAAGCCTATTTCAACACAGCAGACAAACGAAATAAAATAAAATTTGTATGGTTTAAATGCTTTTGGTTTTCGATGGAGACCATTCTGCTCACACTGAAGATTAGGTTTAGGTTTTAACAGCGGTTTTCTGACACAAGGGCAACTAGGACACAAGGCGAAATTGTGCTTGACACAGTATTTATGCAAATGAAATAATTTTTCCTGGTCATGTGTCAGAAATGTTCATATAAATATATCTGCTTTAGAAAACTAAATAAGTTAGACAGATTTACTTCATCACGGAGAATATGACTCGGTGCTAACGAATTATGCTGGGTTAGAAGCATACTAAAATTTGCGAGTCGAGCAGCTTGATTGTGGGAACAGCCAAGGAGGATGTGTTTCACTATTAGTAGGGAGGGACAATGAGAACAGTGAGGAGGATCCTCACCTGTGAGCAAGTGAAGGTGGGTGAGAAGAGCATGCTCAATGTGTATCCTTGTAAGGACAACCTCTTCTTGCCTGGTTAACCGGGAACTAGAGTGTTGTGCCATTTTCTTTATTTGAAAGAGCTTATTATGACTTTGTTGCTGCAATACTATAAACCCATTATATGACAGGTATTGGTTAGTACCTCATATAATGAGTTTATAGTCCATATAAGGGACTAAGGCAGACTGAAGACACGGGGTTCAGTTCCTCTGAGGAGCAAGACAGATTACATTGCATTAAAGCTTAGGCTTATGTTCAACTTAGAGACAAATACCATTATTCATGGTTCTGCCTAAGTTATAACTTTTTAAATTGTATAGCATCACTTGAAAAGGTGAACAGGCTAGACATTTATAAATCTAAGACACGAGACTGGGCAGCTGCTTTGTAATAGCTGTTATGTGTACCTTTAACTCCTAGAAGTGGTTATTTGCCCACACAGTACAGTAATATAGGATATCGGGGGATATTCCAGTTGAAATGGAATACTTCTGGTACACAAGATGACCAAATGGAATTTGGTCATCTCATTTACCAGAAGAGAATTTGGAACCAATTTGACAATCCTTCTAGAGAAATTCACAGAAATTGATATACGAAGGCAATCGTGAGTTACAGCTATCCGAGACAACTGTGTGGCATGTTCTATGCAAACAATTATCCATGTAAGATTACATGTTACAGTCAGTACAATCCTTAACCCAAAGGCAAAGTAAACAATACAATTTCGTCATATAGATGCAAATTGACATGGAAGATGATGAGTTTGCAACCCACCTGATTTTCAGCGGTGAAGTGACATTTCACTTAAGCAGTAAAGTAAGTTGCCATAATATGCACATCGTGAGGGACTGAAAATCTGCATCATATTATAAGGCATGAATGGGATTTGCCAAAAGCGAACATCGTTTGCGCCATTTCACAATGGAGGATCTCCAGCCTATTTTTCTTCATTGAAAACAAGATTACTGGGATTATCTTTTCCCACATTTAGAGGGAGACTTGTATGACTAGACTTTCCAGCAAGATGACATTCTGTCTTATTTTCATTGCAAAGTCCACTTTTATATCAATGAAACTCTTCCACACTGCAGGTCTCCAGACTTCACCCAATGCGACTTCTTTCTATGTCAAGGACACTGTCTATAGATTAATCCTTCTACGTGATCTTCAGGAATTAAGACAACAGATCATCACAGTAGTAGTAGCCATAAAGAAGGACATGCTGGAGAAAGTATGGCATAATATTATACTTTATATTTTATTAAAATGTAGGTTTAAATTGATCAGTTGTATTTATTATTTAGTATTATTGTTTAATATTTTTAAATTATACAATTATTGATAAATATGGTTTTAAATTTTTGTTTATTGGTTAGTATGTACATCCAATCATGACAACTTTTTTGTAGTATGTACAGGTCATAAGTAAAATAAATTAAAGCATTAATTATGTATACTGTAGTATATAATAAAACAAATGATTTTATGTATTTCAAAATAATTAAAAAGGTTCATACAATAAACAGTACCCAGTTATGTGATCTACTGAACTGAACTAATATACAGATTTATCTATAACTCATAATAAGATGTTACCCAGTTGGGGAAAGTCAGTCTCTGCTAGTGTCCATAAGTCATCTTGCTCATAACAGGCAAGGTGTGACTCAAAAGTTCTTCTGTGAATAATAAAAATCTGTGAATGGAAACCTACGATTATCAGTGTCCTGCTGTATTTAGAAAAAAACACATCCTTGCTTTTAATGACAGGGAATTTCATATTTTTATTTTATTCAAAAGATATAAATTAGCATACATTTTCATTGATTGTATTTTTATTTTTTTATTACAGTATGCTGCAACATTATCTTTATATAATTATAAGAGTAGCAAATGAATATTACCTTTGTTTTGTAGCATGTAAAATAACTGTTGCTGGATCTGAATTAGCTATTTCACTTTCCCTGACAGCTTCTGCTAGGTCTTTAAATACTGTTCTTCGTATGCTAAAAAAAAAGACACAAATGTAAGTGCATATATATTACACATTCTAATTCGGTGCACTATGGCACATGCTGAAATTACATTTTTTTGAAAACTGACACACAGAAAGAAAAATGTCACTGTATTTTGATAAATGAATTTGTTTATGGTTATTTGTTCTGTCCTACAGGAGAGAAAACCAACAACCATAAAATTCTGATAATGCCAGCCATTCCGGGGCATCTGAGCTCACCCAGTATTCAAGGGTTCAAATCTGACTAAATTTCTATATTGGATTGTCCAGCTTCACTATTGTAAATTACTGATCTCTGAAACAATACATATTAAAATACATCACAAAACTTCTATTAATGTTTGGTGACCATTCAATCATGTCAGATGCATGGAACTATGCAGGTTTACATGAGAGGTAGTTCCCATGCATTCTCCCCCCCCCCAAAATAGTTTAGTCCACAGATGGATATGTATACCACTTCTTAAAATATTCTTTTCAGCCAGCATGTAGATGTACTCCTCACAAAAGCTGCCAGATTGAGAAGGTTTATTATTTATTATTTTATTTTTTATTTGGTAGTTGTTGGCGCATCGGCTTCTGTGGCCATATTGCACCTCCCAAGGTTTTTGCAGTACTTTGATCCAAGCCCGAGGCGGGAATCGAACCCGCGACCTTTGGGTTGCCGGGCAGGTACTTTACCCACTCGGCTAGCCCGGTCGGCACCAGATTGAGAAGGATATGTAAGCAACATCTGCACCATGCAACAGACAAATCCACCATGGTGAGATACATTTCAACAACAGTGTATCTGCCACTTTTCTATGCTGCAGAGATTTGGGCATCTGCATCTCCCTCTACCATCAAACCAGTTTTCTCATCGGAGTACTGGCTTCTCAAGTGGGCGTGCCACAAACTTAGCCTGCCTCCCCAGCTCCGGACCACCAATATGGCCAATGCACTTAACATCACAAGGCTCATGTCGCTCATTAATGAAAGGAGGCTCGTCACAACAGTCAAACTCATGACCAGTCTCATCTTCTCCCCCTCCTTCTGGGAAAACTGTGCATGGAGGATCCCACCGGCATGTCTACGAGCAATCCCCCGGTTATGCCTTCTGTAAAAATGCCTTCATCTGTTGGACCGGTTTCTTCCTCAGCAGATGCTATCTCGAGTCCAGGACTTTGATGTCGACTTTAACAAGTTCTGTCAAGATCGACAATATAGGAAACGAATACTTAGTGGGGTGGCCAAGGCTCCTACTATTATAATTTGAGTCTTGGGCAATGTATATTCTTAACCCAAACAACTATGTACATATTTATGCACTTCAATGTATATCCTTACAGTATGTATTTTGAAACAAATGGATGTAACACTCACTTAATGTTCTATGTATGTAGTATACTCAAGTCATTTCTCCATTTTCCTGTGCTTGATTTCACTTATTTATCATTCTATTATTTATTTATGTATTTTGGCTTTTGAGGCAATAACGTCTCTGTAGTACATTGTTAACCCCTGGCCACTGTGCCATGATGGGCTGTTGCAACTACTATTATGTAAATTATCATTCTAAGCGTTGCAATAAAGATTCTTCTTCTTCTCATTATTACTATGTCTCAGAAAAGTTTCTGGGTTGGAAGAAGTAAGAGAGAATAAATTATGGATAGTTTCTTAATAGTATATAAAGACTGTGGTAATGAACAAACTGAATTAATTTCAGTTTTGGCCAAAAAAATTAATTTTTCTACCGCTATTCTTCATTTGATTAGAAATGGATAAATACCAAATAAAATTTGAGACTAGTGAAACTACTATAAGTTTCACTTATAGTAGTTTCACTAGTCTAGTGAAATATATTATAGTATATATTATAGTATAGATCAGCCATCTGCTTGACGTTATCTATACTGATCTGCTGCTCCCGTGCAGTTGGGCTAGTATAGACCATTCCTTTCCTACCTAATTTAATATTGTTATGCAAATTATATTATTACTTGAGGGCCAGTTTTCATACACAAGTACTTTTGATGGTAGCTGAATCCACAGCCACTACTTACAAATAACTTTTTCCAGCTGGCTTACTTTTCATGTCGCTAAAGGGTAGTCAGGGTTACTGCTCGATCAGACCATTCATATTTGCATGGAAAGTTATTTTATAAGATGGGCAAAAACCTGCCCAAGGAACTTCCAGCCTGCTTAGAAGCTAATTAGTAGTAGTAAAGGCAAATGATGCAAGAAAGCAAGCTAATATAGCATCAAAAAAACAGTTCACCCATCTGAACTCCTCCACGAATTTGTCTAGTTCTTCCTTGAATTTATTGAACCCATCCACTCCCACAACAACAGATGGAAGCCTGTTTCAACAATCAACTACCTGCTGGCTGAAAGCAAAGTTCAGCACATCTGTCCTGCAACCATCCTTCCTCAACTTGAATTTATGCTCCCTCATGCATGTAGTCTTAAGCAAGGGGAAGAATACCACTTGTTGTAAGTGGTATTCTTCTTACAACATTCAGCTTACTCAATCCATTCAAGGCTTTAAACACCTCAATCAAATCACCCTGCAGGTGCCGAGTCTCGAGATGATGCAATTTGTAGAACTGAAGTCTTTCTAGGTAAGAGCACCCTTTTGTTCTCTTCACCAATTTGATTGCCCTTCTCTGTATGCATTCCAGATCTATATTCTTCCTGAAGTGAGGCCTCCAGACTTGTATAAGATGTGGCCTAACCATGGCTTTATACAAAGGCATAATCACCTCCTTATCCTTGCTAGCAAAGTTTCTGTATGTCATTGACAAAACCCCATGAGCTGTCCTGGAAGCATATCTATACTGCTCAGAGAATTTTGTATCTGACTGCACAAGTCGTTTTCATTCTCTACTATGTAAGATTACATGTACTACACAATTCATAAGTTACTCTGGGGTTACTGCTACCCATGTGCAGTACCTTGTGGTAGTTATGTAGCATATGTATCAAATTTTTACAGTTGAAAAGCTGGAGATTGGGTAAATAATTGTGAGCAGGAGGAAAATATTTTTTGGCCAAAATATGCAAAAAAAAAAAAAAAACTTTTCTGCAACAAGTAGGAGTTTAAAAGGAGGAAAACAGGATATTTTTCAGAAAGAGTGGCAAGAGGTTTTCTGAAGTTACATTGCACCAGAAATTAAAATTCAGTCATAGGATTATTTACTAGTAGAGTAGGCTTACAAACAAAAATTTATCTATGATATATCTGTCTTTGGATTTGTGTTTCAATTTTTCTGTTAGATATAAAATGATTATAATTACTTCAAAAAAAAAACAACAATGAAAACTCTGCTCTCTTCACAAATGCTGAGTCAATGCTGTTTATGCTTGGCAGTCATGAGTATTTTCAAGTCTTCACCAGAAAGAAAAGATCTAAATTCAGCTTCTGTTCTTCTTACCTAAGTGAATATCCCTTACACTCAGCTTATTATATGAAATTTAAAATGTCAAGCATGACTTAAGATATTCTAATACATTTAAAACTTCTTTGTGCACTTTTCAGTTCCTCAGGCAAGGAACACTGTGTATCAGTTCTTTTTTCTTTAATAACAGTATCTGGCAAACTGACACAATTCTACAAAAATCTACTGCTTCATTTATTGTCCACAAAAAATTTCAAATCTGGAAATGATGCACTGTCAGATGATGAAATTTGCGCTACCTCAGTTTTTAGAAGAACATTTATTCAATGGAAATTTGTGTAATAACATGTGGTCATATACAGCAAAAATGTTCTACATCAACAAAGAGAGAGTTGAGGATAACTGAGAGAAAAGTGGAGGAGAAATTGTTGAAGATAAACATAAAAATGGCACCCAGGATAGATGGGATCTATCCAGTTACATTAAAGGAGGCAACAAAGGAAGTAAGCAAACCCTTAGCCATAATTATGAGAGCTTCTTTGGACTCAGGGGAGGTACCCATGGACTGGAGATGTGCAAATGTAACCCCAATTCACAAAGGAGGATCAAAGGGCGACACAAGCAATTATAAACCTGTTAGTTTAACTTCTGTACCAGGAAAATTAATGAAGGCACTGGTAAAAGAAGCACTGCAGGATGATCTAGACAAGATTTCAGTTATAGCTCGAACACAGCATGGTTTTGTTAAGGGAAAGTCTTGTCTGACCAGTTTGATTGGATACTATGATGTGGTCACAAAGGAACTGGATGCAGGGAATAACTTTGATATATATTTGAATCTTAGAAAGGCTTCTGATACTGTTGCACATAAAAGACTGCTGAACAAATTGGAGCAGTGTAGCAGTGGAGGCAAATTGCTGCTAGGGATAAAGGGATGGTTGAGTGGGAGAAGACAGAGAGTGATAATCAATGGTCACTGCTCATCGTGGACTAATGTTATTAGTGGAGTCCCTCAGGGTTCAGTGTTGGGTCCATTGTTGTTTTCTGTATTTATAAATGATACTGATGATGGTATAGCAAGCTTAATGTCCAAGTTTGCAGACAATACAAAGGCTGGCAGGGTTGTTAAGGACACTAATGACAGTACGCTGCTGCAACAGGATATCGAAAAGCTGAGCAGATGGGCTGAGAAGTGGCAAATGAAGTTTAACATTGACAAATGTAAAGTACTACATATTGGAAGCAGTAACCCCAGAGTGATGTATGAACTCTGTGGTACTATTCTGACAGTGGTAGAGAATGAAAAGGACCTGGGGATAATTGTGCAGGCAGATATGAAGTTTTCTGAGCAGTGCAGATGGTCTGCAAGAGTAGCTCATGGTGTCTTGTCAATGATATATAGGAATTTTTCTAGCAGGGATAAGGAGGTTATTATTCCCTTGCATAAGGCAATGGTCAGGCCACATTTTAAGAAGGATGTAGAACTGTTGGAATGAGTACAGAGAAGGGCAACAAGATTAGTGAATGGAACAAAGGGTTGCTCTTACGAAGAAAGGCTTAAGTTTTGCAAATTACAGTGTCTGGATACTAGGCACCTGTGAGGTGATCTTATTCAGGTGTATAAAGTCTTGAATGGTTTAAGCATGCTCAATGCTGATGGGATTCCTCCTCTTGCTCAGAATAATCACCTGAGGGGGAAAAATTCAAATTGAGGAAAGACAGATGTAGGATAGATGTGCAGAAGCTTGCCTTTAGCCAGTGGGTAGTTGGTTGTTAGAACAGACTTCCATCTTTTGTTGTGGAAGTTGATAGCCTAAATAAATTTAAGGCTGGGCTGGACAGGTATTTGGAATGAATGGAGGGGTGAAATGGGAGATTTTTTTTTTTTTTGGTTTGGCTTGCTTTCTTGCAACATGTGCCTCTACTAATGCTAAAACAAAAAAAAAACAAACAAACAAAAAAACGTCATTAACATTGCCCCAGCAGATATACTCTGGTCCTTTTACATCTATCCTTTTTTCACAGCATATTTCCGTTTTCCTGATAATAAAGAATTTGTTAGAAAATTAGTTGAGTTTTTGGTTATACAGCCCAAATATGCAGAACACCAATAAACATGTAAAATAACCCCAGGGCTCACATCTGGTGAGTGTGGGCTTGGCATGCCCGGGGTCCTGAGCTGGATGTCATTGTTCTTCTCTTTCTTGATGGTTCCCTTCCACTTCTGACTCTCTCTCTCTCTCTCTCTCTGGGTGGCTTGGAGATTTTTTTTAGCTGGTGCAACGTGAGCCTCTGGGTTCCTTGTACTATGTGGCTGGTAATAATACAATTTTATTTATCAAGGGAATTCGTTTACAATAAATGAACTTGTTAAGAAAAGTAAATTTCTTGACAAGTTGTAATTCTTCCTTTACAATAGTTTGGTACAAATTTATTATCTTACAGAAAAGACTATGAAGTCACTACACATAGTATATTCCACACTGTAAACAGAGGTAGTAGTTTATCTGCATATCAATTCTAATCTACTGTGTCATTGAGTATCAAGAATTTTCTTATTAGGAATTTTAATTTGGAGATGGGGTAATTTCTCCTGAGCCTGAAATCAATGCTAGCCAACAAGTTGTTTATTATATTCATTGTGTGCCTATCTCCAAATCTATTTAGTATCCTAAGGTGAGGCAAAGTAATTGCTTTTGGGTTCCTTAAATTTTGTGAGACATTTCTTTGCAGATTCGACTCTTCAAAAATAGTGTTAAGATTTTTTAAGAATAGATTTAATTTCAGTTTTTGAACTGGATACAGTATTTTATGTTTCAACAAAAGTTGCCTTCTCTTGTTCAGGTCATTCCAAGAGTTTGTCCACATTAAAAGTTTCAGAATCCTATTCATTAAGTTGTTTATTGCCCTTATTTCTGTTTTATTTACTCGTGCCCATATATTTACTAAATAATTGAGTTGGGAGTCCACTAATGCATAAAATAAGGTAACTTTTGTTCTAAGATTTAACTTATTCTTAATGTAGTAGAAAAAAGTACACATAAAATCTCATTTTTTTGTACAAGTACTGTTATATGCATTACCCAACTTAGACTGTAGTCAATCCATAACCCAAGGTAACAATGATTTGAAACTTCTTCCACAGTTAGACATTTGCAATTCTTGAAATTCTGATCATGTAGGCGCAATTTGATAGAGGGTTGAATGTTCAAGGTTTGATGAGGAGGTCTTATTACCAAAAATTTTGTTTTTTCAAAGCTGAGTGCTAATTTATTATCGTGCAACCAAGTTTGTAAATGTATTGCATCCTGTTGTAAATCATTCTCCATTTTTGTTAGGTTCTTTCCTATTGTATATAAGATTATATCATCTGCATAAATTTTTATAAAGGAGTTCTTAATTACTTCGAATATGTCATTTATATAGAGGTCGAACATGATTGGCCCAGCATGAGTGCCCTGAGGTACTCCTCTCTTTACATTATAAGATTTTCCCTTTGTATTTTCTACTTCTACTGTTATTTTTCTCTTGGTTAAATAATTTGCTAGGAGTTGATTGAGTCTTCCCCTTATACCTATTTCAGTAATTTCTGTTGTAATATTGGGATATCAATTAGGTCATATGCTTTGGTCAAATCTATAAATAAAATCAATATAAAGTAACTGTTGTTTAAATGTAAGTTTAAGGAGTCTACTAAGTTCTCTAATAATGTCTGTGTGCTCTTGCCCTTCTGATATGAGAATAGAGTTGTTATAACAGTCCACATTGATGTAAATATTTGCTTATATGGGAAAATATATAATTTTCTATTATCTTATTTAAAATTGACTGTATCGTTATTGGTCTGTAATTGCAAAAGTCATCAGGTGGTCCCTTTTTATATATAGGAATTACCTTAAATGAGAGTGAATTTGTAGGATAGCTTCCTGACTCTAACATCGTGCTATTAGCTCTACCAAGAGAGCAGAGAACTGTTCTTTGTTTCTCTTTACCTAAGTTACTGTAATACAGTCCAGTCCATAAGATTTCTTGTTCTTTAATTGTTCTATAATTTTAAGAATCTCAGTATAATGTGGAGCTAAGACTACACAAGAGTTCATTATCTGAGGAAGCCTATCTTGTTGAATAAAGGAATCTTGGCAATAATGTATTAAATATCTGTTGAGATCTAATACAGCTTTGGCAAACCTATTTGCAGCCTCATATTGTTTGTTTGCACCAGAAATCTGTTCTACTAGTGTTTTAATTTGGTTTCCCCTTGACTTTTTCTTCCTTTTACTTAACATGTTATTTATAATGCTCCATTTATCCTTTTGTGTTATCTGCTTATCCATGAAAAGATGATTGTAAAAAGTGTTTTTTTGCTTTTTTATCATACCTGTCACTTTATTTCTGAGTGCTTTATAATTGTGATAATGTTCTTTCTTTGATGGACAATTTCTATACTGCCTGAAATATTTATCCCTTTGTACCATTAGTTCTTCTATTTCTTTAGTCATCCAAGGTTTCCTAAGCTTAATCCTGCTACTCGCAGCGTTTGTGTTGTTGGCTGTGTGATTAACTTTTCTCTCGGTATTAAACCTCAAATTGTTTATAATTTGTATTATCTTATTTAAAAAAACATTTACATTTGTTGTGTAAGATGCTTGATTTTGTGTTAACATGTTTTCTATGTTCTGTTTCAGTTTACCTGTTGATAAATAATTTTTCTTCATAGCATTTGTTAATTTTATATCTTCATATGGATGTTGTTTTGAATACATATCTACTATTAGTATACATGTTCTGTGATCTGAAAGTTGATTTAATAGTATGTAGGAATTAGCATACTTCAACTTGATATTTGTAATTAGGTGGTCCAAACAAGAGTTGACTGTTCTATTACTCTCCATCCTTTGTTGCCTAGTTATTCCAAATAAGGTATGTTCAAATCCATAATTGTTTAAGATTGCAGAGTATCTGAGTATCGCATTATCAGTTCCATTGGTTAGTAAATTAATATTAAAATCTCCTACTAGTACGGTCTTATCTGTTTGTATGTCATCCCATTGCAAAATAATGTTTTCTAATTCAATTAGGAAGCTGTTTATTTAATCTGATGGTGGCCTGTAAAAAGCACAAATCATGAATGTGTTTTCTGGGTCTTCTCCTAATAATTTGACACAGCAGTTTTCACAAGACTGAGTTAAGTGGTAAACCTGTATTGCCCTAAAGCATGTTCTATAGTATATTATTATTCTTCCACCCCTTCTCAACTCTCTCAATATATAGACCTTATCATAATCTTGTATGTTATAATTGGAAATTTCATCAATTTTTATGTTAACTTCTGTTAAAACTATACATGAGATATATTCTTTCATTGCATTTATATATTGCAAGAAGTTAAACCAATTTTTTCTTAGTGACCTGATATTTAGAGCTACCATAAAGAATTGTTTTTTATCAATTATAAGAGCTTGAATATTTTGATTATTCATAAAATGTAAAGGTGAATTGAAAATCTGTGATTCCTTAAATACCTGATGTCTTAATTTTACCTTAAATCTAGATTTCTGGAAATTTCAATTATTCACAATAAAAGAGTCTATTTTATAAACTGCAAATCCTTTGAACTCTGAATTCTAATGGCTCTTGAAGATTCATTCTTCTTCACATAAATTTTGCCATGTTTTAACCATAAAAATTTGTAACTGTGAGTTCTTATTAATTGTTTTGTTTCCCAAAACAATTGCTTGAGGTGGGCTGTTAAGTGGTCATTTATGTAGATTGGGATATTGCTATTGTTCTGATATATATCTTTTAGCATTAGCATTAGTAGAGGCATTTGATGCAAGAAAGCAAGCTTATGCAGCATCAGCCGAAAAAAAAAACAAAAAAACCACTGCCACTTCACCCCTCTGTTCGTTCGAAATACCTGTCCAGCTGAGCCTTAAACTTATTTAAGCTATCAACTTCCACGACAAGGGATGGAAGTCTGTTCCACCAACCAACCACCCACTGGCCAAAGGCAAATTTCCGCACGTCTGTCCTACATCTGTCTTTACTCAATTTGAATTTATGCCCTCTCAAGTGATTATTCTGAGCGAGAGGAAGAATCCCATCAGCATTGAGCATGCTCAAACCATTCAAGGCTTTATACACCTCTATCAGATCACCTCGCTGGTGCCTAGTCTCCAGACACTGTAATTTGCAAAACTTAAGCCTTTCTTCGTAAGAGCACCCCTTTGTTCCATTCACTAATCTTGATGCCCTTCTCTATACTCATTCCAGCAGCTCTACATCCTTCTTGAAATGAGGCCTCCAGACCTGTATACAGTACTCTAGGTGTGGCCTGACCATTGCCTTATACAAGGGAATAATCACCTCCTTATCGCTGCTAGAAAAATTCCTATATATCATTGACAATACACCATGAGCTACTCTTGCAGCCCGTCTGCACTGCTCAGAGAACTTCATATCTGCCTGCACAACCACCCCCAGGTCCCTTTCATTCTCTACCACTGTCAGTGTAGTACCACAGAGCTGATACGTTGCTCTGGGGTTGCTGTTTCCCATGTGCAGTACTTTACATTTGTCAATGTTAAACTTCATTTGCCACCTCTCAGCCCACCTGCTCAACCTTTCCAGATCCTGTTGCAGCAGCATAGTGTCAGTAGTGTCCTTGACAACCCTGCCAACCTTCGTATCGTCTGCAAACTTGGATATTAAGCTTGATATACCATCATCAATATCATTTATAAATACAGAGAACAATAAAGGACCCAATACTGAACCCTGAGGGCCTCCACTAATCCATTGATTACCATTCTCTGTCTTCTCCCCCTCAGCCACCCCTTTATCCATAGCACCAATTTGCCTCCAATGTCTCACTGCTCCAATTTGTGCAGCAGTCTTCCATGTGCAACAGTATCAAAAGCCTTTCTAAGATCCAAGTATATAATATCAAAGTTATTTCTTGCATCCAGTTCCTTTGTGACTGCATCATAGTATCCAATCAAATTGGTCAGGCAAGACTTCCCCTTAACAAAACCATGCTGTGTCCGAGCTATAATTGAAGTCTTGTCTAAATGATCCTGCAGTGTTTCTTTAATTAGTGCCTCCATTTATTTTCCTGGAACAGAAGTTAAACTCACAGGTCTATAATTACTTGTGTTAGCCATTGATCCTCCTTTGTGAATTGGGGTCACATTTGCACATCTCCAGTCTGTGGGTACCTCCCCTGAGTCCAAGGAAGCTCTCATAATTATGGCTAAGGGTTTGCTTACTTCCCCTGCTGCCTCCTTTAATATAACTGGATAGATCCCATCCACCCCGGGTGCCTTTTTTGTGTTTATCTTCAACAATTTCTCCTCCACTTTACTCTCAGTTATTACAAGATTCTCTAGCTTACTGATAGAATTGAATACACCTCTGACATTCCCCTCGCTAAATAACTCCTCATGTGTGAATGTCGATGCAAAATATTCATTTAGTTTGTTAGCTACCTGAGCAGGATCATCAACAGTTGACCCATCGATATCAAGTGGACCAATCTGATTCATCCCCTTCCTTCTAGAGTTTACATAAGTAAAGAACTCTTTGCTGTTTTTCTTTGCATCCCTTGCCAAAGATTTCTCGTAATCTGTCTTCGCCTGCCTAACCTCCTTTGTAACTTGGTTACAGATCAACTTGTATCTATCATAGGCTTCTGTGTCATGTGTTAATTTGTATGTATCCCATGCATGTTTCTTCTCTGCCATATGCCTCATTAGTTCATCTGACATCCATTTAGGCTTAAACCTTGAACAATATTTCTTAGTTGGTATGTAAAGCCTAGTAGCTTCCAAGATAAGTTCTTTGAATGCTTCCCATTTTGTATTTGCTGTTGGTAACATCATCAGTTGGTCCCACTGTATAGAATTTAAATACTGTCTCAGTCCATCGTAGTCGCCTTTACGAAAGCAATAACCCTTCCCTTTACCTCTAATGGTAGTTACCTCTTTGAGTAAATCCCACTTCAGCGCACTGTGATCACTGCCACCCAGTGGTTCATTTATCTGCAGATTCTTAATGCATGAAGAATCACTGCTGATAATCAAACCAAGAGTATTCCTCCCTCTAGTTGCCTCCCGAACATGCTGATGTAGAAAACAATCATCCAATAAATCCACAAAAGCCTTGCTAGTGTGTGAATGACCAGCCCCCAAATTCCTGTCAATATCTGGGAAATTAAAATCTTCCATTATAAGACTCTCTGATTTACTGGCCCACTCTATTTCCCTGTACAGTTTCTTATTATACTCATCAGAGTCATTAGGCCTATAGCACACTTCTACTCTCAATTTTGATCTCCCAATGCTTATGTCACACCAAACTGACTCGAACACTGTACTGTCCAGCGTTGTCCACTGGCTTCACTTCCTTGGATTTTATGTATTTCTTATGGACTCCACTAATAACATTAGTCCACGACGAGCAGTGTCCATTGATTACCACTCTCTGTCTTCTCCCCCTCAGCCACCCCTTTATCCACAGCACCAATTTGCCTCCAATGTCTCACTGCTCCAATTTGTGCAGCAGTCTTCCATGTGCAACAGTATCAAAAGCCTTTCTCCCTTCTCCCTTCCTATCCAGTCTATCCTTTCTGTAGACGTACTCCCCAAATTCCAGTTCTGCATTCCTTATATCTGTGTGACACCACGTCTCTGATATCCCAACAATATCTGCCTTTGATGTTTTGAGCAATACCTCAAATTCATCAAATTTATTTACTAAACTCCTAGCATTGGTGTACACGCAAGTATACATGCACCTATTTCTATTCTTAGCTACCCTAACACAACCCATGTGTTTACTTGTACCGCAATGACTCCCAGCACTCTCTGAAATATCCTGCATCTTGTTTTTCAGGCTTCTGCTCATTCCAATAGAAGCAGTGCAAGAATCTCTTTCACCTCTGCCAGTGGCTACTGTTTATCTATTCGTCTTTGTCTCTCCCCAAGCTAGCAGTTTTCCGACCCACCTAACACTGCCTCGATAGCATCAGCAAATATTCTTGCACCCTTTGTATTTAAGTGTATCCCATCCCTGTAGAAGCAATCTCTCCTGTTAACAAGTAGAGTCCAGGCTGAAAAAAATTTTACCCCCTGAGCCTTGCTTTCCAGGGCTATCTTTCCAGGGCCGAATTGATCGACAAGGCTCTCATCATATACTCCCTCCTATCGTGTCTGGGCAGAATTGCAGACACTTTCAAATTCAACCATATTTTGCTGTTAGTCGGATCTCCTTTGCCTTTCTCATCCATTTTTCCTTTGTCACATGGTTTGTAAACTTCACAATTAGTGTTGGCTTGTCATTTGTTTTCTTATTGTTTGGTATGTAATAGTGTTCTATTTCTTTGTTGTACTGTAGTTTCAATGCAAGTCCTAGCTGCAGTATAACAAGCTCTAGATCTTGGCCTGCTAATCCAGTTAATCTGACTATTTCTACGTTATTCGCTAACAACTGCTGCTCTATCGAGTCTATCCTTAAGTTAAGCAAGTTGGGATTTTCCTCATTTTGCTTGAATGAAGCTTCCAGCTCCACAATTCTTTTGCCGATTGCAGTGTTGGAGTCCTGTAGTTTGCTTATGCTTTTTTGTATTCTATCAAAGGAATCTGAAATCGATTTCTTGATATCTTCTACTTCTGTCTTCAGGTCTTCCATTTGCTTCTTTATTGGTACTATCTCTATTAGTAAATCCAGCAAATGGATTTTACTGGATAGCTTTCTCAGTACGTCTTCCATATTAAGGGTGTTCGCCTGCTTTTGTGTAGCTTCTAAGTCTTCGTTCACTTCTTTTGGTGCATGCAGCAAGTCGTGAAATTCTTCTGCTGAGTAGGAAATTTTACTTCTTCCTTCCCTCTCTTCTTTCCTGCACAATATACACCTCCATTGCTGTTTCTTTTGTTTCGCCATTCCTTTATAGGTTGCTTCTTTCAATGAGCATCTGTAATGATACCCATTGTTGCAGCCACGACATACCACTTCTTGCATGTGCAGCGGTAGGTTGCACTTTTTGAATATATTTTGATTCATTTTTGCAAAACTTTGGAGTTTTGCAAAAATAATAATAAATAATAATAACAAATAATAACGAAAACAATAATAATAATAATAATAATTAACCAGTACTTCATAGTTACCAAACTGATTTTCTATTTAAGTTAGTTTTCATGCAAGAATATATGCACTTATTTGTGCTCTTAGTAATCCTAACACAGCCTTGTAATTCCTGCCACCCTGCTTTCCAGGCTGCTATGTCCCAGTAGCAGTGCTAGGATCATTTTCACCTCTAGCTGCAGTTTCTATATACAGTGGCACCTCGGGTCACGAACAAATTGGCCCATGAACACAATTTCCGAACAAATTTTGACTCAACCCGTGAACAATGCACGAATGCACAAACATGGCTTTGCCGCCATGTTTTCGGCTCGCGAACAGCATCAGTTGTACTCAGGTTTGTGCGCTGTGAACATTGTTTGTCATTGCGTTGTTCGTGATACAATTTTTTTTTGCTTTTCGCATTAAATTAACCCTCATTATGGCTCCCAAGAAAGTGAAAAGTGTTAGTGACAGTGGTGTAAAGAAGCCTAAGTGTATTACAGTAGAAACGAAGAAGGAAATAATAATTAAACATGAGAATGGTGTTCGTGTTTCTGATCTTGCCAAGCAGTACGACATGGCTAAATCTATGATCTGTACTATCTTAAAGAACAAAGACTTAAAGACGGCTGATGTGGCTAAAGGAGTGACTATGTTAACGAAGCAAAGGTCTCAAGTGTTAGAAGAAGTAGAAAAATTATTATTAGTTTGGATTAATGAAAAGCAGCTTGCTGGAGATAGTGTTAGCGAGGCCCTAATATGCGAGAAGGCTTTACTTTTGCACGGTGATTTAGTGGCAAAAATGCAAAAATGCCGAATACAAGTGATGCTAGTGTTGACGAATTTAAAGCAAGTAGAGGCTGGTTCGAAAAGTTCATCGACGAACTGGAATTCATAGTGTTGTTAGGCTTGGGGAGGCAGCTAGTTCGGACAAAAAAGCAGCAGATGCCTATGTGGAGGAATTTGCAAATTTTATCAACACTGAAGGTTATGTACCGCATCAAGTTTTTAATTGCGACGAAATGGGACTTTTTTTGGAAAAAAATGCCAAGAAGGACCTAACCCAAGAGGAAAAGTCACTGCCTGGCCACAAGCCAATGAAGGACAGGCTTACACTTTTATTGTGCACTAATGCAAGTGGGGATTGTAAGAGTAAGCCTCTTTTAGTTTACCACTCTGAAAATCCGCCCGCTTTTAAACGCAATAAAGTGCTAAAGGGTAAACTTCCGGTATTGTGGAGAGCGAATATGCAAGGCTTGGGTAACAAGATTACTTTTTATGGAGTGGTTGACTGAAGTTTTTACGCCAACTGTCAAGAAATACCTTGAGGAAAATAATTTGCTCCTTAAGTGTCTGCTGGTTATGGACAACGCTCCTGCCCATCCTCCAAGTATGGAAGAAGACCTTGATGTTGAATACGACTTCATAAAAGTCAGATTTCTGCCTCCTAACACCACTCCTCTCATCCAGCCCATGGACCAGCAAGTAATTTCCAACTTCAAGAAGTTGTATACAAAGGCTTTTTTTTCCAGGTGTTTCCAGGAGACCAAAGACACGGATTTGACCCTGCGTGCTTTTTAGCAGGATCACTTCCATATCCTCCACTGCATAAATTTCATTGACAAAAGCATGGAACAATGTCTCTAACTGCACATTTCGATCTGCCAGGAGGAGAATTTGGCCAGGTTGTGTGCCTGATAGAGACTTTGAGGAGACAGATGTAACTCTCGTAAACGAGATTGTGACCATTGGCAAGAGTTTGGGCTTGGAGGTCAATGAGGAGGATGTGGTGAACTGGTGGAGGACCACAGACAAGAACTCAACACAGAAGAACTTGTTGAGTTGCAACGTGAACAGATGAAAGTTATGCAGGAGGAGCACTCAGGAGAGGAGGAGGAAGAGGTGGTACATGTTTCAAGTCCTGAGATCAAAGAAATTTGTAGCAAGTGGAGTGAAGTGCAGGTTTTCATTGAGAAGCATCACCCTAACAAAACTGTGACCAGCAAGCATTGGACATTTTAAATGACAACGTGATGTCCCATTTTCGAAAAATTATCCAACAAAAAAAAAGACAAATGTCTCTGGATTGTTATCTTGTGAAAACACCAGCCACCAAGTCAGCAATCGAACCATTTCCCAGGATACAAACAAGAGAAAAAACACAAGAAATGCCTGACATTATTATGGAATGGGACTCTCCTTCGAAGGAGTAGTCTTCCTCCTCCTCTTCCTCTACCATCTACCTGTGCCAGCAACTATCAACCACAAAGGTAAAGTTATACTGTATATTTTTGCCACACATAAATCCATAAAAAAGTAAAAAAACAATATGTTTCTGGGGTGGGCGAACGGATTACTTGAATTTGCATTAATTTCAATGGGAAAAATTGTTTCAGTTCGCAAACGGAGTCAAAGAATGAATTAAGTTCATGAACCGAGGTACCACTGTACAGTATGAACAGAAAATTTATTGTCAGATTAGAAGCTAATGTGCCTTATAAATCCAATATAAAACAAAAACCTTTGTTTTGATTTCATTTTAGTATCATTTTGGCAATCTTAAGTATATCACTGTTGTGTTTATACTTTCTCATGGTTTTAGAGTAACAGTATCTTTTTATTATTATTATTATTGGCCGTGTGGTGCAGGGGGGCCTGAGGCTTGTGCTGCACCGGCCGAAGGGAAAGTTTTCTGAGTTGCCCTGAGAGAGAGAGAGGGGGGGGAGTCGCCAGAGAAGGGAGGAGTGGTGGTGGTGTCTGGCTCAGGGCCCTGGGTGTGCTGGGCCCATGCTCGCCAGATGTGAGCCCCTGAGTAGAAGTGTTTTGATAATATTGTTGTTTACTGTGTGGTTCAGATGAGTGAAAAGAGAAAACCAAGTGAAAGTAGTCTGAGATAAAAAGACTGCTGTGCTGTGTAATGTTTTTATGTTCGTTGTTGTCTGGAGACATCATTGTCCATCCAGGGACAGTTTGGATTCAGGCTCATTTATCCACGGGTCTACCTAAAATAACCCATGTCATTTTAATTGAATAACATCAGTGGGTGAATCCATTATTCATTAAAAACTTGAAGCTGCTGTTTTTGACCAGTTCTAAAGAGCCTGAGCCAAAGCTCCGTCACTAGTTCCCCTCCCAACATCTTTTTTCTCTTTCAAATTATTTCAAAGCATCTGCATTGAAATGGTATAACTTTCATCTCCTCCTTGGGCCAACAAAGCTATTAATAGGTGTTTGATTATACATATAACAAAAGTTACATTTTCAATTGGAAGTTTTTCTTCCAAGTACTGCTTGGTTTCAATACATTTATTCACCGTTCAACACAGAGTTACTAATTGAGGCTGCTTGTTGTCTGAAGAGAGGAAAAAAAAAAAGTCTGAAACCAGTCACAACAGTCCTTAGAGTTTTAATAACAGATTTATCTACTGAATATTCAATTGAAAGTTATATTAATTATTTTAGGTCAACTTGTGGATAAACATAGTTATTTATAAAGAGCTTGAGCCCAGGTTCAGTCACTTAAGGGATGACATTGTCTCCAGACATTCACAACAGAAAAACATAATGCAACGTAATTTCACTCCCACCCAAACCCTGAACCATTTCAGTACCTGTGTTGAAATATTATTCCACTTCTTTACTAAAAAGTGAGGGTATTCCTGGATCTAGGGTGTTAATTAAAAAAGAAAAGACATGTAATTTGTTCTGTAGTAAGTAATAATAATTAATTAATTATTTTTTAAAACTGAAGATGTGAATGTGCTGCATTCTCATAGAGAAGCCCTCACAACCAACAAACTGATTTATTTTCAGGCACAAATGCAAAACAATGAAAGGGATGGTAGTGATGATGAAATCTCTGATACCCCTTCAAGGAGTCTGAACCTTTAAAGTGTATGAGAAATCATAATGAAATTGACAGTTGAAATCAGTAGTTATAGAGGATTTTGATACTGATGTTGAAAGAAAAATTAATGTTGTCAAGGTTTTTGTGGTATTACTGTAAGATTTTTATGATGAATAAGACAATTTGTAATTTTTTTTTTTGAATGCATTTTTTTAAAACAAAATTAGTTATCAGGTATATATAGTAATTGTATTAGTAAATTAATAAGAGGAGTTTACCTCAATATAGTACGTGGAACACTTCCGTATGATACCCTCCAGAAATTAAAACGGAAAAAACGAAAAAATCGAAAAAAAACGAAAAACGATTTTTTCGTTTTTTCCGTTTTAATTTCTGGAGGGTATCATACGGAAGTGTTCCACGTACTATATTGAGGTAAACTCCTCTTATTAATTTACTAATATTATTATCAACGTAGAACATATTGAGTATTACAGCTCTGATTCATACTATCTAAATAGTAATTGTATTTATTCATATTTTATTTTTAAAAAAAATCATATTCAAAAACCTTTAGGAAATGTGCAGGGCTTGACAGACATTGTTGCCATGGTCACTATAGCAACTGAGAAATCTGGCATGGTGACTAGTATTTTACCAGTCTAGTGGCTATGAGATTGAACTGCCAGTTCTTTGTTTCGTGTTTGCTATGATAAATTTCTCGGATGGATTAGCATGACATTCAACAAAGGTAAGATACGTGTGTATGAGTGCCTAATGTAAGGTGGCACCAGGAATGTCAGTTCAACTCTGCCGTGATTCCCTGTGGAGATATTCTAGTAAAATAGGTCAGTGTATGAATTATATGTTGTTTGGTATTATGTATGGCCTCTTAGCCACAAGGAAGCAGAAATCAACAGGAAAGCTGCCCATCCCTGGCATGAGGAGCCAGTCCACTATGTCACTGTTTCCCCAGGAAGGGCAAGTATCTGCTACCCACTGGAGGAAGTGCTATGCCAGTGGTTGCCAGCAAAATCCTGTACCCTTGGTGGTTTGGACCAAGAGCACTAGTAAAAAAACCAGGGCAGACAAGGGAAACTTAAAGAAAGTCTAGAGACAAATTCTGTCACTTGACAAGAGTTAATATCTAAAAGAAACTGAAGTTAATGAATAATGACACTTGACAAATTATGACTACTGAGTAGTTAAGCAATAAAAGAAACAGGATTCAAATTGTTTGCCACAGGAATTAAAGAAAATAATATAAATAATATAAATTAATAATCAATGTAACAATTGCATCACATAAAGATGGTAATTGCACATTTTGTGTATAGATCCTTTATGGAACTTTATCATATTTGACATTTCTATGGATAAATATCTTCCTACCATCATCCCATAACTGTGCAGTCTCTTTTTGTGGTTGGACACTGTTGACATGACAGGAGATTTTAATTGTCAAAGTGACTTTAAGTTGATTGTTGTTGTTTGGTTTTTAGGAGCATTAGCAACTAAGGCCATATTGCTCCGGGAATATGCGGTGGTCATTCCTTGACCTTTCCGCATCCTCCGTATTTGGTGGTGACGGGCTCGAACCCCGGTCTAATCAAGAAGCGTGTGCTACGCACTGCTGCTCCTTCCCACCTGGCTACGGAGGCGCCTTAAGTTGATTGTGATCATTGTGATAAGATGCAGGAGAAAACATTATTGTTACAAAAATAAATACAGAAATTTTGCTATCAACTGATATCAAAAACATAGATAAAATATGTAAAACTATTCATGTGATGGGATTCTTCCTCTTGCCCAGATTATGCACTTGAGAGGGCATAAATTCAAATTGAAGAAAGTCGTAGAACAGATGTGCAGAAATTTGTGTTTAGCCAGCGGATTGATTGCTGGAATAAGCTTCATCTGTCATTGTGGAAGCTGATGGCTTAAATTCAAGGCAGAACTAGACAAACTTTTGGAGTGAATGGGTGGGTGAAATGGGAAGGTTTTTTTGGCTGATGCTGTATAAGCTTGCTTTCTTGCATCATATGCCTCTGTAATGCTAATGCTAAAAAACCATTCGTGTTACTCTAAAAAGATCTGTACAATTTAAGGTAGTAAAAATTTAGCAATTATGCATTACATTGAGATGACAATAAAGTTAGAGTTAATGCTAACAAACAAAAGAACAAATATCCTCACTGTAGACTCTTGTCATTATAATTACCTTTGATTATGTAATAATCAACCTTCTGATTTAGTCTGATAGGGTAATTACCTTCTAAAATGGAAGACTTAAAATTTGTTTGTATTTTTGCACAAAACATTCTTCAACATATGTAGAAGTAATGTCATCAATACGTGAATGACAGCATGTTAGATTGAAAAACTATGTTTTATTTTCAAATGTCAGCATAACATTTACAAAAAACAAGAAATGCTTTATTCATTTCAGAAGAGAGGCACATGAACTGACTTGCTGCATGAGTGAGGATAGCATGCCTAGAGTTACCATCCTTGCTTGGCCTATTTTTTTTTTTTTTTTTTTACCACAAGTTTGTGATTCAGAAGTTCTTTTTCTTAAGGAAAACCAGAATCACTGAACAGAATTCCAGACAACTGGCATTCTGACTGGTGTATTATGAAATCTCATGATTGTCCATATGGACAGTAATGAAATTTTTGGTCTGTGATTATTCTAATTGTGTATACTAGTCACCCATTTTCAATAACGATAGGTTTTTTTTTTTTTTTTTTTGGTAGTTGTTGGCGCATAGGCTTCTGTGGCCATAATGCACCTCCCAAGGTTTTTTGCAGTACTTTGATCCAAGCCCGAGGCGGGAATCGAACCCGCGACCTTTGGGTTGCCAGGCAGGCACTTTACCCACCTGGCTAGCCCAGTCGGCTAACGATAGGTAATGGATCCCCGATATTATTTAAAATAACGTTAGGGCTGAACCAATTATCTAACATTACCAAGAAGTTCATTGTCTTTCAAAACTTTTTTTGGATCATGAATTGGATTTGTGCATAAGTTGCACTATCATTGTGTAGTGTGCGTTTGTGCGCATACACAACGATAGTTTGACGTGAAGTTGTTGAAAATGGAAGGACAATGTTCTATTAGGAGACTCCATTTTCAGGGAAATGAGAAATATTTTTGTAATATTGAGAAAGTTACCTCAATATGATACATAGAACACTTCCATATCATACAGAAGTATGAGAAATCAACATAGAACGTATTGAGCATCATAGCTCTGGTTTATACTATCATATTTCAATTTTGTAACTCTCACATGGCTTTTCTCACCACTTGTAACCTCTTCTTTAAATGGACTGGAGAGGCTGTCACTGTTCCATCATTGTTCAAGTTAAATAATTAATTGAAGATAGCCTGATTGCATCAGTTGACATGCCGACCGGGCTAGCCAGGTGGGTAAAGTGCCTGCCCGGCAACCCAAGGGTCGCGGGTTCGAATCCCACCTCGGGCTTGGATCACAGTACTGTAAAAACCTTGGGAGGTGCATTATGACCACAGAAGCCGATGCGCCAACAACTACCAAAAAAAAAAAAAAAAAAAATTAGTTGACACCGTTCAAATCTATCTTTCCTTAAGCACTTCTTTCTAGATAGCAGATGTCCACTTTCATAGGAAGGAATGCACACCCCTTTCTGGCACAAAACTAACGACTAGTTAGTTGATTTTAGTTTTATGGAATACAGGGACCATAATTTCTGAGTCCATCGTTAGAAACAGTAAGAGGTATAACATTTAAAGGTAACAGTAAATAATGAATGGTAAAAAGATATGCACATAAGCTGTATAAAGTATAAAAGTAGATGTATGATGCATAAGCCACATAATTAGTACACTGTATAATGGCTGGTTAGATGCAGTGATATATGAGTTAATTGCAAAAATGACAAAAATATCCAATAAATTACCTTTGCTAGTTAAAACTTGCATGACTATACAGGGCAAAGGTAGCTGGTTAAAAGCAGTACAAACTTTACATTACTCATTAAAAATTGAGGACACGTAATTAAAACACATTCAACTGTTAGAGCAGTGGTTCTCAAACTTTTTCATCAGCAGGCCAAATATGACTACAGAAATTGTGGGTGGGCTGAATATCAGGTTAATGCTGTGATATCACTGATATGTATATAACACAATGTATATATTAGAAAATAACACTTCTCAATAAATTTTGATATAACTGGCAAAAATGTACATAAAATTAACATAATTTCACGTGAAACCTTGAAGGTATTTTTTAAATTAAGCAACACAAAATTCTATGTTTGTAAAGCAAAATGAAAACAATTAAATGTAATACTGATCATAAATTTAAATGACTGAAAATAATACAAATAAATATTTATGAACTTTAGTGTTACAAGAAAAAAAAATATAAAATTTAAGTTTAACGTTTTGTAGCATGTGATTTATGGGACTGATTTTTGTTTGAGATTATTTCTATCAGCTTGGGTTCTAAAGATGTTGTCTGGATATGTAAAACACATATAAGATGACTATCAGTTAATTTAAATCTTAATTTAGACTTGTTTATTTCATAGTAGAGAATGTTTTTTCACAGATATAAGTACAGTCTGTACTCGAAATACGTAACAGATACGTTCCAGGACTTCTTAAGTTGGTTGGTTGGTTCTTGGGTTTTATTGGTGCATTAGCAACTAAGGCTATAATGCGCCACAACCAGGTGATATATAAAAATTTTTGTTTCACTGACCTAATTACTTAGGTCACCATGTCAAAATATAAAATAACAAAGGTATAAAATGTAAATAAGATAAATCAATAAAGAAATAACAATAATAAGTAAATATTAAATACAAGTAAAATCCTTTATTGATTTAAAAAAGCTAAAAATAGCAGACACATGGTCATTGTCCGATAAAATCTGACTGAGTGTATACGGCTCAGTCAGATGATAGCGGTAAAACGGATATTACTAAAATCTGGACAATCAATTAAAATGTGTCTGATTGTTAAAATTGTGCCAAGGACTCACACATAGGAGGGTTATCAGCTCTCAGCAAAAACGAATAAGTCAAATGACTATGTCCTATGCAGGTCTGGGCAAGAACAACTTCCTCCTTACGATTCCTGTGCAGACTAGATGCGACGGTTCAATTACAGGCTTTATATGATATAATTTATTCGCAGTCTGTTTATTCCACGAATTCTGCCATTGGGAGTGTATCTTCATGTGTATTATTTGCCTGTAGTCTGTATAGGGGACTGACAGGCAGCGATTATTACTGGGAATTGCTGATTTGGCTGCGGTGTCAGCCAAATCATTTCCTCTAATCCCAATGTGGTTGGGAATCCAGCAGAAGCAGATATCATATTCACGTTCATGGGGAAAGTGAATCTTCTGCTGAATACAAGACAGAACCGGATGAGGATTATATCTCATAGATATTAAAGCCTGTAACACACTGAGAGAGTCCACTTCTTACGTAAGTTGATTTTTATGTAACTCGGGAATGACTAATAAAATATTGCTACTATATCCCCAATATGCCAAAATTAGAATTTTTAAAGCAGGAAATGAAATGTTAACTCTAGTTACAGGCAACTCTCCGTTTACGAACATTCGATTTACGAATACAGTCAGTCCTCACATAGCACGATAGTTATGTTCCTAGAAACCCTCGTGCAATGCAAAATCGTGCAATATAAACAACAGGCCCTATGGGAAAAATAGGGTTAGGCGCCGACTACCCAATACTGAACACCCATTTATAACCAAAACATTACCAAACACAATAAATAATGGTAATAAAATACTTGCGTATTTTATTACGACTATTACGTAATAAAATATTGCTAATGCTTTTGCTTCTATCGTAAGCAAACTTGTTTTTTGTTTGATTTTCTATCCAAGCAGATGACAGCCATTCCATCTCTTCCAATTCCTTGTGTCTTAATCTAATGGCTTTTAATTACACTTTGAGTTGTTCCTGCTATGAAAGTTTTTTTTTATTTTTTTTATTTTCTCTGCATTCTTTGTAATACTCGGCGTTGCCTTATTTAAGTCTGTAGCACGTGCAATATCACATGGTCTTTCATTTCGCTCAAAGCGTTTCACAATTACATATTTTTTCTCTATCAACAGAGGCGGACTGGCCATAAGCCTTACTGGGAAAACCGCGGTGGGCCGGAGGCCAGTGTGATTTTGGCCATAAACCATAGACCGTATATTAGATATCGTTCCCCTATGAGGCCACTATAAATTTTCCGGGGTAAGAATTTTTGACCAAGTCAGCCTCTGTTTATCGATATTGTTTTTCTTTTTCTCTCTGAATCTGTAGTGTCTTCACCAAGATGCTTCATTTTCACACCTTTTAAGTATTTTACTCATTTTTAGGGAATAAATCACGATTACAAAACGGGTAGGCACGCTTGATACACATAAACAAAGCTGCGTGCGTGTAGCAACTGAATAAACAACACCATAAAGGCAGAAATACACTATTAACACCTCACATTTTACTAAAGCACAGTTCTAGGGGGTTACCACCATAAAACAATAAAAACAATTTCCAGTTGCACTGCTGCTATTGGAATCTGTTATAAACTAGTAGTAAACTCGATCTAATTGCATTTGTGATTATACCGATATCTGGAATTGTGTTGGTTTTTACATTATTATGGTGAAACGTGTTTCCCCTTCACTGATATAAAAAACATACATACATTTTCAGAATCTTCTCTTCATTCCTATCGTGTTGCGTTCAGTTGGGGGGTGATTCCAGTCCGACTGCCATTTCTTTTAAACACAAAGGCGAATCGTGCATAAGCGAATTTGGTTCGTGTTATATTAGATATAGTTCCCCTATTTATAAATCGTGTATGATCGAATTCGTGTAGTGTAAACACGTGTTATACGAGGACTGACTGTATTCGCTATAATAAACGTCACAATTCATTGAAAATTTCTTAGTTGCCAATAGATAGAGTTCCTTATAAAACGAAATGCCAAATGTATAGTGAACATAACTGTAAGATTTAAATAAATAAACTTTTAAAAAACGTATTTATTACATTAATTATCAGAAAATTATTATATGATAATTATACTGAACTTTTCTTGGTTAATAAAACTAATGTAGCCAGTAAAATACATTGGTTTACATGCCATGCTGCATAAAGTACTGTGCATCTAAATATTTAAAAAGGTACTGTGCATCTAAATATTTAAAAAGGTACTGTGCATCTAAATATTTACCCTTCAAAATTTTATTACTGCTTGATAATGCCCCTGGCCATCCATCCTACATAGCTAATTTCAATGATAAAATTAAGATTCTTTTTTACTTCCTAATACAACCTCTATTATTCAGCAAATGGATCAAGGTATTATAGCATCCTTTAAGGCATATTACTTAAGACGGACCTTCTCTCAAGCCATTGCTTTTATAGACAGAGACGGATTTCTGGAAGGCATACAGCATTCATAATGCATTGCAAAACATTGCTGGTGCTTGGAGGAATGTGAAGGAAACAAACTTAAGTGGTGTGTGGAAAAACTTGTGTCCATTTTGTGAATAATTTAAGTGATTTTGAGGAGACAGTAGAACCTGTGACTGAAGAAATTGTTGAACTCGGCAATAAAATGGACCTCGAACTTGATGTGACGGATGTGAGAGAGCTTCTGGACTCTCATTTTGAGGAATTAACAACCTATGAATAATTGAAAGAGAGAGACATCTAAATTCTGAAGTAACAGGAGAACCTGATATTCCACAGCCTGCTAGAACATTTATAAGGCGGAAAATGTCTGCAGCTTTTAAATCAATTTCTGAGGGTTGGCTATCTTTGAAGAAGAAGAAGACACAAATATGGAAAAAATTGCAAAAGTGAAAAGAGGCATTTATGACTGTCTAGCACACTACAATGAGATTTTTGAAGAAAAAAAGAAACTAGCTGCGCAATCTTCTATAAAAAAATATTTTAAAAAATTGTAAAACCCAGCTGTTTCTTAATTATCAGATGCTCTTCCATCTACCTCATCTGTACCTAGTGTTACTAGGCTTTTCATTCCAACTAAGAAATACTCTTCAAGGTTCAGGCCTAAATGGTTGTCAGATGAATTAATGAGGCTCGTGGTACAGAAGAAAAATGTATGGGATGCATATAAATTATCAGGTGACACAGAAGCCTATGGGCAGATATAAGCTTGTCTGTAATCAAGCCACAAAGGAGGTTAGGCAGATTGCGAGAAAACTCGTAATCTGCCTTTTATTAGCTGATAAACTGAATGAGTATTTTGCATCTACATTCACACATGAAGAGTTATTCAATGAGGGGAATTCCAGAAGTTTATCAAACTCTAACAGGAAGCTAAGTGAATTTATAATAGCTGAGAGCAAAGTGGAGGAGAAATTGTTGAAGTTAAACATAAAAAAGGCACCTGGGTTAGATGGGATCTATCCAGTTATATTAGAGGCAGCAAAGGAAGTAAGCCAACCCTTAGCCATAATTATGAGAGCTTCCTTGGACTCAGGGGAGGTCTCCATGACTTGAGATGTGCAAATGTATCACCAATTCATAAAGGGATTTCAAAAGGTGACACAAGTAACTACAGATCTGTTATATAACTTGTGTTCTGGGGAAAATAATGGGGTCACTGGTTAATGAAGCATTGCAGGATCATCTAGACAAGTCTGCAGTAATAGTTAAGACAGCATGGGTTTGTTAAAGGGAAGTCTTGTCTGAACAATTTGATTGGATACTATGATGTGGTAACAAAGGAACTGAATGTCAAAAATAATTTTGATATCATATACTAGGATTTCAGGAAAGCTTTTGATACTTTTGCACATGGAAGACTGTTGTACAAATTGGAGAGGTATGGCATTAAGGGTAAGTTGCTACATTAGATAAAGGGATGGTTGAGTGGTAATCAATGGACACTGCTCTTCATGGACAAATGTTATCAGTGGAGTTCCCCAGGGTTCGGTACTGGGTCCATTGTTGTTTTGTGTATTCATCAATGATATTGATGAAGGTATATCAGAATTAAAGTCCAAGTTTTGTGGATGATACAAAGGTTGTCAGGGTTGATAACGACACTAAGGACAGCATGCTACTCCAACTGGATCTAGACAAGTTGGGAAAATGGGCTGAGAAGTGGCAACTGAAGTTTTAACATTGACAAATGCAAAGTACTGCATATGGGTAGCATTAACCCAAGAGAAATGTACCAACTGTGTGGTACTATACTCAAGGAAGTGGAGAGTGAAAAAGACCTGGGGGTAACTGTGCAGTCAAATATGAAGTTTGCTGAGTATTGCAGACGGGCTGCCAGGGCAGGTCATGGAGTATTGTCAATAGTATAGAGGAATTTTGCTAGCAGGGACAGGGGTTATCCTGATGTACAAGGCAATGGTCAGGCCACACCTAAAGTACTGTGTACAGGTCTGGAGGCTTCATTTTAGGAAGGATGTAAGGTTGCTAGAACGAGTACGAAGAAGGGCAACAAGACTGGTGAGGGGGAACAAAGGGGTGCTCTCACCAAGAAAGGCTTAAGTTCTGCAAATTGCAATGCCTGGAGAGCAGGCACCTGCGAGGTGATCTGATTGTGGTGTATAAGGCTTTATATGGGTTGAGCAAGCTGAATGCTGATGAGATTCTTCCTCTTGATCAGATTAAGAACCTGAGGGGAAAAGATTCAAATTGAGGAAAGGCAGTTGTAGAATAGATGTGTGGAAATTTGCCTTTAGCCAGCGGGTAGTTGATTAGTGGAACAGACTTACATATTTTGTTGTGGAAGTTGATAACCTAAATAAATTTAAGGCTGAGCTGGACAGGCATTTGGAACGAATGGAGGGGTGAAATGGAAGGGTTTTTTTTTTTTTGGCTGATGCTGATCCAACATAATTTGTATTTGTATTACGTAAGTTTGAAGTTACGTAATTTGGGTTTACGTAAGTCGGGTCTAATTGTACTTCAAAATTAAAAAAAAAAAAAAAAAAGGTGGAGGAAAAACTATTGTAAAACTAAGTTAATATGTTATGATGGTGAGAATGTGAAGGATTCAGATCAAGTTAAACAGACAGACTGTAAAGCTGTCATAAACTTGGAGAATTGGCAGCTATGATACTGGCATTATCATCCTTGTCAACCATCCTATATAGTATGCCACCTCTGAAACTAAATTACTGCAGTCTGAGTTCTGCGTGTACAGGAATTTATTTATCTTATATTTAAATTTTGGTGTGAAACTATACTACCGTGTATTAACACACACACATAAAATGCATAAATAGGAAATATGAACAAAATATGAAAAATGCACCTGAGTGTGCAAGACTGCAACACAGGATACAAATGCATATATATGAAAATGGTTGTTGTTGTTTGAGAGCTATTGGCACAAGAGCAGCTTAGGCTGTAATGCGCCTAGTCTAGGTTAGGAGAGTTTTGTATTTCAACATTTTTCACTTTTTTTTTCATGGTTTAGAAGGAAGCCAAGATTTTGCTTTATAATTATGTAGCTTTTCATAAATGGTATGCTATTAATTTTTATATGGTTTGGGAGTATCCGATTAACTCAAGGAAAAAGAAAACATTAATATTCGGCCAGCCATCTAGAATTGTTTTAAGCATTAGGTCATTAGGTTATTTTGTGCATTCATTATTGTTTGAAAAACTCTTAGACGTTCTCTATTAAATCTTGGACAGTTTACCATGAAGTGATGTATGGTGAGTTGAGAGTTTTCGCATTGAGGAGGGTCTTCACCTCTGAGTAGATAAGAATGAGTCATATGTGTATGCCTGATTCGCAGCTGAGCAAGGATTACTTCTTTGTGTCTGTTGGAACGGCAGTCCATGGTCGAAGTGTTTGTTTAATTACACAAAGTTTGTTGTTAGATTGATCTTCCCAGTGTTGGTGTTGTTTAATTACACAAAGTTTGTTGTTAGATTGATCTTGCCAGTGTTGCCATTGCTTTGGTGGATTAAGGACTTGTAATCAGTATACGGTATAGAGCGAAAGGAAAGGCATAATCACAGGTAACAGCTTCTCTTGCCACTGCTCTTTCGTTTCCAGTTATTCCTGTGTGGTCTGGGATCCAGCAGAATCTGATATTGTAATTTCTTTGTAACAGCTTTGATACTGAATATTGGACCTATTGTAGCACTGGGTGTGTTGTAGTTATTAGCATTCTGCAAGGCAATAACAGAGCTAAGTGAGCCAGTGAAAATTATGCTGTTTGCTATCTGTTTACATTTAATTTGGTTTACGGCCATCAAAATGGTTTGTAATTCAGTGGTAAAAACAGTACATTCTTTTGGAAAAGGTTGGATGAGAGTACAACCTTCAAAGTGAATCGCAGCTCCTACACGTCTGTTTTTGACCCATCTGTATATATATATGAAAGTGTGATGTTCATATTGTTCTTTGTATGCTGCATGTAGCTGCAGGTAGTTTGCTCTTGGGAGAGTTATTTTTCCCCAGGATTGAAAATACAAGTCATATACGGGTTGAATTCATGGTGGAACGATCTGTGCATTCGTAGTAGCTATTCTGTTGTAATTAAGCTCTTGGCTTAACAGTAAATCTTTTAGATGGATGGCAGGTAGGTTCATTCGCGGGTGGGCTTGTTTGGGTAAGTTTTCCCAGTAAGATGAAAACAGAAACTCTCTATTTAGATGATCGTTGATGGCTTTTATCTTGACAGCATAGTGTAATAACAAATTCTGTCATCTAAGCTGTAGTGAAGGTTCATGGCCTTCTGCATAAAGGCTTTGTATAGGCGAAGTTCAGAAAACTCCAAGTGCTATATGGAGAGCACTGTGGTGTATGAGGATCTAATCATCTCAGTGCACTTGGTTTAGCTGAGTTGTAAACAGCTGCTCCATAGTCTAGCTTGGAACAAATTATTGCTTGATAAAGTTTAAGAAGGGTATATCGATCTGCTCCCTAACTTTTTGTTGAAAGAACTTTGAGTATGTTTTAACTTCTTGAGGCACGAAAGTCTGAGATGTTTAATGTGTTCAAGGAATATTAGTTCCTTACCCAAGAGAAGTCCTAAGAATCTTATGCTTTGTACCACTGGGATCATATGTCCGACAAGTTTCAGTTCAGGGTCGGGGTGTAGGTTTTGTTTTCTACAGAAGGGTATACACACAGTTTTTTGTTTTGTGTGGAAATTTGGAAGCCATTTGTTTGGGCCCATTTGCTTATTTTGTTTATTGTCCTTTGTAGATGCTGTTCTATACTTTGCATATGCTGAGAGTGGTAGAAAATACTGAAATCGTCAAAATATAAAGCTGCATCAACAGTTCTTGGAATATGCTCCATTACGGTGCTTATTTTAATAGTGAAAAGGATAGTGCTATACACAGTTTTTTGTGTGGAAATTTGGAAGCCATTCGTTTGGGCTCCATTTGCTTATTTTGTTTATTGTCCTTTGTAGCTGCTGTTCTATACTTTGCATATTCTGAGAGTGGTAGGAAATACTGAAATCATTAAAATATAAAGCTGCATCAACAGTTCTTGCAATATGCTCCATTATGGTGCTTATTTTAATAGTGAAAAGGATAGTGCTAAGCACAGACCCTTGAGGCACACCTTCTTCTTGGGTGAAGACCTTTGAAAGGGTACTCTGCAACTTAACTTGAACTGTCCTGCGTTGTAAGAAATTTTGGACATATTTAAGATGATGTCTGCGTTACCCGAGGAAATATAGGTTTTGAAGAATTCCATAATGCCATGCCATATCATAAGCTTTTTCAATATCAAAACAGATCATGATTTGTTTGTTTGTTTGTTATTTGGTTTTTAGGAGCATTAGCAACTAAGGCCATATTGCTCCGGAGATATGCGGTGGTCATTCCCTGACCTTTCTGCATCCTCCGTATTTGGTGGTCACAGGCTTGAACCCTGGTCTAATCAAGAAGCGTGTGCTATGCACACGCTTCTTGATAGACTGCTCCTGCCCACCTGGCTACGGAGGCGCCAGATCACGATGTGATGTTCCTTTCAGATGAAGGCATTCCATACACTGTTTTATGTGGAGCCTCCGTAGCTAGGTGGGAAGGAACAACAGCAGTGCGCAGCACACGCTTCTTGATTAGATCGGGGTTCGAGCCCCTCGCCACCAAATACGGAGGATGCAGAAAGGTCAAGGGAATGACCACCACATATTCCCGGAGCAATATGGCCTTAGTTGCTAATGCTCCTAAAAACCAAATAACAAACAACACTGTTTTATAATTTTATAAGTCGAGTGAGTGATTTTTCCTGAAAACATGCTGTAACTGCATCGAGAAGGTTATTTCTGTTTAAAAACCACGTTAAACGAGCATATACAATTTTTTCCATAACTTTGCCTAGGCAATTTGTTAAAGCAATTGGATGGTAGTTGCATGGGTTAAAGAAAGGTCCTTTCCCGGTTTAGGGAAATCTAAAATTATTGCAACTATCTGGAAACTGGTTTTCTAGGAAGATTTTGTTATACAATTCAAGTAATGCTATTTGGGACTGGTCGTCAAGTTCCTTTAGCATCATGTAGTGGATTTGGTCTGGTGCTACTGCACTTTGCTTTGTCTGCGATAGAGCTGTTTTCAATTCATGGAAAGTTGTACCATTCATTATTTCTTGTGGAAAAATTCAGTTTGTGTTTTTCTATTCCTGTCTTGTATATTTGAAAACTGGGAGTATATGAGGTGGTTGCTGATGTGTTGGCAAAAGTTTTGCCCAGTGCATTGGCTATTTCTGAAGGCTGTGCGGTGATTTATCCATTCCAGTTTAGGATTGGAGGTGGATTAAACTGGTATCTGCCATTCATTTTGCTGATCTTATTCCAGACAATTAGAGATGGTGCAGAACTTGTTAATGTGGATGCAAATTTTATCCAGGATGCTTTCTTACTGGCTTTTCTAACATATCTGGCTCTTGCTCATGCCTTTTTGAATGATATGAGGTTCTCTGTAGTGGGACATCTTTGAAAATTATTCCAAGTTTTGTTTCTCTCTACTTTAGCATGTAAACATTCTTCATTCCACAATGATTTTGGATGTGTTGGGAGGTGTGATGATGTTTTTGGAATAGTCTGCTCAGCTGCTTGGATTAGTTTATGTTACACATTGTACTGCTGTATCTAATGGTTTTTGCTTGATAATATCTGTATCCAATTTTGCAACAGATTTATACAATTTCCAGTCTGCTTCATTTATTTTACGTGATTTCTAGGTGACTGACATGTGGTTCCTAATGCAATGGTAATGATTATCGGATAGTGATCGCTGCTGTGAAGATCTCTCTGTACTGACCAAGCAAGTATTGGCAATAATGTCAGAGAGCATATAGATAGGTTGATAGCTGTGCTGTTTCCTGATGGAAGATGTGTGTATGTATGTATGTGTTCCATCATTCAACAGGGTTAAATAATTCTGTTCTACCCATTTTTCAATTTGTCTTCCTCTTCAGTCTATGGCTGTGTTACCCCACAAAGGGCTGTGTTCGCTGAGGTTTTCCAGTATACAGAAGGGTGGAGGTAACTAAATTAGTATATCTTCTAAATCTTGTAGAAATTCTTGGTTTGGGAGAATGTAAATTGTTATAATGGTTATGAGAGATTTAATGGCTATGCGTATTGCAACAGCTTCAAGGGTTGCGTATAGTGGAAGAATCTGGGAAGGACTGTGCGAATTTACAAAAATCACATACCATAAAGAACTATATCACATATAAAGACAGAGTCACAGGCGGCACATGGGTTATGCCGCCTGTTACTCTGTCTTTATAATATGTGATATAGTTCTTTACTGTGGGAGAGTTTTGAGGTCTGAGATATGTTTCTTGTAGGCAAAGACACAGCAGGGTATGCTGTACAATCAGATCATATATATCATGTATATTAGTGCGGAATCCTCTGCAGTTCCATTGGATTATAGTTCCCATTATTTGGTTTTGGAGAATGTGTCAGACTGGTTACTAGATTGCTTTAAGCTTTTTGAACTTAGGTTTTTCCTTTGGAAAATATGGTTTACCGGTATCCATATCTTCTGCAAAAATCTCTAGTATTAATTTGTCTGCTTGATTGGTTGTTTCTGTCCATTTGTTCCATTCACGTGTGGCTTATGACATTATTTTTTTCTTGAGGGGGTTTTTGTTTCTGAGTGTTTTGCATCGGGAGGTATAGATAGTGATGTGTTTGTGAGTTTCTCTTTTTGTTTTGTCTGGGATGTTATAAGTAGTGCTCGTGCCCAGTCCGAAATGGACTTCTTTGGAGGAATCATGAAATCTGTTTGTCTCTATTGCACGCCGATTTTTTATGACATGCACATAGGAAGGTCTGTTTATGGTAGTCAGGAGTACAGTTCTCTTGGCTTTTTGGTATGACACACAATGCTCTACCTTATATTTTTGTATCTGTTATTCGCAGTTTTTGGACAAGTCGGAAGGGTCCCCCTTACAGTTTGAACAACTGGGTTGCTTGGGTGGACAGTTCTGATTGGTGTGATCCTGATATAAGCAGTCGGAACAGATAGCAACTCAGTGGCATGCCATTTGTGAATGACCATACTTTTGGCATTTAAAGCAGAGGAGAGGATTCAGAATGTATGGTCTGATGTTACAATTTAGATATCTGGCCTTCACCAGTGTAGGTGGTTTGGGATTGTTAAAGGTATGAGATTTCTGGTTGGAGTAAGTATCCCATCTCTAGTAACTTCAATCCTTCTCACAGCTATGCCACCTTGATCTTCCAGTTCATTTTTACTTTCTTCTTCTGGATGCTAATAAGATCCCATTCAGAAATTACTCCTTTTGATGTGTTTAGGCTATTATGGGGAGAGACCCTTACTAGGATCCCGCCAAAATTTCTCATCCGAAGCAGTCTTTCTGCATGTTTTGCATTAGCTGTCTCGACTAGAATGTCACCTGATTTCAGTCGCTAGCTACACTTTCTAGACATAACTTCAAGGGCTCACATCTGGTGAGTATGGACTTGGCACACCCAGGGTCCCGAGCTGAATATCATCATTCTTCTCTTTCTTGGTGATTCCCTTCTACTTCTGACTCTCTCTCTCTCTCTCTCTCTCTCGGGATAATTCAGAAATCTATTTATTTTTTTTTTCGGCTGGTGCAGCATAAGCCTCAGGCGTCCTTGCCCTATACGGCTAATAATAATAATTTCTGGATGACGAATTGTGACAATTTTCTAATGGCTGTTCTGATGTAGAATAAAGGACATGAAAAGTAGGTGCATGAAGCGATGTCATGTCTTTTTTTGTCTATTGGTTACATTCGTCTCATTATCCTCATTTTTCAGACTCAAAGGAGTTGGATCTTTGTTATCCGTGGTTGTGATATTCAGATCAATCATATTTGCTTCTTTTAGCCCAGCAAGTGAGAACTTTTCCTCCCAGGTTTCCAGCACCACCATTGGGCGGCAGGACCGGTGCTACCTAATGACTAAGTGGAAGTAGATTAGTGGTTAGTAGGACTAGGATATAAATAAAAGAAAGGTGGCTTTCCTTTCTTAGGAAACTTTGCGTTGATACTTTTCAGCAACTATACACCGATAAGCCAAAACATTATGATCACCTACCTAATATGATGTTGGTCCTCCAAGTGCAGCCACAACAGCTTGTACCAGGCAAGGCATGGATGCTACAAGATTTCTAAATGTGTCTTGTGGTATCTGGTACCAACACGTTACCAGCAGATGCTTTAACTCCTGTAAGGTCCGTGGTTGAGAAGCCGCAGATCGGAGTTGTTGTTCCAACCCAAACCACAGATGCTTGTTGGGATTGATGTCTGGAAATATGGAGGCCAAGGCAATACCTGGAAGTCTTCTTCATGTTCCACAAACTAGTCTTGAACAATCTGGGCGGTGTGGCATGCTGCATTATCCTGCTGAAAGACAGCACTGCCAGAGGGGAAGACCGTTGCCATGAAAGGGTGTACCTGGTCAGCAATGATGTTTAGGTTGGTGGTAGATGTCAGAGTGCCCAGAGTATCCCAGCAGAACATTGCCCAAAGCATTACGTCACTGTCACCGGCTTGTTTTCATGCCAAAATGCACACAGGTGTCATCACTTCCCCGGGTAAATGACACACATGTACCTGGCCATACACACGGTGCAACAGAAAACGTGATTCATCGGATCAGACAACCTTCTTCCAATCACTCAAGGTTCAGTTTCGATGCTTGCGTGTCCATTGTAGGTGCTGTTGCCGGTGAACCGTGGTTAGCATAGGCACTTGGAGAAGACTGTGGCTACGTAGCCCCATTTTTAGCAGGTTTCGATGTATTGTGTGTTATTGTGACACATTAATCCCATTACCAGCATTCCAATTACCAGTGAGTTGTGACACAGTTGCCTTTCTGTTGCCACGTACCATCCTTCGCTCACCTCGAGCATCGATGAGCCATTGTTGACCAACATCTCGCCGGCGGTTCATGGGTTTTCCCTCCTCTAACAACTTTCAGTAGGTACTAACAATGGCTGACTGTGAGCACCCCACCAGCCGTAACGTTTCGAATATGCTCTGACCCAGTCATCTGGCCATTACAATTTGGCCTTTGTCAAATTTGCTTAAGTCCACTGCCTTTCCCATCTGAAGAACAAGAGTAACACTGATTAACAGAGTATTAGGTGTTTTTTAACTCAGTATTAGGTGTTTTTTATACCGTGTCCCAACTCACGCACATGTCGTAGTTCACCTACAGCTGCTTCAATTTGCATAACGACTCGCTGGTCATAAAGCTTTGGCTCATCGGTGTACATATACAATAGAGAATTTGTTTTAAACTCTAGAAATATGTGTCACTCTATCACTATAGAAATCACTTTATAATTGCAGAGAAATTGCCTGATCACTAGAAATTGGAAAACTTTGGTTTTCCAATAAATGTGCTAAGGCTGTTCAAGAGAAAAATGTTGCGTATCGTAATTGGCTTGTTTCCAATTCTTCAGTTTCATTGTCTGCCTACACCAAAGCTCACAACAATTTTAGAGCAGTTATTAATCAGTTCAAACTAGATTTTGAACAGGCTAAGAGTAGAAAACTTGCTTCTTGCCCTAATGGTAGCCGAGCATTCTGGTCTCTTGCCAAAGCTATTGGCCACAACTTTTGCCCATCTCTGCTCCCACCTCTGTCAAAACCAGATGGTTCTGTTGTCACATCAGCCAAGGATAAAAGCTGACCTGCTAGCATCCCATTTTTCTTCCAACTCATGCATTAATGATCTTGGTAACACACCTCCCACCATTCCCAACATGCTCCATTCAATGCCTCCTGTGGTCTTCCGTCAAAAGGATGTCAGAAAGATTTTGATGAATCTTGATGCTAAGACAGTTTCAGGTCCTGATGGTATTTCTCCACTTGTTCTCAAAACCTGTGCTCCTGAATTTACTCCTGTTCTTTGCTGCCTTTTTTCACTTTCTTATTCCAAAAGGTATTTTTCCTTCTGCTTGGAAACCTAAAAAGGTTTCCAAGCAGAAGGATTTGTCACCCTTTTCAGCCAGTTCCTAAAAAGGGTGACAAATCCTTCCCATCCAATTATCGTCCCATTGCAATTACTTCTACTCTTTCTAAAGTAAACGAGAAATCAATTAATTGCTAACTCTTAAACTACCTAGAAACCTTCCATCTGATCAATGATCGACAGTATAGTTTCCGTCAGTGTCGATCCACTGGTGATATTCTGGCTTATTTACCCAGCAATGGACAAATTCAATGGAAAAGTTCGGTGAAACATAAGCAGTTGCTCTTGACATTTCAAAGGCTTTCAATTGTGTTTGGCATAAAGGTCTTCTATAACAAGCTTCCATCTTATGGTTTTCCAACTGTTTTTTGTAATTGGTTACCCAGTTTTACCTCTGATCGCTCACTGAGGGGGATGGTAAATGGCTTTCTGTCTTCTAACCTCTCCACTAATGCTGGTGTCCCCCAAGGTTCTGTTCTTTCCCCCCACTCTTTTCCTCTTGTATATTAATGACCTTCTTCCATTGACTGGAAATCTTGTCCATAGTTTTGCCAATGATAGCACATTGCATTCCACTTTCCATTTTGAGAAACTTGCCCTGCTTTATCTTAAGCTTCAACTTCTCGAATATCCGCTACCAATTCCTTAAATGCTGATCTTCAGGTAATTCTCCAGCATTAGTGGAGAAGTTAGAAGACTTTCTGTCTTCTAACTTCTCCACTAATGCTGGTGTCCCCCAAGGTTCTGTTCTTTCCCCCCACTCTTTTCCTCTTGTATATTAATGACCTTCTTCCATTGACTGGAAATCTTATCCATAGTTTTACCAATGATAGCACATTCATTCCACTTTCCATTTTGAGAAACTTGCCCTGCTTTATCTTAAGCTTCAACTTCTCGAATATCCGCTACCAATTCCTTAAATGCCGATCTCCAGGTAATTCTCCAGCATTAGTGGAGAAGTTAGAAGACTTTCTGTCTTCTAACTTCTCCACTAATGCTGGTGTCCCCCAAGGTTCTGTTCTTTCCCCCCACTCTTTTCCTCTTGTATATTAATGACCTTCTTCCATTGACTGGAAATCTTATCCATAGTTTTGCCAATGATAGCACATTCATTCCACTTTCCATTTTGAGAAACTTGCCCTGCTTTATCTTAAGCTTCAACTTCTCGAATATCCGCTACCAATTCCTTAAATGCCGATCTCCAGGTAATTCTCCAGTGGGGCAAAGACAACTTAGTTGATTTCAATCCTTCTAAAAGTCAGTCTTGTCTTATATCTCGCGAAAAGGATTCTTCTGCTCCTATGCTTATCTTTGAAATCGGTGACACTCCGATTTCTAGGCAAGTTGATATATCTCTTTTGGGGATTACCCTGACTTCTAATCTCTCTTGGCACAAATACATTACAAATAATGCTTTCTTTGCATCTAAAAAACTTGGTTTTCTTTTTTGCTCTCGGTGTTACTTTTTTTCAAACAGCTGTTCACTCTGTACAAATTGCAAATCAGCCCTACCATGGAATATTGTTCCCACATCTGAGGGGGGGGGGGGTTCTCCCAACACCTCTCTCAGGCTTCTAGATTCCATTCAGAAAAGGGCAGTTACGGTAATTAATGACTCATCTCTAACTGAGTCTCTCCACTCGCTGTCTCACAATCTTATCTTAATTTTTACTTTAGATTTAATCTGCTTTTCATTCTTTCATTTCAATCCTTTCCTTGTTAGTCTCTGTTGGGTCGGCTATGAAATATATGTCAGCCTACTTTTTTTTACCTCTTGCTACATATATTTCATATCAGAAACAGAGGCCTTGTTTCTTGCTATATTTTCACTTTAATTTTATTTTAATTTACCTTTTCTTTTACAGGTACCTATTTATTTTTTCCATTGTTAATACATCTGATGTGGTCAACATTCCTCCATTCATACTCTAGTCTACTTATATACATTCCATTATGCTTGTTGGGTATTTCTACTATTACTGGTAGTACCCTTTGTCCATAATCCATACCAATTTTTTAATTATCATTTTTTTTTCAAACCATTACTATTCACTACAACTACTTGTTATTAATACATTATATATATAATGTATTAATGTATTAAAGGTGGACAGTATAAAGGTAGGTAGATAGTGTCAAAGTGCTAACAAAACTGAAATTGTAATTGCAGAGAACAAAGAAGAGAAAGATGATAATAATAAGTAATGAGAAATACTTAATGCCATGGTTCCTATGATTTCAGCACCCTCATCTGGGGCCAGCTGCTGAAATCAAAGGTAAAAATGGCAAGAAGTACAGCCTTTGTTTCTGACATGAAATATACACAGCACATGGTAAACGTGGGGCTTCAGTATTAAAGATCTGGGTTAAAATTAAAATTTTAAATTTAAGTCGTACAGCATACATATATTTCATGGCTGACCCTAATGGCTGGGTCAGCCATGAAATATACGTATGCCATATGACTACACGGTCTACCTACATTTATACTCTCCACCTATGTATCCATTATGGTTGTTGGGTTCTTTCTGCTTGTATTTACCAGTGTCCTAGGTCCATAAACCATTAATTAATTAATAATATTTTATACTATTAAATTCTTAAAAAAAAATTATATATATATGATTTTGCATACATTAAAAATCCAAGTAATCATCCTGTTCCAAAATGACTTAGTGAGAGAAATATTTTACAAGAATATCTATATAATATTGGTGTAAATACACCCTAGTTTACCCATAAATTTAACTACATAAGTAGTGTAATGGCATCATTTGGTTAAATCTCATATTGTGGCTACCTTCACAATGAGAAACCAGGTATTGCACTACTTCGAATAAATTAATGTTGCACTACTTCGAATAAATTAATGTTGCACTACTTCCAGATATTGCACTACTTCGAAGTAGTGCAATATCTGGTTTCTCATTGTGAAGGTAGCCACAATATGAGATTTAACCAAATGATGCCATTACACTACTTATGTAGTTAAATTTATGGGTAAACTAGAGTGTATTTACACCAATATTATATAGTTAATCTCAAACCCATAATATATTATGCCTTGTGCATTTAGTCTTCAAAATACTAACAAGAATATATATATATATACATATATATATATATGTGGAAAAACTTACACTTTGTATGTAAAATCTCCCAGAAGAGTAACAAGTGGAATAATAAAAAGTCCCATCCAAAACACGCCTGAACCTAATACCATGTTGTCCTATAAATATACATAATATAAATTATAAAAAATTTTTATAATTAAAATTAACAAAGCGGATGGGATGAGTAGGTATCAAAAACTTTTAAACTATTAATGAGTTCAATTTTAGTAGTATTAATTATCTTTAGTATTAATCACTTTTTAAATCATTAGTAATTAGTATTAATTACCTTTCACAAGTTTTGACTTATTTATTTAAAAGATGTCAATGAATATGTTTATACTTACCATTCCTACCATATCAGGAGCTACAGGCAGAGCCGGCCAAAAATTACTATAAGCGCACAAAAACAAAAACCAGCTAGAAATACTTCCCCAAATGGCAAGGTGTGTCAACTACAAAAAATAAAAGGAACGATAAAACTATCAGATTTTTTTACCTTTCTTATTTCTACTATTCTAGTGTGCACATATTATTCCTCCAAAGTTTATCTAATGCTTGATAAAAATTATACAGAAAAATTTAAATTACCCTCCAGAAAAATTATTGAAAAAAATCCAATTTGGGTTAGGGGTTTAATGTCCTTTTAAATAAATTTCTATAAAATTCACTAATATCAAGAAAAGTATTACACAGAAAATACTAGTGAAAAGTGGCAAGCACACTTTCTCTCTATTGATTATCATGGAAGTGGATGGGTGGAGTTTGGCAAAATTTAATTGCAATCATCCGTATGGCCTAATATGTTCCAGCTTATAGAGTATGGGTAAACTATGGTGGATTCACACCAATATTATATAGTTAATCTCAACCCATTACATATTATCCGTTGTGCATTTAGTCTTCAAAATACTAACAAGAATATTTATTTATATATATATATATATATATATATGTATGTATGTGGAAAAACTTACACTTTTTATGTAAAATATCCCAGAAAGAGTAAAAGTGGAATAATAACAAATCCCATCCAAAACACGCTTTGATGAGTAATTGAGTAAAATTCTAGAGGGTAGATGACCACTGAATGCTTGAAGTTGTGAAACACATGTTTAGCCTCTACAGCAAAACTGTGGCAATCACAAGTCTCTTCCATCATGCATTCAGTATGACTAATGTCTTTTGAGGTTAAAATGGGCATCATGGCAAGATCCAACCTTCCTTACATTTTGAGGGTACAGCTCTAAAACTGTTTGCAGGCTTGCTGCCAGATAGTCCACCAGACCGAACACACACCCACTATTACCGTGTTATAATGGGGGATTTTAACTTCCCAGATATTGACTGGAACTTGTGAGTTGGTCACTCGCTGGTAGCAAGAATTTTGTGGATTTATTGGATGATTGTTTTCTACACTAGCATGTTCGAGAGGCAACCAGAGAGGGTAATACTCTGGATCTGATTATCAGCAGTGATTATTCGGGGATTAAGAATTTGCAGATAAAGGAACCACTGGGTGGCAGTAATCGCAGTGTACTGATGTGGGATTTACTTAGAAATATAATTACCATCAGGGATGAAGAGAAGGGTTTTTGCTTCGGTAAAGGTGACTACAGTGGTCTCAGACAGTTTTTAAATTCTGTACAGTGTAACCAACTGATGATGTTGCCAACAGCAAATTCTAAGTGGGAAGCATTCAAGGAATTAATCATGGAAGCTACTAGGCTTTTCATACCAATTAAGAAATATTGTGCAAGGTTTGATCTTAAAGAGATGTCAGATAAACTAATGAGTCTCGTGGCAGAGAATAAAAAAGCATGGGATGCATATAAATGATCAGGTGACACAGAAGCCTATGGCAGATATAAACTCGTCTGTAACTAAGTCACAAATGAGATTAGGCAAGTGAAAGCAAATTGCAAGAAGTCTTTGGCAAAGGATGCTAAGAAAAACAGCAAGGACTTCTTTACTTATATAAACTCTAGAAGGAAGGGGTTGAATCAGATTGGTCCACTTGATATCGATAGTTTGACTGTTGATGATCCTGCTCAGATAGCTGATAATCTGAATGACTATTTTACATCTACATTCACACATGAGGAGTTATTGAGGGAGAAAAATTCCAGAAGTTTATGAAACTGTAAGAGGGTGCTTAATGATTTTGTAATAACCCAGAGCAAAGTGGAGGAGAAACTGTTGAAATTAAACATAAGAAAGGCACCTGGGGTGGATGGGATCTATTCAGTTATATTAAAGGAGGTGGCAAAGGAAGTAAGCAAAACATTAGCCATAATTATGAGAGCATCCTTGGATTCAGGGGAAGTCTCCACGAACTGGAGAGGTGCAAATGTATCCCCAATTCACAAAGGGGGATCTAAGAGAACATGTGAACAGGCGAAGTTTTTACGGCTGCAGCAAATAGAGAAGTTTTTGCTTTTTTATTGACTTAATTTGGCATATTAATTTATTTTTTTGAGTTGCTTTATATTCCTAGTAACAATACTTTAGTTTAAATTGAATTTAGATAGAGATTTTGTAGGTTATTACTTAGTATCGGAAAGAGCATCAAATCCATGTGTGGACAGGTTTTGCAGCTCCTGCGAATGAAAAGTTTTTAATTATACTTAGCCGTTTTATTGATTTAATTGTTAGATTATTATTTTCTATAAGTAGCTTATAGACCTAGTCAAGCTCCGTTGTTTATTTTGAATTTAGATAGTGCGATTTGGAAAGTAAATAATACCTCGTGTCCGTAGATTAACCATTCGTAACTTGCAGCCATTGTTATAAGATATAATAAGTGCTAGCGTAATGTTTAACGAAAAACTAGATAGTGAGTATAGTAGTATCAATTAATCAGTAAAATTTATTAATGTTATTAAATTTCATTGTCAATTGAATTTTTTTGATTAAATAAATATAGCGACCTAGTTATTAATAGAAATGTAACATCAAAAATTAATACATATAAGTTGATAGGGATAAGAAAGTCATATAACGTAACTCTGAGAAAATATTCGATACCGAAATACATATATATAGTGTTATAACTGCATTGGGATATAGGTTTAGGGTTATATTTTGTATTGGAATTTTATTGAACTTGAATAGAAATCATGACCAAACCAAAAGGCTCAAACTAGAGGAAGTGCTGGGGCTCAGGGGGGAACTGAGGGGGGTGTTCCTCTGAATCACAGTCTATTGAAATGCACTGCTTGTTTGATGTTTGTGGAGCAATCAGGAACGGGACATGATATAGCCAAGGGGAATGTCTTTGTGTGTGCGCGATGTAAGAAGTGCGAGGAAATCAGGCGTCAACTCAGCATTATGGGCTTATATGAGAGCTTGAAGGACAGGGTGGATGCCTTCAAAGGATTTAAATTGAGGGTCCCATCAAGCACTCAGCTGCCCACATCAAGGCCAGAGCTTGCACTTCAACATCACGCAACACATTGGCAACCCCCAAGACAGAATGTGCTGGTCCCAAAGGAACTAATTGTTGTAGGTGACTCTATTGTCAGGAAAAACGGGAAACATATTGTGCAAAAAGCATATATGGAACAGGACCAGGGTATGCCTGCCAGGGGCAGACATACCTTGATGTCTGTCCCTTGATGATGTTTTAGGGCAGATATCATCCTTTAAGGGCACAAAGGGTGATATTGTTGTACACGTTGGCACTAATGATATTAAGAGTAGCAGACTGGCAGAATTACTTAACAAGTACAAGACAATGCTGAAAAAAAGCTGTGAGTTAGGGTTGAATTTGACAGTGCCTGCAATTCTGCCCAGACACGATAGGAGGGAGTATATGATGAGAGCCTTGTTGATCAATTCGGCCCTGGAGAGACCGTGCAAGGCTGTTCATATTTGCTGATATTATCGAGGCAGAGTTAGGTGGATCGGAAAACTGCTAGCTTGGGAGGATATAAGGACTAATAGATTAACAGTAGCCGCTGGCAGAGGTAAAAGTGATTCTTGCACTACTTCTATTGAAATGCAATTGAGCAGCAGCCTGGAAAGCAAGGCAATGGGAATTTCCAGGACTGCAGGGAGTCATAGTGGAACAAGAAAATATATGGGCTGTGTGAGGGTAACTAAGAGTAGAAACAGGTGCATGTATACCAATGCTAGGAGTACAGTTAATAAATTCGAAGAGTTTGAAGTGCTAGTCAAGCCATCGAAGGCAGATATTGTTGGGATATCAGAGACGTGGTGTCACACAGACATAAGCAGTGCAGAACTGGAATTTGAGGAGTAGAATTTGTACAGAAAGGGAAGAGGGATTATGCTGTTAGTTAAGAAACACACAATCTAAGGAAGTGCATCCAATTGATGTGGGTGGACAATGCAATGCTGAATCTGTTTGGTGTGACATAAGCACTGGGAATGTTGTTGATATGGAGGTTTGATGGCACATAAGCTACTTTGGCTATAATGCGCCTACTCATTTATTATAAAAAGAGATGAAAAAGTTTCATAAATTCAGAAATGATTAAAAAGTCCAGTTTGCTTTATGAAGTTGAAAAATTCGGAAATATCTGCATTATCTCCAATGCGATTCTCTAAAGGTTAAAGATTAACCAGTGATAGCAGGGTTGAAGTTCTGTCTTGTTCACAGTAAGGGCAGTCAATCAGAATGTGTTTAATACTCAGATTTATATTACAAAGTGGACACTGTGGCGGGTCATTCCTTGTGAGTAAATAAAGGTGGGTCAGATAAGTGTCCTATTCTTACCCTTGAAAGGACTACCTCTTCTCGTCTTGATGTGCGGACACTGGAGCGCCAAATTTTTGGATCATGTTTAAATTGAAAGAGTTTATTATTAATTTGAGAGTGCCACATTGCTGTCCATTTCGACAGGCATTACGCCTGAATGGTTAATGCATAGTCTGATGGCAGAACAGGGATATCAGTTAAGTCGAAGCTAGTTGGATTTTTTGCAGCTTTATCAGCCAGTTCATTGCCCAAAATGCCAGAATGAGCTGGAATCCAGCAGAAGGTGAACAGTTGATTGCGTTCTTCAATTTTTAGTAATATGCTTTTTATTTCGTCTAGAACAGGGTGTACTTTATCTAAGGGGTTACATAAAGCCAAAATTGAGCTGAGGGAATCAGTGTAAATAACAGATTTTAAAGCAGTCAGAAGAGAGATTCTGTAAAGCTAGTTTGATTGCATATAATTCAGCTGAGAAAATACTGAATTCAGATGGCAAGGATGCTGAAATAACGGTATTTGGAAACACTGCAGCCACTCCAACGTTTGAATTAGATTTAGAGCCGTCTGTATAAATTGGAGAAAAGTCAAAGTATCTTTGAGTGTGAGCTTCGTGAAGTTGTTTGATATTTGATGTTTGTAAAATGTTCTTTCCCCATTGAGAGAGGTAAGTGTCACAGGTCGGTATAGGAGGTGGAACCCATGGTGGTTGACAAGTTGTTACCTGTTTTTTTTTTTTTTTTTTTATGTGAACCCCAAACACGAGAGGTATTAGAACCTATAGTACTTAGTACCGTGCTTGGGTTAGGGTTGAAGGAGAAGTATGGGAGGAGGGGGATGCCGGAAACTTTGCTCTAGAGACTAAACATGGGTTTCACCACTTCAAGCCTCCAATAAGCAAAGTGGTGGTATTTCACCAGTTGATGAAAGCCATCTACCACCTGTTGTACGGAAAGGATGGAAACATTCCAGATTTGCATCAGTTCAAGAAGGCGAAGACCAGCTGGCGTTACTATGCTTGGTTTATTTCTGAAAAGGTTTTCTAATGGTGGATTGAACATGTATGACTGAATCAGATGCTTGGCACAGCTTTGTATCTTGATAGCATACTTCAATAACAGTGTTTTCCTACGTAAAGTTAGTGGGGGTTCATGGGCATCAATGTAGAGACTATGAGCACCGAGTGAAAGTCTCAAGGCACTGTGTTGAATTGGATCAAGCCAGCGCAATGCACTCAATCTGGCTGAATCATAGATGGGAGCTCCATATTCAAGACGGGATCTGATTAATGCCTGATATAGCAGAAGCAGAGATGTACGATCTGCGCCCCATGTTTGGGAGGATAAAGCTCTGAGTATATTTAACTTTTTTAGACAGGAAGTACGTACATTTTCTATGTGGTCTATAAAATTTAACTTATCAAGTGTTAATCCTAGAAATCTGATGCTATTAGTGACCGGGATGGAGACATTATAAATTTGAAGTTCAGAATCCGGATGAAGTTTGCGCTGTCTACAAAAATGGATGGCAACTGTTTTCTGCTGCGAGAGTCGATAGCCATTGAGGCTGGCCCACTGTTGTATTTTATTAAGTGATATCTGGAGCTGCCGTTCAATAGACCTCATGTTTTGGGAATGGCAGGAGATGGAAAGATCATCTGCATAAAGGCAGGTCTCAACTGTATTTGGAAGCTGATTGGTGATGGAATCTATTCTAAGAGCAAACAAAGTGGCACTCAGTACTGATCCCTGTGGTACTCCTTCTTTCTGTATAAACGTTTTGGAGAGGGCATGTTGGTACTGAACTTGAAACAATCTAGTACGTAGGAAGTTCTGAACAAATATAGGAAGGTTGCCTCGCAGACCAAGAGAGTAAAGATCACCAAGTATGCCATGCCGCCAGGTAGTGTCAAAAGCCTTCTTGATATCTACTGAAATCATTACAAGATGTTCACGTTTAACAAAGGCATTTCGAATGGCGAATTCAGCCTTGACCATAAGATCTAAGCATGACCTATTTTTACGAAAGCCATATTGGCTATGGCTCATTAGATGTTGTGACTCAATGATCCATACGAGTCTTCTGTGGAAAATTTTTTCAAGGATTTTGCTCAGGCAGCTTGAGAGAGAGAGATCGGTCTATAGCTATAGGGGTTAGTTGGATCTTTCCCAGGTTTTAGGAATGCCAAAACAGTAGAGTGATGCCAAGAAGTTGGAAAAACATTTTCTAAAAATATACGATTGTGAAAAACCAGAAGCAGGCTTAAAGCTTTGTCATCGAGATGTTGAAGCATGACATAATAAATCCCATCTGGCCCGGCAGCACCACTGTAGGCTGTTCTAATGGCATGCAGAAGTTCAGAGTGTTGCAGAGGTTTGTTATATGGAAGAGTACGTGCAGTTTGAAATTTTATGGCATGCTTTTCTCTAGTGTTTTTAATTCGTTGGAATGATGTAGAATATGCTGATGCCGCTGATATTTCAGCAAAAGTATTGCCCAAAGCATTAGCAATATCTAAGGAACTGGATAGATCTTGCCCTTTCCAGGAGAGGATTGGAGAAGGTATAGTAGGAAACTTACCAGATAACTGTATAATTATTTTCCATATAGTTTTCGGATCAGTGTTTCTGTTAAAGGTCGATGCAAAACGGGTCCAGGATTCTTTCTTGGCTTGCCTTTGTACAAATCGTGCTTTTGCTCTTAGCTTCTTATAATTAATGAGATTGGTTGTGGTTGGACATTGCCGAAATAAATTCCAGGCTTTGATTTTTGCTTTCTTTGCTTTTGTGCATTCATCATTCCACCAGTAATTATAATGCTTGTGACCAGGGGGATTTGATAATGGTATTGTGTCCTTGGCCACTTTTAGGAGATGTGATGTGATGTAATCTGTTACATTATCAATATTCTGGAGCTGGATTTTTTCCTCGTCAAGAGAGATTGATGATCGAAATTTTGCCCAGTTTGCACGAATAAATTTCCATTTCCTGCGGAGTTTGCTTGAAGAAGACTGTGATATTAAAAAATTGCATATGATTGGAATGTGGTCACTGCCCATAGGATCATTTAAAACGTACCACTCTATGCTTGAAAGGAGTATTGGAGAACAAATTGAGAGATCTATTGCTGAGGTGTGTCCAGTTGGGAGTTGTATGTGAGTGTGCACACCAGTATTGAGTAAGGTGAGGTTTTGTGACTCTAGAAAGCTTTCAACGAGTCGACCACGCGTGTCTAGTTTAGGATCGTCCCATAAGGGGTGGTGCCCATTAAAATCCCCTAATATACAGAGAGGTGGAGGTATCTGTATGAAAGAGATCTTCAAGATCTTTTAAACAGTAACTATGGTTTGTAACTATTATTTTTTTTAAACGGTAACTTTCTTTATAAATAAATAAAGAAAGGTGAGACAAGTGTTATTGAAATATGGAGAGTTATATGAACAGCAACAGCTTCTATTTCAGTTTGAAGTGGAATATGTTTAGTTGGGATCTTTGAATTTATTAAGATTGCTACACCACCATGGGCAGCATTTGCTGTATTGCGATCTCTTCGATAAAGACAATAGTTCTTTATTGAAGGAGAAATTTGCGAGGTTAGGTAAGTTTCCTGAAGACAAAGGGCAACTGGAGAATATCGGTTAATTAGATCACGGATATCATCTGTGTTGCAACGAAATTCTGCAATTCCATTGTAAAATACAAGGCATTATTCGTGTTTAATTGATGGGGATGTATCTGACTGCTTTTTGAAGGTTACTGGCTTATGACGTTCTAATTTAGATTTGTCTTTTTTTTGGAGAAAACTGGCCGACCTGTGTCCATTTCTTCTTCTGCATGGATTTCTAGAAGGGGATCTTCCTGTATGGATGTGCCATCTGTGTCCATGGTTGTGTCCTGAAAATTTTTCAGTTCACTACATTTCCGTTTGAACTATGAAATATGGTATCTATGGCTGGAGTAGGAGATGCCGCTGGTATTGTCAGAGGAGTATTATTTGCCTGGTCAGAGAACTTGGATTGTTGCTTAGAAAGAAATTTCTAGTCCAATCAGAAATCGATTTGTTAGTGGGAACTGTTACATCGGTTTGAGTAGGGACTGTCTGATATTTTTTTACAGCATTGGCATAGGTCATAGTTTTGGTTATAGAAGGAGCAAGTAATTTTCTCGCTTCTGGGTAACTTACTTTGTTCTCAAACTTGTATTTTACTATTTTCTTCTCGGGTTTTCCACTTTTCACATGTCTTTGAATATGCAGGATGGTCACCTTTGCAATTTGGGCAGGTCATTTTTGTAGCTGTACAGTTACTTTGTATGTGATCTGAGGATCCACAATTAGGGCAGACAGGAACTCCTCTGCATACAGTTTGTGAGTGGCCATACTTTTGGCATTTGTAACACCTTAAAGGGTTTGGAATGTAAGGGCAGATTCGGCAAAGTAAATAACCTGCTTTTACAGAGGAGGGTAAGTTGGGTGTATTGAAGGTGAGAATAATATTTCTTGTAGGGGTAAGTTCATTATCTTTTTTAATCATTATTCGTCTTGCTTCAATTACATGTTGTCCCTGCAGCTCTTGGGTTATTTCTTCCTCGATAACGTTTAATAAGTCCCAACTGGATATCAGACCCTTACATGAATTTAGGGTTGTGTGCGGAGATATTTTAACTGGAATGCCAGCAAAGCTTGTAAGTTGTAACAGCTTCTCGGAATGTCTGTGGTTGGTGGTTTCTACTAGTAAGTCTCCTGATTGCAGTCTCTTCACCGTCTTGGGAGATCCTGCAATACCCTCCAGATGTTTTTGTATGACAAACGGAGACAATTTATTAATGGGCTGACTAGTAAGAGAGTGGATAATTAAGAACGATGGGCAAGGTTGCTCCATCCGATCAGTCTTCTGTCTCTTTGGATTATCGTTCTCAAAATCCTGATGGTCTGTGTTTGCCATGTTTGCTCCTTTTAGCCCTTGGCAAGTGGACATACCTGCCAAGATTTCCGGCCCCACCACGGGGAGGCAAGAGCAGTGCCGCTACGAGGCCAAGCGGTTAAAGTGTTAGTTGGTTAGTGGAAATAGAAATATATGGATAAATAAAGAAAGGTGAGTTTCCTTTCTCTATTCTAACTTGTGGCTTTTAAGTGTAGAACGATATAAAAATAAATCTGCTAATAAAAACGTACAAAATTAGAAATAACTTTAATCGCTTTTGATGAGCACTCTATATATAGCAGAAAAATCGCTTGACCTCGAATTTGCTTGGCACCCGGGGCCATAAGCACTGGGAATGGAAATTTTATAGTAGGTGTAATAGGCCTAATGAATCTGATAAGTATAATGAGCAATTGTGCAGACAAATAGAGTGGGCCAGTAAATTACAGTGTCTTATAATGGGGGTTTTTAATTTCCCAGATATTGACTGGAATTTGTGGGTTGGTCACTCACACGCCAAGGCTTTTGTGGATTTATTGGATGATTGTTTTCTACAGCAGCATGTTCGGGATGGCAACTAGAGGGTGTAATACTCTTGATCTGATTACCAGTAGTGATTCTTCATGCATCAAGAATCTGCAGATAAAGGAACCACTAGGTGCCAGTGATCACAGTGTGCTGAAGTGGGATTTACTCAAAGAGGTAACTACCATCAAGGGTAAAGGGAAGGGTTTTTGCTTTCGTAAAGGTGACTATGGTGGTCTGAGACAGTATTTAATTTCTATATGGTGGAACCAACTGATGATGCTACCAACAGAAAATTCAGAATGGGAAGCATTCAAAGAATTAATTTTGGAAGCTATTAGGCTGTTCATACCAACAAAGAAATATTGTTCAAGATTTAGGCCTAAATGGATATCAGATGAACTAATTAGACATGTGACAGAGAAGAAAAATGCATGGGATACATATAAATTAACAGGTGACACAGAAGCCTATGATAGATATAAGCTGGTCACAAAGGAGGTTAGGCAGGCAAAGGAAGATTACGAGAAATCTTTGGCAAAGGATGCAAAGAAAGACAGCAAAGAGTTCTTTACTTACGTAAACTCTAGAAGGAAGAGGATGAATCAGATTGGTCCACTTGATATTGATGGTTCAACTGTTGATGATCATGCTCAGGTAGCTAACAAACAAAATGAATATTTTGCATCTACATTCGCACATGAGGAGTTATTCAGGGAGGGGAATACCAGAGGTGTATTAAACTCTGGCAGTAAGCTAGATAATCTTGTAATAACTGAGAATAAAGTGGAGGACAAATTGTTGAATATTAGAAAGGCACCTGGGGTGGATGGAATATATCCACTTATATTAAAGGAGGCAGCAAAGGAAGTAGGAGAACCCTTAGCCCTAATTACGTGAGCTTCCTTGTACTTGGGGGAGGTACCCATGGACTGGAAATGTGCAAATGTGACCTCAATGTGACCACAAAGGAGGATCAAAGGGGTAGACAGGCAGTTACAGACCTGTTAATTTAACTTCTGTTCCAGGGAAATTATTGAAGACACTGGTTAAAGCAGCATTGCAGGATCACCTAGACAAGACTTCAGTTATAGCTCGGACATAGCATTGGTTTGTTAAGGGGAAGTCTTGTCTGACCAATTTGATCGAATACTATGATGTAGTCACAAAGGAACTAGATGCAAAGAATAATTTTGATATCATATATTTGGATCTTCGAAAAGCTTTTGATACTGTTGCACACCGAAGACTGCTGCACAAATTGGAGCAGCATGGCATTGGAGGCAAATTGCTGCTATGGATAAAGGGATAGTTGAGCAGGAGAAGACAGAGTGTGATAATCAATGGACACTGCTCTTCGTGGATTAATGTTATTAGTGGAGTCCCTCAGGGTTCAATGTTGGGTCCATTGTTGTTTTCTGTATTTATTAATGATATTGATGATGGTCTATAAAGCTTAATCTTCAAGTTTGCAGATGATACGAAGGTTGGCAGGGTTGTTAATGACAATAATGACAGTACACTGCTGCAAAAGGATCTAGAAAAATTGAACATATGGGATATGGGCTGAGAGGTGGCAACTGAAGTTTAACATCGACAAATGTTAAGTACTGCAAATGGGAAGCAGTAACCCCAGAGTAACGTATCAACTGTGCGGTACTACACTGACAGTGGTAGAGAATGAAAACGACCCGGGCGTAATTGATTGTTCATTTACCTACAAGAATACCGGACAATCCTAATTTTTCTCACAAACAACCCTTCTAAGTACACAGTCGAAGTGAAAGGTCCTTTAGGCACTTCAGATCACAACTTGGTGACTGTCTCTTCTCAAATGGAGCCTTGATCTCATGGCTATTCCCAACCTCGTACTGTTTGGCCTTAGAAGAATGCAAAATGGGATGACCAGCAAGATATCTTTTCTTCTTTTCCTTGGTCGGATTACTGTTCAAAACTTCTGATGTTAACATTAGTGCAAATCGTGTGAGTGAACTTATTCTTGCAGGAATAGAATCCTTTATCCCAAACTCCAGTTTAAAATCTCATCCTTTATCTAAACCTTGGTTTTCCAATAAATGTGCTAAGGCTGTTCAAGAGAAGAATGTTGCATATTGTAATTGGCTTGTTTCCAATTCTTCAGTTTCATTGTCTGCCTACACCAAAGCTCACAACAATTTTAGAGCAGTTATTAATCAGTCCAAACTAGATTTTGAACAGGCTAAGAGTAGAAAACTTGCTTCTTGCCCTAATGGTAGCCGAGCATTCTGGTCTCTTGCCAAAGCTATTGGCCACAACTTTTGCCCATCTCTGCCCCCACTTCTGTCAAAACCAGATGGTTCTGTTGTCACATCAGCCAAGGATAAAGCTGACCTACTAGCATCCCATTTTTTTTCCAACTCATGTATTAATGATCTTGGTAAAACACCTCCCACCATTCCCAACATGCTCCATTCAATACCTCCTGTGGTCTTTCATCAAAAGGATGTCAGTAGGATTTTAACAAATCTTTGTATTAAGAAAGTTTCAGGCCCTGATGATATTTCTCCACTTGTTCTCAAAACCTGTGCTCTTGAATTTACTCCTGTTCTTTGCTGCCTTTTTTCACTTTCTTATTCGAAAGGTGTTTTTCATTCTGCTTGAAAATTTGCTCATATCCAGCCAGTTGCTAAAAAGGGTGACAAATCCCTCCCATCCAATTATCGTCCCATTGCAATTACTCCTCCCCTTTCTAAAGTAATGGAGAAATCAATTAACCGCCAACTCTTAAACTACCTAGAAACCTTCTGTCTGATCAACGATCGCCAGTACGAATTCCGTCAGAGTCGATCCACTGGTGATATTCTGACTTATGTTACCTATTTATGGACTAATTCAATGGAAAGGTTTGGTGAAACACAAGTAGTTGCTCTTGACATCTCAAAGGCTTTTGATCGTGTTTGGCATAAAGGTCTTCTAAACAAGCTTCCATCTTATGGTTTGCCAACTGTTTTTAGTAATTGGTATCCAGTTTTCTCTCTGATCGCTCACTGAGGGTGATGGTAGAAGGCTCTCTGTCTTCTAACTTCTCCACTAATGCCTGTGTCCCCCAAGGTTCAGTTCTTTCCCCCACTCTTTTGCTCTTGTATATTAATGACCTTCTTCCATTGACTGGAAATCCTATCCATAGTTTTGCCGATGATAGCTCGTTGCATTCCACTTTCCATTTTGAGAAACCTTGTCCTCCTCAATCAGCTTCAACTTCTCGAAAATCTGCTACCAATTCTTTAAATGCCGATCTTCAGGTAATTCTCCAGTGGGACAAAGACAACTTAGTTGATTTGAACCCTTCTAAAACTCAGTCTTGTTTTATATCTCGCAAAAAGGATTCTTCTGCTCCTATGCTTATCTTTAATGACACTCCGATTTCTAGGCAAGATGACAAATCCTTCCCATTCAATTATCGTCCCATTGCACTTACTTCTACTCTTTCTAAAGTAATGGAGAAATCAATTAACTGCCAACTCTTAAACTACCTAGAAACCTTCCATCTGATCAACGATCGCCAGTATGGATTCCATCAGTGTCGATCCACTGGAGATATTCTGGCTTATGTTACCCATTTATGGATTAATTCAATGGAAAAGTTTGTTGAAACACAAGCAGTTGCTCTTGACATCTCAAAGGCTTTCGATCATGTTTGGCATAAAGGTCTTCTAAACAAGCTTCCATCTTATGGTTTTCCAACTGTTTTTTGTAATTGGTTATCCAGTTTTCTTTCTGATCGCTCACTGAGAGTGATGGTAGATGGCTCTCTGTCTTATAACTTCTCCACTAATGCTGGTGTGCCCCAAGGTTCAGTTCTTTTCCTCTTGTATATTAATGACCTTTCTCCATTGACTAGAAATCCTATCCATAGTTTTGCCGATGATAACACATTGCATTCCACTTTCCATTTTGAGAAACCTTGCCCTGCTCAATCAGCTTCGAATTCTCGAAAATCTGCTGCCAATTCTTTAAGTGATGATCTCCAGGTAATTCTCCAGTGGGGCAAAGATAACTTAGTTTATTTCAATCCTTCTAAAACTCAGTCTTCTCTTATATCTTGCAAAAAGGATTCTTCTGCTCCTATGATTATTTTTGGTGACACTCCGATTTCTAGGCAAAATGATATATCTCTTTTGGGGATTACCCTGGCTTCTAATCTCTCTTGGCACAAGCACATTAAAAATACTGCTTCCTCTGCATCTAAAAAACTTGGTTTTCTCTTTCGCTCTAGGTGTTACTTTTCTTCCGAACAGCTGTTCACTCTTTACAAATCGCAAATCTGCCCTACCATGGAATATTGTTCTCACACCTGGGGTGGTGCCCCCAAAACCTCTCTCAGGCTTCTGATTCCGTTCAGAAGAGGGCAGTTAGGTTAATTAAAGATTTATCTTTAACAGAGTCTTCCCACTCGCTGTCTCATAGATGTGCTGTTTCTGCTGCACACCTCTTCTACAGATATTTCCATGGGCGCTGTTCTTCTGAATTGGCTTCTGTAATTCCTGCTCACTCTTTCAAAACAGTCTGAACACGTGCCGTCACCAGCGAACATCCATTTACTGTCTAACTTCAAACTTACAGAACCAACTTTTCATCTTCCTCATTTATTCATTAAACTGCAGTTTTCTGGAATGTATTTCATATGTATTTTCTGAAAATTACAGTCTACAGAAGTTCAAGTTAATGTCAAAAAATATCTTCTTTCATCTTCTCAACCCAAGCACAGTACTAAGTACTATAGGTTCTAATACCTCTCGTGTTTGGGGTTTACATAAAAAAAAAACTATATATATCATGGCAACTCGTGAAGGTATTCACAATATGAGATATAATTTAAACAATGCCACCATTGCATATATTTGCTAATTCAGAGTTTAGCTATGTACTAATATGATGTGTTTGCACTAACTTGTACGTTGGCCCATGTATAAGGCAATGGTCAGGCCACACCTTGAGTACTGTCTAGAGGGCTCATTTTAAGAAGGATGTAGAGCTTTTGGAACGAGTACAGAGAAGGGCAACAAGATAAATGGAACAAAGGGTTGCTCTTATGAAGAAAGGCTTAAGTTTTGCAAATTACAGTGTCAGGAGGCTAGGCACCTGCGAGTTGATTTGATTGAGCTGTATAAAGCCTTGAATGGTTTGAGCATGCTCAATGCTGATGGGATTCTTCCACTTGCTCAGAATAATCACCTGAGAGGGCATAAATTCAAATTGAGGAAAGACAGTTGTAGGATAGATGTGCGGAAGTTTGTCTTTAGCCAGTGGGTGGTTGATTGCTGGAACAAACTTCCATCTGACGTAGAAGTTGATAGCTTAAAGATTCAAGGTTTTTTTTTCTTTTTTTTTTGGGAGCATTAGCAACTAAGGCCATATTGCTCCGGGGATATGTGGTGGTCATTGTCTAACCTTTCCGCATCCTCGGTATTTGGTGGTTACGGGCTCGAACCCCGGTCTAATCAAGAAGTGTGTGCTACGCACTGCTGCTCCTGCCTACCTGGCTACGGAGGCGCCACAGATTCAAGGTTCATGCAAGGCAGAACTAGACAAACATTTGGATCAAGTGGATGGGTGAAATGAGAAGGGGTGGTTTTTTTTGGCTGATGCTATATAAGCTTGCTTTCTGGCATCATGTGCTCTTTAATGCTAATGCTAAAAACAAGATTGGTGAGGGGAACAAAGGGGTGCTCTTACCATGAAAGGCTGAAGTTCTGCAAATTGCAGCACCTGCAAGGTGATTTGATTAAATTTGCCTTTAGCTAGTGGGTAGTTGATGGGTGGAACAGACTTCCATCTTTTGTTGTGGAAGTTGATAATCTAAATAAATTTAAGGCTGAGCTGGAAACGAATGGAGGGGTGAAATGGGAGGTGTTTTTTTTTTTTTTTTTTTGGCTGATGCTGCATAAGCTTGTTTTCTTGCATCATATGCGTGTACTAATGCTAATGATCAGCCATTTTCAATCCACTGCAGGATGAAGGCCTCTCCAGCAACTTTACAGTTCCTTCTGTTTATGCAATGGCCATCCAATTACTACCTACGAACTCTTGAATTTCATCTGTCCTTTGTTTCATCTATCCTCCATTGTTGTCTTCTAAATTTTCTTTTAGCTTCTTTTGGGTACCATTCTATTATTTTCTTAGTCCATTTGTCTTCATGTATTCAAGCTGTGTGTGCTGTTCAAGTCCATTTCAGTTCTTTAGTTTTGATAAGAATGTCCTTTACTTCTGTTTGCTGCCTAATCCATGTGTTCCTTCTTATCCAACAGTGTGATTCCTAATATAATTCGTTCCATTCTTTGTACTTTTCAGTTTCTTTTCCATTCTTTTGGAGAGTGCCCAAGGTTCACTTTCATAAGTGATGGTGAGGAGTATACATTGGTTCATTATTTTACGTTTCAAACAAATTGAGATATTGCTCCTCAATATGTGACTATATTTCCTGAATGCTATCCATCCGAAATTTATCCATCTCTTGACTTCCAGCCATTTATCATTATTACAGATAATGACTTGTCTCAGATAAGTACATGAATCTAACTTTTTTTAATTACTGCTCATTCAATGATTATTATAATCCTTTTTGTAGCATACTTGTTCATCATTACTTTTGTTTTAACCATATTCATCTTTAGTCTGAAATCCTTACTAACTCTGCATAACTGATTAAGATTTTCCTCTAATTCTTTGGGATCATGGGTTATGATCACAATGTCAGCTGCAAATTGTAAATGGTTTATGTACTCTCCATTCACATTGACCCCTTTCTGCGATCAGTCCAACCTTCTGAAAGTTTTCTTAACGGCAGTAGTAAACAACTTTGGAGATACTGTGTTTCCTTGTCGAACTCCTTTCTCAATTTTAAATTTGATACTGTCTTTGTCTAGGAAGTAGCATTCTCATATATTTTCTTCAAAATCATAATGTATGGGGTGTCTATATCTTGTCTTTCCAGTGCCGGAAACATTACCTTATGCTATATAGAGTCAAATGCCTTTTCATAATCCACAAATTCCAGGCATAATGGTGTTTTATATTTATTTTATTTCTCCATTAGCTGTGATATTATGTGAAAGCAATCCATAGTTGAGAATCCTGCCCTAAAGCCAACTTGCTCTTTCGGTTGATTCTCATCGAGTTTTCTTTCTAATTCGTTAGTGATGACCCTTGTGAACAACTTGTAGATATGGGACAACAAACTAATTGGTCTATATTTTCCAATTTCTGTTTTGTCTCCTTTCTTATGCAGCAAAATTATGATTGCATTATTCTACTCCTTAGGGATCACGCTTTTCCTAATGTATTTTGTGAAGCGTCTTGCCAGTTTCTACGTCATGTGTCTTTCTCCCAATTTTAACAACTCTACATTAACTTCATCTTCACCTGGGGAGTTTTGATTCTTCATTTTCTTCAATGCATGTTCTATCTAATCAGGAAGGATATCAGGTATGTTGTATGTGTTGCAAATTTATGATACAGCTTCCCCACTGCTAGCATCATTCCCTTGCTTCTTATATAGGGTTATTCAAAATGAAGTCCGGGGTTTCAGAATTTTTTTTTTGGGAAAGCGCATGTGTCATAATCATTTGTAGTAATCTCGAAAGAATGCATAATATCTCAAGTTTTGTTCCCACACTCGCAATGTTCGGTATGCTGCACGGCTAACCACCAGATGGCGTTTGACGCATACCACCATGCAGTCGTTCGTTTGTCTGTGACGCCAGTTCTGCTCTGTTGCGACATGGCTTCGGAATGTAATGAGAAAGCTTTTACTGTGTTGGAGTTTCATGTAAGTAAATCTGTTACCATTGTGAAATGCCACTTTGCTGACAGAGTGATTTTTTCTGATGAATCGACCTTCCATTTGTCAGGGAAAGTGAATAAGCGGAATGTGCGATTTTGGGCGATTTCACTAAAGGCTCTCATATTGAACATTTATGAGGTATGTAAAAAAACTTCATTACTATACTTGCATTCTGGAAATATTTCTTTCTTCCTATGTCTGCTCATGTGTGTACAGGAATTGTTTGAAACCCCAGACTTCATTTTGAATAACCCTGTATAATACATTATAGTAGTCTTTTGCTATTTGAATTATGCCTTCTCTGCTATTTATAAGTACACCATCACTATTCTTCAAATTCAGTATCATTTGTCTTTCTGTATTACTGCTCATTACTGCTGATTTAAGTCCTTTGTTTTCCCTTAATGCTTGTTCTACTTTTCTTGCGTTAAATCTTCTTATGTCCTCTCTGAGTATCTTTCTAATGGCTTTGCATAACTCAGATACGCAATTGTGTCCTTGCCGGTGTTTATCTTGCTCTTCATTTGTTGTTTTAGGTTAATCATGGCAAGTGTTTCTTGACTAATTTTTCTTCTTTAGATTTCTTTTCACCTATAGGTTTCTCAGGCTTTATCACTTTCAGAAAGCTGTTGTATTCCTAGTCGATATCTTGGTCCTGAAAAGTCTGGAGAAGCTCAAACTTGAATTAAGTTCCAGCTGTACTGCTTTTTCTCCTCTTCTGTTATCTCAGAGACCTTCGTATTATTTACTCAAGTCAGTTTTTCCCTATCTTTTCTTACATCTATATCAAGTGTGCTTACATCTATATCAGAGATTGCGACGAAGAGGTGATGTTGACTTGGCTGAAGTGATAAAAGAACAATATAGGATATCCAGACGTACCTTTACTTGTGCTGTCAATGATGCAAAAATTTTAAAGTGGAAAAAGTTTGTAAATGAGCAGGGATCTAGAGACCCTTGGAATTCAATTTATAAGGTTTTAAACAATAAAAGAAGCCTCTCTGAAATTTCGTATTCTATCGGTTCAGAAGGGGATGAAACTTTGTCTTGGAGTGAGTCGACGGGCAGGATATTGGATGGACTCCTTCCGGTGGATATGGATGATCTTGATGAAGAACAAATATGGATGAAGGTGCAGGTGGATGAATATCAAAGTGTAGAAATTGAAGAAGAATTTTCTTCTGATGAAGTGATGGAGGCTGTGGACCGAGCAAAGGGTGGAAAGTCACCAGGCTTGGACAAATTAGAAGTTGATGTGATTAAGAAAGTGTATTAGATATTTCCCGAGATAATAGAAAATATGTATAAAAACTGTTTAGAAGAAGGTATTTTTCCCCATAGCTGGAAGATTGCACGGGTAAAGTTATTAGTTAAAAATGTGGATAAATTGTTGAATGAGACTGGGGCATATCGTCCGATTGCTCTTCTGTCTGTACTAGGAAAAATATATGAACGGTTAGTAGTTAACCGATTGATGATTATGTATGAAGGAAAAGGCTTAATGTCGAATAATCAGTATGGTTTCAAAAAAGATAGATCGACAGAAGATGCAGCCTATAGACTGGTGGAGACAGTGGAGAGTAGTGAAAGGAGATATGTCCTTGGTATATTTGTAGATTTTAAGGGTGCTTTCAACCGGCTATGGTGGGATGGAATTATGTATAGAATTAGAAATTCGGGATGTTCAGATAAATTATATAAGGTGTTTAGGGAGTATTTTGTAAATAGGAAAGTTATTATTAGAAATAAATATGTGCAAATAGATAGGAATGTGTATAGAGGGTGTCCACAAGGTTCGGTGATTGGACCCTTTGCTTGGAACCTGGTCTTCGATGAATTTTTAAGTTCTGAAACTTTAGGTGTAATAAAGATAGCATTTGCGGATGACCTGGTAATCCTGGTTGAAGGTGATGCAAGATTGCAAATAGAAGAAAGGTCAGCACATGTGTTGTGAATTGGCGTTATGGACAAGAAGGTATAAGTTAGAAGTATCAAGAGAAAAAACTGTCCAAATGCTATTAAAAGGTAGATTGAGTCGGAATCGTGCCCCTATTGTGAGGCTTCTGGATGATTCAGTTCGATATGCGAAGGAAGTAAAATATCTGGGCTTGTTGTTAGAGGAAAGATTGTTTTTTTACAAAACATGTAATGTATTTGAAAGATAAAATAAGAACACTTTATGCGAAGCTCCGGAGGATTGTAAGGGTCGATTGGGGAATAAAGGGCCTCTCTATAAATATGTTATATGAATGTATATTTGTTCCTATCGTAACTTATGCCTCTGGAGCTGGGGTTCATAGAGTTCCTCTAGTGAAAATACAAAAGTATTTACTACAGGCACAGCGATTTGCCTTATTAGCCATTACCCGAGTATGTCGAACTGTCTCGACATTGACCTTGCAGGTGATCTCTGGGAAGATCCCTGTCCAGTATAACGTTCTGTTGTCTGGTCTAATTTACTACACAAAGAGAAATATAAGGAAAGAAATTATGGGGATATTATCTTGTCCAGAAGAAGGAAGAAATTATAATCGAGATAATGTGGAACAAGAGAAGATACAAATTAAATAAGAAATTACGTTGAGGTGGCAAGATGATTGGGATGGATCGGACAAGGGATGTCAGACATATATGTTTCTACCGAAGGTAGATGTTGTGAACAAGAAAAAAGAGTGGTTGCAATTTGGGTTGCATGCCACTTTTTTGTTAACTGGACACAGACTTGCCATGAGGTTGTACTAGTTGGGGTTACAAGACCGTGAGTGCTGTTATTGTGGGTATCCAGAGTCATCAGAACATATTATGTTGGATTGTGTAATATATGAAGATTTAAGAAATGCTTTAAGATTGTCCATAGGTAGCCTGGAGAGGGATGTCCTCTGGGTCCTGTTTGTTGATAAACAGACGTTTCATTGTTTTAATGATTATGTGCGGGATGTATTTAAACGGAGACAGTATCTAGATAGTAGAGGCCCGCCTCCTAGCGGCAGGGTCGGGAACTCTTCTTAATAAGATCTGTGAAGTTAAAACTTGAAATAGATTTTTCTAAGGAGAGGCTAAGTGGCCAAGCGTTGTGTTGTGTTGATAATTTAATTTATATTTTTCTTAATAATAATTGAATTCAGACTCTGATATTATTACCCTTTTAGACCTAACCATGGATGGGCTTAGGCCCAGGGAATGGAGGCCTCAAAGGAGATCTAAAATGGAAAATATCAAGTGTGCATCTTGCAATTCTGTGATCACTTCCAACATTTACCTTGTTCAGGTCGGTAATGTTGTTCACAATATATCTTCTGTTAGTGAGTATGAAGTCAATTTTATTAGCTGTTAATCCATTTGGGCTTTTCCACGTCAATTTTCTGGTCATCTTTTTCTTGAAGAAAGTGTTCATTACTGACATTCTCGAGATTCTGTAAATTCCACGTCTTTTCCCTCTTTCATTTCTTCCACCAATTGCAAAATTTCCTATAGTTTCCCTTTCTGCACTGTTTTGTCTCTATCCAACCTTAGCATTGAAGTCCCCCATAATGAGGGTGTAGTGAGTTTTCCATTCATCTAGAAGTTTCTCAATTTCAATGTACACTTCTTCAACCTCTTCATCATCATGGCTCGATGTTCGTGCATATATCATTATCATTAGCCTTTAGGTTGTACTCTTACAAATCTTGAGTAGAACAACACCCTTGGTGATGCTCTTTTTAATTCCGAAATGTTGTTTTTTTATATCTTTATTGACCAGAAAGTCAACTCCACCTTCACTCTTTTCACTGTTTCCATTGATGTACAGCAGATTTCCACTTGGTAAACTTATAAGTGATTCATTTCTTCTTCTTCTTGTTTCAGCCAAGCTGATGATATTCCAATTCACATTTTCTAATTCCTTTTCCAGCTCTAATATCCTCTCTTCACTGATGAGCGACCTTGCATTGTAACAGGTCAAGTTCAGTTTCCGTGCATAGCAGCCTGGTTGTACCCAGAGATTCTTAGCATCCTCTCTTTCCACTCTGATCCTCTCACTGCCATAAAAGGGAGAGTAAAAGCTGCTGCGGACTGAGGGCCATTTCAAGATCATACATGACTACTTAAAGAATTGATTTGTCATTGTGCCATAACAGATTCAATGTAATCACTTGCATAGTGACCGAAGATGACCACAAGGGTTGGTACTGGTCCCTTTTTTCTAGAACTCAGTACTAGATGAAATATTGGACTGCTGACAAGGTTGACTGCTGACCTTTTTGACAACCATTTTCTCCTTTTGAGAGGTGACATTTGCCCTCTTCTCTAGAAGTTCACTAGAGGAGATGGCCATCTTTCATTACAACAATAAGGACAAAGGGCAGGTACTCACAATCTCACCATTTCAGCATGAAAAACTAAAAGCATTCTGCTTAAGGGATATTGCCCTTAATCAGATTATCTGGAACCTCAATAAAAAATGGTCACAGAAAGGAGGTACTTGACGGTGACATTTGATAATAAACTGTCATTCTAACCCCACCTCAGTTACCTAGCAAAAAAAATGAGAAACTATGCAGCCACGACAGCCAACATCAATCACTCTGACTCTGGCCTAAAAATGAAAACTCTTTCTCTGATATATAACACAGTATCTCTTCCAATAATTACCCATTGAGCTAGTGTCTCGTTTTCTAGGGCTGCTATAATATGTACAAAGTGAAAAGCTATCAGAAAAACTTGCCATTCGAAAATAAAGTGGGCATTCTGAAAGGACTGGATTCAGGTGAGCCCTAGATTTACCTTGCATTAAGCAGTTTTGATTGATCTGAAAATGAACAATATCACAAACTGTTTTTGTAAATAATATACATACAGTATATATAAGGTGTAAACTGTTTTTATATACAGTTTTCTTACATCTTATTTAACATATACTCTATATTTTATTGCACAATTAATGTATTGAAAGGTTTAAAAGTTTCTGCTACATTTAATATTGTTGTACAAAGAAATGGAACTGGTCAGGCCAACCAGTTAAAATTATTTACATTTTCTTATGATTTATATCCATAAGAAATAATGTAAATAACGCTTTATATAATGCTTAATGCAGATTCACCAATTGGTCTCTTTTTATGGTCCCAATTAACAGGGCCAAGCATGCAATCAATTGATGAAAAAAAATTAATGAATGAATTAATGAAAAAATTAAACCTTAATAACTACTTACCCATGTCCATGCATTCATTTCCAATCCTGCTTTGAGGCAAACAGTTACTACAACATGCTACACATAAAAAAAAAAAGAAAACTGTATCAAAACTTTGTACAAACAAGAAAAAATCTGATGTTATTTATTCAAGTTGTCACCCCCCCAAAAAATATTTTTCTGATTTATATAAAAAAGTCTCCCAGATGGTATCTCCACCTTGTTGGGGCGGGAGAGCTTGCGTGTCCCAATGACCCTGAGAGCTATGCTGGTAGTAGCCTAGCTACCGGTAGGACGTTCCAAGCCAGACAGGTCAAAGGTGAGGGACCAGACTAAGAGAGACACCCTGGCCCTCCAGGTTGGGAGTTAAGAAGTAGGCTAACAACCTCCTGTAATGACCTCTTTTAAAACCTTTCTCGTTATGAAACAAGCACAAAAGCCTCATTACCAGACAACTTTAAAAGGAAATTGACCCAAGCCTTGGAATAATGGACTATGATTAGGTTCATGGAATGTTTGAAGCCTATATAGATTGGGAGCACTTCAAGAACTAACCAATGAACTTAACAAATATAAAATGGACCTTATGGCCCTTTAGGAAATCAGATGGACAGGAGAAGGAAATATATTAAGAAAGACGATTACATGTTTATTTATGAGGGATTGGCTACAATAAACACAAACTAGGTACTGGATTAGCAGTTAGCAAAAAACTCTGGAACTCTCTAAACAATTTTGAAGCCATAAATGAAAGAACCAGCAAAATAAGCTTAAAGACAAAATGGTTTAACCTCACACTAATAAATGCACATGCGCTCACAGAAATTACAGAGGAAGAAGCAAAAGATGAATTCTACGAGGGTCTAGAAGAAATGATTGATAATACCCCAAAAAATAATAAAATAAGATTTTAACACAAAAATTGGAAAAGAAGATATTTTCAGACTGACTATAGGAAAACAAAGCCTAGATGAAACTTTAAATGGAAATGGACTCAGACTTATAAATTTGGCAATCTGAAAAAAACATGATACTTTGTAGTACAACATTCATGAGAAAGAACATATATAAACAACCTGGAAATCACCAGATGGTCTAACTTTTAATCAAACAGATCACATCCTAATCAACAGAAGACACAGAAATAATATTCAGTCCATAAGAAGCTACAGAGGAGCAGTGTGATACTGACCATTTCTTAGTAGCAGCCTTTTTGAAAATAAAGCTAAATAAGGCATTTTTCACAAGTATGAAACAAATGAGATTTAATTAAAATAAACTAAATTTAACAGAAGTTAAAAAGACCTACATAAGAGAACTAAAACAAAAACTTAATGCCCAAGGAAATGGTATGGGCCAAAATGTAGAAGAACATTGGAATTACATTAAAAGTAGCATCCAAGAAACAGCAGAAAATATCATTGGAATCCAAAGAAAGCAGAAAATTAATTGGTTTAACATCTGTGAACAAGCTGTGAATAAAAAGAAAGGTGACAGACTAAAGTGGCTCCAAAATCCATTAGATAACGAAGCTGAACAAAGATACAAAGATAACTGTAAGGAAACTAGGAAGGTAATTAGACAAAAAAAAAGACAATTTCAAGGCCAACTGAAAGAAATTAAAAATCAACATGCTTAAAATAACCAAAGTAAATTCTATCAAGCAGTTAAAAAACAAAAATCAGGAACCCAAATGCAGACTACTATAATCAAGGACAAAAAGAATCTGATACTATCTACTGATGACACAATTGCTGAAAGATGGAGAGAATACTTTAGTCAATGCTAAATTGTGAACCACCTACTTTAACCTTTGAGCAGAGCCATTTATATACTTGTGATGTAGAAACACCTATACCTACTTTGGAAGAAATACAAGAAAACATTGAACTGTTAGAAAAAATAATAAAGCACCAGGCCTGGATGGAACTGCCTTTGAATTAATTAAAAATGGAGCGAAAACTAACTAAAAAACTATATGAATTAATCATAATAATATGGGAAAAGGAAGAAATACCAGTGGAATGGAAGGACTCACTAATACTATCAATTTATAAAAAAGGAGATATACAGGAATGCCATAACTATATGAAAGTAACTATAAAAAAATTTATAGAATGTACTGTATTAAAATATGTTAAATAAAGTACACAAATGCAGCCACTCCCTGGCTTATGCAATACTCGACTTACGGAAATTCGACTTTACGTAAGTGTTTGCCGGCTGGTGCAAACTTAAAAAAATCGCGGAAAGGTATTTTGCATCCCGCAGGAATAAATGGAGGTATTGTGAAAATATCGTAATGTGAACCCAATAACACATTGTTCTTTTTTTTTGGTAATTCGTTCCAAGACCTCGGAAGTTGAAATTTTCGCTATATAACTAAGCTATTTATCTCTCTAAAAGGTCATTTTTATAATGGAAATTGCACTACACTTTCATCATTATCATATGTTCCGTTATAAGAATCAATTCTGAACAACTTTGTGATATTTTTCTAAACACATTTCTGGAGGTCACTATCATAAAACAATAAAAACAATTTGCACTTTCCGGTTTATTTGACTTTTCTGTTAGTGCAATCAATTTTAAAAGGGTAGTAAACTCGATCTTATTGCATTGGTGATAATAACTGGAATAATTGGTGATAATAACCGATAACTGGAATTCTGTGAGTTTTTATGTTACAGTATTATGGTAAAATGAGTTCCTCTTCACTGAAATCTTCAATCATATAAAAAACAAATAAATTTTCAGAACCTTCTCTTCATTCTTATATACTTATTACAAGGGTGAAGGAACCAATGGAAAGTGGAAGTGCTGGCAGTGCTAGGAAACGAAACAAAATTGATTTAGAAATGAAGATGATTAATTAAGAAGTACGAAGCAGGACAAAGTTTGTCATCTATTGCATGGCATTAGGTCTCGCTGCTTCAACAGTGAATACTATAAAGAACATGTTAAAGGATTAACAATTTAAGATTAACAGTGATCACAAAGCAGCATTCAGGTGCAACATCGAAGATGGAAAAGCTATGAATAATATGAACGGAAAATCTGATTCAGAAGCAAGTGCCCAAGTCCAGTGGCCATTCAAGCAAAAGCAAGATGTATTTATGAAGATATTAAGGATAAGTACGGCAAACCTCAGGCCAATTTTGGGCAAGCAACAGGTGGTTTAATAGGTTCAAGCATCATGCTGGTTTCCAAAACATTAAAGTATGCGGTGAAGTCATCAATGTCGACTCTGCAGCTGCAGAGAAATTTTGTGATGTGTTGGAAAAAACACCTTCTAAATCTCTACAGCCCTCAATTTCTGCAGTGGCATGCTTATCAGCTGGAGAGTTAATTCAGGCAACAATGCTTGAAATGTAAAACTTGCTGATGTTATGCCTGTCTCCTCTCTCTTTTTGTAATTTTGTACATTTTTATAATTTTTCCTGCGAATGAGATAAAAAAATTGAATAAATAATTCTAGTTACATTTTCGTCAAACATTTCTTTTTTGCTTCAATCAAATTCAATTGAATTTGCGAGTGCTGCATAAGCATTTAGGGAAATTCTGACTTACATAAAATTCAACTTACGTAGAGTTTCGCGGAACTCTACGTAAGTCAGGGAGTGGCTGTATTTCATTTCTATCCATTTTACTTTCCAAAGGTGAAGCTTTATGAAGTCAGAGAAATCAAATTATCATCATCAGTGTGTTGCCAAGGGCAGGTCCAGGCATACACTCTGCAATCATTTCTCATTATCTGCCTAACTTCAGCCTACCTCTTCATCTCCCCCATATCCACTATCCTCTCACAATTCATCTATCATAGCTTTTCTCAATCACATTCTTCATCAACTCCTCACCTTGCAGAACATGTCTAATTCAATATATAGTTTCGATAAAACATCTCTTCTTGCCCATCATTCTCAAAACCTCTTATTTCTCACTTTATTAATCCACTCATCTTATCATTCATCCTCCTCCACACCACATTTCAAAACTTAAACAAATATTTCAATATTTTCTATTCTCAGTACCTATGTTTCTGCTCCACAAAGTACCACATTTCATAGTAGACATCTTACAAATCTTTTCCTTACTAATCCCTAATCTCCCAAATAATATCCTTTTTGCTTATCTCTGCTGCTCTTTGCTTCTTCCATCATTAGGCTTTATAAATACCTATACTCATACACCTGTTCTATTATTTCTCCTCCAATTTCAATATTTTACTCATAACTTTCTCTTCCCACTGTCATAACTTTTTTTGTCTCAATATATATTCTCACTACAAACCTATCAAACCTTTCCTTTAGCCTATTAACCATTTCAGCATTCCTTCCTCCGTATCTGACAACAATGCTCAATCATCTGTAAATCTCACAAATCTAACACGCTTAATAACCCCCCCCCCAACATCTTCCCCATAAAATTCTCTCTCTCTCAAATGCCCCTTTAAACCATTTCTTCTATATAATATTAAATATAAATAAATAAATAAATTATCCTGAAATACAGCAGCTACTATACTATGACAACCCAAGTAGTGTGAACCAATATAAGCAGGGGTCGAAGTGTGGGATCCACATCACATATGGCAATGCCACGTCTAGGTAGTAGATAACTCTCATCAACTAGTGCAATACCACCACTTTGCTTACTGGAGGTTTGAAGTAGGGAAACCTATGTTTTAGTCGCCAGAGCAAATCTCTGGTAACCTCCCCATCTATTCCTTCATTCAGTATGACTGATGTTTTTTGAGGTTATGATTTTGCTAGCAGGGAAAAGGACAATCACCTCCTTTTCCCTGCTAGCAAAATTCCTGTATATTGTTGACAAAACCCCATGACCTGCTCTGGCAGCCTGTCTGCATTGCTCAGAAAACTTCATATCTGACCACACAATTACACCCAGGTCTTTTTCATTTTCTACCACCTTAAGTGTAGTACCATACAGTTGGTACATTTCTCTGGGGTTACTTCTACCCATATGCAGTACTTTGCATTTTTCAATGTTAAACTTCAGTTGCCACTTCTCAGCCCATCTGCCCAAATTTTCAAGATCCTGTTGCAGTAACACACTGCTATTACTGTCATTAACAACCCTGTCAACCTTTGTATCATCTGCAAACTTCGATACTAAACCTGATATACCTTCGTCAATATCACTGATAAATAAACAAAACAACAGTGGACCCAACACCGAACCCTGTGGGACTCCACTAATAACATTAGTCCACAAAGAGCAGCACCCATTGATTATCACTCTCTGTCTTCTCCCACTCAACCATCCTTTTATCCATTATAGCAACTTACCCTTAATACCATTCTGCTCCAATTCGTACAGTAGTCTTCCATGTGCAACAGTGTCAAAAGCTTTCCTGAAATCCAAGTATATGATATCAAAATTATTTTTTGCATCCAGTTTCTTTGTAACCACATCATAATAACCAATCAAATTTGTCAGACAAGACTTTCCCTTAACAAACCCATGCTGTGTCTGAATTAATGCTGCAGTCTTGTCTAGATGATCCTGCAACGCATCTTTAACCAGTGACTCCATTATTTAACCAGGAACAGAAGTTAAACTAACTGGTCTGTAATTACTGGTGTCACCCTTCGATCCCACTTTGTGAATTGGGGATACATTTGCACATCTCCAGTCCGTGGGGAACTCCCCTGAGTCCAAGGATGCTCCGTAATTATGGCTAAGGGTTTGCTTACTTCCTTTGCTGCCTCCTTTAATATAACTGGATAGATCCCATCCATCCCAGGTGCCTTTCTTATGTTTAACTGCAACAGTTTCTCCTCCACTTTGTTCTCAGTTATTACAAAATCATTAAGCACCCTGTTACAATTTGATAACCTTGTGGCATTTTCAAACCTCATGTTTCTTCTCTGCCACGAGTCTCATTAGTTCATTTGACAACCATTTAGGCCTAAACCTTGAATAATATTTCTTAATAGGTATGAAAAGTCCAGTGGTTTCCACTATTAATTCCTTGAATGCTTCCCACTTAGAATTTGCTGTTGGTAACATCATCAGTTGGTCCCACTGAACAGAATTAGAGGTAAAATACTCATTCAGTTTGTTTGCTATCTGAGCAGGATCATCAACAGTCAAACCATCTATATCGATTGGAACAATCAGATTCATCCCCTTCCTTTTAGAGTTTATATAAGTAAAGAAATCCTTGCTGTTTTTCTTATCATCCTTTGCCAAAGATTTCTCGTAATCTGACCTCACCTGCCTAACTTCCTTCGTGACTTGATTACAGACTAGCTTATATTTATCATAGGCTTCTGTGTCGCCTGATAATTTATATTCATCCCATGCATTTTTCTTCTCTGCCATGAGCCTCATTAGTTCATTTGACAACCATTTAGGCCTAAACCTTGAATAATATTTCTTAATAGGTATGAAAAGTCCAGTAGTTTCCACTATTCATTCCTTGAATGCTTCCCACTTAGAATTTGCTGTTGGTAACATCATCAGTTGGTCCCACTGAATTGAATTTAAAAACTGTCTGAGACCCCTGTAGTCACCTTTATGGAAGCAAAAAACCCCTTCCTTTACTCCTGATGGTAGTAATATCTTTTAAGTAAATCCCACATCAGTACACTGTGATCACTGCCACCTAATGGTTCCTTTATCTGCAAATTCTTAATACACGAATGATCACTGCTGATAATCAGATCAAGAGTATTGCCCTCTCTGGTTGTAGAACATGCTGCTGCAGAAAACATCATCCAATAAATCCACAATAGTCTTACTAGTGTGCGAGTGACCAACCTATAAGTTCCAGTCTATATCTGGGAAGTAAAAATCCCCCATTATAATGCAATCTGATTTACTGGCCCACTCTATTTCTCTGTACAGTTGTTCATTGTACTCTTCAGAGTCATTTGGCCTATAACACATTCCTACTCTCAATTTTGCTTTCCTAGTGCTTATGTCATACTAAACTGACTCAACATTGCACTGTCCACTCATGTCAGCTGGATGCACTTCCTTAAATTTTATGTGTTTCTTAACTAACAGCATGATCCCTCCTCCCTTTCTATCCTTTCTGTACACATTGTACTCCCCAAATTCCAATTCTGCATTCCTTATCTGTGTGTGACACCATGTCTCTGATATCCCAACAACATCCGCCTTCGATATCTTCACCAGCACCTCAAATTCATCAATTAATAGCATCTCTGTCTACACTCATCTTTTCATAGTATTACACTTCCTGTTTGCTGTCCCTTAACTTAAATTTTATTAATGTGACTCATTCAAATATAATTATGTATTATTACATTCACTTACAGTATATACCATATTGCCAAAAACAAGATATCCTCCATCACGGCCATTGATCCAGGCTATATCTAGATAGTTATATAAAAAAAAAAAAAAAAAAAAAAAAAAAAGGAGAATAAATTTCATAAAAAATAGTAACTATTAAATAATGTAAAAAAAAAAATTTATTTATTTGAATATTATCAGCAATACTAAATTTTTTAAAACTTTGTGCATCAAAAATATGGAAATGAATTATCAGTGTAGCAATTCAGCGTTATGGGTAAATTATCAATATAGATAAAGGAATAGTTAAACGTTAAGAGAGAGAATAGTTATAAACGGTTATAGTTAAGACAGAGAATAGTTATCACTGCTCTTAAATGATTACTTATAAGAAGCGTATCACAAGGTGGGATCTTACTGTTTTTAATATTCATTAATGAATTTACATAAGAATTTGAAGTTTGATGCACGCCTAAGTTTTTTGATGATACAAATTTGAGCAAGTTAGTTAATGATATTAACACCTAAATGTGAGGAACTCATTCAATATGCTGCAATTTCTGGAATGCTGAAAAAAAATCAAAATCTCAATTCAGACATAATGGTTCAAAATGAAAAATTTGGAATTTATTGCTATAAGTGAACTCTTACTTTTGTGCCTAGCTGTAAATCAAAACAAATCTTAAATTTTTTTAAAAGTTTATTCATAAACATAAACTAACATCAACACAAGCAAAAAAGAAATAAAACTGCAAGTGCCAGTTCTATAAACAAGAGCCAAGCATTACTATAAAGGATTCAATCAGTGCATACCGAGTGGTTCTTAATTTTACATAACTTTATGTTTATGGATACTCATTGGTTGACCACTTAAGAATTACTGCTCATGTGCATTACAGAACAGCACTTTGGTGAATCATCAAGGCAGACATGCACTGCGGTACCAATCCTAGGGCTGTTTTATACTTATATGTATAAAGGTGGCAAATGTGTTTATGAAGGTATACTACTACTTAAAGATCGAGAGGATCCTTGAGGATCCTCTCGATCCTTTAAGTCCTTGAGGTTGCCGCAGACATTCTCTCAGATAGGCCAGACAAGCTGTACTTGCTACCTGGGAGTCTAAAACGTTGATGGAACTGATATTTAGGTGACACTCAAGTCAAAGTGGACACAATTTCGGCGAAGTCCGGTCTGTGACAGCCAAATCCTCTGCTTGCACCTTCACGATGGTGGGACTGTTAGTAATCCTGGGTATAACCTCCATGCACAAATACATGGTGGGTGACCACCCAGGTGTGAACCAACGTAAGCAGGGGTCGAGGTGTGGCACCCACACCACATGGAGGAACGCCAACCCTCTATGTTACCAGGCAGTACTAGGTGGTAGATGACTCTCATCAACCGGTGAAATACCACCACTTTGCTTATTGGAGGCTTGAAGTGGTGGAAAACATGTTTAGTCTCTAGAGCTAAGTTCCGGTCAACCCTTCCCTATCTCTTCCATCATGCAGTATGATTGATGACTTTTGAGGTTATGATGAACGTCGTGGCGAGATCCAATATTCCTTACATTTCGAGGGTACAGCTCTAAAACGATGTTCGCAGGCCGGCCCCTAGACCTATTGGTAACTCTCTAGGAGGCTTCTGGATCAGCTAGTGTATAATCTTGCTACCTCTACTCTGCCAGATAGTGAGTGGAGGGAGTCCGAGTAGTGTGTATGCGGGGAGCATTGTCGAGGTCACGTTATGTCAAGGATCTGGGTATATTCTTCCCACGTGTACGCCATATCCAAAAATTTCATTACTTAATACAGCATGTCCCACCCACTTTTTCTTACCATTGAATACACCATGAATTATCAAACTAATATAGCAAGCTTATCTGCAAAAAGATCTAAACCTCCCAAGCACTTCCTAATTCATTTCACAAATATACGTGGTCTCAATTCTAATCTCAATGATGTCCATTTCCACTTGCAGTCTGCCAAACCCCATGTACTTTTTCTGACAGAATCTCAGTTATCGGTTGATTCAACTACTGCTCATCTCAGATTCCCAAATTATTCGCTGTATGATTCCTTTTGCCTCAAAGGTGGTACTTGTGCATATGTCCGTTCTGATATTCCCTGTCAGAGACTTGGTAATTTGGAATCTCCTCTCTTTGATCTTCTCTGGCTTAAAATCTCTCTACCTCATTGTGTCAAATTCATCTGTTGTCTCTACCGTTCTCCCAACTCAACTAATCACTTGGAGCTCTTTGACTTCCTCTCTTTACAACTTGACTTTCTCCAGTCCAACTTTCTTAACAGTGAGGTAATTTTCTTTGGTGATTTTAATGTTCACAACTCCAGCTGGCTTCCATTTTCTAGTCACACCGACCCAGCAGGTCGAGATGCTGAGGCTTTTGCAATTACTAATGACCTATCACAGATTGTTCATTTACCCACACGAATACCAGACAATCCTAATCATACAGCCAATATGTTTGATCATTTTCTCACAAATAACTTCTTTTCTTCTTTTCCTTGGTCGGATTACTGTTTCAAAACTTCTCATGTCAACGTTTGCTCAGATCGTGTCAGTGAAATTATTCTTGCAGGAATGGAATCCTTTATCCCACACTCTGCTTTAAAATCTCGTCCTTTATCTAAACCTTGGTTTTCCAATAAATGTGCTAAGGCTGTTCAAGAGAAGAATGTTGCATATCGTAATTGGCTTGTTTCTAATTCTTCAGTGTCATTTTCTGCCTACACCAAAGCTCGCAACAATTGTAAAGCAGTTATTAATCAGTCCAAACTAGAGTTTGAACAGGCTAAGAGTAGAAAACTTGCTTCTTGCCCTAATGGTAGCAGAGCATTTTGGTCTCATGCCAAAGCTATTGGCCGGAACTTTTGCCCATCTCTGCTCCCACCTCTGTCCAAACAAGATGGTTCTGTTGTCACTTCAGCCAAGGATAAAGCTGACCTGCTAGCATCCCATTTTTCTTTCAACTCATGTATTTATGATCTTGGTAAAACACCTCCCACCATTCCCAACACGCTCTATTCAATGCTTCCTGTGGTCTTCCATCAAAAGGATATCAGAAGGATTTTGATGAATCTTGATGTTAATAAAGCACCAGGTCCTGATGGTATTTCTCCACTTGTTCTCAAAACCTGTGCTCCTGGACTTACTCCTATTCTTTACCGCTTTTTTCACTTTCTTATTCTAAAGGTGTTTTTCCTTCTGCTTGGAAATTTGCTCATATCTAGCCAGTTCCTAAAAAGGGTGACAAATCCCTCCCATCCAATTATCGTCCCATTGCAATTACTCCTCCCCTTTCTAAAGTAATGGAGAAATCAATTAACCGCCAACTCTTAAACTACCTAGAAACCTTCTGTCTGATCAACGATCGCCAGTACGAATTCCGTCAGAGTCGATCCACTGGTGATATTCTGACTTATGTTACCTATTTATGGACTAATTCAATGGAAAGGTTTGGTGAAACACAAGTAGTTGCTCTTGACATCTCAAAGGCTTTTGATCGTGTTTGGCATAAAGGTCTTCTAAACAAGCTTCCATCTTATGGTTTGCCAACTGTTTTTAGTAATTGGTATCCAGTTTTCTCTCTGATCGCTCACTGAGGGTGATGGTAGAAGGCTCTCTGTCTTCTAACTTCTCCACTAATGCCTGTGTCCCCCAAGGTTCAGTTCTTTCCCCCACTCTTTTGCTCTTGTATATTAATGACCTTCTTCCATTGACTGGAAATCCTATCCATAGTTTTGCCGATGATAGCTCGTTGCATTCCACTTTCCATTTTGAGAAACCTTGTCCTCCTCAATCAGCTTCAACTTCTCGAAAATCTGCTACCAATTCTTTAAATGCCGATCTTCAGGTAATTCTCCAGTGGGACAAAGACAACTTAGTTGATTTGAACCCTTCTAAAACTCAGTCTTGTTTTATATCTCGCAAAAAGGATTCTTCTGCTCCTATGCTTATCTTTAATGACACTCCGATTTCTAGGCAAAATGATATATCTCTTTTGGGGATTACCCTGACTTCTAATCTCTCTTGGCACAAGCACATTACAAATATTGCTTCCTCTGCATCTAAAAAACATGGTTTTCTCTTTCGCTCTCGGCGTTACTTTTCTTCCAAACAGCTGCTCACTCTGTATAAATCGCAAATCCGCCCTGCCATGGAATATTGTTCCCACATCTGGTGTGGTGCCCCCAAAACCTCTCTCAGGCTTCTTGATCCCATTCAGAAGAGGGCAGTTAGGTTAATTAATGATTCATCTCTAACAGAGTCTCTCCACTTGCTTTCTCATAGACGTACTGTTTCTGCTGCATGCCTCTTCTACAGATACTTCCACGGGCACTGTTCTTCTGAATTGGCTTCTATAATTCCCACTTTCTCTTTCAAAACAGTCCGAACACGTGCCGCCACCAGCCAACATCCATTTACTGTCCAACTTTTCATCTTCCTCGTTTATTCATTCAACTGCTGTTTTCTGGAACAACCTTCCTTCATACGTATTTCCTGAAAATTACAATCTACAGAAGTTCAAGTCCAATGTCAACAAATATCTTCTTTCATCCTCTCAACCTCCCACCCATGCACGGTACTAATTACTATAGGTTCTAATACCTCTTGTGTTTGGGGTTCACATAAAAAAAAAAAAAGAAAAAAAAAAAGGAAACTATAAATGGGCTGAAAACTGGTAATTAAAGTTCAATACTGATAACTGCAATATACTGCATTTGGGTAACATTAATCTCATATTGCATATCATTTGGGTAGCATCAAATTCAAGACAGTTGATAATGAAAAGGACCAATGACCTAGGAGGTAACTGTATAGTCTGACAATGATATATAGGAACTTTACTAGCAGAGTCAAAGGGGTGGTTATTCCATTGCATAAAGAAATAGTTAGGCCATTTCATAGTCTAAACATTTCTTTATATTTCACGTCATGAATACAGCAATACAGGTTTAGAAATCTCATATTACGAAGGATGTCAATCCAGTGGAATTGGAGCAGAGAAGATCAATGAGATTACCAGAGGGAACAAAAGAGTATTCTAGCCAAGAAATAGTGGAGTTCTGTAAATTGTTGCATGATGAACTATCTGATCATTTAAGCCAGCATTTTCCAAATTAGGGTCCGTAGACCAGTTCCAGGCGGTCTGCAAAATGGAGCCTCTGAAACTAGTCAAATTATTCCTTCTATGTATATACAGCAAATCGATGACAAAGTTATTAGAGTGGATTCTGGTTATTTGGGCCACCGGTTAATCGGGGCAGCAGTTTATTTGGGACAAATCTTAAAAACCAGAACCCAATTGAGAAAACAGCCAGGGTTTACTTCGCTTAATTGGGACAAAATGCCGTTTAATCAAGGCAGGAGACTGCAGCACTGGAGATTACCCTACGATTGTCTCCAACTGTACCACATAGTTCAGTCGGATTTCTGGAAGTCACAACCATAAAACAATAAAAACAATTAGCAGTCACCTGTTTATTGGGCTTTTCTGTTAGTGCAATCTATCATAAATGGATAGTAAACTCGATCTTATTGAATTTGCGATAATACTGACAGCTGAAATTCTGTGGGTTATTATGTTTTTATGTGTTTACACTTCCATGGAATCTTCAATCATATAAAAAAATAATTTCAGAATCTTCTCTTCATTCCTATTTTTAAAGCTTTGTAACTCATTACTCCGTTCCCACTTGCACATATTGTGTTACTTGCAATTTGTGTGTGCCGTGTTTTTTGTTATTGATTGCTTATCTTTTTACTGTTTTAAATTTTAACTACCACCCACAAATGTCAGTGAACGGAAATGTCAACTAGTTTACTTAGTTGTTGTTGTTATTTGGTTTTTAGGAGCATTAGCAACTAAGGCCATATTGCTCCAGGGATATGCGGTGGTCAATTCCCTGACCTTTCCGCATCCTCCATATTTGGTGGCTTACGGGCTTGAACCCCGATCTAATCAAGAAGCGTGTGCTATGCACTGCTCCTGCTCACCTGGCTACGGAGGTGCCAGTTTACTTAATATGTACATATTACAGTACGTATTAATTATTCCGATTATCATGTATATTCTTCCGAATTTCACGTATCATTTAATTTTTTAATTGGTAAGGTAATAAAGGGTAAATTTGTGCTTAATACATCTTTACTTTTATAGCCTGTGGATAATATTCCTCCTATTTTTGCTAATTAGAATCGCTATTTAATAGAATTAAAATTCAATTCAGAAATGTGATCACAATGACGGGCACTTACTGCACTTCATATAGTGAACGATACTTTACTATGGTGAGTTCGTCGTAATGTGATTTGATTGTACAGTGAACTAATTGTAAAGGGAGGAGGTACATTGTATTTTTAACTATTTACGTGAAACTTCGGATAATTGGGGCAGCCACTTAATCGGGCCAAAATGCACTAGTCCCGATGTGTCCAAAATAACTGGAATCGACTGTATTATATATTTATGTAAAAATAAGAATAAATACAGTTGAGTTGTTGTAAACATAAAACATTGAATTTTATTTTCAGAAAACTCAGTGTGCATACATATATACAGAGAAAAAAAAAAAAAGAGAGAGAGAGAGAGAGAGAGAGAGAGAAACATATGCATATGTTTGTCCCAGTATGTATGTATATATATATATATATATATATATAGGGGTCCACAAAATTTTCTTGATTTTTGAAGGGGTCCGTAAATGTTTTTTGATTTTTTAAAGGGTCTGTCGATCCCAGTAGTTTGGGACCCACTGATTTAAAAATTGTTAGAATTGAAAAATAAAAAGGATTATAGTAGTTACTTTTTCCTGGCTGATATTGTATAAAGCTTACTTTCCAGCACCATTTTACCAAGAGAGAGAGAGAGAGAGAGAGAGAGAGAAAGTGCTACAGAACTCATTATGGAACAGTGTACATAAGAGGTGAGGAGAGTCAGATAAAGCACTGAAGGCCACAATCTGCCAGTTCTTAACACTAATTATGCATTTTCAAAATAGTATTTAACTTTTGTTATTCAATGTTCATATTTATAATTTACCATGTTTATATTAACAGATCTCCAATACAGTAGCTTCTGCTGTACCTGGGACAGCACTGGAGGGTTTTAACTTACCAATAACAAGGCCCACAATGAACTTGGCAATATGTGCAATAATACATTTTTGTGATCCTAGGTGTGTATGTAATCCAAGACGATCTTAGTTGCATACAGTTCTGCAGTGAATTATGATGCATTCAGTGCGGAGGGGTCTGCTCAGAAAGTGCAGTGTCTGTCTTCACAGCCACTTCTGACTTCAAAATAATCTATGTAGACTAGCAAGAAATCAGAATGTTCAGCTTGCTGTATTAAGTAGAGAGTCAGCGTTCCCTGAGTTGAGAGAAGTCTCACTCTAGAACACAAGCGTGTCATGGTAGAGGAGGGAGTTGCCTTGGTGATGGGCAACCTTTGTACTGTGATATCTAAATCTCTGAGTAACCCTTGGATATGAATACTGAATTTGATAGATAAAACAGAGCTACATTTACATTATATTTTAATATTTGTAGAAGAATAAGAGAAATTTACCTCAATATGGTACATAGAACACTTCCGTATGATGTTCTCCAGAAATTAAAACAAATATAAAATTAAAACGAATAAAAAATTAACGCAAAATTATTACAGTAAACAATTAAAAACAATTAAAAACCAATTAAAAAATTTAAAAAGTTTAACTTAAATTTTGCAAAAACTACTTTCCTTCCTGAAGCTGACAAGGCATTTCGACCATATGTCTTGATCACAGGAATGGAAATTACGGAGTATGTGTGAGCCTGGATCTTAAATAGCAAGATTATTTGTCTTTGCGCGTGTGCAGAAACAACCACGAATTGGAGATTAGATATGGACGGCGAATGTTAATAGAATTCTGCATTCTCTGCCTACACAAAGCTTGCAACCATTATTAACCAATCCAAATTTGGTTCTGAACAGGCTATGAGCAAGAAACTTGATTTCTCTCTCCGGCCAATGCTAAATGACCATAACTTCTTCCATTCATACCTTCTATAAATGTTATAACACCACTGGTAATGCCATGGGGGCCATTTGCAATGTCAACAGAAATTGTTGTGTAATGCTAATAAGTTGGCATTACAAGAAAGTAATTACAGGAATTTCAAGAATGATTGATTCAACTGCTGCCAAGGCTACTGACTAAACGTTCTGGAAGCTGCAAAGTGGAACATTATTTATTGATTTGAAATTATTGTTTTTCTCTAACTTTTGATTTAAATTAATAGTATAGTATTTGTATGTGATTTTATGATTATTTTGATGTAATTGTTTCTTACTTGGCCCTTACAATCATTAAAAAACCAATAGTCAACTTCTGTCGGCAATGTGTTGTATCTATAAGAACATTCAAATTTTGCCGCCATTGTTTCAGTATTTATATAGCAAATACTGGAGGTTTCTACATAGCTTTGTAGCAGTATAATCAGTACTTATACTGATTATAAGGCTTATAAACTATGATTTATAGCAATAAATACGTGTTTTAATAACATAACTTTATGAGGTAGTCTGTAATGTACAACATTAATATTCGTAGAGCTTTTAGTATCAGTGATTTGGTGCAGATGTAGTATTGCAAATAGGTCACACGAGAGTTTGAATCATGTATAATGGTGATAGACAGTCAAATTTCTTATCTATTATAACTACTTAGAATTTACAAATGTAATGTTATAGTGTAATACATATAATTAAAATTGACAGTAGATACATAATTCATATAACGTCATACATATACATTATATGAATGGATAAGAAATACAGTAAACCCCCGCTATTCGCGGGGGTTACATTCCTGAGAAATGCCGTGAATACCGAAAATGCGAATACTGAGTTAGGGCTCCCATATTACTATGGGAGCCCTAACAAAGTATGAAATATATAAGAAAAACTAGTCAAATTTTGTCTCTGTATGTATTATATGTACCTTCATAGTATGACTATGTACATAGATAGTACATAGTGAAATGCAAGCATATGGCATCGAAATGAAAATAAGAAACAATTTAATATTAAATGTAATATTTATTAGAATTTCAAACAAATCTTTCAAACCAGCGCCCTTTGCTAGCTAAAAAACGTATCCCGCCAGTGCTATCACCAGTTTCGCTAAAGTGTTGCTAAAGGAGTTTTGCCTTTTCACGAATGATGAGTGAACTTAACGGAATTTTATTTTGAGTTCGGTCTTCTATCCACACATTTAAAGCCTTTTCCATTTTTTCTAATTTAACATCACGAGTTACAGAGCAAATTTTTGAAGCAATTAGTGCGTTTTCACGGACACTACGGCGGATTTTTTCTTCCGATTTCTTGAATTATCGTACCGTTGACTCATTGATTTTATAATGTTTTGCCACTGAGGAGACACTTTCACCATTAGAAATTTTGTCTAATAACTCAATTTTATTAGCTAACGTCATCACCTTCTTTGATCTTTTCACATTTCCCTTGTTATTCGTAGCCATATTTTTGTACGGGTTAGAAAGAACTTGGCCACAATAAAGTCACTTTCTTCCATTAACACACTCGAAAAAGTCAGTTTTACACTGCAAAACGGTACATTTATCACTTTTATAAGCATATCAATTTATAAATTGATAAATTTATTCAATTTATAAGCATATAAATTAAAAGCAAATGACAAAACCTTCCATGAAAAGCACATAACACATACTGAACAAGGATTAGCGAGAAACATCCACGAGTGCGATTTTGTCACCCCTCTCCCCCCCACCCACTGAGCGCTGTTTTGACTGGGAAAGATAATTTTAGCCACGCCCATGTTTTTTTTATAATGGAAAATGTTCACGGCGCTTGAAAATTCACATTTTTTTAGGTTTCATTTTATATTAAATCAGCGACCGTGAATACGCGAAACCGCGAATAACGGGGGTTTACTGTATATATAGACAGTAAGCTCATTTTTTTTTTTTTATTTTTTTTTTATTGTTTTCTCCATTACTTTGGAAAGAGTAGAGATGATTGTAATGGGACGATAATTGGATGGGAGGGATTTTTCACCCTTTTTAGGAACTGGCTGGATATGAGCAAATTTCCAAGCAGAAGGAAAAAACACCATTGGAATAAGAAAGAGAAAAAAGGCAAAAAATCCAGAAGCAGTGGTTTTGCAAACTAGTGGCGAAATACCACCAGAACCAGGAGCTTTTTTTAGCATCAAGTTTTGTGAAAATCCTTCCGATATCCTTTTCATGGAAGACCATAAGAGGAATTGAATAGAGCTTACTGGGAATGATGATTATCAATATATGAGTGGGAAGAAAAATAGGATGCTAGCAGTTCAGCTTTATCAATGGCTGAAGTGGGAATAGAACCATCTGGTTTTGACAGATGTGAGAACAGAGATGGGCAAAAGTCGTGGCAAATAGCTTTGGCAAGAGACCAGAACAAGCTAAAAGTAGAAAACTTGCTTCTACAAGTTTTCTACTCTTAGCCTGTTTGAAATCTAGTTTGGACTAATTGACAATTGCTTTACAATTGTTGTGTGCTTTGGTGTAGGCAGAAAATGAAACTGAAGATTTGGAAAGAAGCCAATTATGATGTGCAACATTCTTCACTTGAACAGCCTTAGCACTTTTGGGGGAAACTACGGTTTAGATAAAGGATGAGATTTTAAGGAGGAGTGTGGAATAAATCCTACAAGAATAATTTCACTCACATGATCTGGGCAAATGTTGACATCAATAGTTTTGAAACAGTAATTCGATGAAGGAAAAGAAGAGAAATCTTGAGGATCATCCCATTGTGCATTCTTTCAATACCAAACAACATGAGGTTGGGAATGGCAACGAGACAAATGCTCCATTGGAGAAGAGACCATCACCAGGTTGTGATCTGAGGTGACTAGAGGGCCACTCATGCTATATGAAATAATAAAATTTTTTCTTACATTACTTAGAAGTGTTGTTTGTGATAAAAAGATATTCTGAAAGAAAAGATATTCACATGCGATATTCTGGTAGGTAAGTGAACGATCTGTGTGAGGTCATTAGTAATTGCAAAAGCGTCAGCATCTCGACCAGCTGGGTGTGTGTGACCAGAAAACAGAAGCCAGCTGGAGTCGTGAACATTAAAATTACCTCACTGTTGGGAAAGTTTGACTGAGGTTGAAAGTTTGACCCTTAACAAAACCTGCTGCGTCCGAGCTATAACTGAAGTCTTGTCTAGATGATCCTGCAGTGCTTCTTTAACCAGTACCGCCATTAATTTTCCTGGAACAGAAGTTAAACTAATAGGTCTATAATTACTTGTGTCGCCCTTTGACCCTCCTTTGTGAATTGGGGTTATATTTGCACATCTCCAGTCCATGGGTACCTCCCTTGAGTGCTTTTTTTATGTTTATCTTCAGCAATTTCTCCCGCACTTTCCTCTCAGTTATTACAAAATCATCTAGCTCGCTGGAGGAGTTTAACTCACCTTTGGCATTCTCCACCCTGAATAACTCCTCATGTGTGAATGTAAATGCAAAATACTCATTTAGTTTGTTAGCCACCTGAGCAGGATCATCAATAGTTGAACCATCAATATCCAGTGGACTAATCTGATACATCCCTTTCTTTCTAGAGTTTACATAGGTAAAGAACTCTTTTGTTGTTTTTCTTTGCATCTGTTGCGAAAGATTTCTCATAATCTGGCTTTGCCTGCCAAATCTTCTTTGTGACTTGGTTACAGAACAGCTTATATCTATCATAGGCTTCTACGTCACCCGTTAATTTATATGTATCCCATGCATTTTTCTTCTCTGCCATATGTCTCACTAATTCATCTGACATCCATTTAGGCCTAAACCTTCAACAATATTTCTTAGTTGGTATGTAAAGCCTAGTAGCTTCCAAGATAAATTCTTTGAATGCTTCCCATTTTGAATCTGCTGTTGTTAACATCATCAGTTGGTCTCACTGTATAGAATTTAAATACTGTCTCAGATCACCCTAGTCACCTTTAAGAAAGCAAAAACCTTTCCCTTAACTCCTGATGGTAGTTACCTCTTTGATTAAATCCCACTTCAGCACACTGTGATAACTGACACCTAGTGGTTCCTTTGACTGAAGATTCTTAATGCATGAAGAATCACTACTGATAATCAGATCAAGAGTATTACTCCTAGTTGCCTCCCGGACATGCTGATGTAGAAAAAAATTATTCAATAAATCCACAAAAGCCTTGCTATTGTGTGAGTGACCATCCTACAAATTCCAGTCAATATCTGGGAAATTAAAATCCCCCATTATAAGACTCTCTGATTTAGTGGCCCACCCTGTACAGTTTCTTATTTTACTCATCAGAGTCATTAGGCCTATAACACACACTCCTACTCTCAATTTTGATCTCCCAATGCTAATGTCACACCAAATTGACTCGACACTGCACTGTCCAGCTATGTCAACTGGCTTCACTTCCTTGGATTTTATGTTTCTTAACTAATAGCTTTTAATGTGCGATTAACTTCACAACTGGGTCGTCATGTCTGCAATACTAGGGTACCTGCCCACCCACTGATGATAGGCCAATAGCCTTGAAACATGTCTGGGTGGTGGTACTCACTGAGAATAAGTAACAATAGTCTTCTCTATTAGTGAAGCGTTACTTATTTGAGATAGTGCAGTATCATGGCAACTCGTCGTGAAGGCAGAGCACAATATGAGAAAGAGCAAATGATGCCCACAACAACTACTTTGTAGTTTTTTAAGAGTGTGTATGGTGTATCTAAACACCGATATTATATATTAACTAATAGCGTAACCCCTCCTCCCTTCCTATTTGTCTATTCTTCCTGTACACATTGTATTCCCCAAATTCCAGTTCTGCATTCCTTATATCTGTGTGACACCACATCTCTGATATCCCAACAATATCTGCCTTTGATGTTTTGAGAAGTACCTCAAATTTATCAAATTTATTTACCAAACTCCTAGCATTGGTGTACATGCAAGTATACATTATTGTTATTTGTTTTTTTTTTTAGGAGCATTAGCAACTAAGGCCATATTGCTCTGGGGATATGCGGTGGTCATTCCTTGACCTTTCCGCATCCTCCGTATTTGGTGGTCACGGGCTCGAACCCCGGTCTAATCAAGAAGCATGTGCTGCACACTGCTGCTTCTGCACAAGTATACATGCACCTGTTCCTATTCTTAGCTACCCTAACACAACCCATGTGTTTACTTGTACTGTAATGACTCCCAGCAGTCTCTGAAATACCCTGCATCTTGTTTTCCAGGGTGCTGATCATTCCAATAGAAGCAGTGCAAGAATCACTTTCACCTCTGCCAGTGGCTACTGTTAATCTATTAGTCCTTGTATCCCCCCCCCCCAAGCTAGCAGTTTTCCGACCCACCTAACACTGCCTCGATAGCATCAGCAAATATTCTTGCACCCTTTATATTTAAGTGTATCTCATCCCTGCAGAAGCAGTCTTTCCTGTTAACAAGTACAGAACAGGCTGAAAAAGTCTACCCCTTGAGCCTTGCGCAATCTTTCCAGGGCTGAATTGATCAACAAGGTTCTCATCATATACTCCCTCCATCGTGTCTGGGCAGAATTGCAGACACTTTCAAATTCAACCCTAATTCATGGCTTTTTTTCAACAGTGACCTGTACTTGTTAAGTAATTCTGCCTTAATATCATTAATGCCAATGTGTACAACAATATCTCCTTTTGTGCCCTTAAAAAATGAAATCCGCTCTTCAACGTCATCAACCTTTGCCCCTGGCAGACATACCCTGGTCCTGTTCCACCTATCCTTTTTTACATAGCATGTTTCCCATTTCCTGACAACAGAGTCGCCAACAACTACTAGTTCCTGTGGGACCAGCACATTCTGCCTTGGTGGTAGCCGTTGTGTTGTTTTGTGTTGTGCGATGATCAAGTGAAAGCTCTAGCATTGATGTGGGCAGCTGAGAGCTTGATAGGCCCCTCAATTTAGATCCTTCGAGGGCATCCACCCTGTCCTTCAAACTCTCATATAGGCCCAAAACAACGCTGAGTTCATCCAGTGGCCCCAACTTACACCATGTTCAATAAAACACCCTTAGTTCTTTATGTAATGACTTGGATATTGTCGCTTTACAGGCAGACAAAGAGTGGTGTACTGTGGTGTTGAACAAGTCACACTATATTCCAAAGGTTTTGTCTCTGTTGCAAGATCAGCAAGTCTATGAATGTACCAAGGATTCATAGACTTGCTGATCTTGCAACAGAGACAAAACAACAAAACTTCATGCGATGGGGGTGCCAGTTTCTTAGTTCTATAGTTTGCTGAAAATGCACAAACTGGGCTTCCCTTTGCATCCAACTGTTGCCTGCTGTGGCACCCTGACCTACGAACTTTCCAGACATACTGCTGGTTTGCATTCACCACTTATTGGTAAACCAGACTAGGTTTCAACAGTAGTTTTAATTTCCTGCAGATCATTAAGGATATTAACATTCTGGAGATGAGGCCATGGCTTCCTTTTATGTGGTCTCCCTGTTTACAACTATTCTAACACAGCTTTTGCTGGTGACTGTTGGACAGGGATGTAAATCTCTCAGTAAATGATATTTGTAATGCCTTAAATATTTGTTTGTCTGGCTGCACAATCATGTTCAGTGATTTCTTGTACTGGTAGATTCAGGGTATAGCTATGGGTGCTCCAGTCAGTACTCCCATAGCTAATATTACCATGGAGGCCTTGAAAGAAGACATATTTTTGGATCTGATAGCGCAATTTAGGCTCAGGAGAAGATATATGAACGATGTGTTGGTGATCATTCTCTGTGGATCAGATATGCTGCTCCTCCAATGTCTCAGTTTCTTCACCTGTTATATTTCTTTTGACATGGAGTTGGAGGTAGATCCTGCTCTTCTGTTTCTAGATATCTTAGTTCGCTTGTGAGTTCCTGTTTGGTGACCTGAGTATATAGAAAATCAATGTGTCAAGGACAGTTCATCAAATATAGGGTGACATGCCCCAGGACATCTGTGTATCACAGCATGATCCCACTATGATTATACTGCTGATAAGGATGCCAAGATTTCTAAAATTAGGATGGATTTGTCATTTGTTTAGGTTTGGATATCCCCAATGTTTTGGTTAGAATTCAATTGCATGGTAATAATTTTGTTTCCCATTTGGATTGCAACAGTTAGTTTATAGCCACCGCTTATATTCCCACTATCTGGGTATATCTACACATGTTGCTAGAGTGTTGCGATGCTACCATATTGGTTGTGTGCAGCTCCCCGGCAGGAAGTTGCAGTCAATGATTTTCAGTGTTAAATCTGACATCCCCTTGCTGCAACATGCAGATTTTGTGTATTGGATCAATTTCCCAGATTGTGAGGCATAATATACTGGCATGTCAGATCAGTGACTTGGTGATTGCATCTCACAGCATAAGGTGGGTAATTCATCTGGGCTAATTTCATTAGCTCTGCTGTTGCTGAGCACTATTGGTGTGAGCAGCATGTTAATTGTAACCTATGTTCCAATATTGAAATTTTGGATCGTGCACATGATTCTCTTCATTGTTCCTAGTTGAAGGCATTCCATACAGTTGTAGTGGGTTCCAACATTAATTGCAACTGCAGAATCTGCAGATACCTTATTATGGAAAGGCTATTTTGCAGAATGATAAAAGATGACAAGCCTATAAAGGAGTAACTGTATGTTGGCCAACTTCTGCAGAGTCTGGCGGCTGATGTTTTGTTCCCTGCCTTTCCTCACCATCCACAATCTGCATTGGTTTGTTAGCACATGTATATGTTGAGACTCAATGGAATACAATGATGTATTTTCATAACACTTATCTTCTAAGTTGATAAAGAAGCACACTGCTTCGAAAGATTCTTAATGCATATGTTGTTCTTATTGCTTTTATTATTTTATTTATATTTACACATATTTCATTTCTATTGTTAATAATCTTCTGTATATTGTATTTTATTTTTACTGCATTTTTAATAAAGTTTTATTTTGTACTTTTACGTTTTGTCCGTAATGGCAATATTTTCTTCAATATACAAATAAACTATGTTGAACTTGTTCCCTACACCTAGTTCATGAGTAACTGTACCAAAAAAGCTTACCAGGTTAGTGAAACATGATTTTAGACTGCCTTTTCTATCTAAATATCCCTGGATTGCATTCTTAATAATTGCCTCTAAAGTTTTCTCTACCACCAAAGTGAGACTAACTGGTCTTTAGTTACCAACTTCACTCTCAGAAATGCTTTTATGTAGTGGCAATATACTAGCACTTCTCCAACTCAAAGGAATCTTCCTTAATTCCAAAGTTGCCCTTATAATTAACCTCAATGGTTCAATATACTCTGGCTGTGATTCTCAAAATTACGAGGTATGTGCCATCAACACCAGGAGCTTTTCTTGCCTTTAAGCATGAAGGTTTTTTCTAATAAAATAAACAGCCATCTCTAATTTTGAAATCACTAATACTCTTCAACCAACAAAAATATGCACATTGGACCAGTCTGGTGACGTGTATTTTCATAATACTTGTCTTCTAAGTTGCTAAAGAAGCACACTGCTCTGAAAGATTCTTAATGTGTATTTTGTTCTTTGACCAGACTGGTCCCATGTGATAACTGCTGGGTTAAAGTGCATTATTTTACTCTTGTTTTTTTTCTGTTATCATGGGTGGCTCAAAATTTGAAAATGAAAAGCTGCAATAAAGAAACTCAGACACAATCAACGTGTTGAGTTTCTTTATTGTAGTAGTAATGTATTATTAAAAAAAAAAAAAAAAAAGTTCTCACCACCAAAATTGTGCTAAAATCAATGCAGAAAAACAGTTACTCCAAAGAAGAAAGCACATTATGGTATTTTTTTATTCAAATTGTAGATGTTGGTCAAGTTGTCAGTATATAACAGACATTTTCCATCGCGATCATATTTTAAATGCAAGTAGCAACATGCTATTCTGCCAAAGTGAATGCGGACTGGTTCAATTCAGTGAAGGGCTGGAGCTTAGGTTTTTAATACCTCAAAAGCAATGGTTTTGAAAATAAATCTGGGAAACTGAGTACTACCTTATTTTTGATGGTCAGCAGCCATCATATCAAGTGAAAGTATGCCAGATTCCAAACATAGAATGTGCTCATTCACACAAGAGTGCACAGTGGAGAACTAAGACTGAGTTTCCAGAAGCATTAAGTCAAATATTATTTAATTTTAATGTGAATATAGTCATGTTTGTAGAATGATTAAGGATATAAAACAAATTGAAATTAATTAATTTTATGCTACATGCAGAATGGAAGAATTTTAAAAATGGCTGATCTTTGGATGTTGTACTTGTACTTTTGTACAATATGTATTAAATAAAGTTAAAAAAACAGTAACTAAGAAATAACCATTAAAAACAAGATAAGAACAGGTTTATCTTACCTTGCTCCATACTAAGAAATGTTAACCAGAAAAGCAATATTGAATGAATAATAGCATTTGTAATCCATACCCAAAACACCTAATGGGAGAAGAAACAAAGCATACAGACACATTAATTTTTGTTTAAAATAAATTTCCATTAATAAAATATTTTGATATTATTACCATTAGTATTAGCAAAATGATGAAAAGAAGCAAGCTTATAGAGCATTATGCACATACACACACACAAACATGTGCGCATACGAAAATACTATCCACTTCATTTGCCTATTCCTTCTAATTGGGGTTTTCACAAACATTCTCTCAGATATTCGAGACAAGCTGTACTTGCTACCTGGGAGTCTAAAACGCTGATGGAACTGATATTCGGGTGACACTCAAGTCAAGTGGACCCAATTTCGGAAAAGTTCGGATGGTCTGTGACAACCAAATCCTCTGCTTGCACCTTCACAATGGTGGGACTGTTAGTAATCCTGGGTATAACCTCCATGCTCAAGTACATGGTGGGTTTTTTACCCAGGTGGGAACCAACGTTAGAAGGGATCGAGATGTGGCGCCCACACCATATGGAGGAATGCCCCCCCCCTCTATGTTACCAGGCAGTACTAGGCGGTAGATGACTCTCATCAGCCGGTGCAATTTCACTACTTTGATTATTGGAGCCTTGAAGTGGTGGAACCCATGTTCAGTCTCTAGAGCTAAGTTCCGGTCAACCCTTCCCTATCTCTTCCATCATGCAGTATGATTGATGACTTTTGAGGTTATGATGAGCATTGTGGCGAGATCCAATATTCCTTATATTTTGAGGGTACAGATATAAAACGGTGTTCGCAGGCCGGGCGCTAGTTAGTACACAGGACCGGACCTATTGGTAACTCTCTAGGAGGCTTCCGGATCAGCTAGTGTATAATCTTGCTACCTCTGCTCCGCCAGATAATGACTGGAGGGAGTCCAAGTAGTGTGTATGTGGGGAGCATTGTCGAGGCCACGTTATGTCAAGGATCTGGGTATAATTTTACCGTGTGTAAGCCATATCGAAAAAATTCAATTCATACAGCATGTCCCACCCACTTTTATTACTATTGAATACACCATGAATTGTCAAACTAATAGAGCAAGCTTATCTGTGAAAAGATCTAAACCTCACAAGCACTTCCTAATTCATTTCACAAATATACGTGGTCTCAATTCTAATCTCAACGATGTCCATTTCCACTTGTAGTCTGCCAAACCCCATGTACTTTTTCTGACAGAATCTCAGTTATCAGTTGATTCAACTACTGCTCATCTCAGATGCCCAAATTATTCACTGTATGATTCCTTTCGCCTCAAAGGTAGTACTTGTGCGTATGTCCGTTATGATATTCCCTGTCAGAGACTTGGTAATTTGGAATCTCCTCTCTTTGATCTTCTCTGGCTTAAAATCTCTCTACCTCATTGTGTCAAATTCATCTGTTGTCTCTACCGTTCTCCCAACTCCACTAATCACTTGGAGCTCTTTGACTTCATCTCTTTGCAACTTGACTTTCTCCAGTCCAACTTTCCTAACAGTGAGGTAATTTTCTTTGGTGATTTTAATGTTCACAACTCCAGGGCTTCCATTTTCTAGTCACACTGACCCAGCTGGTCGAGATGCTGAGGCTTTTGCAATTACTAAAGACCTTGTACAGATTGTTCATTTACCTACAAGATTACCAGACAATCCTAATCATACAGCCAATACGCTTTATTTTTTCTCACAAATAACCCTTATAAGTACACAGTCAAAGTGAGAGGTCCTTTAGGCACTTCAGATCACAACTTGGTGATTGTCTCTTCTCCAATGGAACCTTTATCTCATGGCTATTCGCAACCTCGTGTTGTTTGGCATTACAAGATTGCAAAATGGGATGACCTACAAGACTTCTTTTCATCATTTCCTTGGTCGGATTACTGTTTCAAAACTTCTGATGTCAACATTTGCTCAGATCGTGTCAGTGAAATTATTCTTGCAGGAATGGAATCCTTTATCCCACACTCCACTTTAATTAAAATCTCGTCCTTTAAATAAACCTTGGTTTTCCGATAAATGTGGTAAGGCTGTTCAAGAGAAGAATGTTGCATATCGTAATTGGCTTGTTTCTAATTCTCCAGTTTCATTTTCTGCCTACACCAAAGCTCGCAACAATTGTAAAGCAGTTATTAATCAGTCCAAACAAAAGTTTGAACAGACTAAGAGTAGAAAACTTGCTTCTTGCCCTAATGGTAGCCGAGCATTCTGGTCTCTTGCCAAAACTATTGGCCGCAACTTTTGCCCACCTCTGCTCCCACCTCTGTCCAAACCAGATGGTTCTGTTGTCACTTCACCCAAGGATAAAGCTGACCTGCTAGCATCCCATTTTTCTTTCAACTCATGTATTTATGATCTTGGTAAAACACCTCCCACCATTCCCAACACGCTCCATTCAATGCCTCCTGTGGTCTTCCGTCAAAAGGAAGTCAGAAGGATTTTGACGAATCTTGATGTTAAGAAAACTCCAGGTCCCGATGGTATTTCTCCACTTGTACTCAAAACCTGTGCTCCTGAACTTATTCCTATTCTTTGCCGCCTTTTTTCACTTTCTTATTCCAAAGGTGTTTTTCCTTCTGCTTGGAAAGTTGCTCATATCCAGCCAGTTCCTAAAAAGGGTGACAAATCCCTCCCATCCAATTATCGTCCCATTGCAATTACTTCTACTCTTTCTAAAGTAATGGAGAAATCAATTAACCGCCAACTCTTAAACTACCTAGAAACCTCCAGTCTTATCAACCATCGCCAGTATGGATTCTATCAGTGTGTGTCGATCCTCTGGTGATATTCTGGCTTATGTTACCCACTTATGGAATATATTCAATGGAAGGGTTCGGTGAAACACAAGTAGTTACTCTTGACATCTCAAAGGCTTTCGATCGTGTTTGGCATAAAGGTCTTCTAAACAAGCTTCCATCTTATGGTTTGCCAACTGTTTTTAGTAATTGGTTATCCAGTTTTCTCTCTGATCACTCACTGAGGGCGATGGTAGATGGTGCTCTGTCTTATAACTTCTCCACTAATGCTGGTGTCCCCCAAGGTTCAGTTCTTTCTCCCACTCTTTTCCTCTTGTATATTAACAACCTTCTTCCATTGACTGGAAATCCTATCCATAGTTTTGCCGATGGTAGCACATTGCATTCCACTTTCCATTTTGGGAAACCTTGCCCTGCTCACTCAGCTTCAACTTCTCGAAAATCTGCTACCAATTCCTTAAATGCCCATCTTCGGGTAATTCTCCAGTGGGGCAAAGACAACTTAGTTGATTTCAACCCTTCTAAAACTCAGTCTTCTCTTATATCTTGCAAAAAGGATTCTTCTGCTCCTGTGCTTATCTTTAGTGACAATTCGATTTCTAGGCAAAAAGATATATATCTATTTTGGGGATTACCCTGACTTCTAATCTCTCTTGGCACAAGCACATTACAAATATTGCTTCCTCTGCATCTAAAAAACATGGTTTTCTCTTTCGCTCTCGGCGTTACTTTTCTTCCAAACAGCTGCTCACTCTGTATAAATCGCAAATCCGCCCTGCCATGGAATATTGTTTCCACATCTGGGGTAGTGCCCCCAGAACCTCTCTCAGGCTTCTTGATTCCATTCAGAAGAGGGCAGTTAGGTTAATTAATGATTCATCTGTAACAGAGTTTCTCCACTCGACGTCTAATAGACGTGCCGTTTCTGCTGCATGCCTCTTCTACTGATACCTCCATGGGCACTGTTCTTCTGAATTGGCTTCTATAATTCCCGCTCTCTCTTTCAAGACAGTCCGAACCCCTGCCACCACCAGCCAACATCCATTTACTGTCCAACTTCAAACCCACAGAACCAACTTTTCATCTTCCTCGTTTATTCATTCAATTGCCGTTTTCTGGAACAACCTTCCTTCATATGTATTTCCTGAAAATTACAGTCTGCAGAAGTTCAAGTCCAATGTCAACAAATATCTTCTTTCGTTTTCTCAATCTCCAACCCGAGCACGGTACTAAGTACTATAGGTTCTAATACCTCTCATGTGTGGGGTTTATATAAAAAAAATATATATATATTTCTTAGATAATTCTTTAATTAACTTATATGCAATCAGGCTTGCCTGTGATTGTTACATGCACACTCTGCCTGGATTGAAAAGATGCAAAAAAGAAAATCAATAGCATGCCAGAATTTAAGAAAATTTCTTAATTTTTCCCCCCCTTCTTAATTAGAAATATTATCTAGCTTGCAAAACCAAAATTATTTATTAAAAAGCACAGGAGTTAATTTTTCTTAAAAAATCATATTTGATTTTTCATTTTTTTTTTTTTTTTTCACTTGATCTGATGCTTGCTTTTGAAATTTATAATGTAAATTCCAGTAAGAAAAAAACTTTCCTTGATATTTTGTCATTAAGTCGGGGTTCATAAAAGAAAGATTTTCCAATTCAAAAAATAAGCTATTATGAATAGAATGCATTTTTCCTTTTCCAGAGATGGCAACAATTGGTGCAAAGGTTTTGGGTTAGAATGCTTTTTGAAAATTTATAAAGATGGGTACCAATAGATATTTTTTATTGAAATTTTGAAAAGTGATCAAATATACATCCTCGAAATTGAGATACTGTTAATGGTTACCTGTTGTGTATCTTCTTTTTAATAAAAAAATAAAATAAAATAAAAATAAATGGCAATGTCATTTTTGATATTGCCAATGAGTTCTATGTGAATAACACAAACTTATTTTTTTTTCCAGTGGGCGACATCTGTGTTACACCAGTTTTGGCAATTTATAATGAGGCTTGCCAATATATAAATTTCCTACAAATTTTTTTAGTAGATGCTACACATATAGAAGAAATAAAATATAACTTCTTTATTTCAAAAAAAGAATTTTTTATGAGAAGAGATTACTTCAATTTTTTTTTCTGTGCAAGAAAACAGTTATAGTCTATTCCTTTCTATTTCTGAAGCAAACATCTTGTTATCAGGAGAGACTGCTTCTACAGGGGATGATATACATTTAAATAGAAAGGGTGCAAGAATATTTGCTGATGCTATTGAGGCAGTGTTAGGTGTTGGCAAACTGCAAACTTGGGGGGGGGAAACACGGTCTAATAGATTAACAGTAGCCATTGGCAGAGGTGAAAGTGATTCTTACACTGCTTCTATTGGAAGGATCAGTAGCCTAGAAAACAAGATGCAGGGTATTTCAGAGACTGCTGGGAGTCATTGTGGTACAAGTAAACACATGCACCACAACCCATGTCTTAGCTACCCTAACACATGGATTGTGTTAGGGTAGCTAAGAATAGGAACAGGTGAATGTATACTTGTGTATATAGCAATGTTAGGGGTTTGGTAAATACATTTGATGAATTTGAGGTGTTGGACAAAACTTCAAAGGCAGATATTGTTAGAATAACAGAGTTGTGGTGTCACACAGATATAAGGAATGCCGAACTGGAATACGAGGAGTACAATGTGTACAGGAAGGATAGACAGGATAAGAAGGGAAGAGGGGTTATGCTATTAGTTAAGAAACAAAAAATCCAAGGAAGTGCAGCCAGTCAACATCGCAGGACAGTACAGTGTCATTAGTTTGGTGTGACATAAGCAGTGAGAGATCAAAATTGAGAGTAGGAGTGTGTTATAGGCCTAATGACTCTGATGAGTATAATAAAAAACTATACGGAGAAATCAGTGAGTCCTATAATGCGGGATATTAATTTCCTGGATATTGACTGGAATTTGTGGGTTGGTCACTCACACACTAGAAAGGCTTTTGTTGATTTATTGGATGATTGTTTTCTACACCAGCATGTTCAGGACGCAACTAGAAGGAGTAATACTCTTGATCTGATTATCAGTAGTGATTCTTCATGCATTAAGAATCTGTAGATAAAGGAACCACTAGGTGGCAGTGATCATAGTGTGCTGAAGTGGGATTTACTCAAAGAGGTATCTACCACCAGGGGTAAAGGGAAGGGTTTTTGCTTTGGTAAAGGCGACTACAGTGGTCTGAGAAAGGTGGGACCAACTGATGATGTTACCAGTAAATTCAAGATTAATTCAAAGAATTAATCTTGAAAGCTACTAGGCTTTATATGCCAACTAAGAAATATTGTTCAAGTTTTAAGCCTAAATGGATGTCAGATGAACTAATGAGACATTTGGCAGAGAAGAAAAATACATGGGATACATATAAATTAATGGGTGACATGGAAGCCTATGACAGATATAAGCTGGTCTGTAACCAAGTCACAAAGGTGATTAGGTAGGCAAAGATAGATTATGAGAAATCTTTGGCAAAGGATGCAAAATAGCAAAAATTTTGTTGATTTATTGGATGATTGTTTTCTACACCAGCAAAAGAAAAATAGCAAAGAGTTCTTTACCTATGTAAACTCTACAAGGAACGGGATGAATCAGATTGGTCCACTGGATATTGATGGTTCAACTGTTGATGATCTTGCACAGGTAGCTAACAACCTAAATGAGTATTTTGCACCTACATTCACACACGAGGAGTTATTCAGAGAGGGAAATGCCAGAGGTGAATTAAACTCTGGTAGTGAGCTGGATGATTTTGTAATAACTGAGAGGAAAGTGGAGGAGAAATTGTTGAAGATAAACATAAAAAAGGCACCTGGGGTGGATGGGATCTATCCAGTTATATTAAATGAAGTAAGCAAACCCTTAACCATAATTATGAGAGCTTCCTTGGACTCAGGGGCAGTACCCATGGACTGGAGATGTGCAAATGTGCAATTGGATATCTCCAATTCACAAAGGAGGATCAAAGTGTGGCACAAGTAATTATAGACCTGTTAGTTTAACTTCTGCTCCAGTGAAATTAATGGAGGCACTGTTTAAAGAAGCACTGCAAGATAATCTAGACAAGACTTGAGTTATAGCTCAGACACATCATGGTTTTGTTAATGGGAAGCCTTGTCTGATAAATCTGAATGGATACTATGATGTGATCACAAAGGAATTGGATTCAGGGAATAATTTTGATATCATATATTTGGATCTTAGAAAAGTTTTTGATACTGTTGCACATGGAAGACTGCTGCACAAATTGTGGCATTGGAGGCAAATTGCTGCTATGGATAAAGGGGTGGTTGAATGGGGGAAGACACAAAGAGTGGTAATCAATGGACACTGCTCTTCATGGACTAATGTTATTAGTGGAGTCCCTCAGGATTCACTGATGGGTCCATTGTTTTTTTCTGTATTTACAAATGATATTGATGATGGTATATCAGGCTTAATGTCCAAGTTTGCAGATGATACGAAGGTTGGCAGGGTTGTTAAGGACACTAGCGACAGTATGCTGCTACAACAGGATCTAGATGTTGTTGTTGTTTTGGGGGCTTTACGGCGCAAGGACAGCAAAGGCCATAATGCGCCTAACTATGGTGATGTTAAATCTTGAATTGCGTCCGTATAGATGCTGTTCAAATTTATATTTATATTGTGTTGTATAGTTTTATATGTTTGAGGAAATCAAAAATTTTGGACACCTGTGGTGTGTCTCCTAGTAGATCAGAAATGCTGAGAGAGGTGTTCGTCGTGGGAAATGAAATAAACATAGCCTGTCGCTGAATACTGTACTTGGGACAATCAATAAGTAGATGGTGGACAGTGAGCTGAGTGTTGCAGTTTGTACACAGTGGTGAGTCAGTGGCTGCCAGCAAATAAAGATGTGTCAGGTGTGTGTGGCCTATCCTTAATCGGGCTAATACGACTTCTTCATGTCGGTTCTCACGGATACTAGATCTCCATGGTTTTAGATATTTTTTTATGCCAAGTAGCTTATTGTTGGCTTGATTCTGCCAGATATGTTGCCATAGTTCAAGGCATCGCTTATTTATAATGTATTTATAGTCAGATATAGGTGTAATGAAGGATTGGTCTATAGGATCGGTAGCAGTTTTGGCAGCTAGGTCGGCCTGTTCGTTTCCGGAAATGCCAGCGTGACCAGGGATCCAACATAACAGAACCTGTTGTTTCTTCTGGTTTAACTTGGTCAGAGTATTCCAGATCTGTCTAAGTAAGGGGTTATCATTTTTTGTATTGTGTTGTATAGCTTGGATAGCACTAATGGAGTCGGTATAAATAACGCTGTGGAGTCTTGTTCTTGAGAGTATGTAGTTTAAGGCTATGTGGATAGCACAGAGTTCTGCAGTATAGCTGCTACATTCGGTGGGGAGTTTTTTGGACAAAGTGATGTTAGGAAATACTGCTGCTGCACCGACATGCTTTTCAGTTTTAGATCCATCTGTGTAGATCGGTGTGTACTGGCCGTGCTGGGTTCTCAGTGCGGCATGTATTTGTAGCAAGTTCTGTTGGGACATGGTGTGTTTTCCCCAGGCTGTGAATGAAAAGTCACACGGCGGTATATGATACATCCATGGTGGGACTGCATGAGAGGTAGTAGGCTGTATCTTACTCAGGTCAATTTGCCAGTCAACTTGTAGTGAGCGAAGACGTATCCCAGTTGGTGGGTTTATTGATGGGTAAGCTCTATAAAGGTTTTCCCATTTAGGATAGAAAACACCATTCCAAGTAGGGTGGTTTGGATGCCCTTTGAGTTTTGCGGCATAATTTAATAAAAGCATTTGTCTCCGTAGCTGTAAGGGTGTTTCATGCGCTTCGGTATATAGGCTCTGAACCGGTGATGTACGGTACGCCCCCAGTGCAAGACGAAGGGCGCTGTGGTGTACAGGATCAAGCCAACGTAAAGCGCTTGGTCTAGCAGAGCTATATACGACAGAACCATAATCCAGACGTGACCGTATTAGTGCACGGTAGAGATTTAGCAGCGTGTAACGGTCAGCTCCCCACGTTGTGCCCGAGAGAACTCTTAGAATGTTAAGCTTTTTAAGACAGTTAGTCCGGAGCGTTTTTATATGATCAAGGAAAGTGAGTTTTTGGTCGAATATCACACCCAGAAAGCGAACACTAGGGACCACTGGTATGACCTGATTTTCTAGTCTAAGTTCCGGATGTTGGTGTAGGTTACGCTTTCTACAGAAATGTATCCCAACTGTTTTTTGGTGTGAGAGACGAAAACCATTGTTTTGGGACCATTTGGCTATTTTATTGATAGCACATTGCAACTGCCTTTCTATCATTCGCATGTTAGGCGAATGGCAGGCGATACTGAAGTCATCAGCGTACAGGGTAGTGGATATCGTTTGTGGTAGGTCGTGTGTTATTGAATTCATTATTATACTAAAGAGAGTAGCACTTAGCACTGACCCTTGTGGTACTCCTTCTTCCTGGATGAATTTTGAAGATAACTGGTTGTGAACTCTAACTTGAAAAGAGCGGCAATGCAGGAAGTTTCTGATAAACTGTGGTAGGTGTCTGCGAAATCCCAGATCGTATAGGGTTCGCATAATACCATATCTCCAAGAAGTGTCAAATGCTTTTTCGATGTCAAAGAAGACCATTGCAAGATGTTCTTTTCGGACGAAGGCATCCCGGATGTTTATTTCTGTCTTGATCAAAAGGTCAAGAGTGGATCTACCTTCCTGGAAACCGCATTGCACAGGATTTAGGAGATCATTTTCAGATAGAAACCAGGTTAGGCGAGCATTAACCATTTTTTCCATGACCTTGCTCATACAGCTAGTGAGTGCAATAGGTCGATAATGTTGCGGATTTGTAGGGTCTTTGCCTGGTTTTGGAAAAGCCAGAATGTACGCGTGGTGCCATTTGTCGGGGAACGTGTTTTCTTTGAATATTCTGTTATAGAGGAGTAACAGAGTCTTGAGAGCCGGTTCGGTGAGTTTTGCTATCATGATGTAGTGGATTCCATCTGGCCCTGCTGCACTGAGTTTAGTAGACGATAGAGCATGATGCAACTCTGACATTGTGAAGGGGAGATTGTACGCAGAAATTGATGCTGATTCAAAATTGATACGTTTTTTTTCAGCTTGTGCTTTGTGTGCCTGAAAATATTGCGAGTATGATGTTGCGGCTGATATATTCATGAAAGTTTTACCCAGGGTGTTTGCGATATCCTCAGGTTTTGTGATATCGTGGCCATTGACAGTGAGCATGGGACAGTTGACACGTGGGTATTTTGCGTACATCCGCTGTATTTTTGCCCATATTGTTTGAGTTTTTGTCGTGCTTGTGATTGTGGATGCGAAGCGTCTCCATGCTTCCCTTCTACTAGTCTGCCTGACTCGTTTTGCCCTTGCTCTTGCCTGTTTAAAGCGGATGAGGTTTTCTGTTGTGGGGAACTTCCTGAAGATGTTCCATGCTTTGTTCTTCTGTTTTTTAGCTGCATTACATTCATCATTCCACCACACTTTTGATTTGGCCGATATTTTTGTGGATTGTTTTGGAATTGCTTTGTCTGCTGCCTGCAGTATTTGATTAGATATGTATTCTACTGCCAGGTTTATGGATTTTTGTTGAATCTGGTTTTCTTCTAGTATTGCTAGCTGCTTGTACACATCCCATTCAGCTTTTGAAAAGTTCCATTTGGGGATCCGATAAGAGAGGTGGGGAATGCTTGTGTTAATGCGACATATCACAGGATAATGATCACTGCCCAGTGGATTGCTGTGAATAGTCCATCCAAATAGAGGATATATGGTTGCTGTGCACAGAGAGACATCAATAGCTGATGTGGATCCTGTCGGAAGATGTGTATAGGTGTGAGCCCCATTATTGAGAGTTATCAGATTCTGTTGATCGAGTAATTTTTCAATGATTTGTCCACGCTTGTCCAGATTGTGGTTTCCCCACAGCGGATGGTGACTGTTGAGGTCTCCTAAGATACAGTAGGGTTTGGGAAGTTGTATTACTAATTCTTCTAAATCGGCATAGCTTATATTTTGGTTAGGTGGCAAGTATAGTGAGACTATGGTTAAATCAAAGTTGATATTGACTCGTGCAGCAACTGCCTCAAGGTTTGTTTTTAGTGGGGGTGGCTTTGAGGGTATCTGGGCATGGATAATCAGTGCTACTCCTCCATGGGCAGGATTGTTCGAATTTTGTGCAACACGATCTTGACGATGTATTATGTATTTCCGAAGGGAAACATTTATATTTGGTGTCAGATTGGTTTCCTGTAAGCAAAAGGCAATAGGGTCATATTGTGAAAGAAGATCTTGGATGTCGGACAAGTTACTGCGATAGCCTCTGCAGTTCCACTGTAAGAAAGTAAGCATTATTTGGGTTTAGTGGAACCCTCGACTTCTTTTCGAGGGACAGAAGATTTGCCTCGGTCAAGTTTAACTTTTCCCTTCTTTGGGAAATAAGGTTTCCCTGTATCCATATCCTCATTGCAGAACAGTTCTAAAACCTGTTCGTCGTGATTTAAATTGTCTTCTGAGTCCATGTATTCTGTTTGGTTTGAGTCAGGAGTAGAAGATACTGTGGTATTCTGTTGAATGGCATCAGGTTGTACTGAGATTGGTGTATTTATGGCTTTGCTTTGTTTGTTTTTCGTTTGGGGCGTTGGTACTGGGGACAACAGTGACCTTGCCCATTCAGCTAGTGATTTACTTGGTGGTATAGATACTTCCGTTTGGGTAGAAATTGATATGTGTTTTGTGGTTATTTGTGCATAAGTGGGCTTATTAGTATTTGGAACCGGTAGGGATTTTTTGGCCTCTTGGTAGGTTACGTTATGTTCGGTTTTGTACCGCTGTATCTTTTTTTCACGCTGCCAAAGGGAACACTCTTTGGAATATGCTGGGTGTGCCTCTTTACAGTTCAGACAGATTGGTCTTGTGGCTGTGCAGTCAGTACTAATGTGTTCAGTGGATCCACACGTGGCACAGGCAGCTACTCCTCTGCAGACTGTCTATGAGTGCCCAAATTTCTGGCATTTATAGCAGCGTAATGGGTTCGGGATGTACGGTTTAACTCGGCAGTTAAGGTAGCCTGCTTTTATCACTGTTGGTGGTTTGGGATTGTCAAAAGTAAGTATTATGTTCCGTGTAGGAACTAGTATGCCATCTTTCTTTGTCATAATTCGTCTGACATTAATGATTCCTTGGTCGTGTAATTCTTGTTTTAGTTCTTCGTCCGACACGTTCATGAGGTCCCATTCGGTGATGACACCTCTTGATGTGTTCAGGGAAATGTGGGGTGAAACGGTGATAGAAGTTCCACCAAAAGTTTTCAGTTTTTGTAGTTGCTCAGCCTGTCGAGCAGTGGCAACTTCAACTAGTAGGTCACCTGATCTTAGACGACGGACTGTCTTTGGAGTTCCTATTGTGCTTTCTAGGCATTTCTGCACTAGAAATGGAGAGAGCTTTCCAACTGGTTGTTCTTCAGCTGAATGAATAATCAAGAATGTTGGAGTTCGGATTCTGCCTACGTCAGTCTTTTGACGTTTTGCTGCGACAGAACCAGACTCCTCTTGTTCTTGCCTTGTCAAGGTTTCTTCTATGCACCCAGTGTTTTTCTGGGTTTTACGGACTTCTTGCTCCATTTCGCCCTGGAAGGGAGACCTTTTCCCCTCCAGGTTACCGGACCCGCCACGTGGAGGCAGGAGCAGTGCCACCTTTGTGACCAAGCGGTAGTGGGTTAGTAGTAATGCAAAATAAAAGAAAAAAAAGAAAGAAGGTTACTTTTCCTCCTGTTCAAGTAAAGTGATTTCTTTACTGAAGCTTATTTAATTGATTGTTAGTGTAACGCTGTAAATAAAGAAGACGATTTTATTTATTCAAGAGAGCGCAAATTCACTGGCAAAGACACTTGATCACAAAATCGCTTGGCACCTGGGGCCAACAGGATCTAGAAATGTTGAGCAGAGGGGCTGAGATGTGGCTTGTTTGGTTTTTGAAGGAGCATTAGCAACTAAGGCCATATTGCTCCGGGATATGCGGTGGTCATTCCCTGACCTTTCCGCATCCTCCGTATTTGGTGGTGACGGGCTCGAACCCCGGTCTAATCAAGAAGCGTGTGCTACGCACTGCTGCTCCTTCCCACCTGGCTACGGAGGCGCCTGCTGAGATGTGGCAAATGAAGTTTAACATTGACATATGTAAAGTACTACATATGGGAAGCAGTAATGCCTCCCATATATACTGATATACTGATAGTGGTAGAGAAAGAAAAGGACCTGGAGGTAATGGTGCAGGCAGATATGAAGTTTTCTGAGCAGTGCAGATGGTCTGCAAGAGTAGCTCATGGTGTCTTGTCAATGATATACAGGAATTTTTCTAGCAGGTATAAGGAGTTGATTATCCTCTTATATAAGGCTCCAGACATGGATATAGTATTTGAGGTGTGGTTAGGCCACACCTCGAATACTATATCCATGTCTGGAGGCTTCATTTTAAGAAAGATGTAGAGCTGTTGGAACGAGTACAGAGAAGGGTAACAAGATTAGTGAATGGAACAAAGGGTTGCTCTTACGAAGAAAGGCATAGGTTTGGCAAATTACAGTGTTCGGAGGCTAGGCACCTGTGAGGTGATTTGATTGAGGTGTATACAGCCTCGAATGGTTTGAGAATGCTCAATGCTGATGTGATTCTTCCTCTTGCTCAGAATAATCACCTGAGAGGGCATAAATTCAAATTGAGGAGAGACAGTTGTAGGATAGATGTGCAGAAGTTTGCCTTTAGCCAGCGGGTAGTTGTTTGGTGGAACGGACTTCCATCTTTGTTGTGGAAAGCCTAAATAAATTGAAGGCTGAGCTGGACAGGTATTTGTAATGAACAGAGGGGTGAAATGGGAGTGGTTTTTTTTTTTTTTTTTGGCTGATGCTGCATAAGCTTGCTTTCTTGCATCGTATGCCTCTGCTAATGCTTTAGCTGAGAAAACAAGCTACAGCAACCATGTGCTAGCATTAGTTCATTCGCTGTTCTCAGCATATGAACCGCATGTACTACTTCAAAAATGGGACAGTTTTTCCTGAAGCAAGCAGTGGTGAGGGCCACCTCCCTTACCTATTGGGAATAAACTAATAAGGCTTGCTAGGATTTCACACATTTTTCTTATTTTCACAATAACTTACATAGATTTGTGGAATGTTCAATAGAGAAATCAAAGAAAATATTTTTGCTGAGAAGTATACTGGGGATTTCACCTGTGTAGATGAATTTCACGTGATCACTGAATTCCTGTTTGTGTCTGATTGAACCACTCTGGATATTGATGGGTTAAATTTTTTCAAATACCCACTTCAACACCAGGTGTAAGTTTATTCAAACAAGCAATTACTTCCTGGCTGAAAGCAAATTTCCACACATCTATTCCATAACTATCCTTTTCCAATTTAAATTTAAATAGGAAAAGGATGGTTATGGAATAGATGGGATAACTCTACTTGTACATGTTGTTTTGGGATATATGGAATAACTCTACTTATACGTGTAGGGATTTTTTTGGATGACAATTTATTCTTTACATCCCACTTGGAATACTTAAGTGGTAAAGTAAAGAAATACACAGCCTCTATAGTCCGGATTACCAGGAAAGACTGGAGGGCTCGGTAAAAGGGTCCTTTTACTATATTATTTGGTTTTTAGGAGCATTAGCAACTAAGGCCATATTGCTGCGGGATATGTGGTGGTCATTCCCTGACCTTTCTGCATTTGGTGGTGACGGGCTCGATCCCCTGTCTAATCAAGAAGCGTGTGCTACGCACTGCTGATCCTTCCCACCTGGCTACAGAGGCGCTCCTTTTACTATAAGGCTATTTTTTTTTACCCATTGTAGCTTACGCTGGTTACTCTATCTGGTTTAAGCGTGTAAGTAATGTCAAGTTTAGAAATAAGCTGAATTCATTACAGAGTATTATGTTATTAACTCTGAGAGTTGTAAGACAGTATTGACTAATGCCTTTCAGGTGCTTGCTGGGCACTCCCCTTGGATTTGTATATTGTATATAGAGCTTTTAGTTACTTTTTAAGGAAGGGCAGATAAGTTACAATCATGGGAATTACTAATGATATTTTGATTGATTGGAAGAGAGAGGAAAAAAATATTTTACTGAAATTGAGAGGAATATGGCAAGAATGTTGGAGCAGCAGTGTGACTGGTGATGCAACAAGGCTTTTTATTCCTGATGCACGTTTTAATATTGAAAATAAACATAATAAATGGTTCTTTCCCTGCATGGAAGCCTCTTATATAATCAAAGGACATGGCTCGCTTTAATGTAAGTTATGTGACTTAGGTTTGGAGGAGGATCCTTTCTGTATATGTAGATTACCTGAAACATGGGAGCATGTTTTTTATGATTGTCCTCTTTATGAGGAATTTAAGCATAATTTAAGATGGGTTATACCAGATTTTAATCAAAGAGCTAAAGGTCAATGGGTGCAAGGTTCAGAGAATTTTTCAGTAATCCAGGAATTTTGTAGAAATGTATTTAAAAAAAGTAAACAGCTATTTGTACTAGTTAATATAGAAAGAAAACTCATACTTGTTTGAGGTGGTTTTTTTTTTTTTTTTTTTTGCAGGCATCAGAAAGAAAACTGATGCAGAATTTACCTTATGGGTTTGGGGTGGTTTTTTTTTTTTTTTTTTTTTGTAGGCTTACAGGTAGGTATGGGCAGCCTGGGAGTGGGGTTGTTGGCACCCATTGGTATTGCACTACCTTCAGTGGGTGTGGGGTGTTAGTGCAAACAGCATAGACAGTGAAATAGACCCTGGCCGGACTTCACATGCGTAGGGATAGGCACAGGTAGCAGATTTATTTATTTATTTTATAATTTATTTTTTATTTATTTTTTATTTTTATTTTATTTTATATAACATATTATACACACTTTAACACACATTTTACACTGGCCCATTTGTAGAATACTTGAATACAGAATATACAAGTAGAGATGGATGTTAGTCTGGGTGCAACCTTAGACCAATACATACATGTATAAAATCTACTTGTACATGTAAAATCAAAATTCAGTTTACTCAAACTATTTAAAGCTTTAAACAATACAAGATTCCTTGTAGATGCTTAGTTTCCAGAAATTGCCATGTACAGAATTCAAGACTTTCATAGTAAGAGTACCCTTTCCTGCCCCTGACTAATCTTGTTGCTCTTCTCTGCATGCACTATAACAGATCTTCATCCTTCCTAAAACGGACTTTCCAAACTTGTATGCAGTACTCTAGATACATCCTAACCACTGCCTTATAAAATGTGATAATAATAGCATGTTTTTCCTTGTCAGCAAAACATCCTGTTATGAAAATAAATCTTTTTTATTCTCCACTACCTGGAGATTGGTGCTACCAAAATGATAGGTTATTCTACACTAATTACTACCCAAATGCAGTATATTGCATTTAACAATTTATTTTACTTGAATTGACATTTTTCAACACATTTGCATAATTTATCCAGGTCTTAGTGGTAGCATACCCTGATTATTGTCATTTGGGTGACAGTAATCAGAATATATTAATACATAGCCTACATTACTACCATTTGCTAACTTAGACATTAAACTTGATATGCCCATATCAATACTGCTAATAAATATAAAAACAAATAAATAAATATATAATCTTTATTCCCATCACAGCAAGTTGCAAGGGGAAGGTGGGGGACTCAGTACCAGACCGTGAGGGTCTTCAATCAAACATTAATCCACAAAGAGCATTGGTTCTTAATAATCTCTCAGGGTCCTGCCTCAATCATCTCTTTATCCAGAGAAGCTGCTTTATGCCATACTGTTTCAATTTGTACAGCAGCATTCATGTGGGAACAGTATTGAAAGCTTCAATTAAATATAATCTAAGTATATAATCAAAACAACAGGGTGCGAGAGTACATGTGACAAACGAAGCTTTACCGGCTCCAGCAAATAGAGAAGTTTTTGCTTTTTTATTGACTTAAATTGGCATATTAATTTATTTAGATAGGTGATTACTTAGTATCGGCAAGGGTATCAAATCCACATGTGGACAGGTTTTGCAGCTCCCACAAATGAAAGTTTTTAATTATACTTAGCCGCTTTATTAACTTAATTGTTAGATTAAATTATTTTCTAAAAGTAGCTTATAGACCTAGTCAAGCTCCGTAATTTATTTTGAATTTAGATAGTGTGATTTCGAAAGTAAATAATACCTCGTGTCCGTAGATTAACCGTTCGTAGCTTGCCGCCATTGTTATACAATACAATGTGTGCTAGCGTAACATTTAACGGAAAACTAGATAGCAAGTATAGTAGTATCAATTAATCAGTAAAATTTATTAATCTTATTAAATTTCATTGTCAATTGAATTGTACTTTTTTAACAAAATAAATATAGTGACCTAGTTATTACAAATGTAACATCATAAATTAATACATATAAGTTGACAGGAGATAAGAAAGTCATATAATGTAACTCGGAGATAATATTCGATACCGAAATACATATATATAGTGTTATAACTGCATTGGGATATAGGTTTAGGGTTATATTTTGTACTGGAATTTTATTGAACTTGAATAGAAATAATGATTCAGACCAGAGCAGCACAGCAAAAGGCTCAAACTAGTGAAAGTGCTATGGCTCTGGGAATAACTGAGGGGGGTGGTTGTCCTCTGAATCACAGTCTATGGAAACTCACTGCTTGTTTGATGTTTGTGGAGCAATCAGGAACGGGACATGATATTGCTCAGGGGAATGTCTGTATGTGCGCAATGTAAGGAGTGTGAGGAAATCAGGCATCAAATCGGCATTGTTATGGGCTTATATGAGAGCTTGAAGGCCAAGGTGGATGCCCTCGAAGGATTTAAACTGAGGGGCCCATCAAGCTCTCAGCTGCCAACATCAATGCCAGAGCTTGCACTTGAACATCACGCAACACAGAGGCAACCACCAAAGCAGAATGCGCTGGTCCCAAAAGAACTAGTTGTTGTAGGTGACTCTATTGTCAGGGAAACAGGAAACATATTGTGCAAAAAGGATAGATGGAACAGGACCAGGGTATGTCTGCCAGGGAAAAAGGTTGATGACGTTGTAGGGCAGACATCATCCTTTAAGGGCATAAAGGGTGATATTGTTGTACATGTTGGCACTAATGATATTAAGAGTAGGAGACCGGCAGAATTACTTAACAAGTACAAGACAATTCTGAAAAAAAAAAAAAGCCACGAGTTAGGGTTGAATTTGAAAGTGTCTGCAATTCTGACCAGACATGATAGGAGGGAGTATATGATAAGAGCCTTGTCGATCAATTCGGCCTTGGAGAGATTGTGCAAGGCTCAAGGGGTAGAATTTTTCTCAGCCTAGTCTGTGCTTGTTAACAGGAGAAACTGATTCTACAGGGATGAGATACACTGAAATAGAAAGGGTGCAAGAATATTTGCTGAATATTTTCAATTTTCAAGAATATTTGCAAGAATATTTGCTGAAATAGAAAGGGTGCAAGAATATTTTCCGACCCACCTAACTCTGCCTCGATAGATGCTATCGAGGCAGAGTTAGGTGGGTCGGAAAACTGCTAGCTTGGGAAGATACACGGACTAATAGATTAACAGTAGCCACTGGTAGAGGTAAAAGTGATTGCAACACTTCTATTGAAATGCAATTGAGCAGCAGCCTGGAAACCAAGGCAATGGGAATTTCCAGGACAGCTGGGAGTCAGAGTGGAACAAGTAAATACATGGGCGGTGTTAGGGTAACTAAGGGTAGAAACAGGTGCATGTATACTTGCATGTACACTAATGCTAGGAGTATAGTTAATAAATTCAATGAGCTTGAAGTACTAGTCAAGATATCAAAGGCAGATATTGTTGGGATATCAGAGACATGGTGTCACACAGACATAAGCAGTGCAGAACTGGAATTTGAAGAGTACAATGTGTACAGAAAGGATAGACAGAACAGGAAGGGAGGAGGGATTATGCTGTTAGTTAAGAAACACATAAAATCTAAGGAAGTGCATCCAATTGATGTTGGTGGACAATGCAATGTTGAGTCTGTTTGGTGTGACATAAACACTGGGAAAGGAAAAATGAGAGTAGGTGTGTGTTATAGGCCTAATGAATCTGATCAGTACAATGAGCAATTGTGAAGAGAAATAGAGTGGGCCAGTAAATTAGAGTGTCTTATAATGGGGGATTTTAATATCCCGGATATCAACTCGAATTTGTAGGTTGGTCACTCACACACTAGCAAGGCTTTTGTTGATTTATTGGATGATTGTTTTCTCCAGCAACAGAATGTTTGGGAGGCAACTAGAGGGAGTAATACTCTTGATCTGATTATCAGTAATCAGATCATTCTTCATACATCAAGAATCTGCAGATAAAGGAACCACTAGGTGGCAGTGATCACAGTGTGCGGAAGCGGGATTTACTCAAAGAGGTAACTACCATGAAGGGTAAAGGGAAGTTTTTGCTTTCGTAAAGGTGACTACGGGTGGGTCTGAGACAATTATTTAAGTTCTATATGGTTTGTTGTTGTTTGTTTGTTATCTGGGTTTTAGGAGTATTAGCAACTAAGGCCATATTGCTCCGAGGATATGTGGTGGTCATTCCTTGACCTTTCCACATCCTCTGTATTTGGTGGTTATGGGCTCGAACCCCGGTCTAATCAAGAAGCATGTGCACGCACTGTTGCTCCTGTCCACCTGGCTACGGAGGTTCCTTCTATATGGTGGAACCAACTGATGATGTTACCAACAGCAAATTCAAAATGGGAAGCATTCAAAGAATTAATCTTGGAAACTACTAGGCTTTTCATACCAACAAAGAAATATTGTTCAAGATTTAGACCTAAGTAGATGTCAGATGAACTAATCAGACATGTGACAGAGAAGAAAAATGTATGGGAAACATATAAATTAACATGTGACACAGAAGCCTATCATAGGCTTCTGTGACAAAGAAGCCTATGATAGATATAAGCTATTCTGTAACCAAGATACAAAGGAGGTTAGGCAGGCGAAGGCAGATTACAAGAAATCTATGGCAAAGGATGCAAAGGAAAACAGCAAAGAGTTATATATAAACTCTAGAAGGAAGGGGATGAATCGGCTTCGTCCACTTGATATCGATGGTACAACTGTTGATGATCCAGCTCAGTTAGCTAACAAACTAAATGAATACTTTACATCAACATTCACACATGAGGAGTTATTCAGGGATGGGAATGCCAGAGGTGTATTCAACTCTGGCAGAAAGCTAGAGAATCTTGTAATAACCGAGAGTAAAGTGGAGGAGAAATTGTTGAAGATAAACACAGAAGAGGCACCTGGGGTGGATGGAATCTATCCAGTTATATTAAAGGAAGCGGCAAAGGAAGTAAGCAAACCCTTAGCCATAATTATGAGAGCTTCCCTGGAATCAGCGAAGGTACGCATGGACTGGACATGTGCAAATGTGACCCCAATCCACAAAGGAGGATCAAAGGGGGACACAAGTAATTACAGACCTGTTAGTTTAACTTCTGTTCCAGGGAAATTAATGGAGGCGCTGGTTAAAGAAGCATTGCAGGATCATCTAGACAAGATTTCAGTTACAGCTCGGACACAGCATGGGTTTGTTAAGGGGAAGTCTTGTCTGATTAATTTGATTGGATACTATTATGTAGTCACAAAGGAACTGGAGGCAAAGAATAACTTTGATATCATATATTTGATTTTAGAAAAGCCGTTGATATTGGAGGCCAATTGCTGCTATGGATAAAGGGATAGTTGAGTGGGAGAAGACAGAGAGTGATAATCAATGGACACTGCTCTTCATGGACTAATGTTATTATTGGAGTCCCTCAGGGTTCAGTGTTGGGACCATTGTTGTTTTCTGTATTTATAAATGATATTGATGATGGTATATCAGGCTTAATGTCCAAGTTTTCAGACGATATGAAGGTTGGCTAGGTTCTTAATGACAGTACACTGCTGGAACAGGATCTAGAAAAGTTGAGCAGATGGGCTGAGGGGTGGCAAATGAAGTTTAACATTGAGAAATGTAAAGTACCACATATGGAAGCAGTAATCCCAGAGTAACGTATCAACTCTGTGGTACCACACTGACAGTGGTAGAGAAAGAAAAGGACCTGGAGGTAATTGTGCAGGCAGATATGAAGTTTTCTGAGCAGTGCAGACAGTCTGCAAGAGTAGCTCATGGTGTCTTGTCAATGATATACAGGAATTTTTCTAACAGGGATAAGGAGGTGATTATCCCCTTGTATAAGGTAATGGTCAGACCACACCTTAAGTACTGTATACAGGTCTGGAGGCCTCATTTTAAGGATGTAGAGCTGTTGGAACGAGTACAGAGAAGGGCAACAAGATTAGCGAATGGAACAAAGGGTTGCTCTTATGAAGAAAGGCTTAAGTTTTGTAAATTACAGTGTCTGGAGACTAGGTGATCTGATAGAGGTATATAAAGCCTTGAATGGTTTGAGCATTATCAATGCTGATGGGATTTTTCCTCTTGCTCAGAATAATTGCCTGAGAGGGTATAAATTCAAATTAAGGAAAGACAGTTGTAGGATAGACGTGTCGAAGTTTGCCTTTAGCCAGCGGGTTGTTGATTGCTGGAACAAACTTTCATCTGTCGTTGTAGAAGTTGATAGCTTAAATAGATTCAAGGCAGAACTTGACAAACATTTGGAGCAAGTGGATGGGTGAAATAAGGGTGGTTTTTTTTTTTTTTTTTTTGGCTGATGCTATATAAGGTTGCTTTCTTGCATCATGTGCCTTTGCTAATGCTAATATGTTGCAAAAATTATTGTTTATACTAGTTCCTCTGTGACTATTTCATAGAAGGAAATCCCCATAGGGAACAGTGACAGCACAATGAATAATAAATAAATACAGTAATACCCCGACTTACGCTACCCCGACTTACGCGAACTCGGAGTTACGCGGTTCTTGATTTTTTCGTTTGGCAACGCTGCCGCCCACTATCTTCAAGGTCGTTTTTCATATGTTATCGATATACGGTGCGACGGCAGAGAATGAGAGCGAAAGATGAACAAAATTCAACTTTGCTGCTTTTATGTTTTTTATATCAGTGAAGGGGAAACACATTTCACCATAATAATAACGTAAAAACCAACACAATTCCAGCTATTGGTATAATCGCAAATGCAATTAGATCGAGTTTACTACCAGTTTATAACAGATTTCACTAGCAGAAACGCAACTGGATTTTTATTGTTTTATGGTAGTAACCCCTAGAAATGTGAGGTGTTAATAGTGTATCTCTGCCTTTATGGTGTTGTTTATTCAGTTGCTACATGCGCGCAGCTTTGTTTATGCGTATCAAGCTTGCCTCCTCGTTTGGTAATTGTGCTTTATTCCCTAAAAATGAGTAAAATACTTAATTAAAAGGTGTGAAAAGGAAGCGTCCTGGTGAAGACACTGCAGATTCAGAGAGAAAAAGAAAAGCAATTATCGATAAACAGAGGCGGACTGGGTCAAAAATTCTTACCCAGGAAAATTTATAGTGGCCTCATACTATGGTTTATGGCCAAAATCACACTGGCCCACCGGGGTTTCCCCGGTAAGGCTTATGGCCAGTCCGCCTCTGTCGATAGAGAAAAAATATGAAATTGTGAAACGCTTTGAGCGAAATGAAAGACCATATGATATTGCACGTGCTACAGGCCTAAATGAAGCAACGGCGAAAAGCACATGGAACGAAGAACGCGTTATAGCTACAAAGCAAGGAATAAAAAAAATTATTAGCTTGCTACGAAGAAATTCTGCGTGAAAAAAAGAACGCGCTGTGTCGTCAGACGAATTTGTTAGATTTTATGAAGCCATCGACATCGAAATAACTTTTTAACGTAAGTCATTTGTTTTTTTAATACATATTTTGTATTAATATGTATAAAGAACTGCAATTTTATTAATATTTTTCTTCTAAACTAGTGTTTTTGTTAGTCCTTGGTCCCAATTAAGCAAAATTTATATGTATTTATATGCAAAGTTGTACCCCGACTTACGCGAATTCGACTTACGCGATTTTCGTCGGACCCACCTATCACGTAACTTCGGGGTATTACTGTATAAGCAACCCCCATATGACACAGTACTTCTACAACATGATTTCGCTCTAAGACGACTGATAAATGGTAGCAATCCTCGCACAACATGGTACTTATATAACACGGTTTCGCTCTAACGCAGTTTGAGAATTTCGGTAAACCTCGCATAACAGGGTATTTTTGAGCTTTTGTTTGGGGAAAAACTTTTCTATTATACTGGATGTAATCTTTCAACATTTCCCCTCTTTTTAATCCCCGCTGTTGACTCGCTAGTAAAAAAAAAAAAAAAAAAAAAACTTAAGAAATCCCTATATTTTATTTTGTTGGGAAATCCCCAACAAAATAAATTCTGTGCTATTCAACTTGAGGAAAGATCTAGATTTCAAAATTTTATTACTATTGGATAGTGCACCATCCAAAATAGTTAAGTCATCTAAACATTGAAGATATGTTCCTACCACCACAGTTATTATTATTAGCCATATGGTGCAAGGAAGCCTGAGGCTTATGCTGTACCAACCAAAAAAAAATTTCTGAATTACTCTGTGAGAGAGAGAGAGAGAGAGAGAGAGAGAGAGAGAGAGAGAGAGAGAGAGAGAGAGAGAGAGAGAACAAGAGTCAGAAAGTCAGAAGTAGAAAGGAATCAGCAAGAAAGAGAAGAATGATGATATCCAGCTCAGGACCCTGGGTGTGCCTGGCCCACACTCACTAGATGTGAGCCCCTGGGGAAATCTGTATTATATTAATACAATTTTTTTTCAATCAGCCATTAGATCAAAGCATTATACCCACAATTAAAACTCATTACACCAGAAAATCATTACAATGGATTTTGGAAAAAATTTATTCAGAATCTTTTGAGGTAATGGAGTCATGGAAACATTTCTCAATTGTGGACTGTATCAGAATCATCACTGAAAGAAGTAAAACTGTAAACAGGTGGATGTTGAAAAAATATATGGCCAGCGTCAGTTCATTCAGGAAATTTGGTCCAACCGGCAGAAAATGGAATTGGTGCGATAGTAGAACTTTCTACATCAGTAGCACGGGTAGGTTTTGATTATATGACTACTGAAGCCCTTGTGGGTAGCACAGTTGATAGAATCACCCTCCTCCCCACACTGGGTGGAAAAGACCTGAGTTTGAATCGCGGCGATGATGGGAGGAATTTTTATGGGTCTTTTTCACAACGTGGCTGAGTTAGGCAAGAGTAGCATGGTTTTTTCTCCTGGAAACTCAGGGTTTTCATCCAGCAAAACAGAAAATTGACCTCAGGACACATACATGCATTTTATAGACAACACACAGAGTTACATGGCTTTAGTCGGCGATGCTCCTAAAAATATAAAAAGAGGTTGGCAAAGCAGATTTGGTGGAAATGTCATCGGAAGTAAAACCAAATCAATTCAGAGGATGATAGTACAGGTGAAAATTCTAAACTTCCAAAATTTACACTAAAAAGCATATGGGAAGGCATAAAGTTAGCCTAGCAATTTGAATCTTATTTTTTGAATGCAGATTCTTGAATGAAAGGAGCCCAAAGTTCAAAAGGGAGCTTCAAAAATGCTTAGTTCCATACGACGAAATTCACAAAGATTTATCAGGCAAAAGCAAAAAAACCCAGATTACTGATTTTTTAAATAGAGCAGAAGATACACAAAATCTAAAATGGTGCATTTTTGTTAGTTTTGTTAATGAAATAGTGCATTTGGAACTTTTTTTACTTTTTCTTAGTTCTGTATAACACGGTATCGCACAACACGACATTTTATAGGAACCTAACTACCATGTTATACGAAGGTTACCAGTATTTAAATTTAAATCAATAATGATAATGTTACTATGAATGCTAACCACTGGTTAACATATATGGACACAAGTAAGGTTGGGGATTTGAGCCCACATGCTCTCATAAAATATGTATGGATTTGTAAACTGTGGCAATGAAAATCTGGCTGCCCTCAATAATTAATTGAATGTATGCAATCACAACAAATGTAAAAGTTCCTCAACTTGGCTGTAACAAGGAAAACAGAAATTTACTTATTTATTGACTTCAAAAGTAATAGGATGTTTCCATAAAAATACCAAACACACGCAAAGAAAGTTTACAGTAAAAAAAAAAAAAAAAAAAAACCCTTCTCATTGGAAGGGAATTATACAGCAAGAAATGCTAATCCAAAATATAATGGAACTAAAACGAAGCTAAGCTTGTTCAAAATAATAATTTACAACTCGCAATTTAAATTTGATTACAAAGTTTATATATATATATATACACACACACATACATATACACATACACTGATGTTCAAAGAAAGTGCATCACCTAGGAATTTCACATTTCTAACTCTTTTTTGCAATGGTATGTTACATTAATGACTAGTATCATAAATAGAAATATAAACAAAAGATATTTATTAATAGTTAAGGCAATGCTAAGTAATATTTGACAGGTGCTTCCAAAATGAGCATTTGCAACCTTTATACAACAGTTTTGGTAAACACAAAAATTATGGCTGAAATGTTATCAGAAGCTCTCAATTTGCTTTAATTTATCATTTTAAATGGAAAAAAAATGAAAAGTTCAACAGGTGCAAACTAATATTTAGTTGAACTGCCTCTGGCCCTGATGACAGCACACTGTCATGGCATTGACAAGATCAATTTCTGAAGATAATCAACTGATAGTTCGTGGTTTCAAACAAGAATTATGGCTTCCTGAAGTTATGGCTTCCTGTTGAACCTCTAATGCAGAAATGAAGCTAAACTAACTACAGAAGTGCCTACTCACACTTTTTTCCCGATGACAAGTAGCAGAGTCATCCTGAAAGATGCAGTTACTTGGCAGAATGAAATGGTCTCTAATGGTTAGCAGCAATTTGCCTCCAATATAGCCAGATATCCATTGGCATTTACGGAACCTTTTATAAACTACAGGTGACCTACTCTGCGATACGAAATGCACCCCCATATCATTTGGCTGGTAGGGAATTTCACTGTAGACACCATACAGTCTGGATGGTATTCTTCACCATGTCTGTGGCAAATCGTTTGTCTGCCATCAGAGCCATGCAGGTTGAATTTCTTCTCATCCAAGAAAATATCTGACTTCTGGTGCTTGGGGGTCCATTTGACATGCTCCTTACACCAAATTAATCAGGCCTTTTTCATTTTTTGTGTGAGGAGGGCTTCTTCTTAGGAAGACAGGCCACAAGTCCATTTTTGAAGAGGCATCTTCTGACTGATACTGCACTTGCTACTACTCCTGTATGTTCTTCCCATTCTCTTTTCATCTCAGACGAAGAAGCTTCATGGTTTTTAAGGCATTATTGCTTCAAAATGCAGTCCTGTTTTGGTATCGAGACTCGTTTACGTCCGGTTCCTTTTTTCCTATCAACAGAACCAGTATTCTTGAGTTTGGAAAGAAATCTACTCACTGTTGACTGATTACAAGACACTCTATAAGCAATATGATGGGAAGAACATTCTTCCTCACATAAAGCAACAATAGCACTCTTTCTTTGCGAGGTCAACTGCACGTAACTTGCCATCCTGACACAAGTAAGGAATGACTGCAACTCTTGCAGAGTTTGCTTATATAGCTGAAAGTAACAGCTGATGCAATATTACGTCATCACCTACACGTGTTAATCTTATCTGATGCAATCTGCCATATACTTACGTTATTTGGACAACAATTACAATTTTAAGGGGTGATGCACTTTCTTTGAACACCAGTATATACATTTTTAGAGAAAACATATTTTGCTCCAAACAAGTGTGTGTGTGTGTGTGTGTGTGTGTGTGTGTGTGTGTGTGTGTGTGTGTGTGTGTGTGTGTGTGTGTGTGTGTGTGTGTGAGTAGTGAGTGAGTGAGAAAACAAGGTTACCTTGTATAGCTTCAATGCTCAAATTGTTATTTTCATCTGTTCATAAAAATTTAAATTCTATTAAAACAGTTGAAACTTTATTATTCTCACACAGGGAGATGAACAAAAATTTAAAGAATATGTCTTAAAAAACAATGGCAGCAGAATTTTATTGAAACTCGAGACATTAACTATAATGAAGACTGAATGCAACTAAATCTGAACTACCAAACTAATAAAATAACAGTACCCATAAAACTTACTTAATTACAAAATACTAGACATTTATATGTCTGACTGGTATTTTCTCAATTTGTTGTTGTTGTTATGACCATGACATTCTGTTGACATGTAACAGAATGTCATGGTCATAAATGGACATCAGGCAAAACTGCTTTGGAGCAAATGATAGGTAAGGAATTTTAAGATCCTCAAGTTGAAGAATTTTATAAATTATAAACTATAGTAGAAGTCCAACCATCCAACGTTTATCCAGAAATTACAATTAACTAGCATAAGAGTAGGCCGGCCAACATGTGTGTTTTCTCAGCCCCTGAATAATATTTCAATTCTTAGCATTTTGTCCTTGCTGGTAATGTTATAACTGCCATTATAACACTACCAGCAAGTTATAACTACTGTCAATCCACACCAAATGAAAAAGGTGCGAGTTTGAATACCATCAATGATAAAGCAAAGAATTTTTATGGACTTTTTTTTGACAACGTAGCTGACTTAGTTTGCTTCAAGATGAGGGTTGCACGGTTTTTCCTTCCACAAACTTGAGTTTTTCAACTACCAAACAACAAACTGACCAGAGTACTCATAATTATAAGAACAATATGTTGATGTCTCATAGATTTAGGTGCTTTAGTGCTCAACACGTCACACATACTATCACATTTGAACATGAAAGCAGTAACTCACAATGCATATACAACTGTCTTATAATTAAGGTATGTTTTCATGCTGCAATTAATTTATGGCATGGGACAATAAAAGAGTTTTTCACTCTCACTGTTTTATACATGAAGAATTACGGGCATAGTGCATTTCAGTTGTGTTTGTAAACTGTCCATTGAGTACAACTCTCTGTCTTCTCCCATTCAACCATTTTTTATCCATAGTAGCAATTTGCCTCCGATGTCACACTGCTCAAATTTGTGCAGAAGTCTTCCATGTATAACAGTATCAAAAGTCTTTCTAAATCCAAATATATGACATCAAAATTATTCCCTGCATCCAGTTCCTTTGTGACAACATCATAGTATCCAATCAAATCTGTCAGACAAGACTTCCCCTTAACAAACCCATGCTGTGTCCGAGCTATAAATGAAGTCTTGTCTAGATCATTCTGCAATGCTTCTTTAACCAGTGCCTCCATTAATTTCCCTGGAACAGAAGTTAAACTAACAGGTCTGTAATTACCTGTGGCTCCCTTTGATCCTCCTTTGTGAATTGGTGTCACATTTGCACATCTGCAGTCCATGGGTACCTGCCCTGATTCCACCGAAGCTCTCACAATTATGGCTAAGGGTTTACTTACTTCCTTTGCTGTTTCCTTTAATATAACTGGATAGATTCCATCCACTCCAGGTGCCTTTTTTATGTTTATCTTCAACAATTTCTCCTCCACTTCACTCTCAGTTATTACAAGATTATCTAGCATACTGCCTGAGTTTAACACACCTCTGGCATTCCCCTCCCTGAATAACTCTTCATGTGTGAATGTAGATGCAAAATATTCATTTAGTTTGTTAGCTACCTGAGCAGAATCATCAACAGTTGAACCATCAATAACAAGTGGACCAATCTGATTCATCCCTTTCCTTCTAGAGTTTACATAAGTAAAGAACTCTTTGCTGTTTTTCTTTGCACCCTCGGACAAAGATTTCTTGTAATTTGCCTTTGCCTGCCTAACCTTCTTTGTGACTTGGTTACAGAGAAGCTTATACCTATCATAGGCTTCTTTGTCACCTATAAATTTATATGTATCCCATGCATTTTGCTTCTTTGCCACATGTCTCATTAGATCATCTGATATCCATTTAGGCCTAAATCTTGAACAATATTTCTTAGTTGGAATGAAGAGCCCAGTAGTTTCGAAGATTAATTCTTTGAATGCTTCCCATTTTGAATTTGCTCTTGGTAACATCATCAGTTGGTCCCATCATATAGAATTTAAATACTGTGTCAGACCACCATAGTCACCTTTAAGAAAGCAAAAACCCTTCCCTTTACCCCTGATGGTAGTTACCTCTTTGAGTAAATTTCACTTCAGCACACTATGATCACTGCCACCTAGTAGTTCCTTTATCCACAGATTCTTAATGCATGAAGAATCACTACTGATAATCAGATCAAGAGCATTACTCCCTCTATTTGCCTCCTGAAATTGCTGCTGTAGAAAACATAAATCCACAAAAGCCTTGCTAGTGTGTGAGTGACCAACCCACAAATTCTAGTCAATATCTGGGAAATTAAAATCCCCCATTATAAGACACTCTGATTTAATGGCCCACTCTACTTCTTTGTACAGTTGTTTATTATACTCATCAGAGTCATTTGGCCTATAATACACTCCTGCTTTCAATTTTGCTTTCCCAGTGCTTATGTCACACTAAATTGACTCGACACTGCACTGTCCAGCCATGTCGACTGGCTATACTTCCTTGGATTTTATGTGTTTCTTAACCAATACCATAAACCCTCATCCATTCCTATCCTGTCTATCCTTTATGTACACTGTACTCCCCAAATTCCAGTTCGACATTCCTTATATCTGTGTGACACCTCCGTTATTCTAACAATATCTGCCTTTGAAGTTTTGTCCAATACCTCAAATTCATCAAATTTATTTACCAAACTCCTAGCATTGGTGTAAACAGAAGTATACATGCATCTGTTCCTATTCTTAGCTACAATAACACATTCCGCAATGACTTTCAGCAGTCTCTGGAATCCCCTGCACCTTGTTCTCCAGGCTGTTGCTCATTTCAATAGAAGCATTGCAAGAATCACTTTCACCGCTGCCAACAGATACTGTTAATCTATTAGGCCATGTGTCACCCAAGCTAGCAGTTTTCCGACACACAGAACACTGCCTCGATAGCATCAGCAAATATTCTTGTACCCTTTCTATTTAAGTGTATCCCATCCTTGTAGAAGCAGTCTCTCTTGTTAACAAGCACAGACCAGGCTGAAAAAAATTTTACCTCTTGAGCCTTACACAATCTCTCCAGGGCCGAATTGATCGACAAGGCTTTCATCATATACTCCCTCCTATTGTGTCTGGGCAGAATTGCAGACACTTTCAAATTCAACTCTAATACACAGCTTTTTTTTTAACATTAACCTGTACTTGTTAAGTAATTCCGCTAATCTCCTACTGTTAATATCATTAGTGACAACAATATATATGATACGGAATAGCTTAACGTAAATCCCAAACTTCATATTGTAAGGTTTAACGTAAAACTAAATAGCGAAATACGTAGCATTGTATTAGAAATCTGTTAGATTAGCATAGTATTAACAATTAATCAGTAAAATTTATTAATATTATTAAATTTCATTGTTAATTAAATTATACTTAAACAGAATCATGACCCAGACTAGAGCCTGGTGCCTAGTCTCCAGACACTGTAATTTGCAAAACTTAAGCCTTCCTTCGTAAGAGCACCTTTGTTCCATTCACTAATCTTGTTGCATTTATTAATCTTATTAAATTTCATTGTTAATTAAATTATACTTAAACAGAATCATGACCCAGACTAGAGCCGCAAAGCAGCGAGCAAAAAGTAGCAGTAGTACTGTGGCTTGCGGGAGAACCAAAGGGATGATTCTCGAATGCATCACACAAGGAGGATGTCTTTGTGTGTGTGTGTGTGTGTGTGTGCGCGCGCGCGCTAGGTGCAGAGACTGTTAAGAAATTAAGCTCCAACTCAGCGTTCTGATGGGTGTCTATGAGAGTTTGAGGTGCAGGTATATGCCCTTGAAGAAATATGAGGGGCCTGTCAAGCTCTCAGCTGCCAAACTCCACGCTACAGCTAACTCCTATGCATCAGGCAACACAGTGGTAATCTCCAAGGCAGAATGCGCTGGTCCCAAAGGAAGTAGTTATTGTTGATGATTCTATTATCAGTGAGACGGGGAATATATTATGCAAAAAGAATAGGTGGAACAGGACCAGAGTATCGTCTGCCAGGGGCAAAAGTTGATGTGTTGTAGGGCAGATATCATAGTTTAGCATTACCATTAGTAGAGGCATACGATGCAAGAAAACAAGCTTATGCAGCATCAGCCAAAAAAAAAAAAAAAAAAAAAAAAATGCTCCAATTTCACCCCTCCATTCGTTCCAAATACCTGTCCAGCTCAGCCTTAAATTTATTTAGGCTATCAACTTCCACAACAAAAGATGGAAGTCTGTTCATCAATCAACTACCCGTTGGCTAAATGCAAACTTCCGCAGATCTAGCCTACAACTGTCTTTTCCCAATTTGAATTTATGCCCTCTCAGGTGATTATTCTGAGCAAAAGGCAGAATCCCATCAGCACTGAGCATGCTCAAATGATTCAAGGCTTTATACACCTCAATCAGATACCCTCGCAGGCACCAAGTCTCCAAACACTAGTCTGCAAAACTGAAGCCTTTCTTCATAAGAGCAACCCTTCGTTCTATTCACTAATCTTGTTGCCCTTCTCTGTACTCATTCAATAGCTCTACACCCTTCTTAAAATGAGGCCTACAGACCTGTATACAGTACTCAAGGTGTGGCCTGACCATTGCCGTATACAAGGGAATAATCACCTCCATATCCCTGCGAGAAAAATTTCTTTATATCATTGACAAGACACTATGAGCTACTCTTACAGCGTCTGCACTGATCAGAAAACTTCATATCTGACTGCACAATTACCCGCAGGTCCTTTTCATTCTCTACCTCTGTCAGCATAGCACCACAGAGTTGATATCACTTTTTGGTTACTCTGGGGTTACTGCTTCCCTTGTGCAATACATTTGTCATTGTTAAACTTCAGTTTCCACCTCTCACCCCATCTGCTCAACTTTTCTAGATCCTGTTGCAGCAGCAGCATACCATCATTAGTGTCATTACCAACCCTGCCAAACTTCATATCGTCTGCAAACTTGGACATTAAGCCTGATATACCATCATCAATATCATTTATAAATACAGAAAACAACAATGGATCCAACACGGAACCTTGAGGGAATCCACTAATAACATTAGTAAACGAAGAGCAATGTCCACTCTCTGTCTTCTTCCACTCGACCATCCCTCTATCCATAGAAGCAATTTGCCTCCAATGCTGCACTGCTCCAATTTGTGCAGCAGTCTTCCATGTCCTAAGATCGAAATATATGAAATCAAAGTTATTCCCTGCATCCAGTTGCTTTGTGACACATTATAGTATCCAATCAAATTAGCATTAGCATTAGTAGAAGCATTTGATGCAAGAAAGCAAGCTTATGCAGCATCAGCCAAAAAAAAAAAAAAACACTTCCACTTCACCCCTCTGTTCGTTCAAAATACCTGTCCAGCTGAGCCTTAAACTTATTTAGGCTATCAACTTCCACGACAAGGGATGGAAGTCTGTTCCACCAACCAACCACCTGCTGGCTAAAGGCAAATTTCCGCACGTCTATCCTACATCTGTCTTTTCTCAATTTGAATTTATGCCCTCTCAGGTGATTATTCTGAGCAAGAGGAAGAATCCCATCAGCATTGAGCATGCTCAAACCATTCAAGGCTTTATACACCTCTATCAGATCACCTCGCTGGTGCCTAGTCTCCAGACACTGTAATTTGCAAAACTTAAGCCTTCCTTCGTAAGAGCACCTTTGTTCCATTCACTAATCTTGTTGCATTTCTCTGTACTCCTTCCAGCAGCTCTACATCCTTCTTGAAATGAGGCCTCAAGACCTGTATACAGAACTCTTGGTGTGGCCTGACCATTGCCTTATACAAGGGAATAATCACCTCCTTATCCCAGCTAGAAAAATTCCTATATATCATCGACAATACACCATTAGCTACCCTTGCAGCCCGTCTGCACTACTCAGAAAACTTCATATCTGCCGGAACAACCACCCCCAGGTCTCTTTCACTCTCTACCACTGTCAGTGTAGTACCACAGAGTTGATACGTTGCTCTGGGGTTGCTGTTTCCCATGTGTAGTACTTTACATTTGTTAATGTTAAACTTCATTTGCCACCTCTCAGCCCATCTGCTCAACCTTTCCAGATCCTGTTGCAGCAGCATAGTGTCAGTAGTGTCCTTGACAACCCTGCCTACCTTTGTATCGTCTGCAAACTTCGACATTAAGCTTGATATACAATCATCAATATCATTATGAATACAGAAAACAATAATGGACCCAAAACTGAGCCCTGAGGGACTCCACTAATAACATTAGTCCACAACGAGCAGTGTCCATTGATTACCACTCTCTGTCTTCTCCCCCTCAGCCACCACTTTATCCACAGCAGCAATTTGCCTCCAATGTCACAGTGCTCCAATTTGTGCAGCAGTCTTTCATGTGCAACAGTATCAAAAGCCTTTCTATGATACAAGTATATAATATCAAAGTTATTCCCTGCATCCAGTTCCTTTGTGACTGCATCATAGTACTCAATCAAATTGTGCAGGCAAGACTTCCCCTTAACAAAACCATGCTGTGTCCGAGCTATAACTGAAGTCTTGTCTAAATGATCCTGTAGTGCTTCTTTAACTAGTGCCTCCATTAATTTTCCTGGAACAGAAGTTAAACTCACAGGTCTATAATTACTTGTGTCAGCCTTTGATCCTCCTTTGTGAATTTGGGTCACATTTGCACATCTCCAGTCTATGGATACCTCCCCTGAGTCCAAGGAAGCTCTCATAATTATGGCTAAGGGTTTGCTTAGCCATAATTATGGCTAACAAACATTTAGTTTTTTTAGCTACCTGAGCAGGATCATCAACAGTTGACCCATCGATATCAAGTGGACCAATCTGATTCATCCCCTTCCTTCTAGAGTTTACATAAGTAAAGAACTCTTTGCTGTTTTTCTTTGCATCCCTTGCCAAAGATTTCTCGTAATCTGCCTTCGCCTGCCTAACCGCCTTTGTAACTTGGTTACAGATCAACTTGTATCTATCATAGGCTTCTGTGTCATGTGTTAATTTGTATGTATCCCATGCATGTTTCTTCTCTGCCATATGCCTAATCAGTTCATCTGACATCCATTTAGGCCTAAACCTTGAACAATATTTCTTAGTTGGTATGTAAAGCCTAGTAGCTTCCAAGATAAGTTCTTTGAATGCTTCCCATTTTTCATTTGCTGTTGGTAACCTCATCAGCTGGTCCCACTGTATAGAATTTAAATACTGTCTCAGTCCATCGTAGTCGCCTTTACGAAAGCAATAACCCTTCCCTTTACCCCTAATGGTAGTTACCTCTTTGAGTAAATCCCACTTCAGCACAGTGTGATCACTGCCACCTAGTGGTTCATTTATCTGCAGATTCTTAATGCATGAAGAATCACTGCTGATAATCAAATCAAGACTGTTCCTCCCTCTAGTTGCCTCCCGAACATGCTGATGTACAAAACAATCATCCAATAAATCCACAAAAGGCTTGCTAGTGTGTGAGTGACCAGCCCCCAAATTCCAGTCAATCTCTGGGAAATTAAAATCTCCCATTATAAGACTCTCTGATTTACTGGCCCACTCTATTTCCCTGTACAGTTTCTTATTATACTCATCAGAGTCATTAGGCCTATAGCACACTTCTACTCTCAATTTTGATCTCCCAATGCTTATGTCACACCAAACTGACTCAACACTGCACTGTCCAGCGATGTCCACTGGCTTCACTTCCTTGAATTTTATGTATTTCTTAACTAAAAGCATAACCCCTCCTCCCTTCCTATCCAGTCTATCCTTTCTGTAGACGTTGTGCTCCCCAAATTCCAGTTCTGCATTCCTTATATCTGTGTGACACCACGTCTCTGATATCCCAACAATATCTGCCTTTGACGTTTTGAACAATACCTCAAATTCATCAAATTTATTTACTAAACTCCTAGCATTGGTGTACATGCAAGTATACATGCACCTATTTCTATTCATAGCTACCCTAAAACAACCCATATGTTTACTTGTACCGCAATGACTCCCAGCAGTCTCTTAAATATCCTGCATCTTGTTTTTCAGGCTTCTGCTCATTCCAATAGAAGCAGTGCAAGAATCTCTTTCACCTCTGCCAGTGGCTACTGTTAATCTATTCATCTTTGTCTCCCCCCCAAACTAGCAGTTTTCCGACCCACCTAACACTGCCTCAATAGCATCAGCAAATATTCTTGCACCCTTTCTATTTAAGTGTATCCCATCCCTGTAGAAGCAATCTCTCCTGTTAACAAGTACAGTCCAGGCTGAAAAAAATTCTACCCCTTGCCCTTGAGTCTTGCACAATCTTTCCAGGGCCAAATTGATCGACAAGGCTCTCATCATGTACTCTCTCCTATCATGTCTGGGTAGAATTGCAGACACTTTCAAATTCAACCCTATTTCACGGCTTTTTTTCAACAGAATTGGTCAGACAAGCCTTCCCCTTAACAAAGCCATGCTGTGCTCGAGCTTTTAAGGGCACAAAAGGTGATATTGTTGTTCACTTAGCACTAATGACCTTAAGAGTGAGTGATCTGTAGATTTACTTAACAAGTACAGGCCAATATTGAAAAAAGTCGCGAGTTAGGGTTAAATTTGAAAGTGTCTGCAATTCTGCCCAGACACGATAGGATAGAGTATATGATGAGAGCCTTGTCAATTGATTCGGTCCTGGAGAGATTGTGCAAGGTTCACGGGGTAGAATTTTTTTCAGCGTGGCCTGTGCTTGCTAACAGACTGCTTCTACAGGGATGGGATACGCTTTAATAGAAAGGGCGCAAGAATATTTGCTGATGTTTTCGAGGTAGTGTTAGGTGGGTCGGAAATCTGCTAGCTTGGCGGGGATTCACAGACTATAAGATTAACAGTAGCTGCAGGTAGAGGCAAAAGTGATTCTTGTACTGCTTCTATTGTAATGAGTAGCAGCCTACAGAGCAAGTTGCTCGGGATTTTGAAGAGCTGCTGGAAATCATCATATAAAAATTAAATACATGGGCTGTGTTAGGGTAACTAAGAATAAGATCAGGTGAATGTGTACTTGCATGTACACAGATGCTAGAAGTATAGTAAATAAATTTGATGAATTTTAAGTGCTGCTCAAGGCATCAAAGGCAGTTATTGTTGGGATATCAGAGACATGGTGTCACACAGATATAAGCAATGCAGAATTGGAATTTGAGGAGTACAATGTGTACAGAAAGGATAGACATGGTAGCAAGGGAGGAGGGGTTATGCTGTTAGTTGAGAAACACATAAAATCCAAGGAAGTGCATCCAGTTGACAAGTTGAGTCAGTTTGGTGTGACATAAACACTGGGAAAGGGAAAATGAAAGTAGGAGTGTGTTATACAGGGGCTCAACATCGTGAGTATGGGCTTGGCACACCCAGGGTCCTGAGCTGGATATCATCATTCTTCTCTTTCTTTGTGATTCCTTTCTCTCTCTCTCTCTCTCTCTCTCTCTCTCTCTCTCTCTCTCTCTCTCTCTCTCTCTCTCTCTCTCTCTCTCTCTCTCAGGGTAATAGGGAAAATTTCTTTTTTTGGCCGGTGCAGCATAAGCCTCAGGCTTCCTTGCGCCATATGGCTGATAGTAATAATAATAATAAGTACCACCATTAAGGTCGAGAACATTACAACTAGGCCAATCCCCATTAGAAGAGGAATCTTTCAGGGAAATGCTCTGAGCCCCCTGTGGTTCTGTCTAGCACTCAACCTGCTATCCACCATGCTTAACGGCAAGAAGTATGGATATAATCTATATGGAAGAAAGAACATGTAGACCCTCACCCACCTGATGTACATGGATGGCATCAAGCTCTATGCGGCAACCGAGAAGCAACTCCAGCAACTACTCCGGATCACCGAAGAATTCAGCACGGACATCAGGATGGAATTTGGTCTAGACTAATTGAAGACCCACACACACTGCACCAGGGAAAATTAGTTGGCCGAAACTACCAGCTGCTGACTGGTAAAGAGATCAAAGCTATGACAGAAGGAGAGACCTACAAATACCGAGGGATGATGCAGGCTCAGCAGTTAGAGCACAAGGAAAGCAAAAAGTGCCTGACCAAAAAATATCATCAGAGACTCAGAAGCCTGCTGAAAGCAAAATTGAATGGAGGGAACACAGTTAAAGCCATAAACACCTATGCAGCTCCAGTAATAACATACACCTTCGGGGTCATAGATTGGACTAACATGGAGCTAGAAGATATCATGCGAAAGACAAGGGCAATTTTTTTTTTTTTTTTATGTGAACCCCAAACATGAGAGGTATTAGGACCTATAGTACTTAGTACCGTGCTTGGGTTGGAGGTCGAGAAGACGGTGACCAAGAGCCGCCAACACTACCCAAAGTCAGCAGTGGAGAGACCAACAAAGCTCAGAAAGAGGGAGGAAGGAGCCTGATAGAGCAACAGAAAACAGCAATAGTTAACCTGAAGGATTACTTCGAGAACAACACAGCACCACTCCACCATACCATAAGGAATATAGATAAGTGGTATACCTCACTCAGCCTAAGCGAGGAACCCCTACCCACCCAGACGGCACAATAAACGAAGTTAGAAAGATGGGCAAAGAAGACACTCCATGGCAGACACTGCAATGACCTCCATCAAGATCATATCGATAACACTGTTTCCAATGCATGGCTCACAAGCGGGATGCTCCGAAACTGATGTATTCATGCTGGCCATCCAAGACTAGGTAATCAACACCAGAAACTATAGAAAATACATCACAAAGAAGTCCAGAATGTCAGATGACCCAAGTCGACGATGCCACTTTGCCTCAGAAACGATCCAACACATCACCGCAGGATGCAAGTTTGCAAGGTACCCAGACTGAGTACACTCATAGACACAACCAGGTAGCCAGGATAATACATCAGAAGCTAGCGAGGAAATACCAGTTGACCAAAGAAAGTGTACCATACTACAAGTATGAACCCCAGGCAGTACTAGAGACCCGAATCCACAAGCTGTACTGGGATCGTGTTATAATAACGGATAAGACCATCACGCACAACAGACTGGACATAACCCTTGTGGACAAGATGGAAAAGGCTACCTGCCTGATTGACATAGCGGTGCTCAACACTAACAATGTCCAGAAAACCTATGAGGAAAAAATTAGGAAGTACATGAAACTAATACATGAAGTCAAGGAGATGTGGCATATGCAAGAAGTATTGACCATCCCGATCATTGTGTCAATCACCGGTATGGTGCCAAAGACACTACATAGCAGCCTAGCAGCAATAGGTCTCCCAGAGAACACCTACAAGGAACTCCAGAAAGTCGCAATCCTGAACACCTGTAGGATAGTCAGAGATTTCCTCGACCAACAGTAACATCAGACCTTACAACCACCCTGTGTACTTGGTAGCAGTACCCATCACCGAGCGGAATCCCCCAATCAGGGAGAAATAATATAAGAGCAACAACAATAATAATAATATGCCTAATGACTCTGATGAGTACGATGAACAGTTGTGCAGAGAAACAGAATGGGCCAGTAAATCAGAATGATTTGTAATGGGGGATTTTAACTTTCCAGATACTGACTGGAACTTGTGGCTTGGTCACTCGCACGCTAGCAAGACTTTTGGATTTATTGGAGGATTGTTTTTGACAGCAACACGTTCGAGGGGCAACCAGTGGGAGTAATACTCTTGATCTGATTATCAGCAGTGATTATTCATGCAGTAAGAATCATCAGATAAAGGAACCACTAAGTGACAGTGATCACAGTGTAGTGATGTATTTAAAGATGTAACTACCATCAAGGGTAAAGGGAAGGGTTTTTGCTTTTGTAAAGGTGACTATAGTGTTCTCAGACAGTTTTTAAATTCTACACAGTGGGATTAACTGATGATGTTACCAACAGTGAGTTCTAAATGGGAAGCCTTCAGGGACTTAATCTTGGAGGCTACTAGGCTTTTCAATTTAAGTGTATTCTATCTCTGTAGAAGCAGTCTCTCCTCTAGAAAGCACAACTTGGCATATCTTAGAGAATGTCTGCGACAGCCTCAAGGACTGAATATATGCCCCCTGTATGCCTCCCAAGTGTTTTCAACTTTCACAGCACCTTTTATGAAGTTACCTGCATACAGGTAACTTCATAAAAGATGAATAGTGACACTTGGATGTGATATACCAATATATAATTTAAATGAAATCCCTAAGTTACATAAACCGTCATAAATGTTGATGGTTATGAGATCATGTATTTTTGTGCATGGCAAAAATACTTAATATATTTTGCAGAATAATTCCACTGATATGCTGTTTGTACACAACTGTGGCCCTTAGCAAACAACCATTTGTGTGGCCCTCTAGCTCCTGAAGAAGTGTCTGTGGGGCCACCGGGCAATTTTGAGTTTAATACTCCTAACGTACACTAAATCTTGGGTGAGGAATCTTTTTAGTACCAGGGGCAAATTGCAAGTGAATCAAACCTGTGGGAGCACAGCTTTGCTGAGAAAAATGATGAATCTTAAATTTTACAAATTCATAGATACGAATGCTATCACACTAATCAATATTAATTAAACTGTTATAATGCATTAATTAACCACACACTTATAATGCTTTAAATACCGAAACACCAAAGACACCACAATTATAATGTTTTCATTTTAATGAAACTTCTTACCTTGCACCTTAATGAGAAGGGTGGCTCTGCTTGGCTTTGGAAAACTCACATGTAACATCTCTTTGGAAGAGATGTTACATGGCACTGATAATGCAGCAATTCTTAGCTGGTTTGCAGAGAATCATCCATAAGTCTAGCACGCAAGTGGTTCTTGACTAAATTTAATGTTGAGAAAAACTGTTTAAATCGGTAAGTGGTAGAAAACAGTGATTCAATTTTCAATGCATGATTCTTCAAAAGTGGATATTTTTCAGTATCTACAAAGATATACTATTAAATCTGGATTTCAAAGTATTGTTTGATTGTAAATGAATTAACTCTAGTTACAAGGAATCAGGAGTCTTGCATTACATCAAAAGGAGTTTCACACATTCTTCATTTGAGTTCATGATTTTGTTGGTGAATAAGACAGTGACACACTATTAAACACCTATTATCACATTAAATTCCAGTTGACGGCTCTCCAATTCATTCTTAATTAAAGCACAAGTCTTTTTAAGATCCTACCATAGATGGCGCACCATCCGTAACTACACTCAGTTTTTTGTAGGGTAAATCGAAATCACTTATTGCTGATTTAACTTCAAGAAAGAGATCTTCACCTATGGTAGTCCTGCACATTGATTTTAAAGCAAGTAAATCTTCTCATATTGTAAAGTTTCCCTCATCCCACCTACAAATATAACCAAATGTGCCGTATTTGCTGTATCTGTCATCTCATCTACAACTATGGAATAAAACAAAAATTCTGATGATGCTTTTTTCAAGGATATTTGGACATCGTTAGTCATATCTTTTATTCAGTCAGAAACTGTCCTCTGCGATGATAAACTAATATTCCCAAACAATCTGACTTTTTCTGGAGTTAAAAATTTGTGCAGTAGAAACTATACACTCTTTAATAAAATTGCCTTCGATGTGTGATTTCAGTTTCTTTGCAATTAGCTCACACACTTTATAACTTGTGTTATGCATGTATTTTCATGAATAATATGTCTTTTTAAAATAGACTGCTGATTGTATAAAGATTCTTTTAAAAAGTGTTACATTGTCTAAATGCAGAGTCTCTTTCAGTTTTTCATATTCCTTATGTTTGGTCAAATAGTGGCATTCAAGATCGTACTCTTTATAAACTGCGACCAATTTGTTAAAATTAGACATACACACTTTCCATTTACTTCCATGAAAAAATAATTATTCGTCCATTTTTCATCAACTTTTGCCTGCAGCTCATTCTTTTTTTATTACTAGTCATTGCAGAAAGGGGTTACTTTTATGTAATTTACAATAGTGACTTAAATATAGAACTAAGCAAATGAACCATAAATGTTGCCAGCATTCAAAATTATTGCACTTAATTTGCAATGATGTGTAATGATGCAACTGACAACCAACCAAGACAAAGCTTAAATCAACATTGGCTATCAATCACCGATAACAAGATCTAATAAGACAGAGTCAATGTCTGCAAGCATAATTTTGGGGGAGAAACAAATGCAAAATTTGTTTCTCCCCCAAAATTACTCAATTACTCAAATACGTATGCTCAATTCATACGTATTCTGACTCATGATTAATGTCACAAGACAAGCATTACGGCTAACAGAAATTTGTTTATGGATTGCTTAAAACAACTTATATTAAATTACTGTTTTGCCCTAAAGGCTTATAACATTTTTTCATATGGTATTTTAGAGGACTTCATCAAACGGGCAGTTTCAAATTTAACTGAGGGAGAAATTTCGCCCACGGGAGAGAGAGATTCCCCACCCTTGCACTAAATGAAGAAAACCTCTGGTAGCAAAAAATACATGAGGGTTTTTTCCCAACAATTTAAATGTTCACAGTTCTTCAGCATAAACTCAAAGCATCATACTTTGTATATCACGCATCCTCCTATAGTGTTATTAAGCACAAATTGCCACAGTGAGAATTTGGTTATACTGCTCACTGGTCAACATGTGCAATTTTAAAATTAAAAAAAAAAAAATTCTAAAGGAAATTATAGTCACATACTGCTTGGATATTTTTTAACAGTTGCCTAAGGTGGAACCATGCATACAGAAAGATTCACAGGAACAAAAATTATGTTATATATCCTCTTATTCCACTGGTTAAAATTTTAAAGGAACATTTTACTTTTGCATGCAAAACAACTCTGATTGAAATTTGATAGTCTCATATACTTCTTGGGAATTTTTTTTAAAACACCATAATATCTTGTATAGAGGAACAAAAGATAAAAGTCAGTGTATAAATTAAACGTGATATGCTCAACTGGTTTCAAAATTAAAAAGCACTCTTGTGCCAAGTATAAAAATTGCTGCTGAGTGAAAATTTAAAAGTTAGGTATCTTCTATGACAATTGATAACATTTAACAGTAATCAGCAGCCAATATACCTAGCTAGAGTGGGACTGTTCAAATAGCTGCTTGAAGAAATGAAGAACAGCACTGAGAGCAAAACAAACATGGTTCATTTGGTAATTTATACCATTGTATATATCATAAGAGCAAACAAGATTATGCAATTTACTAATTGGGTGATGTGGGAGTAACAAGATATGCTGATTGACACTGTTTTCTTATTAAGTGCTCACTGATTCAGATCAATGAGCACTTAATGGGAAAGCAGTCTACCAATAGGGTTCCCATAGTTGGCTGATTCTTTTCACAGTATTTTTCATTACTTTGCCATTCAGCTTTGTTTCCAGAGGATGGTTTTTAGAAAAACAAAAGAGCTGCATATTTGATTACAGACTGCTTATGCAATCCATTAAGATGTCTAATGGTTGTGCTTTTTCCAACAGACCCAACATGGAAATATCGATTAAAACCCTGGACCAATTATACAAAATCTAGTAAAGAATCTAGAAACACTCCAATTAATTTTAATTTGGGTTAGAATGGGGTAAAATTTTTATACAAAAAATTTTACCCCATTCTTTACCAATAAATTTTATTGGTAAAATTTTTATACAAAAATTTTACCAATAAATCTAATTATGTAGAATTTATCACATGAAAAAATTTTATTTCGTAATTTCATTATTTCTCAGTTATATGTGAAATAATTTAACAATTAAATAATTTAATTTCTTCTCGATATAATTTTATAAATGAACTATACCTTAACATTAAAAAACTGGGAACTTTGGGAAGGTTTGTATAGGGCAGGAAATTTAAGCATTGTTTCTGCACTGCAGGTTCGATCAAAAAGTCCCATTGCCAGTGGAGGGGCAGCAGTAAAAATCTGTAAAAAAAAAACAAACAAACATAAACATTTCTTTTAATTTTTCTTTTTTAAAGGGCTACTCCACTTTAAAGTAAAGAATATATAACACTTAATTATTATTAGTAATAAAGGCCAAATAATAAAAAGAAATCAATCTTTTCCAAAGAAAAAAAGTACTGATTATTTATATTTTTCTAATGCAAAACAGTGACTATTCAGTTTTGCCTTGAAGTGCAGCAAACTTGCTTTTATGCTCCAGCCATTTGAGGGGGAGGGGAAGATACCTATTTCACTGTTCAACATTATGCTGCTCAAGGGTATTCAAGAGATGCAGCCTTCTACTGCTGCTTAAAATTTTATATTTAGGCTTCTTTGTTTTCTTCTCTCCAGTGAAAATATACCTCACTCATTCATTTTAATCATATAATTACTCTGCGGGCTTATGTGAATTTTGCCTAGTAAGGCAAAATTCACATAAGCTTGCAGAGTATCTCAAGTGTAGAAATGTTAAGGCTTTCATTTATAAAGTTCCTCTTTTCTTGCATGGGCAGAATTGCAAAACAATAATCATATTTTTAGCAGTTTCGGAGCATTTTTTCAGCATGATCATATAAATTCTGCAACCAAGTCCACAGTTCTTTATTGCATCATATCATTAAGATAGAAAGTCACAGTCCCATTAGTTCACAAAAAAAAAAAAAAAACTGACAGTTAGTAATAGTAATAATTTTGACCCAAGAGACAAACACATTCACTTCAATTCTATCTGTTTTTATTACACTGAACAACAAATCTTGGGTCATATCTTGTACCGGGAATGAAAGTAAGTTTGCTTTATGGATTTTGGGGTGCTAAACACAGAAATAGTGTTTAAAATGGCAGACTGGCTCCTGTTTTAAAAAAAAGTAGTTTTTTATATTTATACAAGGTATTTTTTATTTATATGGAAGTAAGATGTAGCTATGAACATACCTGTATCAAACACAGGACCTTTTCACCTTTCACTTATATTCAGCTTCGGGAGCATCGCTTTTCATAAGCCAACAATAATTGGCTAATATGGTGGCACTCCATTTTCTTTTGTATCTCTGTTCCATTTGCTTTTGTATCTCTGTTCCATTTGCTTTTGTATCTCTGTTCCATTTGCTTTTGTATCTCTGTTCCATTTGCTTTTGTATCTCTGTTCCATTTGCTTTTGTATCTCTGTTCCATTTGCTTTTGTATCTTTGTTCCATTTCTGCGATGTCTTGATGGAAGCATTTACCATGTTCGCTGCTGATGGCACTACAGTTTGGCAGGAAAAATCCACATGTGAGTGTAAGAAATGAATCTTAAATGACATGCTACACCCCAGTTTTTTTGTAAGAAGTAATGAGGTCTTCCACATCTGCCTGTAGTTGCTGGCTTTACCATTTCCTAGAAAACCAGTTGAAACATTTAAAAAGGCTTTTCACGCTGATTTCTCGCTATCAATCACTAAGGATAAAGACTGTTCATCTTTAGCATTAGCATTAGTAGAGGCATTTGATGCAAGAAAGCAAGCTTATGCAGCATCAGCCAAATAAAAAAAAAAAAAAAAAAAAACCCCACTTCCACTTCACCCCTCTGTTCGTTCAAAATACCTGTCCAGCTGAGCCTTAAACTTATTTAGGCTATCAACTTCCACTACAAGGGATGGAAGTCTGTTCCACCAACCAACCACCAGCTGGCTAAAGGTAAATTTCCGCACGTCTATCCTACATCTGTCTTTCCTCAATTTGAATTTATGCCCTCTCAGGTGATTATTCTGAGCTAGAGGAAGAATCCCATCAGCATTGAGCATGCTCAAACCATTCAAGGCTTTATACACCTCTATCAGATCACCTCGCTGGTGCCTAGTCTCCAGACACTGTAATTTGCAAAACTTAAGCCTTTCTTCGTAAGAGCACCCCTTTGTTCCATTCATTAATCTTGTTGCCCTTCTCTGCACTCGTTCCAGCAGCTCTACATCCTTCTTGAAATGAGGCCTCCAGACCTGTATACAGTACTCTAGGTGTGGCCTGACCATTGCCTTATACAAGGGAATAATCACCTCCTTATCCCTGATGGAAAAATTCCTGTATATCATTGACAATACTCCATGAGCTACTCTTGCAGCCCGTCTGCACTGCTCAGAGAACTTCATATCTGCCTGCACAACCACCCCCAAGTCCCTTTCATTCTCTACCACTGTCAGTGTAGTACCACAGAGTTGATACGTTGCTCTGGGGTTGCTGTTTCCCATGTGTAGTACTTTACATTTGTCAATGTTAAACTTCATTTGCCACCTCTCAGCCCATCTGCTCAACCTTTCCAGATCCTGTTGCAGCAGCATAGTGTCAGTAGTGTCCTTGACAACTCTGCCAACCTTTGTACCGTCTGCAAACTTGGACATTAAGCTTGATATACCATCATCAATATCATTTATAAATACAGAAAACAATAATGTACCCAGCCCTGAGGGACTCCACTAATAACATTAGTCCACGATGAGCAGTGTCCATTGATTACCCCTCTCTGTCTTCTCCCCCTCAACCACCCCTTTATCCATAGCAGCAACTTGCCTCCAATGTCAACACTGCTCCAATTTGTGTAGCAGTCTTCCATGTGCAACAGTATCAAAAGCCTTTCTAAGATCCAAGTATATAATATCAAAGCTATTCCCTGCATCCAGTTCTTTTGTGACTGCATCATAGTACCCAATCAAATTGGTCAGGCAAGACTTCCCCTTAACAAAACTATGCTGTGTCCGAGCTATAACTGAAGTCTTGTCTAAATGATCCTGCAGTGCGTCTTTAACCAGTGCCTCCATTAATTTTCCTGGAACAGAAGTTAAGCTCACAGGTCTATAATTACTTGTGTCAGCCTTTGATCCTCCTTTGTGAATTGGGGTCACATTTGCACATCTCCAGTCTATGGGTACCTCCCCTGAGTCCAAGGAAGCTCTCATAATTATGGCTAAGGGTTTGCTTACTTCCTTTGCTGCCTCCTTTAATATAACTGGATAGATCCCATCCACCCCGGGTGCCTTTCTTGTGTTTATCTTCAACAGTTTCTCCTCCACTTTACTCCCAGTTATTTCAAGATTCTGTAGCTTACTGCTAGATTTGAATACACCTCTGGCATTCCCCTCGCTGAATAACTCCTCATGTGTGAATGTCGATGCAAAATATTCATCTAGTTTGTTAGCTACCTGAGCAGGATCATCAACAGTTGACCCATCAATATCAAGTGGACCAATCTGATTCATCCCCTTCCTTCTAGAGTTTACATAAGTAAAGAACTCTTTGCTGTTTTTCTTTGCATCCCTTGCAAAGGATTTCTCGTAATCTGCTTTCACCTGCCTAACCTCCTTTGTAACTTGGTTGCATATCAACTTGTATCTATCATAGGCTTCTGTGTCACGTGTTAATTTGTAAGTATCCCATGCATTTTTCTTCTCTGCCATATGCCTCATTAGTTCATCTGACATCCATTTTGGCCTAAACCTTGAACAATATTTCTTAGTTGGTATGTAAAGCCTAGTAGCTTCCAAGATAAGTTCTTTGAATGCTTCCCATTTTGAATTTGCTGTTGGTAACATCATCATTTGGTACCACTGTATAGAATTTAAATACTGTCTCAGTCCATCGTAGTCGCCTTTACGGAAGCAATAACCCTTCCCTTTACCCCTAATGGTAGTTACCTCTTTGAGTAAATCCCAATTCAGCACACTGTGATCACTGCCACCTAGTGGTTCATTTATCTGCAGATTCTTAATGCATGAAGAATCACTGCTGATAATCAAATCAAGAGTGTTCCTCCCTCTAGTTGCCTCCCGAACATGCTGATGTAGAAAACAATCATCCAATAAATCCACAAAAGCCCTGCTAGTGTGTGAGTGACCAGCCCCCAAATTCCAGTCAATATCTGGGAAATTAAAATCTCCCATTATAAGACTCTCTGATTTACTGGCCCACTCTATTTCCCTGTACAGTTTCTTATTATACTCATCAGAGTCATTAGGCCTATAGCACACTCCTACTCTCAATTTTGATCTCCCAATGCTTATGTCACACCAAACTGACTCAACACTGCACTGTCCAGCGATGTCGACTGGCTTCACTTCCTTGGTTTTTATGTGTTTCTTAACTAATAGCATAACCCCTCCCCCCTTCCTATCCTGTCTATCCTTTCTGTAGACGTTGTACTCCCCAAATTACAGTTCTGCATCCCTTAAATCTGTGTGACACCACGTCTCTGATATCCCAACAATATCTGCCTTTGATGTTTTGATCAATACCTCAAATTCATCAAATTTATTTACTAAACTCCTAGCATTGGTGTACACGCAAGTATACCTGCACCTGTTTCTATTCTTAGCTAACCTAACACAACCCATGTGTTTACTTGTACCGCAATGGCTCCCAGCAGTCTCTGAAATATCATGCATCTTGTTTTTCAGGCTTCTGCTCATTCTAATAGAAGCAGTGCAAGAATCTCTTTCACCTCTGCCAGTGGCTACTGTCAATCTATTGGTCTTTGTCTCCCCCCAAGCTAGCAGTTTTCCGACCCACCTAACACTGCCTCGATAGCATCAGCAAATATTCTTGCACCCTTTCTATTTAAGTGTATCCCATCCCTGTAGAAGCAATCTCTCCTGTTAACAAGTACAGTCCAGGCTGAAAAAAATTCTACCCCTTGAGCCTTGCACAATCTTTCCAGGGCCGAATTTTTGAAAAGTCCCCTTATTTGTGGACCAATGAAAACGCCTGCCTTAATCTTCTCTGTACTAAGTCTTGAGAATTTTTCGTGCAAGTATGTCAATGTAGGACTGTTCACTTCCAAAGCCTTCACAAAATTTTTAATGTGCACCAGTTTGATGTGGAATGGTGGAAACAAAACTTTATTTGGATTTACTAAAGGTTCAAATGCTAAGTTCTTCATTCCAGGTGTTAATGATTTTTGTTGAGGCTAACTCCTCTTCTCATACTACATATCTTTGGCATGACTAGTTGTAGAATAGATGTGGAAAAGTTTGCCTTTAGCCAGCGGGTAGTTGATTGCTGGAACAAACTTCAAACTGTTGTTGTGGTAGTTGATAGCTTAAATAAATTTAAGGCAGAACCATCTGGAATGAACGGATCAGTGAAATGGGAAGGGTTTATAAGCTGGCTTTCTTGCATCATGTGCCTCTACTAATGCTAACACTATTCCACTCGCAGAGAAAGCAACAATATTAGTGTAACCCTTTTGTAGTCCTAATAAATGGCAATTACCTTTAAATCACCACATATCTGCCACTCATACTTCCGACAGTGTATACCTAAGAGGACATTCTCCATGTTTGTGTATGTTTATTTTTTGTGGACGGCATATGTAAGAGGTACTGAAGGCAGCACATTTCCATTGTGTAATAACACAAGCCTTAAGGCTGACCTTAGAAGCGTCTATAAATAGTTGCCAATCTTCGGGAACATTCCTCGTGTTCATTGCTGACATTAGACCATCGACAACCTTACAAACAGTGAGTTTACCTTCTGTTTGATAGAATTTATCATAGTCTTTATTTCAAGTATGAAATGTTGTCCCTTTCACAGAACGATCTAGAAGATTCCACTGTTGTAGCCTCGAGGCCAAAGGCTCTGCCTTATTCTTTGGCAGTTCGAGGTCATTAAGCTCACTTTCTATGATCTTATGTGGTTCAGATGGGTAAAGGTTTGGACAAAACGGTTGCTCCCTTGATGTAGATGGCTGCTATACTTCTTTGTGTATATCAAGTTGATGTTCATCAGTGTCTTCATCTTCATCAGAGTGTACAGAAAACCAGTTGGGTGGTTAAGGAATAGGTAGTACTTCACTGTGAGGCAAGGGATTTTTTCTTCACTGTCTTCCCTTTTCTAATAGGAGGCACCATACAGAAGTAACAGTCTGTGACATGATTTGTTGGCTCCCTCCATATCATGGGCACTGCAAAAGGCATAAAACTTCCCTTTCGATTCACCCATGCATTGGGTTTTGATGAACAAGTAGTGCAGCATATGTGTGGAGCCCAGTTCTTGTCCTGGTCACCTATTTTACACTCAAAGTACAAGAAGTAGGCCTTTTTTTATGGCTTGAGTTAAGGGATGCTTTCTTTAAGCTAATGTGACTTATCCACATATGCAACAGAAGTCATCCAGACTATTCACACAATCACAGGGCAAATTACTCTTACCCGACACAAATACTGCATAAAAAGTAGGAATCTCACAGAGAACAATTCTGAACTGAGAACAACTCACCCAGTACCTGGCCGCATTCACGGATTACTGCAACAGAGCTGAAGACACAGATGAGGTGACAACTTATCATGTGATGCAGAGTGAGGTGACAGTTGCCAATCACGTGACAAGAGCGTAGTGGTGGTGCTGTAACTGTGGTGTTTCCATGCGTTTTACCAAGAGCTGTAGTTGATAATTTAGAGTAACTCGCTAACATGAGATCCCAACTGTAATTTGAAAACAAGAGCTAATCGACAAATTTTAATATGATTTTTGTGTTCAGCAGCATAAAATTAGTCAAGATTGGGTATTTTTGTTTTTGTAACGTTTTACATGTTGACCAGTGTTATTAAAAATTTTCCTAAGTTCCCTGACAGTTGAATCCTTCAGTGAAATTCACTGACTTGGAATAAAAAAAATCAGCATTCTAAGAACCACTCTGGGCTCCATGATTCAGAACGGTATCACCTGTTATAGTGCTGAACCCTCGAATAAGTGAAGTGTCCATAACTAATTATTTTTATTATTTAATTATAAATATTAAAACTGGTTCCCATAAGAATTACTTTTAATGTACTATGAAATTAAATACTTTTACTAAGACCTCATTTATTACACTGAAATACATATAGGCATCATATAAAGTAATCCAATAAAAATAACTACAGTAATATGTGGCATATCACAGTTTCCAGGAAAGAAAGTTCTAATTTTTCATTAAGAAAAATATATAATTATATTTTCATTAAAAATAAATTGAATAAAATAATCTTTTATTACATATATTTATAATTGGCTTACACTAAATAACAGTTCCCCATTAAAAATTATATAGGAAAACAAAAGTTGCTGTTTATTCTCGAGGACAGCCTTATGGCATAACTTGGTATTGGCTTTTATGGAGCTTGCCTTGCACATAATTTCCCATATCTTTGATTATCCAAAGTTGTTTTCAATGTGCCAAAATCTATTACTGTTCTCACACACACACACACACACACACACACACACACACACACACACACACACACACACACACACACACACACACACACACACACACACACACACACACGTCTTAATGTATTGGTCCTCATGAATCGGTTTATTCCTCCTCTGCTTTTTTTTTCCACTATCACTGCAGTGCAAGATAAATTGACCTTGGAATGTCCTTGAAACCACTACCACCACGCTGACACACTAACCAACTTTCTAATTAAGCCCACATTGATGTCACATTCCCATAAATGTTCTTCATACACTGGTGAATCTCAAGGGCCACAATATTCTCTGCATTCTGGGCCTCTTAACTGGTGCTCCATAGGCATATCAATCTCATACTCTATTTTCAGAGATTATTACCATCCTGTTTTACCCTAGAGTGCAGTGTTGAAACTTTGAAGTTCCCCAAACTTTTTTCTTCTTTATAAGGAAACTATTTTCAATGTAATGACTAAGAGGAAATAAAAATAAAATCATTAAACAGAAAAATTCGCTATTTAGTGAATGCAACCTAGGACCTCTCTTTAGCGATAAAGTTCGCTAAAGACAGGTCCAACTGTATATGTTCATGGCCATATGACTAATGCCTTAAAGTATTCCATAATTCTAATATATTCACCATTCCTCTGAAATCTGACCAGCTGATAGATGCCATATAGTGTCTTAAATTGTTATAGCCCCTTTTCCTGAAATTAAACCCTTGACTTTACCTTTAACAACTGCAACATCTTTCTTTATTTTCCAACTAACAACTGCACAATTATTTCCTGCAAATGGTTCCTGAGTCCTATGATGTCATCTGATTCGTGAGGAATAATCAGGGGAGAATATTCCTACCTAGAGTATTTTCTCAAACATGTTGGTACAAATAATAATCATCTATTTTATTTAAAAATTTAAAAAAAAGCATTGGTCATGGACTGGACATTACAGGTGCTCAACATAAGATGATGTTTGTATGCCATATCACTAACTTGCTGTTTGAGTAACTGCAAATTGCCTGGATCTCCAAAAATCCAATACAATGAATGCTCTCAAAAATTCATGTAACATGATTCCGAGACTTTAAAGAGGGTACTTTTATTCTCATGCATGCTGTTTGTAGAAAATATCACAGATGCATCCATCAGTACATGAAACATCTGAAAGGAACTGCATAGCCTTGGATTCAATGGTAGGGGTAGCTGTGACTATGAGTAACAAGAATGAAATGGCATTAGTAGTGGCGCTGTTCTGATTTTTGTGAACTCTGGAACAGTGTCAGGTGGTATGGAGTGATAAAACTTGCTAAAAAATGTTTCATTCTGATAGCCATTTTAGTTGTGCAGATTGGCAAGAAAGCACATCTTGTTGGAGTGTACTGTCTAAACAATGAAGTTTGGTGGAGGTGGTCTGATTGTATGAGATACTTCAGATTTCTTCTGTTGATGGTAGCACCTGAAATCATGAAGTCCATGACTAACTTGAATGTTTTGAACAATTATGACCTACTTACACTCTGGCAGTACTGTGGAAATGAAGTATGACAGCATGTCAAAGAGTATTATTGCTCTCATACTTGCCAAATATGTATTTGGTTTTTCAATCAAAAGCCCTTTTTGAACTACCTGCATGTGTCCAAATACCTTCCATAAGGGTAAATGGAATTCATAATGTTATGTTCCATCGCTGTCAGCAAGAAAAGTATTTTTTGGATCAGCAAATTAACTACAATCATCAATAAGAACTTTAAAATAAACAAACCACATAAATGATAAAATTATTATAAAAAATTAAAATTTAAAAAGCATTTAACTTACTACATTATATAAACCTATTGTCCATCTTTCAAACAATGTCTGTCCAGACCATCCACTCATCATTGCAAACCAAAGCTGAAAATAGATATACATATAACATCATATTATACATATAATTTTAAGATTAATTTAATGGTGAAACTGAAAACATAATAAATAATTATCCAACAGTGGGCAACATCGCATCCCAGCTCATACTCATTTATTATTTGAGCTGAAATCCCAAAATCGATCATCAGCATACTTGATCTTAATATAAATAAGAACAATCAGGTTAGAGGTGGCGATTCAAAAGATACGCAAACCATGATACATTTGTGTTTTACTTTAATTGTTATAAATATAGGATATGGAAAAAAAAAACCCTTTAGTATTAGAAAATTCTATAACTTTTGTTTAGATAGAAATAATACACATAGTTTTCACTATTATAAAGAATAACTCAAACAGTTTAAAGACAGATCCACAGTAAGCCATAAAACAAAATGACTAGTGTTCAAAAGAAAGCTCAGTTTGTTTTTTGCCTTTCTGCTAAAAATTCACTGATTCAGGTTTCTGCGTAACTATCATCAAATATTTAAGGAGGATCTACCAAGCGTTCCAACTTTATATGCGTGGATGAAAAAGTTCATGAAAAATGGAAGTGTCTTGTTCATACCTACCTATAATATTGGGAAAGGATGTTACGTAGTTTCTATTCATATGTACAATTTATATTGTATATATTAATATACATATAAAAATAAAATAACACTACTGTACCACATGAAAATTCTTAGCAAATAGGTTTTATTAAACTTATATATAATACAGGATGAACTGATAGCTTTGTTCCCAAAAATTCATTCAGTAAGCTGACACCTGGGTGTGTTAATGTGACTTTTTTTTTACCTTTTTTTTTTTTTTTTTTTTTAATTTTACCATTAACACATTCACTGCTTCATTATGCAAATACAATCAAAGGGTTTTAATTTCAGTTCGAGGGGGAAGGACCACCCTACTTTTAAAACTGTTTCTTCCAATTTGACAGAAGAAAAAAAACGGATATTTTTCAACCCACCAGAGGCAGATTAATTCGGTCTAGATGATCTCAAAAATTCATAGTGAGAAGAAAGCATTAGCATTACAATAGCAAAGGTACATGATGCAAGGAAGCAAGCTTATATAGAATCAGCCAAAAAAAACCCCCTTATTTCTCATGCCCCATACAACTGCCTCCACCGACATGCAGTTTTGATAACATACATGATGGTTCAAGAGCCTCATGCTGTTGATGCCAAATCCATACATGACCATCCACAGTGTGGAGTAAATAACATGATTTTACCATTAACATTAGAAGATGTAGATTTAGAATACATTTAGAATTTGCTGTTGGTAAGTACATCAGTTGGTTTCACTGTATAGAATTTAAAAACTCTCTGAGGACACTGTAGTTACCTTTAGAAAAGCAAAAACCCATCCCTTTACTGCTGATGGTAGTTACATCTTTAAGTAAATTCCACTTCAGAATATTGTGATCACTCCCACCTAGTGGTTCTTTTATCTGCAAATTCTTAATGCATGAATAATCACTGCTGATAATCAGATCAAGAGTATCACTCCCTCTGGTTGTCTCTTGAACATGCTGCTGTAGAAAACAATCGTCCAATAAATCCCCAAAAGTCTTGCTAGTGTGAGAGTGACAAACCCACAAGTTCCGGTCAATATCTGGAAAGATAAAATCCACTGTTATAAGACATTCTGATTTACTAGCTCACTCTATTTCTCTGTATAGTTGTTCATTGTGCTCATCAGCATCATTAGGTCTATAACATGCTCAATACTCGTGATCTAATTATCAGCAGTGATTATTCATGCATTAAGAATCTACTTTAGATAGTATGAATCAGAGCTGTACTACTCAATATGTTCTACGTTGATAATAATAATTTTACCATTAACACATTCACTGCTTCATTATGCAAATACAATCAAAGGGTTTTAATTTCAGTTCGAGGGGGAAGGACCACCCAACTTTTAAAACTGTTTCTTCCAATTTTACAGAAGAAAAAAAACGGATATTTTTCAACCCACCAGAGGCGGATTAATTCGGTCTAGATGATCTCAAAAATTCATAGTGAGAAGAAAGCTCCAAGAGCCCCTCTGCCACTTTCAATCCAGCTTGAGTCAATTCCCTGGTTTCTATCCTGGGTGAAAAAGATTATTGGAAAAGCCAGCAGCAAAAGTGCATTCCACTGGGAAACTTCACTCGCCAATTAGCAATGCTATTTTGTAGATTTATTTGATGACAGTTTTCTACAGCAGCATGTTTAAGAGGCAAACAAATGGGGTAATTTAGCATTAGTAGAGGCATATGATACAAGAAAGAAAGCATATATGGTATTAGCAATAAAAAAAACAAAATTCCCATTTCACACATCCATTCGCTCCAAAAGCTTGTCCAGTTCTTCCTTGAATTTATTTAAGCTATCAACTTTCACAATGATAGATTAGCATTAGCATTTTTAGCATTAGTAGAGGCATTTGATGCAAGAAAGCAAGCTTATGCAGCATCAGCAAAAAAAAAAAAAAAAAACCACTTCCACTTCACCCCTCTGTTCGTTCGAAATACCTGTCCAGCTGAGCCTTAAACTTATTTAGGCCATCGACTTCCACAACAAGGGATGGAAGTCTGTTCCACCAACCACCCATTGGCTAAAGGCAAATTTCCGTACGTCTATCCTACATCTGTCTTTCCTCAATTTGAATTTATTCCCTCCCAGGTGATTATTCTGAGCAAGAGGAAGAATCCCATCAGCATTGAGCATGCTCATACCATTCAAGGCTTTATACACCTCTATCAGATAATCGCTAGTGCCTAGTCTCCAGACACTGTAATTTGCAAAACTTAAGCCTTTCTTCGTAAGAGCACCCCTTTGTTCCATTCACTAATCTTGTTGCCCTTCTCTGTAGTCGTTCCAGCAGCTCTACATCCTTCTTGAAATGAGGCCTCCAGACTTGTATACAGTACTCTAGGTGTGGCCAGAACATTGCCTTATACAAGGGAATAATCACCTCCTTATCCCTGCTAGAAAAATTCCTATATATCATTCACAATACACCATGAGCTACTCAAAGCACAGTGAGCCAAGCCCCCTAGTATGATATTAAAATTATTTTTTGAATCCAATTCCTTTGTGACTATATCATAATATCCAATCAAGACAAGATTTCCTATTAACAAACAAGGTCAGACAAGATTTCCTATTAACAAACACACACTCTGTCTGAACAATAACTGCAGTCTTGTCTAGATCCTGAAATGCTTCATTAACCAGTGATTCCATTATTTTTCCCAGAACAGAAGTTAAACTAACAGGTCTGTAATTACTCGTGTCACACTTTAATCCCTCCTTTTGAATTGGGAATATATTTGCACATCTCCAGCCCGTGGGGTCCTTGCCTGAGTCCAAAGATGCTCTCATAATAATGGTTAAGGTTTGCTTACTTCCGCTGCTGCCACCTTTAATATAGCTAGATAGATCCCATCCACCGCAAAAGCCTTTCTTATATTTAATTTCAACGGTTTCTTCTCCATTTCCTCTCAGTTATTACAAAGACATTTAGTTCCCAATTGGAGTTTAATAAACTTCTGGCCTCAACTTCTCTAAAGAATTCCTTATGTGTGAATGTAGAAGCAAAATACTAATTCAGTTTGTCAACTACCTGAGTGGGATCAACAGTCAAAAAATCAATATCAAGAGGACCAATCTATTTATCCCCTTCCTTCTAGAGTTAGCATAAGTAAAAAAGTTTTTGCTGTTTATTTTTGAACCCTTTGCCAAAGATTTCTTGTAATCAGCCTTCACTTGCCTAACCTCCTTTGTGACTTGATTACATACGAGCTTATATCTATGAGAGTCTTCTGTGTCACCTGATAATTTATAAGCATTTTTCTTCTCTGCCATAAGTGTCATTAGTTTATCTAAAACCATTTAGGCCTAAACCTTCGAACAGTATTTCAGCTGGTATAGAAACCTAGTAGCTTTCAAGATTACTTCCTGAATGCTTCCCATTTAGAATTTGCTGTTGGTAAGTACATCAGTTGGTTTCACTGTATAGAATTTAAAAACTCTCTGAGGACACTGTAGTTACCTTTAGAAAAGCAAAAACCCATCCCTTTACTGCTGATGGTAGTTACATCTTTAAGTAAATCCCACTTCAGAATATTGTGATCACTCCCACCTAGTGGTTCCTTTATCTGCAAATTCTTAATGCATGAATAATCACTGCTGATAATCAGATCAAGAGTATCACTCCCTCTGGTTGTCTCTTGAACATGCTGCTGTAGAAAACAATCGTCCAATAAATCCCCAAAAGTCTTGCTAGTGTGAGAGTGACAAACCCACAAGTTCCGGTCAATATCTGGAAAGATAAAATCCACTGTTATAAGACATTCTGATTTACTAGCTCACTCTATTTCTCTGTATAGTTGTTCATTGTGCTCATCAGCATCATTAGGTCTATAACATGCTCAATACTCGTGATCTAATTATCAGCAGTGATTATTCATGCATTAAGAATCTACTTTAGATAGTATGAATCAGAGCTGTACTACTCAATATGTTCTACGTTGATAATAATATTAGTAAAATAATAAGAGGAGTTTACCTCAATATAGTGCGTAGAACACTTCTGTATGATACCCTCCAGAAATCAAAACGAAAAAAATCGACAACTTACCGTTACATTAGAGTAAAATATAAATAATTAAATAATCAATTTAACACAATTCAAATCAATTTAAAACAATTAAAATCAAATTAACACAATTAAAAGAATCTAATGAAAATATTCAAAACGATTTTCCTTCCTGAAGCGTTGTCAATGATATACAGGAATTTTGCTACTAGGAATAAGGGGTTGATAATTTTGTATAAGGTGATTTCGGGGAACACCTTGGGTACTGCATACAGGTCTGGAGGCCTTATTTTAGAAAGAATGTAGAGCTATTGGAACGAGTGCAGAGAAGGACAATGAGATTAGTGAGGGAACAAAGGGTTGCTCTTACCAAGAAAGGTTTAAGTTCTGCAAATTGCAGTGTCTGGATACTAGGTACCTGTGAGGTGATCTGACTGAGGTGTATAAGGCCTTGATTGGTTTAAGCAAGCTCAATGCTGATGGGATTCTTCCCCTTGCTCAGATTACGCACCTGAGGGGGCATAAATTCAAATTGAGGAAGGACGGTTGCAGAATAGATGTGCGGAAATTTGTCTTTAGCCAGCAGGTGGTTGATTCCTGGAACAGACTTCCAACTGTCGTTGTGGAAGTTGGACAGCTTAAATAAATTCAAGGAAGAACTGGACAAACTTTTTGGAGTGAATGGATTGGTGAAATGGAATTTTTTTTTTTTTTTGGTTCATATGCCTCTATTAATGCTAATGCTAATATGTTGTGTCTTAGGTAGAGCAACTCCCAAACATTGCCTTAACTCTGCTGTGGTCTCTATTATGATACAAGAACTCTGTAAAATGGCCAGAAATGAGTACAATGTTATGTTTGTGTGTTGTTTAATTGCTTCTGGCCACTTTTTTACCAAGAAGCAGCAATTACAAAGAAAATCACTTCCAAGTACATATTATTATGATTAATAATCACTCTGTAATTGTGGACTCCAAGTGGACTAATATGGAGTCCAAAATTACATGGGCTATGCATCCTGCATTCACAGGAAGGCAGAATCGAATCACCTGTTGGATTCTGAACTAGCACAAAGAAAAATAAATAATATAAAAAAAGAAAAAAAATTATAATTAAAAGACAATCCAAAGTTATAAAAATAAAATTATTAAAGAAAAAAACAATAAAACAAAAACAATAAACTAAAATAAAATGCTGCTCTGAAATGGGATGATCAGATATATCCTATCTCAAATATGGGGTTGGCATTAAAAAAAAACAAAGTAGCAAATAGTAATAAAATGAAATAACAATAATAATGGAAAGAATAAAAATTAAAGAAACAAATAAAGTAAGAAAAAGGAAGTAAAAAATGAAGCAGAAAAGTATTATAAGGCTCTTACACCCTTTCTATTTGTGGTTCTTTATTTTAGTGAAGTCAAGTTTTCCATAGAACAATTTTAGGAGGCAGTAGCCAGCACTAGAAAAAGTCTGTGCACTGTTAAATTAGATAATAAAATTTAAGTCATAAAACAATGAAAATGTGACTCAAAGTGAGAACGAATTTTCACTTTTGAGCAAAATAATAAAAAAAAATTATTTCAGAGGAAAATATGTTGTTATAAGATAAAAACACTTACCTCAATCACATATAGACATATATTTTTGTGGAAAGAATACAGGATGAGTTTACACATACGTGCATGGCTCCAAGCACCGTGAACGAAGAGAAGCCGCGTCAAATAACGAAACTAAATATAAAAGAAAAGTTTTTTTATAATTTAGAAAATGCCTAATTCACAACAATACAGAAAGTACACACTAATAAAATAATTTGAGATCAAGCTTTAAGTCAGGTTCATTCCACATGAATTTGTATGAGCATTGTTATGGTGCAGAATATTATAGAAACAAAAGCATGATTCTTTTAGTATTTAATTTTAGTATTAACCGTACAGTGCAAGGAAGTCACAGACTTTTGATGTACTAGCCAAAAATAAAACAGATTAAAAAAAATAAAAAATATATCTAAGTAAATAATAAAAATAAATAAAACAATCACTGTGTTTACCTCCTCACACAGTCAGCCTCAACTCTCCATGGAGTTAATTTATTTTTGGCAAACACCTATTATGGGGGGGGGGGTGATAGATTGAGAATGAATTAAGATGTGAATGAAATGATGCGGCTCTTTTCATCATGTATGCTCTAGGTAACTGGTCCCCCCCACAGGTGTTACCTGAACCTTCTGATGTGGCACTTGCATTATGCCTTCGCACTTTAGAGACATGGGGTGCTCCCAATATTTTGAACCTTCAGTGTAGATTTGCCGTAATGTGTTCGTCTTGTGGTTTTGATTAGGTCCAGATCTCGTATACCCTCAACATAGGAGAGAGAAGAAGAAAAGCTCGCCCCTCTCTAAATGTCGCAGTTTGGATCTGTTAGCGTTGTGTAATATCGTGGAATTTACGAAAGTCCATTGATATGCAATAACCCTTTATCATTTTGATCTTATCCAAGTCTAGCGATTACTGGTGTGAATAGGAGCTTAGCAATGAGGCAAAATTTCAACATAACAAACGTTTATTGAATATATAAAAACACATGTACAAATATAAAAACATAATGTATACATATAAAAACATGTACAAATATAAAAACAAATATAAATATAAAATATGTACATATATAAAAGCACTGACATTCTCTTAAAATCTTCCTTGTTAAAACTTCATTATCGAAGCATGTTGTTTGTAAATAAAAAGTATTACAATGGTTCATTTGGTTATTTTATACCCCTTTACAAAGGGTCATACCATTAACATAGTAATTTACAGTATATAAAACTCTCATATATATGGCCATCGCCATTGCTTAAGTTCAACATCCTACTCTTGACTTATTCCTAAGTATAATATTTAAGTAAATGGGATAGTCAAACTTTTACTTATCACCATGTGTATTAACCATTTAATATCCATGCTATTCTCCAAAGTTAGGTTCTGTGACATATACTACATGTCATGCTTAACATACTAAATTATAGGAAGGAATCATCTTTTAAAACTTAGTTATTCCATTATTATTCCATTTTAATGGTTTGCCTTTCACACATCTTACACATAATAAAGCTTTTCTGCCTACCCCTTTTATCTTCTTCCTTGACTCTATGGGCTGGCTTCTCTACTCAGGCATTTTCTCCTTGTTTTCTTGCTTCTCTGCTATGGCACTGGCTGACTCTTTTACTGCACTTTTCACTTCAACATTAACACACTACCAAAAGACTGACCGACTAGTTCTTGTCAACCACTTGCACAAAACAACCCACACTCTCCGGATCCCGCTAAGACTCCTTTTTAAACCAGGAGCAGCTCTCTATGTTTAGACAACTACTCCCTCTCATTGGATGTACCAAGTCCAGGGTCAGATTCGAAGTGCCTGAACAGCACGTGATAGATAAGGAATCATCACCCCATCCTTCAGAAATTTCTATATCCATCAAACCATAGGTACGTCACAACTCTTTTGGTATAGTCACCATTGTGGCTCTGTGCATTACATGCACAATCTTGACCATTTTGGGCAAGCAAGAGTGTTACTTAACACCAGAGAACACTTAGAGAGAGCTCAAGGTATTTGCTGTACACATGGGAAAACAATTTTCCCCCACTCTACACCCCACTCTGGTGTCATCCCATACTTGTGAAGCTCTCGCATGTTTATAAGGGAAGATAGTTTTTCTTGACCCTTTCCTGACCTTACAATGGAAATCTACCGTTGTACTGTGAATGCAAACCTAGGCTTATGTTGCATGTACATCTACATGGCTTCTTCTATGCTAGTTACAAGTGGGTGGGCTTTTTCTTAAGTTTCTTAATATTTTAACTCTAATTTTGAATATTATTTGCTTGATTCTACTGGTTTCCCACCTTGTTGATAGAATTAACAGATTATTGATTAAAATACAGGTGCTCGATTAATAATAAAGCTATAAACAATAAAGGAAACCAGGCTAACATTGGTTATATCAATTAATAAAGGTTTAATTTAATCAAAAGAGAAAGGTGGGATCTATACAACTCGTAACATACCACCAACCAGATGGCACTGTTTCAAGGCTTGTTGGCCTCTCATCGGTGGGCAGATAGGTAAGGTACCGTGGTGATGCAATAAGAGAATAAGTATTATTTGCCTTCTCCACTGATGAAGTGTTGCTTATTTGAGGTAGTACAATATCAGGTAAACTCATTGGGAAGGCATCCACAACATGAGATATAACAAAAACGATACCATTTAGCATTAGCATTAGTTGAGGCATATGATGAAAGAAAGCAAACTTATGCAGCATCAGCCTAAATAATAAAAAAAAAAAAAAAACCCTCCCAATTCACCTATCCATTCACTCCAAATGCCTGTCCAGGTCAGCCTTAAATTTATTTAAGCTATCAACTTCACAACAAATGAAAGTCTGTTCCAGCAATCACCTGCCTGCTGGCTAAAGGCAAATTTCTGCACATCTATTCTACAACTGTCTTTCCTTAATTTCAGTCTATGCCCCCCCCCCCCCCCGCCTCAGGTTCTTATTCTGAGCAAGAGGAAGAATCCCATCAGTGGTTAGCTTGCTCAAACCATTCAACACCTCAATCAGATCGCCTTGCACGTGGCTAGTCTCCAGGTGCTGCAATTTGCACAACTTAAGCCTTTCTTGGTAAAAGCACCCCTTTGTTCCCCTCACCAACCTTGCTGCCCTTCTTTGTACTCATTCTAGCAATTCTACATCCTTCCTAAAATGAGGCCTCCAGACCTGTACACATGAGATAATCACCCCCTTGTTTCTGCTAGCAAAATTCCTATATGTCATTGACAAGACTCCATGATCTGCTCCTGTCTACACTGCTCCGCAAACTTCATATCTGGCTGCATATTTACTCTCAGATCTTTTTCACTCTCCACTTCCCTGGGTGTAGTTGGAACATTTCTCTTGGGTTACTGCTACCCAAGAGAAATGTAGCAGTAACTTCTCAGCCCATTTGCCAAACTTATCTAGATCCAGTTGCAGTTGCATATTGTTTTTACTGTCGTTAACAACCCTGAAACCTTTGCATTATCTGCAAACTTGGACATTAAGGCTGATATACGTTAATCAATAGCATTGATGAATACACAAAACAACAATGGGCCAAGAACCGAAACCTGGGGAGCTCCACTAATAACATTAGTCCACAAAGAGCAGTGCCCATTGATTACCACTCTCTGTTGTCTCCCTCTCAACCATCCCTTTATCCATTGTAGCAACTTGCCCTTAATGTCACACCACTCCAATTTGTAGAGCAGTCTTCCACGTGCAACAATATCAAAAGTTTTCCTGAAATCCAAGTATACAATATCAAAATTATTTTTTGCATCCAATTCCTTTGCGACCACATCATAGTATCCAAACAAATTGGTCAGACAAGACCTCCCTTTAACAAACCCATGCTGTCTTAGCTATTACTACAGTTTTATCTAGATGATCCTGGAATGCTTCTTTAATCAGTGACTCAATTATTTTTCCCGGAACAGAAGTTAAACTAACAGGTCTATAGTTACTCGTCTCACCTTTTGAATCCCCCTTGTGAATTGGGGAAACATTTGCACACCTCCAGTCCATGGGGACCTCCTCTGAGTCCAAGGAAGCTCTCATAATTATGGCTAAGGATTTGCTTACTTCCTTTGCTACCTCCTTTAATATAACTGGATAGATCCCATCCATCCTGGGTGCCTTCCTTATGTTTAACTTCAACAATTTCTCCTCCACTTTGCTCTCAGTTATTACACTATCACTTAGTTCCCTGTTAGAATTTAATAAACTTCTGGCATTCTCCTCCTTGAATAATTTCTCATGTGTAAATGAAAATGCAAAATATTCATTCAGTTAACATTAGCAAGAGCACATGATGCAAGAAAGCAAGATTATATAGCATCAGCCAAAAAAAAAAAAAAAAAACCTTATTTCACCCCTCCCCTCGCTACAAATGTTTGTCAACTTCTGCCTTGAATCTATTTAAGCTATCAACTTCTACAATGACAGATGGAAGTTTGTTCCAGCAATCAACAACCCGTTAGCTAAAGGCAAACTTCCGCACATCTATCCTACAACCGCCTTTCCTCAATTTGAATTTATGCCCTCTCAGGTGATTATTCTGAGCAAGAGGAAGAATCCCATCAGCAATGAGCATGCTCAAACCATTCAAGGCTTTATACACCTCAATCAGATCACCTCCCAGGTGCCTAGTCTCCAGACACTAAAATTTGCAAAACTTAAGCCTTTCTTCGTAAGAGCAACCCTTTGTTCTGTTCACTAATCATGTTGCCCTTCTCTGTACTCGTTCCAACAGCTCTACATCCTTCTTAAAATGATGCCTCCAGACCTGTATACAGTACTCAAGGTGTGGCCTGACCATTGCCTTATACGAGGGGATAATCACCTCCTTATCCATGCTAGAAAAATTCTTGTATATCATTGACAAGACACCACGAGCTACTCTTGCAGACCGTCTGCACTGCTCAGAAAACTTCATATCTGCCTGTTCCACTGCGACATCAGGTTGCCACTCATCTCTCAAGGCCGTTGCGATTTGATCGGTTGTGGTCTGAGGGGAGAGTTGAGAGATGTATATGCTGCTTTTCGCCTCTCTCGTAGCACTTACTGCTTGGAGCTATGAGGTGGTGGATGTTCCTATAGAATATGAGCGGCTTGTTCTTCGTTTGGGAGGGGAGCTGTGTTTCAGCTAATACTTTTCTGTCAAATTCATTCCAGTTGGTAACTGTGTCGCTACAATCTGAACCCAGGTCATAGGCTGGTATTGCATGGATGGTCTGTTGATTGGCATAGTGAGGGTGTTGTCACATTTCTTAGACTGCTCCTATATCTCTGTTTCAAGGTTAGGGAGTTAGTATTAGTAGGGGAATGATGAAAGAAAGCAAGGTTTATACAGTATCAGCAAAAAAAAAACAACACAATCACCCATCCTCTCCAATAATTTGTCTAATTTTTCCTTGAATTTATTCAAACTACCCACTTCCAAAACAACAGATGAAAGTCTGTTCCAACAATTAACCACCAGCTGACTGAAGGTAAATTTTTACACATTATCTTGCAACCAACCTTCCTCAACTTGAATTTGTCCCCTAAAGTGCACTGTATGAGCAAGAAGAATGCGATCAACATTGAGGTTACTCAATCTATTTAAAGCTTCAAACACCTCAATCAAATCATCTCACAGGTGCCTAGTCTCTAGATGGTGCAAAACAGCCTTTCTTGGTAAGAGCACCTTTTTGTTCCCTCCCCCTCGCAAATCTTGTAAAGATGTAGGTGTAGCTTTGAAAATAAATATTTCCAAAGCTACACCTACACCATTTTCAGGTGTAGCTTTGGAAATAAATATTTCCAAAGCTACACCTGAAAGAACAGATCTTAGTCTGGTTTTGTTTTTTTAACTTGGCTGAATATTCTCACACACTCAATACAGCAATGAATGACCATTAAAATGCTGAGCATGATGGGATAATTTGTCATATGATCATTATACATCAATGCCAATGCCAATGATCATTATACATCAATGCCAATGATCATTATACATCAATCATCAATTCTATCTACTTTCATAACAGCATCTGGTAGGTTCTTACACTGAAACTGATACTGAAAAACATTTAACTGACTCATCTATTTGTTTCTTTGCACCAAAAAGAACTGGAAACATATTCAAAAACAACAGTGAGATTGAAATGGCAAGAAGCTTTCTTACTTTAGTTAAAATTAATCACATGCTGCTCACTCCTCAAACTTACAAAAGGTTCCACTTGAAAAAGAGTCTAATAAAAAAATTTCAAATTTGAAAATGATGCACTGCCAACTGATGAAATTTATGCTATGTAAGCTTTTAAAAGAATAAAATTCTCCAGTAGGAATTTGTGCATCATGTGATCACAGGCAGCCATAAACTACTTCCCCATTGAGCAAAGGATAAAACTTCCCCTTGTTTAAGACTCGCCATGACAGTGAAAATGCCTATGACTAAACGACAGGCATATGATTTACAAAGTGAAATTATCTATAACTGACTAAATTAGAATCATCCATCTAGTTAAGTTATGATAATCACTTTCGAAAATGGAATTGGAAGATTTGAAAATTAGTGGCTAAGTTAATTCACATAACATTCTTCAACACACCAAAAGTAATGTACATCAATTGTTGGATTGAAGAGCTAGGTTCGATATTCAAAGACTGGCATGATGACATCGGAAAAAACAAGCAAGTTGCTTTATTCAATCCAGAAGAGAAACATGAATTTATACTCTGATAAATATAATAAACAAACAGTAATGCCATAATCATTCATTTACATTTTTAGTAAACTGTCAAGAAAAGATAAGTTCTTTAAAAAGGAAAAATCTCCATATGTGCAGTGTGTGCTTAACACATTCACTGCTGCTTATATTTGCAAGAGTCCCTTATGTGTGTCTTTGGGTGCTAGAACAAGTAGGCACTGTTTTTAATAAATGGAAGGGATTTCATCTGTGATGAATCATCACTGCAAATAACACAAGCATCTGTTTTTAGTGTTCTTAGATGAACAGCTCATCTTAACAAGATTCAGAATCCACAAAACTTGAATAGAATTATATTTCACTAACAGATGACATATCATAAAGAGTTTATTCAGTGTCATCAGCTTCAACAAATCCATCCTGTTGTTTTCAGTCCTGATGTCCCAGACTGTGGATCCATTATAACTTCCGATTAGTGCAGAATTTGATAGAAAAACACATTTTACAGAAAATGTTATCAGTAGACACACACAAAGGATGAGGGTCCCCCACCCACAAACTAAAGAAATAAAGCTCAGCAAGCATAAAAAAAAAACGTTTATGCTTGCTGAGCTTTATTTTTTTAGTTTGTGTGTGTGTGGGGAGGGGGGGGGTGAAACTTCTCTTCAATACTTTTCTTCGTATGGTAAATAAAAAGTGTGGCTATAAAATAATGAGTATTCCAATAAAATAAATATAATGAAATATTTTGTTGACTATCTTGCAACCACCCTTCCTCAATTTGAATTTATGCCCCTATATGCGTGCCTGAGCAAGAGGAAGAATGCCATCACCACTGAGCTTGCTCATTCAATTCAAGGTCTTAAACACATTCAGATTCTTGCAGATGCCTATTCTTCGGACATCACAATTTGCAGAATTGAAGCCTTTCTTGGTAAGACTGCATTTTTGTTCCATTCACCAATCTCACTGCTCTTCTCTGTGAAAGAGGACAACAAGATTGGTGAATCACCCCTTCCAGTAGATCTACATTCTTCCTATAATGAGACATACAGACCTGCATACAATTCTTAAGATGTGGCCTAATCATCACCTTGGATAATTATCTCTTTATGCTGGTAGCAAAGTTTCTGTACATCACTGACATCACCCATGGGCTGTAATGGCAGCATGTCTGCATTTCTCAGAGAACTTCATATCTTACTGCACAATTATCTCCAGCCCTTTTAATTTTCCATTATCCCAAGTGTAGTAACACAGTTAGTACATTAAGCTTGAATTACAGCTACAAATATGCAGTACATTGCATTTATAAATACAGTGAAACTTCCCTTTAACGGACAGTCATGGGGAACGGAAATTTGCCCGTTAGAGAGAAGTGTCCGCTAACAAGAAGTCTGAGGGAGAAAAAAAAAAAGAAAGAAAGAAAAATCATTAAACGTTTAATGTAAAATTAAATTAAATTATATACAGATTTTGCACAATATTTTTGTAAATAATATACATACAATTGTGCTATGCATATTATGACTTTATCTTAAGAAAAATACATAGAGTAATCACTTATTTTTTTCTGCACCTTCTTCCGGCTGATAATTTTGTTTTCAACATTTGTTTGAAGTGAAGAAACCATCGAAAGTCCTTCAGTATCTTCTTCAGCGGCGAAAAACATTTTTAAACGATTGATTTGTATGAGCGCTTCTATTTTCATCGGTGGTTCGTCTTTAATATGTTCTTCGACAGAATGACCTCCTTCCATTTCTTCATCCTCATGAGGAACTTCTTGAAAAATATCGAGGATAATGTCGTTGATATCTAGAGCACCATCTTCTGTAGTGAGGTTCGAGTCTATATCTTTGTAGCCAGGGTCACTTGCAGCTGAAGTATCGTACATTATCAATAGATGTTGAATTTCTCGTTCTTCTTGTACTCCACATTGCTGTTCACAACTTCAATTTTTGCGTTTGAGAAGCCAGACTTTACAAAACAGTTCATGACAGTTTGTTTTCTAATTGCGTTTACTGAAGAGGAAATCCATTGAATCGCATCTAGGATGCTGATTTTCTTTGCAAGGTCACTCGCACATGTTACATTGTTCATGTTTGCAATGAGATGTCTTAAAACACGTTTTCTGTAGTGAAGTTAAAAAATTTTTATTATCCCTTGATCCAAGGGCTGACACTCTGCAGATGTGTTTGGTGGCAGAAAAACGATTTGAATGTTGGACAATTCAATGTGCGGGTGAGATGCAGCATTATCCATGAAAAGAATAATTTTTCTGTTTTGACGAATCATGTTTTGGTTAAAGTGACTTATCCATTCGCTCATGGTATCTTGTGTCATCCACGCTTTTTTATTAGACTTCCAGTCAACATTCAAAAGATTCAACTTTATGCCCTTGAAACAACGAGGATTTTGTGGTTTTCCTATAACAAGAGGTTGTTCAAAGTCTCCCAGCATATTTGTACACAATAGTACAGTCAAGCGTTCCTTAGAAATTTTTCCGCCCTGGCACTTTTCGTTTTTTAGACTCATTATTTTTTCAGGAAGAGCTTTAAAAAACAACCCTGTTTCGTCACAGTTGTAAATATCCTTAGCTTCAAAATCACGACATAACTCTTCCAATTTGACGGTCCACTCTGTTACAACCCCAGTATCAACAGATCCACCTTCACCACTTACGGTTTTCCAAGAAATTTTATGCCGGGTTTTGATCTTGTCTAGCCATCCCACAGAAGCTTTGAACTCATTTACTCCAATAGATTTCGCAACCTCCAAAGCCTTTTCCCTAATAATAGGCCCATTAATGGGAATTTTTTTATCACGTGCGCGACAAAACCACTCATACGTAACGTTGTCAATTTGAAGGAGCCTAACAGTTTTCGGGAATGATTTTTGAACCTGATCATTTCCGTGTTGCCAAAATTGTTTGAGCAGTTCATTTTTTTTCTTTAGGATGTCGCTTACCTGCGTCTTCCCGATTTTGAATTTTGCAGTGAGATTGTGAACACTATTGTTTTGTCGACCATACGCATTAATGAGTTCTACTTTATCTTTTAAAGTTAAATGTTTACGAGAAGACATTGTGCACTTCACACGACACTGAACAAAACTGAAAACTGAAACTGAAAAGACGAAAGGCCGACCATATCCCCCCCCCCCTGCACACACCGAATTCATCAGAAGTTTTACACGTGCCTTAAAATTCTTGAAAAAGGGTTTAGAACCGCGACGTAAACCTTGATAAAATTCAGAGAATCGGAAATAGAAAATAAACACACGATTGAGGAAATACGTGGAAGAAAAGTTCCTATAAAAAGGGCTGTAAGCTCGCCCGCTGTCCGTTATGGGGAGATCAAATTAAGTGCTAATCTAAACGAAACAGTGCAGATTGCCTGTCTGCGTCCGTTACAGAGAATGTCCGCTAGACAGAAGCTGAAAACACATTAAAACCAATAGAGGTGAGTTGGGAAATTTGAAAATGTCCGTTGTAGAGAGATGTCCGTTAACAAGAGGTGTCCGTTAGGAGAAGTTTCACTGTATTAAACTTCAACTGCCATTTCTCAGCTCAACTGCCTAATTTTTTTAGATCTTGTTACATAGCTTACTTTGATTACTGTCATTAACCATCCTATCAACCATCATATCATCTGCAAACCGACACATTAAGCCTGATATACCTTAATCAATATCATTAATAAAGACAGAACAATGAGCCCAGTGCTGAACCCTTCAGGGTTTCTACTAATAGCAGTATTCCATGAAGAGCAGTGTCCATTAATAACCCTTCTCTCTCTTCTGCCACTCAACCATCCCTTTTTCCAGCTTAATCCAACAGTATTAAAAGCTTTCTAGAAATCCAAGTACTGCATATGATGCAAAAATTATTTTTTACATCGAGTTCCTTTGTTACTGCATCATACACAAACTTTGTCCAATCAATCTAATCAGACTGTTCACACAAGATCGCCCTTTAACAAATTTATGCTGTGACTGCAGCAAAACTGCATTCCTGTCTAGATGGTCCTGCATTACTTCTTTAACCACAGAGACGCAATTATTTTCCCAGAACCAGAAGTTAAGCTAATATGTCTGCAATTACTCATGTCACTTTTCTCTTCCTTTTTGTATTGGGAATAAATTCTCATGACACCAGTCCATATGAATTCCCCTGAATCTAAAGATGATCTCATAATTATGGCTAAGGGTTTGCTTGCCTCCTTTGCTGCCATCTCTTAATATAATTGGGTACAGCCCATTTATCCCAGGCACCATTTTTATGTTAAGTCACAACAATTTCTCTTCCACTTTCCTCTCTGTTATTACAAAATCATTTAGCATCCTGTTAGATCTGATGAACTTCTAGCATTCCCCTTACCCCAGGGGCTCACATCTGGAGTGCATGGGCTTGGCACACTCAGGGTCCTCAGCTGGATATTATCATTCTTCTCTTTCTTGGTGATTCCTTTCTACTTCTCTCTCTCTCTCTCTCAGGGTAACTCAGGTTTTGGCTGGTGCAGCATAAGCCTCAGGCTTCCTTGCACCATATGGCTAATAATAATTATTATTAGCCATATGGCTTATTATAATTATAATAATAATAAAGAACACCATGTGTGAATTTAGATGTGAAAAACCCATTCAATTGGTCAGGAACCTGAGCAGAATCATCAACAGGTAAATCACTAACATCTGGTGGACCAATGTGATTCAACGTCTACCTTCTATTGTTAATATAAGTAAAGCAGTCTTTGTTGCTTTTCTTCGCTTTAGCTTGCTTACCTCTTTTGTGACTTGATTACAGACTAGTTTATATCTACACTAGGCTTTCATATCATCTGATAATTTATTTCCATCCGATACATTTTTACTGCTGACATCAATTTTGGTCTCAGCATGAAATGATATTTCATAGTTGGTACAAAAAGCCTAGTAGTTTATACAATTACTTCCTTGAATGTTTCCCATTCAAGGAAGGTTCCATAGTATAGAATTGAAAAACTGCCTCAGACCATCCTTATAAAAGCAAAAGCCCTTACCCTTTTTTGTTGTTGTTGTTGTTGTTGTTGTTAGCGCATCGGCTTCTGTGGGCATATTGCACCTCCCAAGGTTTTTGCATTTTCTACTCTGATCCAAGCCCGAGGTGGGATTCGAACAGACGACCTTTGGGTTGCCAGTCAGGCACTTTCCCCACCTGGCTAGCCCGGTTGTCAACCCCCCCTTTACCCTTGACAGTAGTTATGTTTTTAAGTGTATCCTACATTGGTACACTACAATCACTGCCACCCAGAGTATCATTTATCTGCAGATTCTTAATGCATGAAGAATCACTGCTGATAATCAGATCAACGATATTGCTTTCTCTTTTTTGACTTTCTAACATGCTGCTATAAAAAATGAAATTCCAATAAATATACAAAAGTCTTGCTAGTGTGCGAGTGACAACCCACAAATTCCAGTCAATATCCGGAAAGTTAAAATTCCCCATTATAAGACATTCTGATTTACTGGCCCACTATTTGTTGTTTGTTATTTGGTTTTTAGGAGCATTAGCAACTAAGGCCATATTGCTCAGGGGATATGCGATGCTCATTCCCTGACCTTTCCACATCCTCCGTATTTGGTGGTCACGGGCTCGAACCCCGGTCTAATCAAGAAGCGTGTACTACGCATTGCTGCTCCTACCCACCTGGCTACGGAGGCACCTGGCCCACTATTTTTCTGTATAGTTATTTGTTATACACATTAAAGTCATTAGGCCTATAACACACTCCAACTGTCATTGTTTTTTTACTGCTTATAGTAGTTGTAGTAGTAATAATGGAAGCATGTGATGCAAGAAGGAATATATATGAGATTATGTAGCATCAGCCAAAAAAAAAAATAAAAAAAAAAACAATTTCACACATCCATTTCCTCGAAAAGTTTGTCCAGAGTGAATTTATTTAAGCTATCAACCTTCCACAATGACAGATGGAAGTTTATTGCAGTAATTAGCCACCCGCTGGCTAAAGGCAAATTTCTGCACATCTAATCTACAACTGTCTTTCCTAAATTTGAATTTATGCCATCTCAGGTTCATAATCTGAGCAAGAGGAAGAATCCCATCAGAATTCTGTGGGCTCAACCCATTCAAGGCCTTATACACCTCAATCAGATCATCTCACAGGTGCCTAGTCTCCAGCCACTGCAATTTGCAGAACTTAAGCCTTTCTTGAAAGAGGACCCCTTTGTTCCCCTCACCAATCTTTTTGCACTTCTCTATACATGCTCAAGCAACTCTACATCCTTCCTAAAATGAGGTCTCCAGACCTGTACGCACTTCTCAAGCCGAAGCCTGACTACTGCCTTATACAAAGGGATAATAAGCAAACTGAATGTTGAAGTGTGCTGGTCAGATGATAAGGTGCTCCATGATTCAGTAGTATTTCTTTCAGAAGCAATAGTAGTAATATCAAATTTTTCATATTGATGTACTCACCACGCCAAGCTGAACAGGAAGGTGAACATTTCATCGCTGTATAAACATCAGGTAATTATGTATTTTACAGTTTAACTTTAATATTCTAATACAAAGTTGAGAACGGACTGCAACCAAGGTAGCCACACCCACTTAGCCTCATGATGGATTAACGCAGTCAGGACAAACAGGTGTTCAATGCCTCCGGCATCTCCAGAGATACAGTACTTTCACCCTCAGTGACAAATGAAACTAGGTCATGACCTTTGTGTAAACCTACTGAGTATCTTACACTGAAATAATCTTTCTGCAACTGTACTGTCTGATTGTGAAAATATCATTTTAAGAAAATTCTAGGATGCTACCCACTCACGCTAAACAAATCAGCCAGAGCTGTTTTCGAAAAGTCATACACACACAGTGGTGTGCAATGTTCCCTGCGTATGGGTCCTTTGCGAAATATTTAGCAAAGTAAAAGCCTCAAAGCTGACTAGGGCCCAGTGTGCATGAGGATAGAATAAGAAACGTGGCCATTTGGGAGAAAGCGAAAGAAGTACAATTACAAGAAAAGATTAAGAGGATAACAGACTGCCAAAAAGGCAGTCTTAGAAATGAAAATGGAAGGTAAAAGACCACAAGAGGAAGGCTCAGAAGATGGCAACAAGAGGCAAAGAGCAATATGGAGAGAAGATGTGTTACTGGGGAGGAGACAAAGAGAGAGGAATGGTGGGAAAATAGAGCTAAATGGAGACACAAGATTGGTGTTCTTGTTGACCTGGCAAGAAGCTGGAATTTTTTTTTTTTTTTTTTGTTATTTAGGAGCATTAGCAACTAAGGCCATATTGCTCCGGGGATATGAGGTGGTCATTCCCTGACCTTTCCGCATCCTCCGTATTTGGTGGTCACGGGCTCGAACACCAGTCTAATCAAGAAGCGTTTGCTACGCACTGCTGCTCCTTCCAACTGGGCTACGGAGGGGCTAAGAAAAAGCTGGAATGACAATGGTTAAGTAAGTAAGCATATTTCAAGAATACTGTTAATTTTTCGCCAAGTCTGATATACACTGAGTGATCAGTGAATTATAACTGCCTACTTAATATTATGTAGGTCTTCCTTTTGCCCTCAGTACAGCAGCTATCCGACGTGGCATTGATTCAACAAGATGTGGTAAGAGTTCAGGAGATATAGCCAACTATGCGGCAAGCAATGTAGGTATGGAGGTGATTGGTGTATCCAGATGTCTGATAGGCCTTTCCATAGTGTCTCACAACTGCTCTATGGGATTGATATCGGTGGAGTTTGGAGGCCAATCGATATGCTGGAAGTCAGAACTGTGTTCCTGAAACCAGTCCTGCAAATCAAGTGCCCGATGGATCCACGCACTGTCATCTTGGAAGACACTAGCTTTAGCATTACAATAGCAAAGGCACATGACGCAAGAAAGCAAGCTTATATAGAATCAGCCAAAAAAAACCCCCTTATTTCTCATGCCCCATACAACTGCCTCCACCGACATGCAGTTTTGATAACATACATGATGGTTCAAGAGCCTCATGCTGTTGATGCCAAATCCATACATGACCATCCACAGTGTGGAGTAAATAACATGACTCATCTGACAAGCACACCTTCTTCCACAGAGGTATATTGCTAAAAAAAAATAGTACCGGAATGCTCGTTCTCCAGAAGACTGTATGATAATGCCACATCGACTGTACAGTAACTGAATCAGACTTCGCACTTACGGTTCATAGAACAACTGGTTCTAGCGTTCAGCTCATGGCGAATCAAAATGCAGCATTCACAAGCATCACAGTACATCTCATTCGTTGGATCTCTTTTACTTAACACATTGTACTTTAGTAAGAAACGTTCAAGTTTCATTGTGAAACTTATATTTTTGTTTTGAAATAAATTTTTAAAGAAATCCATTAATTTTAAAGATAACTATTAACATATATTTTTAGTAGCAATGGGTAAAATAGATATTTTTTCCTCTCCTTTGATTATGTCATTGTTTCATAATATTAGGTGTATAAATTTAATGATTTTTCATTATGACATTTAGAAAAAAGTATTGGAACGTTGTTCCGGTGCATTCCAGCCCAAATACACCACTGTTCTTCCAGTCTTCTAATGTCCAACTTGCATGCTCTCTGCACCAGGCGAGTCTTTTACGCTGATGAACCTCGGTCAGGAGAGGATGATGTAGGGGTTGTCTGCTGGTATAACCCATGCATGCAACGCATGGTCATGCCAGATATTGTTCTGGGTAGGCCCATGTTGTATTGGGTAGTCAACTTTTCAACATTGTATAAATTTTTGACTCGTACAGGCCTGTTAGCCTGTACAAGTTGTCGGACCCCACGCTCACCTCTAATATCAACCTTTTGCTGACCTTTGCAGTTTTGCCATCAGGTCATTCATTGACAATTTTGATGCCAGTCCTGGTACACTTTAACAACGGCAGTTCTCGAACACCCCACCAGTTCAGCCGTTTGGGAAATTGAGGCACCAGACCGTCGAGCACCCACAATCTGTCCTTTATCAAATTCCAATAAATCCTTTCTTTTACCCATCATGCTTGGAATTTTACTATCTACTGAAACCTTATTTATGCTATGCAGGTTGACTAACTCCGCACTCTTGTACCTCACGTGGGCAAAGGTTTGCATTCAGTTTTCATAAAGTTGGTCATAATTCAGTGATCACTCAGTGAATGTTTCTCACTATGGTAAAAATAATAGTGTCCAAGATGGATGCTTAGGCATGGATCTTACCTTGTTGCATAATTCAGGATTAGTTTTTGACAACTGACATATAGTGAAGTATTATTGGATTATGCACATAAACTAGTTAATGGAGACATTCTGAAAGCAACTAAGGGTATGTCTATGCCCCTGTGATGAACCAGATCCACCCATCTAAGGGCATTTGGTTTTGCCAAGTTAAAAACTGGAGCCCGATAATCCAGCAGTGCCTTGACCAGTGCCCTGTATAACTCTCCCAAAATTACGAATCATAAAAACTCTCCCATCAACCGGTGCAATACCACCACTTTGCTTATTGGAGGCTTGAAATGGTGGAATCCATGTTTAGTCTGCAGAGCAAAGTTCCAGTCAACCCTTCCCCATCTCTTCCATCATGCAGTATGACTGATGACTTTTGAGGTTATGATGAACATCATGGCAAGATCCAATCTTCCTTACATTTCAAGGGTACAGCTCTAAAACGGTGTTTGCAGGCTGCCCAATAGTTAGTACACCAGACCAAACCTATTGGTAACTCTTTAGGATGCTTCCGGATCAGCTAGTATATAATCTTGCTACCTCTACTTATACTTCTGTAGTGTACTACCTGTATGTAGATACTGTTGCCAATTTTTCACCTAGTACATCAACAAAATAAAGTACAATATACAAAATTTTGTACAATATACAAAATAAGTCAGCAATTTCCTGTCCTTTCCAATATATTCCTGTCTTTTCCAATAATACATTCCAATGTACTACTGCAGGATTCTTGTTTCAGTTTAAACCATTCATTCTCCAGATTTTATTCCATATTAAAAAGACATGTGCATCTGTGTTAACTGTTGAAATGTAGTACAGCAATACCACACTTAGCACTGCTTCAAACAGCATGGGTTTCACTATAACACAGTTCTAGCATTAGCATTAGCAGGGGCATTTGGTGCAAGAAAGCAAGCTTATGCAGCATCAGCCAAAAAAAAAAAATAATAATAAATAACCACTTCCACTTCACCGCTCTGTTCGTTCGAAATACCTGTCCAGCTGAGCCTTAAACTTATTTAGGCTATCAACTTCCACGACAAGGGATGGAAGTCTGTTCCACCAACCAACCACCCGCTGGCTAAAGGCAAATTTCCGCATGTCTATCCTACATCTGTGTTTCCTCAATTTGAATTTATGCCCTCTCAGGTGATTATTCTGAGCAAGAGGAAGAATCCCATCAGCATTGAGCATGCTCAAACCATTCAAAGCTTTATACACCGCTATCAGATCACATCGCTGGTGCCTAGTCTCCAGACACTGTAATTTGCAAAACTTAAGCCTTTCTTCGTAAGAGCACCCCTTTGTTCCATTCACTAATCTTGTTGCCCTTCTCTGTACTCGTTCCAGCAGCTCTACATCCTTCTTGAAATGAGGCCTCCAGGCCTGTATACAGTACTCCAGGTGTGGCCTGACCATTGCCTTATACAAGGGAATAATCACCTCCTTATCCCTGCTAGAAAAATTCCTATATATCATCGACAATACACCATGAGCTACTCTTGCAGCCCGCCTACACTGCTCAGAAAACTTCATATCTGCCTGCACAACCACCCCCAGGTCCCTTTCATTCTCTACCACTGTCACTGTAGTACCACAGAGTTGATACATTGCTCTGGGGTTGCTGTTTCCCATATGTAGTACTTTACATTTATCAAGGTTAACCCTTCATTTGCCACCTCACAGCCCATCTGCTCAACTTTTCCAGATCCTGTTGCAGCAGCATAGTGTCAGTAGTGTCCTTGACAACACTGCCAACCTTTCTATCGTCTGCAAACTTGGACATTAAGCTTGATATACCATCTTCGTTATTTGTTATTTGGTTTTTAGGAGCATTAGCAACTAAGGCCATATTGCTCCGGGATATGCGGTGGTCATTCCCTGACCTTTCCGCATCCTCCGTATTTGGTGGTGACGGGCTCGAACCCCGGTCTAATCAAGAAGCGTGTGCTACGCACTGCTGCTCCTTCCCACCTGGCTACGGAGGCGCCTATACCATCTTCAATATCATTTATAAATATAGAAAACAATAATGGACCCAATACTGAACCCTGAGGGACTCCACTAATAACATTAGTCCACAAAGAGCAGTGTCCATTGATTACCACTCTCTGTCTTCTCCCCCTCAACCACCCCTTTATCCATAGCAGCAATTTGCCTCCAATGCAACACTGCTCCAATTTGTGCAGCAGTCTTCCATGTGCAACAGTATCAAAAGCCTTTCTAAGATCCAAGTATATAATATCAAAGTTATTCCCTGCATCCAGTTCTTTTGTGACTGCATCATGGTATCCAATCAAACTGGTCAGGCCAGACTTCCCCTTAACAAAACCATGCTGTGTCCGAGCTATAACTGAAGTCTTGTCTAGATGATCCTGCAGTGCTTCTTCAACCAGTGACTCTATTTATTTTTTGGGAACAGAAGTTAAACTCACAGGTCTATAATTAGTTGTGTCAGCCTTTGATCCTCCTTTGTGAATTGGGGTCACATTTGCACATCTCCAGTCCATGGGTACCACCCCCGAGTCCAAGGAAGCTCTCATAATTATGGCTAGGGGTTTGCTTACTTCCTTTGCTGCCTCCTTTAATATAACTGGATAGATCCCATCCACCCCAGGTGCTTTTATTGTGTTTATCTTCAACAATTTCTCCTCCACTTTACTCTCAGTTGTTACAAGATTCTCTAGCTTACTGCCAGAATTGAATACACCTCTGGCATTCCCCTCGCTGAATAACTCCTCATGGGTGAATGTCGATGGAAAATATTCATTTAGTTTGTTAGCTATCTGAGCAGGATCATCAACAGTTGACCCATCGATATCAAGTGGACCAATCTGATTCATCCCCTTCCTTCTAGAGTTTACATAAGTAAAGAACTTTTTGCTGTTTTTCTTTGCATCCATTGCCAAAGATTTCTCGTAATCTGCCTTTGCCTGCCTAACCTCCTTTGTAACTTGGTTACAGATCAACTTGAATCTATCATAGGCTTCTGTGTCACATGTTAATTTGTATGTATCCCATGCATTTTTCTTCTCTGCCATATGTCTCATTAGTTCATCTGACATCCATTTAGGCCTAAACCTTGAACAATATTTCTTAGTTGGTATGTAAAGCCTAGTAGCTTCCAAGATAAGTTCTTTGAATGCTTCCCATTTTGAGTTTGCTGTTGGTAACATCATAATTTGGTCCCACTGTAGAATTTAAATACTGTCTCAGTCCATCGTTGTCGCCTTTATGAAAGCAATAACCCTTCCCTTTACCCCTAATGATAGTTACCTCTTTGAGTAAATCCCACTTCAGCACTCTGTGATCACTGCCACCTAGTGGTTCATTTATCTTCAGATTCTTAATGCATGAAGAATCACTACTGATAGTCAAATCAAGAGTATTACTCCCTCTAGTTGCCTCCCAAACAAGCTGATGTAGAAAACAATCATCCATTAAATCCACAAAAGCCTTGCTAGTGTGTGAGTGACCAGCCCCGAAATTCCAGTCAATATCTGGGAAATTAAAATCCCCCATTATAAGACTCTCTGATTTCCTGGCCCACTCTATTTCCCTGTAGTTTCTTATTACACTCATCAGAGTCATTAGGCCTATAGCACACTCCTACTCTCAATTTTGATCTCCCAATGCTTATGTCACACCAAACTGACTCGACACTGCACCGTCCAGCGATGTCGACTGGCTTCACTTCCTTGGATTTCATGTATTTCTTAACTAATAGCATGACCCCTCCTCCCTTCCTATCCTGTCTATCCTTTCTGTACACATTGTACTCCCCAAATTCCAGTTCTGTATTCCTTATATCTGTGTGACACCACGTCTCTGATATCCCAACAATATCTGCCTTTGATGTTTTGAGCAATACCTCAAATTCATCAAATTTATTTACTAAACTCCTAGCATTGGTGTACATGCAAGTATACATGCACCTGTTCTTTTTCTCAGCTACCCTAACACAACCCATGTGTTTACTTGTACCCCAATGATTCCCAGCAGTCTATGAAATATCCTGCATCTTATTTTCCAGGCTGCTGCTCATTCCAATAGAAGCAGTGCAAGAATCACTTTCACTTCTGCCTGTGGCTACTGTTAATCTAATTCAGAAGAACAGTGCCCATGGAAGTATCTGTAGAAAAGGCATGCAGCAGAAACAGTATGTCTATGAGACAGTGAGTGGAGTGACTCTGTTAGAGAGGAGTCATTAATAAACCTAACTGGCCTCTTCTGAATGGAATCTAGAAGCCTTAGAAAGGTTTTGGCAGCAATGCACCAGATATGAGAACAATATTCCATGGTAGAGTGGATTCGCAATTTGTACAGAGTGAACAGCTGTTTGAAAGAAAAGTAACACAGAGAGCGAAAGAGAAAACCAAGTTTTTTAGATGCAGAGGAAGCAATATTTGTAATGTGCTTGTACCAAGGGAGATTAGAAGTCAGGGTCATCTCCAAAAGAGATATACTGTCTTGCCTAGAAATCGGAGTGTCACCAAAGATAAGAATAGGAGCAGAAGAATCCTTTTTGCGATATAAGACAAGGCTGAGTTTTAGAAGGATTGAAGCTAGCTAGTATATAATCTTGCTACCTCTACTCTAGCAGATAGTGACTGGAGGGAGTCCGAGTAGTGTGTATGCGGGGAGCATTGTCGAGGCCACGTTATGTCAAGGATCTGGGTATATTCTTACCATGTGTACGCCATATCCAAAAATTTCATTACTTCATATAGCATGTCCCACCAACTTTTTCTTACTATTGAATACACCATGAATTGTCAAACTAATAGAGCAAGCTTATCTGCAAAAAGATCTAAACCTCCCAAGCACTTGCTAATTCATTTTACAAATATACATGGTCTCAATTTGAATCTCAACGATGTCCATTTCCACTTGCAGTCTGCCAAACCCCATGTACTTTTTCTGACAGAATCTCAGTTATCGGTTGATTCAACTACTGCTCATCTCAGATTCCCAAATTATTCGCTGTATGATTCCTTTCGCCTCAAAGGTGGTACTTGTGCATATGTCCGTTCTGATATTCCCTGTCAGAGACTTGGCAATTTGGAATCTCCTCTCTTTGATCTTCTCGGGCTTAAAATCTCTCTACCTCATTGTGTCAAATTCATCTGTTGTCTCTACTGTTCTCACAACTCCATTAATCACTTGGAGCTCTTTGCAATTTGACTTTCTCCAGTCCATCTTTCCTAAAATTGAGGTCATTTTCCTTCGTGATTTTAATGTTCACAACTCCAGCTGGCTTCCATTTTCTAGTCACATCAACCCAACTGGTCGTGATGCTGAGGCTTTTGCAATTACTAATGATCTTGCACAGATTGTTCATTTACCTACAAGAATACCGGACAATCCTAATCATACAGCCAATATGCTTGATCTTTTTCTCACAAACAACCCTTCTAAGTACGCGGTTGAAGTGAGAGGTCCTTTAGGCACTTCAGATCACAACTTGGTGATTGTCTCTTCTCCAATGGAACCTTTATCTCATGGCTATTCCCAACCTCGTGTTGTTTGGCATTACAAGAATGCAAAATGGGATGACCTGCGAGACTTCTTTTCTTTGGTAGGATTACTGTTTCAAAACTTCTGATGTCAACGTTTGCTCAGATCTTGTCAGTGAAGTTATTCTTGAAGGAATGGAATCCTTTATCCCACACTCCACTTTCAAATCTCGTCCTTTATCTAAACCTTGGTTTTCCAATAAATATGCTAAGGCTGTTCAAGAGAAGAATGTTGCATATCATAACTGGCTTGTTTCCAATTCTCCAGTTTCATTTTCTGTACACCAAAGCTCGCAACAATTGTAAAGCAGTTATTAATCAATCAAAACTAGAGTTTGAACAGGCTAAGAGTAAAAAACTTTATTCTTGCCATAATGGTAGCCGAGCATTCTGGTCTCTTACCAAAGCTATTGACCGCAACTTTTGCCCATCTCTGCTCTCACCTCTGTCCAAACCAGATGGTTCTGGTGTCACTTCAGCCAAGGATAAAGCTGACCTACTAGCATCCCATTTTTCTTCCAACTCAAGTACTAATGATCTTGGTAAAACAATTCCCAACATGCTCCATTCAATGCTCTCTGTCGTTCCGTCAAAAGGATGTCAGAAGGATTTTGACGAATCTTGATGCTAAGAAAGCTCCAGGTCCCGATGGTATTTCTGCACTTGTTCTCAAAATCTGTGCTCCTGAACTTACTCCTAATCTTTGCCGCCTTTTTTCACTTTCTTATTCCAAAGGTGTTTTTCCTTCTGCTTGGAAATTTGCTCATATCCAGCCAGTTCCTAAAAAGGGTGACAAATCCCTCCCATCCAATTATCGTCCCATTGCAATTACTTCTACTCTTTCTAAAGTAATCGAGAAATCAATCAACCGCCAACTCTTAAACTACCTTTTTTTTTTTTTTTTTTTTTTTTTGGTAGTTGTAGGCGCATAGGCTTCTGTGGCCATAATGCACCACATAAGGTTTTTTCTTTTGCAGTACTTTGATCCAAGTCCGAGGCGGGAATCGAACCCACGACCATTGGGTTGCCAGGCAGGCACTTTACCCACCCATCTATCCGGTCGGCTTAAACTACCTAGAAACATTCCGTCTGATCAACGATCGCCAGTATGGATTCCGTCAGTGTCAATCCACTGGTGATATTCTGGCTTTTATTACCCATTTATGGACTAATTCAATGGAAAGGTTCGATGAAACACAAGTAGTTGCTCTTGACATCTCAAAGGCTTTCGATCGTGTTTGGCATAAAGGTCTTCTAAACAAGCTTCCATCTTATGGTTTGCCAACTGTTTTTAGTAATTGGTTATCCAGTTTTCTCTCTGATCACTCACTGAGGGTGATGGTAGATGGCTCTCTGTCTTCTAACTTTTCCACTAATGCCGGTGATCCCCAAGGTTCAGTTCTTTCCCCCACTCTTTTCCTCTTGTATATTAATGACCTTCTTTCATTGACTGGAAATCCTATCCATAGTTTTGCCGATGATAGCACTTTGCATTCCACTTTCCATTTTGAGAAACCTTGTCCTGCTCAATCAGCTACAACTTCTCGAAAATCTGCTACCAATTCCTTAAATGCCAATCTTCAGGTAATTCTTCAGTGGGGGAAAGACAACTTAGTTGATTTCAACCCTTCTAAAACTCAGTCTTGTCTTATATCTCGCAAAAAGGATTCTTCTGCTCCTATGCTTATCTTTAGTGACACTCCGATTTCTAGGCAAAATGATATATCTCTTTTGGGGATTACCCTGACTTCTAATGTCTCTTGGCACAAGCACATTACAAATATTGCTTCCTCTGCATCTAAAAAAACTTGGTTTTTCTCTTTCGCTCTCGGCGTTACTTTTCTTCCAAACAGCTGCTCACTCAGTATAAATCGCAAATCCGCCCTGCCATTGAATATTGTTCCCACATCTGGTGTGGTGCCCCCAAAACCTCTCTCAGGCTTCTTGATTCCATTCAGAAGAGGGCAGTTAGGTTAATTAATGATTCATCTTTAACAAAGTCTCTCCACTCGCTGTCTCATAGATACTTCCATGGGCACTGTTCTTCTGAATTGGCTTCTGTAATTCCCGCTCTCTCTTTCAAAACAGTCCGAACACGTGCCGCCACCAGCCAACGTCCATTTACTCTCCAACTCCAAACTCACAGAACCAACTTTTCATCTTCCTCGTTTATTCATTCAACTGCCATTTTCTGGAACAACCTTCCTTCATACGTATTTCCTGATAATTACAGTCTACAGAAGTTCAAGTCCAATGTCAACAAATATCTTCTTTCATCTTCTCAAACTCCAACCCAAGCACGGTACTAAATACTATAGGTTCTAATACCACTGGAGATCAGCATTTAAGGAATTGGTAGTGGATATTCGAGAAGTTGAAGCTGATGAGCAGGGCAAGGTTTTTCAAAATGGAAAGTGGAATGCAAAGTGCTATCACCTGGGGAAAACTATGGATAGGATTTCCAGTCAATGGAAGAAAGTCATTAATATACAAGAGGAAAAGAACTGAACCTTGGGGGGACACCGGAATTAGTGGAGAAGTTAGAAGACAGAGAGCCATCTACCATCACCCTCAGTGACAGATCAGAGAGAAAACTGGATAATCAATTACAAAAAACAGTTGGCAAACCATAAGATGGAAGTTTGTTTAGAAGACCTTTATGGCCAACACGATTGAAAGTCTTTCAGATGTGAAGAGCAACTGCTTGTGTTTCACCTAACTTTTCCACTGAATTTGTCCATAAATGGGTAACAAAGCCAGAATTAACATCAGTACCTCCAGCTTTCTTAGCATCAAGGTTCGTAAAAATCCTTCTGACATCCTTTTGATGGAAGACCACAGGAGGCATTGAATGGAGCATGCTAGGAATGGTGGGAGATGTTTTACCAAGATCATTAATACATGAGTGGGAGGCTAGCAAGTCAGCTTTATCCTTGTGGCAAAAGTTTTGGCCGATAACTTGGGCAAGAGACCAGAATGCTCGGCTACAATTAGGGCAGGAAGAAAGTTTTCTACTGTTTGCTCAGATCGTGTCAGTGAAATTATTCTTGTTGGAATGGAATTCTTTATTCCACACTCCACTTTAAAATCCTTTATTTTCCAATAAATGTGCTAAGGCTGTTCAAGAGAAGATGTTAAATATCGTAAATGGCTTGTTTCCAACTCTTCAGTTTCATTATCTGCCTACACCAAGGCACGCAACAATTGTAAAGCAGCTATTAATCAGTCCAAACTAGATTTTGAAGAGGCTAACAGTAGAAAACTTTTTTCCTGCCCTAATCAGCTACCATTACTTTTACTTCTATTCTTCCTAAAGTAAGGGAGAAATCAATTAACCACCAACTCTTAAACTATCTAGAAACCTTCTGTCTGATTAACGATCACCAGTATGGATTCCATCAGTGTCAATCCACTAGTGATATTCTGACTTTGTTACCCATTTATGGACAAATTCATGGAAAAGTTCGGTGAGACACCGGCAGTTGCTCTTGACATCTCGAAGGCTTTCGATTGAGTTTGGCATAAAGGTCTTCTAAACAGGCTTCCATCTTATGGCTTTCCAACTGTTTTTTGTAATTTGTTATCCAGTTTTCTCTCTGACCGCTCACTGAGGGTGATGGTAGATGGCTCTCTGTTTTCTAACTTGTCAACTAATGGTGGTGTCCCGCAAGGTTCAGTTCTTTGCCCCCATTCTTTTCCTCTTGTATATTAATGACCTTCTTCGATTGAATGGAAATATCCTATCCATAGCACATTGCATTCCACTTTCCAGTTTGAGAAACCTCCCCCCCCCTGCTTAATCAGCTTCAACTTCTCGAATATCCATTACCAATTCCTTAAATGCCAATCTCCAGGTAATTCTCCGGTTGTGCAATCTGTTTAAAATCTGTTTCAATCTGTTTAAAACTCAGTCCTGTCTTATATCTCGCAAAAAAGGATCCTTCTACTCCTATGCTTATCTTTGGTGACACCCCAATTTCTTGGCAAGATGATATATCTCTTTCGGGTATTAAAGAAATAAATCTTTCTCATTTATTCATTCAACTGCCGTTTTTCTGGAACAACCTTCCTTCTTATATATTTCCTGAAAATTGCAGTATACAGAATTTCAAGTCTAATGTCAACAAATATATTCTTTCATCTTCTCAACCTCCAACCAATACATGGTACTAAATACTGTAAGTTCTAATACTTCTCATGTTTGGAGTTTTTATAAAAAAAAAAAAAAAACACTAAGATATTATCTTAACTTTCTGAAGTTGAAATGTCAGCAGATTTTGAAACTGCATCAAAGCCTTCACTGTGAAGAAAATGTTCCAAAATATAATGGCTATAATTAAAAAAAAAAAAAAAAAGAGAGAAAATGAAAAAAGCTGTATGTGTTATATCACCACCCTCCAAAAAAACACCAGTGCTATTTACAGGCAATTGGTAAAGAACTTTATGTGGAAATTATAAAGATAGGTTGTCTGTTCATGCAACGATGGCCAGCTTGTAGCTTTTGGATGGTAATTGCGGTTTGGAATTATTATCCTGCTTTATGCTAACATTTTCAATCAGAAGTTAAATATTCAGGATTATTAAACAGGCTTTTAAATCTGGAATTTCTTAACGATTACCACTAATGTTCGATATCCTGCAAGAGCTCTCTTGCTTTTCAGAAGCTTTACAAAATCAAATTAAACCCCGGGGGTTCACATCTGGTGAGTATGGGCTTGGCACAACCCAGGGTCCTGAGCTGGATATCATCATTCTTCTCTTTCTTGGTGATTCCCTTCTACTTTTGACTTTCTCTCTCTCTCTCAGGGCTACTCGGGAACTTTTTTTTTTCCTGGTGTAGCATAAGCCTCAGGCTTCCTTGCATCATATGGATAATAATTATAATAATAAGTCACCACTATAGTAAAAGCAGATAAATTAATTCTTCAAACTATCAATGCTATTGCTCATTTGGTTAATTCTTGGCAGAGTTGTCAAGGACATTTCTGACACTATGCTGCTGCAACAGGATCTGGAAAGGTTGAGGAGATGGGCTGAGAGGTGGCAAATGAAGTTTAACATTGACAAATGTAAAGTACTATATATGGGAAAGAGCAACCCCAGAGCAATGTATCAACTCTGTGGTACTACACTGACAGTGGCAGAGATTTGATTGATTTTGATTGATTTGGTAGTTATTGGCGCATCGGCTTCTGTGGCCATATTGCACCTCCCAAGGTTTTTGCAGTACTTTGATCCAAGCCCGAGGCGGGAATCGAACCCGCGACCTTTGGGTTGCCAGGCAGGTACTTTACCCACTCGGCTAGCCCGGTCGGCGACAGTGGCAGAGAATGAAAAGGACCTGGGGGTAATTGGGCAGGCAGATATGAAGTTTTCTGAGCAGTGCAGACGGTCTGCAAGAGTAGCTCATGGTGTCTTGTCAATGATATACAGAAATTTTTCTAGCAGGGATAAGGAGGTGATTATTACCTCGTATAAGGCAATGGTCAGGCCATTGTTAAAATATTCCATTGTTAAAATATTCAGTACTGTATACAGGTCTGTAGGCCTCATTTCAAGAAGGATGTAGAGCTGCTGGAATGAGTACAGAGAAGGGCAACAAGGTTAGTGAATGGAATAAAGGGGTACTCTTACGAAGAAAGGCTTAAGTTTTGCAAATTACAGTGTCTGGAGACTAGGCACCAGTGACGTGATCTGATAGAGGTGTATAAAGCCTTAAATGGTTTGAGCATGCTCAATGCTGATGGGATTCTTCCTCTTGCTCAGAATAATCGCCTGAGAGGGCATAAATTCAAATTGAGGAAAGACAGAGGTAGGATAGACGTGCGGAAATTTGCCTTTAGCCAGCGGGTAGTTGGTTGGTGGAACAGACTTCCATACCTTGTTGTGGAAGTTGATAGCCTAAATAAATTTAAGGCTTAGCTGGACAGGTATTTCAAACGAACAGAGGGGTGAAGTGGAAGTGGTTTTTTTTTTTTTTTTTTTTTTGGCTGATGCTCCATAAGCTTGCTTTCTTGCATCATATGCCTCTACTAATGCTAATGCTAATTCCGAAGGAAATTATGACACTAAAAGTGAGAGCATGTTAAAGTTGATGAAAGAATTTGAAGGAATCAAAATCGAAAGTAAGAACACATTTAAAAATTACCTCGTGACAAGTTATTAAACTGCACTGTTTTGCCCTTAAAGGATTGGTTACTAATGCAAAGGAGTAATTTTTAATTAAATAAAGAAAATAATGATATCATTGATGATGAGGAATTGAAAGAAATTTTAAACATATGCTACCCGTAAACATGAATATGGAAAAACTTTCGTCTCCATGGCAAGATGATGAAAAACAAATAAAAAATTTAAGTTTTCAAATACAACTAAGGAAATATAATGTATCCACTATATTTTCCCTAGTGTAAAAAAGAGAAGAATATTCAGTTTGTAAAACTGCAAGTCCATTGTTAAAATATTCACAGCTCACCATTGGATAGGGATAGAGTCATAAAGCGTGTTGTGTTTGTCAGAGATTTAGCCTTGCAAATATGATTAACTACTATGAGGTTCTCACATTGCAACCTGAAGTAAAGAATAACTTTAACATTATCTATTTCGATTTCAATAAAGAAATTTGTGCTGTGCCCAGCACAATCAAAATTATTTCTTGCCTCCTACTTTTTTTTTTTTTTTTGCCGCCTCCGTAGCCAGGTGGGCAGGAGCAGCAGTGCGTAGCACACACTTCTTGTTTAGACCGGGGTTCGAGCCCGTGAGCCACCAAATATGGAGGATGCAGAAAGGTCAGGGAATGACCACCGCATATCCCACGAGCAATATGGCCTTAGTTGTTAATGCTCCTAAAAAAAACCTACTTTTTAACAGCTTTACTGTAGAAATGTGGCATATTGATCAGGCTTGAATTCCCCTTTACATACATATGCTAGGATCTGTTGGCGATTCTAATCTTTCTGAAATCGTTCTGAATTGCATAGGTAACCACAGAGTTGATGGTCTTCTTACGACTGAAGTTTGTGCCTCCGTAGCCAGGTGGGAAGGAGCAGCAGTGCGTAGCACACGCTTCTTGATTAGACCGGGGTTCGAGCCCATCACCACCAAATACGGAAGATGCGGAAAGGTCAGGGAATGACCACCGCATATTCCCGGAGCAATATGGTCTTAGTTGCTAATGCTCTGAAAAACCAAATAATAACATAACATAACGACTGAAGTACAAGTCACTGACCTGTAGTTATCCAACTCCCCTTTAGTACTGCCTTTGACAATTGGAAAGACATTAAACTCTCCTATCCAAATGGTTCTTCCTTGTGTGTGTGACAACACTCTCATTAAAATTTCCAGTGGTTTGTACACTCACATGCAGTTTTTCTAATTATAACCGAATAGATATCATTCTCACCTGCGTTTAATCTCAATAGCTTAGAAACTTCTCAAAGAACAAATTTTTGGAAAACAATTCTCGGAGATAAGTATATTACTTGCTCTACAGCAATGTGACTCCTTAATATTCCTTCGAGATTCTAGGTTGCTTTCTACTGTAAATATTATCCAGAGATATTTGTTCGACAAATCACTTCCATTTCTGTGGCTCCAGGTGTCAAGTGTATTCATGACCAAATGTTTTTCCATGTGATTCAGATAGAGCTCTTTACTGGCAATTAAATTTCTGTTTTAGTTTCTTTTGTATTTATTCTTTAAGTTTTATTTTAAGTAGTTTTTAGAATTGAAAACTTACAATTTAGTGGACAGAAAGGAAACTCACCTTTCTTTTATTAGGTTATTTGTTACTAACCAAACTGACTTTATCAACTGCTTGGTCACCTAGTGGAACTACTACTCTCTCCCATTGACTGGGTCGGTAAACTGAGAGAATAAAGTTACTTTCCTGAGGATGATGAGGAGCAAAAATGGACTGTGACACTTTTTCTTCACCAGAGCTTAAGTGCTCATCACACTTTGATTTGACTCAATGGCAAGACAATTAGAAATGACTCAAGTAGAAAAGATGATAGAAAGTAATACTGCAAAGAGCCAGAGAATAGAAACAAACTTAAATCCAGTTCCACTATATCTGGTAAATTACTCCACAGAAAAACAGCACTTGAAGGAATAGGAGGAACACCAAATTCAGTGAAATATGTACAATCTGGAAACCTGTAAGTGGAGATGCAATATTCAGAGAATTTACAAACAACAAACTTTGGTCGAATCCCAGTTATGGTTAACCTCGATATACTTAATTCATCCAGAGAAGTAATCATTGAATGGGACTTAATAAATGCGATGGAAGATGAAATACATCAGAAATTAAATGAGACAAGGAATAACAGCCACCAAACACTTCTTTGTCAGGAGAGATGGGAATGTCGTACCAATTAGAAATTTTGACTTTTGTATATTCCACGACCCCCAAAATCCATAAAAGCTGGATAACTAATATGTCAAATCAGAACATATGTACTCATCCCAATCCACTACTGCAAGTGTCAGAAGTTCAGCCAGTCACAAATAGCATGTTGAGGATTTACCTACATGTGCAACTTGTGGTTCAAAGAAACACAACAGCAAAGAATGTACAACACAAAAGAGTCAAAGCATCTGAACTGCAAAGGGGATCACCCTGTTTGCTCTAGAACATGTGAATTATGGAAAAAAGGAAAAGCAATACAAAAATTCAAAGCTGAGAACAATGTATCCAAGAAAGCAGTTCCTGCAAAAAATACAAATAAGCAATCTTATGCCCAAGCTTACACAAAAATTCGCTCAACAAAAGTACAATGTGTTATCTCAGTTCCACCAGACAAATCCTTCTCTGGTCATTCAAGCATATTTCACAAGGAAAAGAAGTTAATACACCAATCTCGGTTCCATCTAAAACACCCATCACCCACAAACTAAAAACCACAAAGGACAGGTAACCTCAGAACACAATATACAGATGCACATCAAGAAAATAAAATAAAATAACTGAAGAATCAGTGCTAGAAATATTTTCCAAAGAAGAAGAGATGGAAACAGAAAAGCTTGTCTTTCCAAAAAAACAACAAAAACAGACAAACCAAAAATATCAACCTTCTGAAAGAAATCTGAAAACACTAGAAAAACTAAATATTTCTAAACTAAGTATTTAGAAAAACTAAATATTCAGTCTTTCCAAAAAACAACAAAAAGAGACAAACCAAAAACATCAGCCTTCAGAAAGAAATATGAAAACACTAGAAAAAGTAAATATTCAGTGGACTAATAGAATGAATTAGCATTAGCATTAGTAGAGGCATTTGATGCAAGAAAGCAAACTTATGCAGCATCAGCCAAAAAAAAAAAAAAAAAAAACCCACTTCCACTTCACCCCTCTGTTCGTTCAAAATACCTGTCCAGCTGAGCCTTAAACTTATTTAGGCTATCAACCTCCACTACAAGGGATGGAAGTCTGTTCCACCAACCAACCACCCGCTGGCTAAAGGCAAATTTCCGCACGTCTATCCTACATCGGTCTTTCCTCAATTTGAATTTATGCCCTCTCAGGTGATTATTCTGAGCTAGAGGAAGAATCCCATCAGCACTGAGCATGCTCAAACCATTCAAGGCTTTATACACCTCTATCAGATCACCTCGCTGGTGCCTAGTCTCCAGACACTGTAATTTGCAAAATTTAAGCCTTTCTTCGTAAGAGCACCCCCTTTGTTCCATTCACTAATCTTGTTGCCCTTCTCTGTACTCGTTCCAGCAGCTCTACATCCTTCTTGAAATGAGGCCTCCAGACCTGTATACAGTACTCTAGGTGTGGCCTGACCATTGCCTTATACAAGGGAATAATCACCTCCTTATCCCTGCTGGAAAAATTCCTGTATATCATTGACAATACTCCATGAGCTACTCTTGCAGCCCGTCAGCACTGCTCAGGGAACTTCATATCTGCCTGCACAACCACCCCAAGTCCCTTTCATTCTCTACCACTGTCAGTGTAGTACCACAGAGTTGATACGTTGCTCTGGGGTTGCTGTTTCCCATGTGTAGTACTTTACATTTGTCAATGTTAAACTTCATTTGCCACCTCTCAGCCCATCTGCTCAACCTTTCCAGATCCTGCTGCAGCAGCATAGTGTCAGTAGTGTCCTTGACAACACTGCCAACCTTTGTATCGTCTGCAAACTTGGACATTAAGCTTGATATACCATCATCAATATCATTTATAAATACAGAAAACAATAATGGACCCAACACTGAGCCCTGAGGGACTCCACTAATAACATTAGTCCACGATGAGCAGTGTCCATTGATTACCACTCTCTGTCTTCTCCCCCTCAACCACCCCTTTATCCATAGCAGCAATTTGCCTCCAATGTCACACTGCTCCAATTTGTGTAGCAGTCTTCCATGTGCAACAGTATCAAAAGCCTTTCTAAGATCCAAGTATATATTATCAAAGCTATTCCCTGCATCCAGTTCTTTTGTGACTGCATCATAGTATCCTGGTTTTGTTAAGGGGAAGTCTTGCCTGACCAATCAAATTGGTCAGGCAAGACTTCCCCTTAACAAAACCATGCTGTGTCCGAGCTATAACTGAAGTCTTGTCTAAATGATCCTGCAGTGCTTCTTTAACCAGTGCCTCCATTAATTTTCCTGGAACAGAAGTTAAGCTCACAGGTCTATAATTACTTGTGTCAGCCTTTGATCCTCCTTTGTGAATTGGGGTCACATTTGCACATTTCCAGTCTATGGGTACCTCCCCTGAGTCCAAGGAAGCTCTCATAATTATGGCTAAGGGTTTGCTTACTTCCTTTGCTGCCTCCTTTAATATAACTGGATAGATCCCATCCACCCTGGGTGCCTTTCTTGTGTTTATCTTCAACAGTTTCTCCTCCACTTTACTCCCAGTTATTTCAAGATTCTGTAGCTTACTGCTAGAGTTGAATACGCCTCTGGCATTCCCCTTGCTGAATAACTCCTCATGTGTGAATGTCGATGCAAAATATTCATTTAGTTTGTTAGCTACCTGAGCAGGATCATCAACAGTTGACCCATCAATATCAAGTGGACTAATCTGATTCATCCCCTTCCTTCTAGAGTTTACATAAGTAAAGAACTCTTTGCTGTTTTTCTTTGCATCCCTTGCCAAGGATTTCTCGTAATCTGCCTTCGCCTGCCTAACCTCCTTTGTAACTTGGTTGCATATCAACTTGTATCTATCATAGGCTTCTGTGTCATGTGTTAATTTGTAAGTATCCCATGCATTTTTCTTCTCTGCCATATGCCTCATTAGTTAATTGTGGAGTTTACAAATTAATATTGACAACATCTTCTGTCTCGTTATGCAGTCTATGCCAATATGCTTATGCCTTCAAGAAATATACTTCCAACCAAATGACTTCCTCTCTATACAGAAGTATTCTATATATAATAAGGACAGAATTGGGGACAATGAAGCTCATGGAGGAGTAGCCATATTAGTTAATCCTCACAACCCATTTTAAACAGTACAACTGAACAGATCTCAAGAAACAACAGCCATCCAAATTGCCTTAGGTATATACCATTTTACAGTATATACCATCTCATCATCATCATCAGCCACTTTCAATCCACTGCAAGATGAATGCCTCACCAGAAACTTTCCAGTTTCTTCTGTTTTGTGCAGTTTTCATCCATTTACTACCCAAGAACTCATGAATCTAATCTGTCCATCTCCATTGTTGCCTTCCAGGTTTTCTTTTAGTTCCTCTTGGATACCATTCTGTTATTTTCTTAGTTCATCTGTCATCATGTCTTTGAGCTATGTGCCCTGCCCAAGACAATTTCAGTACATCAGTTTTGATAAGAATATCCTTTATGTGTGTTTGCTGCCTAATCCATGTGTTTCTCTTCTTATCTAACAATCTGATTACTAATATAATTTGGTCCATTCTTCACTGTGTAGTTTCAGCTTCTCTTCAATTATTTTCTGGCGAGTTGTTGTTGTTGTTGTTATTTGGTTTTTAGTGCTGCTCCTGACCACCTGGCTATGGAGACACTTTTTCTGGCGAGTGTCCAAGTTTCATTTCCATAAGTCATGGTGGGGAGTATACGCTGGTTTGTTATTTTTCATTTCAGACAAATTGGGATATTGCTTTTCAGAATGTAACTATATTTCCTGAACACTATCCATCTGAAATTTATTCTTCTCTTCTGACTTCCAGCCATTTATCATTGTTACAGCTAATGGTTTGTCCCAGATAAGTATATGAATCCACCTTTTCAATTACTGCTCCTATAATGATTATAGCCTTTCTTGGTAAGAGTGCCCTTTTATTTCCTTCGCCAATCTGGTTGCAATTCCCTGTACTTGTTCTAGTAAAACTGCATCCTTACTAAAGTGAAACCTCCAGATCTGCATACAGTACCCAAGATGTGGGCTAATCGTGGCCTTGTACAGAAGGAAAATACCTCCTTATCCATACTAGGAAAATTTCTATATATCATTGACAAAATCCCTATGAGCTGTCTTGGCAGCCTATCTGAACTGCTCAGAGAATAACATAATCTGTTTGCACAATTACCACCAAGTCGTTTTCATTTTCTATTAATGTGAGCGTGGTACCACGCAGTTGGGAATGAACTCAGGGTATGTTAATCTGAGATTACTGCTACCCACATGTAGGCAGCAGCTCCCATTTATCAATTTTAAACTTCAAGTGCCATTTCTCAGCCAACTGAACTAATTTTCCTTGCTACAATAGCTCACCCTAAGTATCACCTTCTGTATCACCTGATAATTTATATGCAACCCACACATTTTTATATTCTGCCACAAGTCCCTCAGGGTTCAGTGTTGGGCCCATTATTGTTTTTTATATTTATAAATGATATTGATGATGGTATATCAAGCTTAATGTCCAAGTTTGCAGACGATATGAAGGTTGGTAGGGTTGTCAAGGACACTACTGACACTATGCTACTGCAACAGGATCTGGAAAGGTTGAGCAGATAGGCTGAGAGGTAGCAAATCAAGTTTAACATTGGGAAACAGCAACCCCAGAGCAATGTATCAACTCTGTGGTACTATACTGACAGTGGTAGAGAATGAAAGGGACCTGGGGGTGGCTGTGCAGGCAGATATGAAGTTCTCTGAGCAGTGCAGACGGGTGGCAAGAGTAGCTCATGGTGTATTGTCAATGATATATAGGAATTTTTCTAGCAGGGATAAGGAGGTGATTATTCCCTTGTATAAGGCAATGGTCAGGCCACACCTAGAGTACTGTATACAGGTCTGGAGGCCTCATTTCAAGAAGGATGTAGAGCTGCTGGAACGAGTACAGAGAAGGGCAACAAGATTAGTGAATGGAACAAAGGGGGTGCTCTTACGAAGAAAGGCTTAAGTTTTGCAAATTACAGTGTCTGGAGACTAAGCACCAGCGAGGTGATCTGATAGAGGTGTATAAAGCCTAGAATGGTTTGAGCATGCTCAATGCTGATGGGATTCTTCCTCTTGCTCAGAATAATCACCTGAGAGGGCATAAATTCAAATTGAGGAGAGACAGATGTAGGATAAATGTGCAGAAATTTGCCTTCAGCCAGGGGTGGTTGGTTGGTGGAACAGACTTCCATCCCTTGTCGTGGAAGTTGATAGCCTAAATAAGTTTAAGGCTCAGCTGGACAGGTATTTCAAACGAACAGAGGGTTGAAGTGGAAGTGGTTTTTTTTTTTTTTTTTTTGGCTGATGCTCCATAAGCTTGCTTTCTTGCATCATATGCCTCTACTAATGTTAATGCTAATGCTAATTAATACTTATGTGTACAATATTCGTGCCAAAACATTTTTTGAAAAGCTCTACAAATAGTAAATTGTAACTTATTGTTGGTAATTCAATTGTCAATGAAAAGGGAAATATATTGTGCAAAAGGATAGGTGAATAGAACAAGGGCATGCCAGGAGCAAAGGTTGATGACATTGTAGAGCATATATCATCTTTTAAGAGTACAAAAAGGTGATATTGTTGTACACATTGGCACTAATGACATTAAGTGTAGGAGATCCGCGGATTTACTAAGCAAGTACAGGTCAATGCTGAAAAAAAGTCGAGAGTTATTGTTTAATTTCTGTGCTTGTTAACAGGAGAGTTGCTTCTACAGTTAAAATTAAATACAATCAAACACAATTAAATTAAATACAATAGAATTAAATAAAAGGGGTACAAGAATATTTGCTGATGCTATCGAGGCAACGTTATGTGGGTCAGAAAACTGCTAGCTTGGGAGGATTCACAGACTAATAGATTAACAGTAGCTGCACTGCTGTTACTGGACTTGATGTTATTTGCACTGCTTCTACTGGAATGAGCAGCAGTCCGAAAAGCCAGTTGCTGGGGATTCAGGAACTGCTGCAGGTCATGAAACAAGTAAATACATAGGCTGTGTTAGAGTAACTAAGAGTAAGAACAGGTGCATGTATACTTGCATGTACAGCAATGCTATGAGTACAGAAAAAATTTGAACTTGAAATGCTGGTTAAGCCAGATAAAGTTGGGATATCAGAGACTTGGTGCCACTCAGATATAAGGGATGCAGAATTGGAATTTGGGGATTACAATGTGTACAGAAAGGATAGACAGGATAGGAAGGGAGGAGGGGTATGCTGTTATTTATATGTATCCCATGCATTTTTCTTCTCTGTCACATGTCTAATTAGTTTATCTGCCATCCATTTAGGCCTAAATCTTGAACAATAAAATATAGTTCAAGTATTAATGATAAAGCAAAGATTCTTCATGATATTGACCAGGGTTTTAAGAAAAAAGATATTGCGGAGAAATATGGCATCCTGCAAGCAGTTTATCTACGATTTAAAAAAAATCGAGAATCAATTTTAAATGCAATTGAAGGAGGAGCAGAGAAGAAGCGAATTATGTTGTGCATATACGAAGATGTTGATAAAGCTGTTCTAAAATGGGTGCAAATGAAACGTGAAAAGAATATACCAATATCGGGTCCAATAATTAAGCAACAAGCTCTGAAATTTGCACAGTCCCTTGGACATACAGAATTTAATGTGAGCACTGGCTAGAGAAATTTAAGAAGTGCCACAGAATTGTGGAAAAGGTTATTTGTGGAGAAAGTGTTAATGTAAGCAAAGAAGATTGCAATAGTGGGAGGAACAATACCTTAAAGAAGATTTTGGAAGAAATGAACCTAAGGATGTTTTTAATGCTGACAAAATGGGTTTATTCTTTAAATGTGCTAGTTGGAGCTATTATGACAGGAAGTGAAAAATTAAGACTTTTAGTCATTTGAAAATCAAGAAACCCAAGATGTTTTAGAGGCACAAAATCTTTGGAAGTTGACTACACCTTTAATAGAAAAGCATGGATGACAAGTGATATTTTTGAAGAATGGATATTAAAACTAGACAAGCGTATAACAAAAGAAAAAAGGAAAATCGTGTTGGTAACTGACAACTGTCCGGCACATACTGCCAGTATTTCTACCAAACTCAAAAGTGTGAAATTGTTGTTTTTACCACCAAACGTAATGTCAAAACTCCAGCCAATGGCCCAAGGCATTTTAAAAAATTTTAAATTTCATTATCGAAAGAGAATAATAATGAGGACTTTCAATGCGTTATCAGAAAATAGAAACTTGGAGGTTACAATTAACCTTAGAGATTGCATCTCTGAACTGGCAAAAGTTTGGATAAACGATGTCACTGAATACAGTATTCAAAATTTTTTGTTTCAGTTCACAACTGAAAGGGGTTCACAACTGAAAAAAGGTTTTTCAGTTGTGAACCCCTTCACAACTGAAAAACTTTTAGACATTATTAGAATCATCTGGAAACATCGAAAATGAAATAATACTGGATAGTTATGTTTATGTAGATCAAGATCTGACTACAACAGAACATCCAAATGAAGATGAAATACTGCTGAACAGTGTTAGATGCGACCATGATCATGAAGAAATTAATGATGACACTGAAGATGCATCAGAACAACCTGTAGAAAAGCCAACTCGCGAAGAAATGATTCATGCTTTTAAAAAGGTTCGTATGGGTCTGCAGTTTTGTGAAAATGTTCCGGATAATATTTTTAATGCTCTGAACAAATGTGAGGTTTTCTTTGAAATTCAGACATTTTTTAATTGTATTGTGCAAATGAAAATTACAGATTTTTTAAAATTTGTGACACTTACCGGTGAAAATTGTATAAACATAATTTAAATAAGTGTTTTTGAAATAAAATACATTAAAAATAAATGGAGATTCATTTTCATTTTCTAATTAGATAACAATTTCTAATAAAAAAGATATTCTCTGTATAACGAAATTCCTCTATAATGAATTTTTTCGTGGGATTTATCGAATTCATTATAAGGAAGTTCGACTGTACCTGGATTTCAGGAAAGCTTTTGACACTGCTGCGCATGGAAGACTACTGTATAAATTGGAGCAGAATGGTATTAAGGGTAAGTTGCTACAATGGATAAAAGGATGGTTGATTTGGAGAAGACAGAGGGTGGTAATCAATGGGTGCAGCTCTTCGTGGACTAATGTTATTAATGGAGTGCCACAGGGTTTGGCGTTGGGTGCACTGTTGTTTTGTACATTTATCAATTATATTGATGAAGGTATATCAGGCTTAGTGTCAAAGTTTGCAGATGATACAAAGGTTGGCAGGGTTGTTAATGCCAGTAATGGCAGTGTGCTACTGAAGTTTAACATTGACAAATGCAAAATACTGCATATGGGTGGAAGTAACCCCAGAGGAACGTACTATCTGTGCAGTACTACACTTAAGTTGGTAGAAAATGAAAAAGACCTGGGAGTAATTGTGCAGTCATATATGAAGTTTTCTGAGCAATGTAGACCGGCTGCCAGGGCAGGTCATGGGGTTTTATCAATGACATACAGGAATTTTGCTAGCAGGGAAAAGGAGGTGATTGTCCCTCTGTATAAGGCAATGGTCAGGCCATGCTTTTAGTACTGCGTACAGGTCTGGAGGCCTCATTTTAGGAAGGATGTAGATTTGCTTGAGCGTGTACAGAGAAGGGTAACAAGATTGGTGAGGGGATGAAGGGATCCTCTTACCAAGAGAGGCTTAAGTTCTGCAAATTGGAGCAGCTGAAGACTAGGCACCTGTGAGGTGATCTGATTGGATGTATGAGGCCTTGATTGAGTTGAGCATGCTGAATTGTGATAGGATTCTTCCGCTTGCTCAGATTATGACCCTAAGGGAGCATAAATTCAAATTGAGAAAAATGACAGATGTAGAATAGATTTGTGGAAATTTTCCTTTAGCAGCGGGTGGTTAATTTCTGGAACAAACTTGGATCTGTCGATGTGGAAGTTTATAGGTTAAATAAATTTAAGGAGGAACTGGACAAATATTTAAAGGGAATGGCTGGGTGAATTTTTTTTTTCTTTTGGCTGATGCTGCAAAAAACTCATACGCTTGCTTTCTTGCATCACATATGTCACTATTATTACTGTTAATATCTGCTAATGCTATCGAGGCAGTGTAAGATGGGTCGGAAAACTGCTAGCTCGGGGCAATTCACAGACTAAAAGATTAGCAGTAGCCTGGGCCAGAGGCGAAAAGGATTCTTGCACCTTCTATTAGAATGAGCAGCAGCCTAGAAAGGTGCTGGGAGATCTCAAGGACTGCTGAGATTCACCATGGAACAAGTAAATACATGAGCTGCATTAGGGTAACTAAGAGTAAGAACAGGTGCATGTATACTTGCATCTTTTCCGACCCATCTTACCAATGTTACAAGTATAGTAAATAAATTTGATGAATTTGAAGTGCTGGTCAAGTCATCAAAGGTGGATATTGTTAGGATATCGCAGACGTGGTGTCACACAGATATAAGCAGTGAAGAAATGGAATTTAGGAAGTATAAGGATAGGCAGGATAGGAAGGGAGGAGGGGTTATCCTGTTAGCAAATAAACACATAAAATCTAGGGAAGTGCATCTAGTTGACATTGGTAGACAGCACAATGTTGAGTAAGTTTGGTGTGACATAAGCACTGGAAAAAGGAAAATGAGAGGATTGTGTTATAGGCCTAATGATTCTGATTAGTTTAGTTTAGTGTCAAAAAAGGTTAACCACAAAAGCATTTTGTAGTTAAAGTCCTGTAAACCAAGAAAATGTCATTTTCTTGGTTTATGGGACATTAGCATTAGTAGAGGTATATGATGCAAGAAAGCAAGCTTATTCAGCATCAGCCAAAAAAAAAAAAAAAAAACCACTACTCCCATTTCACCCCTCCGTTCGTTCGAAATACTTGTCCAGGTGAGCCTTAAATTTGTTTAGGCTATCAACTTCAACAACAAGTGATGGAAGTCTATTCCACAAACCAACTGCCTGCTGGCTAAAGGCAAATTTCCGCACATCTATCCGACATCTGTCCTTCCTCAATTTGAATTTATGCCCTCTCAGGTGATTATTCTGAGCAAGAGGAAGAATCCCATCGGCATTGAGCATGCTCAAGCCATTCAAAGCCTTATACACCTCTATCAGATGACCTCGCCGATGGCTACTCTCCAGACTCTGTAATTTGCAAAACTTAAGCCTTTCTTCGTAACAGCAACCCTTTGTTCTATTCACTAATCTTGTTGCCCTTCTCTGTACTCGTTCCAGCAGCTCTACATCCTTCTTGAAATGAAGCCTCCAGACCTGTATACAGTACTCAAGTTGTGGCCTGACCAATGCCTTATACAAGGGAATAATCACATCCCTATCCCTGCTAGAAAAATTCCTGTATATCATTGACAAGACACCATGAGCTACTCTTGCAGCTCGTCTGCACTGCAATATAGCTCAATATAGCTCAAGTCAACTTGTAAAGTACAAAAGAGATAGAGCTGTGTGACATGATATGCATTGTTCTTTGTATAAAGTGTAAAGTGTGTTATTGTCATACGGTACCAGTGGTTTCCCTCATCTCTGCGTGCCTCCGTAGCCAGGTGGGCAGGAGCAGCAGTGTGAAGAACACGCTTCTTGATTAGACCGGGATTCGAGCCTGTGACCACCAAATATGGAGGATGCGGAAAGGTCAGGGAATGACTACCGCATATCCCCAGAGCAATATGGCCTTAGTTGCTAATGCTCCTAAAAAAAAACCAAATAACAAATAACCTCATCTCTGAATTGCTTTCATTGTGGGTGTACCAGTTCGCTGGGAAATGCCAGAGATTTAAAAGTGTGTGGGAGTTGTTCATGTGTAGTGTCGTGCACCGTTGTTCATATGGCCATTTAGCCACTTGTTTTTTTGGTTTGTGTATTTATTAATGATATTGATGAAGGTATATCAGGCCTAATGTCCAAGTTTGCAGATGATACAAAGGTCAGCAGGGTTGTTAATGACAGAAAAGACATTATGCTACTGCAACAGGATCTAGAAAAGTAGGGCAGATGGGCTGAGAGGTGGCAATTGAAGTTTAACATTGACAAATGCAAAGTACTGCACATGCATAGCAGTAACCCCAGAGAAACGTACCAACTTTGTGGCACTACACTCAGGGAAGTGAATTTCCTAGGGATAATTGTGCAGTAAGATATGAAGTTCTCTGAGCAGTGCAGACGTGCTGCTATGTCTCAGTGATATATAGGAATTCTGCTAGCAGGGACAAGGAGATGATTATCCCTTTGCATACGGCTATGGTCAGTCCACACCTTGAGTACTGTATACCGATCTGGAGGCCTCATTTTAGGAAGGATGTAGAGTTGCTAGAACGAGTACAAAGAAGGGCAACAAGATTTCCGAAGGGAAGAAAGGGGTGCTCCTTCCAAGGAAGGCTTAAGTTCTGCAAACTGCAGCATCTGGAGACTAGGCACCTGCGAGATAATCTGATTGAAATGTATAAAGCCTTGAATTGTTTGAGCAAGCTTAATGTTGATGGAATTCTTCCTCTTGCTCAGATTACGAATCTGAGGGAGCATAGATTGAAATTGAGGAAAAACAATTGTAGATGTGCAGAAATTTGCCTTTAGCCAGCAGGTAGTTGATTGTTGGAACAGACTTCCATCTGTTGTTGTGGAAGTGATAGCTGAAATGTATATTCAAAGTAGAACGAGAGAAACATTTGTCTAGTTCTACCTTGAATTTGTGAACAGACATTATGCTACTGGATGTTCGAAATGGGAATTTTTTTTTTTTTTTTTTTTGGCTTATGCTGTATAAGCTTGCTTTCTTGCATCATATGTCTATACTAATGCTAATGCTAAAAGCTTGAAAACTAATTGTACTAAAATGGCATTTCTATAAATCTCATGAAGTGAAATAAATTACCATTAATGAGAGGGAAAATTATTCTTACGAACGGCATGCAATTGTTCGGATTTTCTTCTTATGTTGTTGTTGTTTTTTTGGTTTTTAGGAGCATTAGCAACTAAGGCCATATTGCTCCGGGATATGCGGTGATCATTCCCTGACTTTTCCGCATCTTCCGTATTTGGTGGTGACGGGCTCGAACCCCGGTCTAATCAAGAAGCATGTGATATGCACTGCTGTTCCTTCCCACCTGGCTACAGAGTTTTCTTCTTATGTACATAGTTTTATGCATAGAATGAAGCAGTGTGTTTTGTATAAAAGAGACATACTGCTAGTTGGGTGTATGGGGGGGGGGGAAACGTTATTGAGAAATGGAACATAGTCATGCAAAATGTTATTTAAATATGCTAAAATATATGATCAAATAGGTTTACCTCAGCAAATATTTATCACTGTTTCTTTTTATAATTTGCACAGATTAAAAACTAGTTCTAATTTTTTCAAAATCAGTGAAAATAAGAATACTTTCATGTAAGATGCAAATGTATATATATATATTCTTTAAAACACAGTATAAATTCCAGTGTTGTATTTTGACAGAATCCTAATAATTTTTATGGAACTTACTGCCTTGTAAAATTTATTAACCTCAATGGGAGAAAAACAGAACCACAACTTTATGCAAATCCTATAGGAAACTCAAGCAGATGGAAACCCCAGAAGAAATTTTATTATTACCCATTATAAGTTAAACACACTCTGCTGATAAATTGTACATAGTATTCATTCATAAAATGAGAATAATATAATCTCTCTCTCTCTCTCTCTATACATTAAAAAAGTTTATTCAAGCCAATGAGAGAAGAGGGCAGGGCAATTACGTCACTACAAATACGCAGGTAAATAATTACATTGGTCATATCCTGATTAGATTTTTATCAGTCTGTTATAATGTTAGTATAATGTTATTATTATACAAAAAATAACATTATTATTTGCATTATTATTTGTATAATAATAACATACAATACAAAACTACACAAATATTTACAAAAAACTAACTATATACAATCATACCTCTACTATATCAGAACGATGGGTCCCTTCATCAGCTGACATTAATATACAAAAAACGTCACGAGGGAACACAAATGATGCCGGGCGTGTTCATGTATTAGACAGTGAAGCACGTGCACGAGGTTGGAGCAACACGAGGTTGCTCTACATTGTCAACACTTCCTGTTGACAATGTAGAGCATGTACGGGGGGGGGGGACATATACCAACGTTCATTGCATTGAAAGAGAACTGCGTCCCTAATGTTTGTATATTTGTAAATAGTTTAATATTTTGTAAATATTTTAAATATTTGTATACTTTGCAAATATTTTAGTTCTGCTCTTTCAGATGCTGTTGCTGTTATTGTTATTTGGTTTTTAGGAGCATTAGCAACTAAGGCCATATTGCTCCGAGAATACACGGTGGTCTTTGACCTGACCTTTCCGTATCCTCCAAATTTGGTGGTGACGGGCTTGAACCCCGGTCTAATTAAGAGGCATGTGCTATGCACTGCTGCTCCTTCCCACCTGGATATGGAGGCGCCACTCTTTCAGATGCAACAATATTCCTCATGCATTACGGAAGCTACAGAAAGAAGCCTTTTCCTAAGTGACATATGTAAACAGGAAAATAATTACATAGTGATATTTATTCAACCTTGAGAATGCCACGTGGTAAGGTAGCCAATGGGAAAAGAGGGATGTGGGTCATGTGGTACAAGTGGCAATTACATCACTACAAAGGCACAGGCAAAAAATTACATAAGCCATTTCCCGATTAGATATCGATCAGTGCGTTTTGACAGGCATAACAGGTGTCTTTTACGTAGAAAAGATTTGACTTACTTCGTCACACCCCAACATTTTATGTAGAAAAGTGTGCGGGGTTGGAGAGCAGGGCTCTTAGTCACTATTAAAATAGAGGGAGTAATACTCTTGATCTGATTATCCTTCATGCATTAAGATTCTGCAGATAAAGGAACCACTAGGTGGCAGTGATCACAGCATGCTGAAGTGGGATTTACCCAAAGAGGTAACTACCATCAGGGGTAAAGGGAAGGGTTTTTGCTTTCGTAAAGTGACTATGGTGGTCTGAGACTGTATTTAAATTTTATACAGTAGGACCAACTGATGATGTTACCAACAGCAAATTCAAAATGGGAAGCATTCAAAGAATTTATCTTGGAAGCTACTAGGCTCTACATACCAACTAAGAAATATTGTTCAAGGTTTAAGCCTAAATAGATGTCAGATGAACTAATGAGACATATGGCAGAGAAGAAAAACGCACGGGATACATATAAATTATTGGGTGACATGGAAGCTTATGATAGATATAAGCTGGTCTGTAACCAAGTCACAAAGGAGATTAGGCAGGCAAAGGCAGATTATGAGAAATCTTTGGCAAAGGATGCAGAGAAAAACAGCAAAGAGTTCTTTACCTATGTAAACTCAAGAAGGAAAGGGATGAATCAGATTGGTCCACTGGATATTGATGGTTCAACTGTTGATGATCCTGCTCAGGTGGCTAACAAACTAAATGAGTATTTTGCATCTACATTCACACATGAGGAGTTATTCACGGAGAGGAACGCCAGAGGTGAGTTAAACTCTGGCAGTGAGCTAGATGATTTTGCAATAAATGAGAGGAAAGTGGAGGAGAAAATGTTGAAGATAAACGTAAAAAAGGCACCCAGGGTAGATGGGATCTATCCAGTTATATTAAAGGAAGTAAATAAACCCTTAGCCATAATTATGAGAGCTTCCTTTAACTCAGGGGAGGTACCCATGGACTGGAGATGTGCAAATGTGACTCCAATTCACAAAGGAGGATCAAAGGGCAACACAAGTAATTATAGACCTGTTAGTTTAACTTCTGTTCCAGGAAATTAATGGAGGTCCTGGTTAAAGAAGCACTGCAGGATCATTTAGACAAGACTTCAGTTATAGCTTGGACACAGCATGGTTTTGTTAAGAGAAAGTCATGTCTGACCAATTTGATTGGATACTATGATGTGGACATAAAAGAACTGGATGCAAAGAATAATTTTGATATCATATTTTTGGATCTTAGAAAGGCTTTTGATACTGTTTCCCGTACAAGACTGCTGAACAAATTGGAGCAGTGTGGCATTGGAGGCAATTTGCTGCTGTGGATAAAGGGATGGTTGAGTGGGAGAAGACAGAGAGTGGTAATCAATGGACACTGCTCATCGTGGACTAATGTTATTAGTGGAGTCCCTCACGGTTCAGTGTTGGGTCCATTATTGTTTTCTGTATTTATAAATGATACTGATGATGGTATATCAAGCTTAATGTCCAAGTTTGCAGACAATACGAAGGTTGGCAGGGTTGTTAATGACACTAATGAAAATACACTGCTGCAACAGGATCTAGAAAAGTTGAGCAGATGGACTGAGAGTTTGCAAATGAAGTTTAACATTGACAAATGTATAGTACTACATATGGGAAGCAGTAATCCGAGAGTAACATATCAACTATGTTGTACCACACTGACAGTGGTAGAGAATGAAAAGGATCTGGGGGTAATTGTGCAGGCAGATATGAAGTTTTCTGAGCAGCGCAGACCGTCTGCAAGAGTAGGTCACGGTGTCTTGTCAATGATATACAGGAATTTCTTTGGCAGGAATAAGGAGGTGATTAACCCCTTGTATAAGGCAATGGTCAGGCCACACCTTGAGTACTGTATACATGTCTGGAGGCCTCATTTTAAGAAGGATGTAGAGCTGTTGGAACGAGTATAGAGAAGGGCAACAAGATTAGTGAATGGAACAAAGGGTTGCTCTTACAAAGAAAGGCTTAAGTTTTGCAAATTACAGTGTCTGGAGACTAGGCACCTACGAGGTGATCAGATTGAGGTGTATAAAGCCCCGACTGGTTTGAGCATGCTCAATTCTGATGGGATTCTTCCTCTTGCTCAGAATAATCACCTGAGAGGGCATAAATTCAAATTGAGGAAAGACAGATGTAGGATAGACGTGAGGAAATTTGCGTTTAGCCAGCAGGTAGTTGGTTGGTGGAACAGACTTCCATCCTTTGTTGTGGAAGTTGATAGCGTATATACATTTAAGGATGAGCAGGACAGGTATTTGGAACGAACGGAGAAGTGAAGTGGAAGTGGTTTTTTTTTTTTTTTTTTTTTTTTGGCTAATGCTAAGTTAAAATGAGGTCCACATGTAACTTAATGAAAAATAAAACTTACCTGAGCAACAGAGTAATCCGAGGCACAAGCTGCTTGAAGTCCTTCCACACCACTTATTCCTATACCAACATGAGCAGACTACATAATGGACAACAATATATTAAGTATATAGTTAGAATTCAAAATAAAAAAAATGTAATTACACAGAATAAGTAGTAAATACTTTTATTGGGAACAGGGGCTATATATTTAGGAAAAAATATAAATTCTCATGTAATGATTGAAAATAATGCTATTTCTTTGTCATCATTAATGGCATCTCAGTATCTCTCCACCATCAAATAAACATATCACTATTTAAACAGAATTAGATGAATGAAAAATGAAACTAGTGGTATAAGTTCTATTTCTCTCCTCCTTCACTGGATTTCTGTTTTAAAACTTCCTATCATAATCTGTGTTCAAATTAGGTGACTGAAATTATTCTTACAGGATGGACTCTTTTACTCCACATTCCATCCTAAAATCTTGTTCTTTGTCTATAGCTTGGTTTTCCAATAAATGTTGAAAGATACGAACACAGCTTATCACCATTTTGTTGTACCAAGCCTTCTGCTTGGTTTTTTAGCCTATAACAATTGTAAAAAAAAAAAAAAAAAAAGAAAGCAATCAATGCACCCAATCCCAATGGGGAACAAGCTAAGAATAGGAAACTTGCATCTTGTCCAAATGGCAGCTGAGCTTTTTTGTCTGTGGGTAAAGGTATTGGCTGTCCAGTACCTTTAGCCACAGTCAGTCCATCCATACCTGTTAAAACCTCAATATTTATTTGCATTCTCAGCAAAAGATAAATAAAGCAAACACATTCCACTCGATGCCTCTTGTGATGATCTAACACAAAGTAAATTAGAAGAAATTATGAACAAACTGAGTCCTCAGGTTCTGATGGCATTTCTTGTTTCGTGTCATCTCTTTACACTTCTTTATCATTTTGGTGTTTTTCCTTCTGCATGGAAACTTGCACATATCTAGCCAGTTCCCGAAAAGGGTGATAAATGTCTCCCTTCCAACTATAATCCTGTTTCACTAACCATTGCTCTTGCTTTTTCCCTTTTGGTTTATGCGACTGGATAACCAGTTTTTTATCTCAATGCTCAATTTGGCAATTTGTACGTGGCTGTATCTGTCTTATAACATGGCACTGCTGGTTACCCTGTTGGCAGTCTTATGTTTGCTCTCTTTTCTCTTATTATTATTTTTTTCTTTGCTTTAATAATTCTGCAGTGCTACTCTTTTAATTTCCATTTTACTGCAAAGAAAAGACTAGAGAGAGAGAGAGAGAGAGAGAGAGAGAGCGAGAGAGCGAGAGAGAGAGAGAGCGAGAGCGAGAGAGAGAGAGAGCGAGAGAGAGAGAAAGAATGAATTACAGACATAGAAGAGCAGGATTCAGAAGAACAACTCATCTAATTAACTCCAGGGGCTTACATCTGGTAAGGGCTTGGCCAAGGATATCATCATTCTTCTCTTTCTTGGTGATTCTTTTCTACTTTCTCTCTCTCTCTCTCTCTCGGTAACTTGGGGAATTTTTTTTGGCTGGTGCAACATAAGCTTCAAGCTTCCTTGCACCATATGGCTAATAACAATAATAATAAACTGTAATTAATAAGCTGTAAGGGAATTGATATGGGATGAACCTGTACTATACAGGTTCATCCCATATCAATTCCCAAATTTGGACCTTTTTACAATATTATACAGTATTAAAATTTTGTATTTTGTACAATTTTACAGTATTATGTCTTTTTTTTTTTTTTTTTTTTTGCAGTCATATGCCTTGACTGCCTGCCTCAAACCATATCCATCAACGCCCATGAAGGTAGCACACCTCCTCTTGTCTCCAATGCTAAGGTCAACTGTGGAAACTATAAAGTTTTGAAGCTCTTCTCCTTTCATATCTTCCATGTTGACTGCTGGAACAGACTTCCATCTGTTGTTGTGGAAGTTGATAGCTTAAATAAATTCAAGGCTGAACTAGACAAACATTTGGGGTGACTGGATGGGTGAAATGGGAAGGTTTTTTTTTTTTTTTTTTTTTTTGGCTGATGCTCTATAAGTTTGCTTCCTTGCATTATATGCCTCAGCTAATGCTAATATTTGTTCATGTTAATGCTAATACCTGTAATGAAAGTGTTCACTTTCATTACAGGCAAGTTCTCCCCCCCACCAAATAAGTGATGATGATGGTGGCAGGAGGCTGTAGAGTAGGTAGAAAGATCAATGGTGATAGAAATATTGGAGCTTTTTCCACCTGGCAGGTAGCTGGAAAAAGATGTTTATTCCCTCAATTTAAAGGGAGATGTCACTGTCAATAAGCATATGCTCCATGATAAAGCTCTAAATATCAACAGCAGCACGATCCAGTATTATATCCAGTGAAATTCACAAATCAACTGCATTATAATATCATCAAGGTCTGTCCAGAGAATCAGTCCAAGTGGCAAACAGATGGAATAAACTTAACATAAACCTAATTTCAAGTTAGATTGCTATTCTTTTTTGTCAGTAACAAAGGCTAAAATTGCTTACAAGAAAAGCAACTCTTCCATCTCCATTCCTATCCTTACCAATGATGTATGAAGGTGGGGCATCATTTGCCTTCAGATACATCTCCTGCAAGCAAAAGCAAACTGGTTCATGCTTTTGCAAGAGGGTCATGACATCATCTATATTTTGGTGCAATCCATGACAATTTCAGTGTAGGAAATCAGACATTATTTGGGCAGAGTGAATCTGGTGGTTGGCTTCCAAAGTGCCCATCTCTTCCATCATGCAGTATGATTGATGTCTTTTTGAAGTATGTGGGCAGGGTAGCATGATCCAATCTTCCTAACATTTCAAGGATGGTGTTTTGTTGTTTTCTAAATGGTGGTTTCAGACTGTCTGCTAGATCAAACCTATTGGTAACTTTCTAGGAGGCATGCAGATCAGCGAGTCTATAATCTCACTGTCAGACATAGACTGAAGAAGATCTCAGGCATGTCTGTGAGACAGCATTGTTGAGGCCATTATGTCAAGGAGATGAGTTTCAGTGTAGGAAATCAGACATTATTTGGGCAGAGTGAATCTGGTGGTTGGCTTCCAAAGTGCCCATCTCTTCTTCCATCATGCAGTATGATTGATGTCTTTTTGAAGTATGTGGGCAGGGTAGCATGATCCAATCTTCCTTACATTTCAAGGATGGTGTTTTGTTGTTTTCTAAATGGTGGTTTCAGACTGTCTGCTAGATCAAACCTATTGGTAACTTTCTAGGAGGCATGCAGATCAGCGAGTCTATAATCTCACTGTCAGACATAGACTGAAGAAGATCTCAGGCATGTCTGTGAGACAGCATTGTTGAGGCCATTATGTCAAGGAGATGAGTTTATTCTTGTTGTATGCCATATCGAAAAATTTCATTAATTCGTACATGCCCCTTACCCCCATTTTTACTTTTTTACTAAATTTGTTACGAATAGTCAAATAAATAGAACAAACTTAACTGTGAAAAAATTTAAAACTCCCAAAAACTGCCTAAGTCATTTCACAAATATATATCGTCTCCATTCTAATCTCAATGATATCCATCTCCACTTGCAATTTGCCAAACCTCCTTTACTTTTTGTGATAGAATCCCAATTATCGTTTGCCTCAACTGCTGCTCACCTCAGTTGTTCTAAATATTTGCTATATGATTCCTTTTGCTTTTTCTCACTAACAATCCTTAGAAGTACATATTCAAGGTCTTCTAGTCATCTCAGAAGACCTTGAACATGTACTTTGAAGGTCTTCTAGGCATCTCAGATCACAAATTGATGTCTCTGCTGAAATAGAGCCTTTTGCTTGTGGCCATTCTCATTCTTGTGTTGTCTGGCATTACAAGAATGTGAAATGGGGTGGGGTGATCTGAAAAATTTCTATTCTGCTTTTCCTTGGTTGGATTACTGTTTAATTATTCTGATGTCAATATTTTTTCAGATCATGTCAATGAAATTATTCTTGTAGGGATGAAATCCTTTATTCCACTCTCTCCATTAAAATCTCTTCCTTAATCCTAAACCTTGGTTTTCCAATAAGTGATCAAGGCTGTCTAGATAAGAATGTTGCATATTGTAATTGGCTGCATTCAAATCTCACAGTTCATTTTCTTCTAATAATAAAGTTTGCAAAGCAGTTATTAATCAGTTCAAACTTTAACATGCCGCCAAGAATAGCAAATTTACTTCCTCTCCAAAGATAGTCAAGCATTCTTGTGTCTTGCAAAAGCTATTAGCCAAAACTGTTGCCCATCTATGCTCCCACCTCGGTTAAAATCTGATACTTATACCAAGGATGCTAGTAAGTTGTTTAAAGATAAAGCTGACTTACTAGCATCCTTCTTTTCTTCTAACTCACTCTTGTACAATCTGGGTAAACCACCACCTACCATTCCCAGTACAATCCACTCAATGTGCCCTGTGATCTTCCATAAAAAAGGAAATTAGAAGAATTTTGAACAACCTGATGCCAAGAGAGTTCCTGGTTGTGATGGTATTTCTCTACCTGTTCTAAAAACCCATGTTCCTGGGCTTACTGCTGTTCTTTGTCACTTTTTACACTCTGATGTTCTACTAGCTTTTTCCTTCTGCTTTAAAATTTGCCTGTATCCAGCCAGTTCCTCAAAAGGGTGACAAATCCCTCCCATTAAATTACTGCCCCATTAATGAAATGAACTTCTGCCCCATTAATGAAATGAACTTCTGTCCCATTACTGCCCCATTAATGAACTTACTTCTGCAATGGGGCAGTAACCACCAACTCCTAAACTATCCAGAAACCCTCCATCTGATCAATGATTACCAGTATGGAATCCATCAGTGTCAATCCACTGGTGATATACTGACTTACTATGTTGTCCAACTATGGACAAATTCAATGGAAAAGTTTGGTGAAACTCTAGAGAATGCCAGTTGCTCTTGATATTTCTGAAGTGTTTGATTGTGTTTAGCATAAATGTCTCCTTAACAAACTTCCATATTATGGATTGACAACTGCTTTTTTGCAATTGGGTATCCAGTTTTTTCCCTGACTACTCTCTCAAAGTGACAGAAGATGGCTCTCTGTCTCCTAACTTCTCCACTAATGATGGTGTTCTCCATGTTTCAGTACTTTCTTCCACTCTTTTTCTTTTGCATGACTGGAAATCCTATCAAGAGCTTTGCTGATGATAGCATATTGCATTCCACTTTGAGAAACCTTTCCCTGTACAAAAATCTTCAACTTCTCAAATATTTACCGCCAATTACTAAAATGTTGATCTCCAATTCTCTAATGGGGCAAAGACATTTTTGTTAATTTCAATCCCTCTGTGGGGGGATGTATCAAAGGCTTTTTCCCCATAAAATGTTCTGTGTCCCAGGAGGTTTAGATTTGGAGAATATATTACTCCTTCTCTACACAGTCACCATCCAAAATGACACATTTCACCCATCTTTTGTGGCACTTTCTTTGCCATTTTTGTAGGTCTCACTTTGCTCTTGAAACCATGCTTCTATCAGAGAAATTATCTTTCCATTTCCAAAAAAAAAAAAAAAAAAAAAAAAAGTTATCCACACAAAAATGATTTCAGCTATGGAAAGAAGAGGAAGTCAGACGGTGCCAAGTCAGGAGAATAAAGGCAGGTGTGGCAAGATATGAAATCCTAACATCCAGGCAAGATCAATGGTAGCAAGAACAATGTGGGCTGGTGCATTTTCCGGAGCATTCCACTTCACCTTTCCTTAATTTCCACATGTAATTGCTTCAGTAAGTAGCTGTAGTGATGTGCACTGATGGTGGGACCGTTCACGTAATCTGTGAGAATAATGCCAATCTTATTCCAAAAAACTGACAGCAACACCTTCGGCAGGTGGTTGTAGCAGGCATTTCTGTGAGCTGGTAATGATCGATGTTTCTATTTTTTTGAAACCCATTTTATTTCTAGGTCAAAATGATGTATTCACAATTCATCCATAGTCACCAATTGGAGAAAAAAAAAAGGGTCAAGATTGCTGTCAGACATGCTATTCAATTCAGTAGAGCAGGTCTGCCTTTTTTTTCTTTCTGAAGGCAAGTGAGTAATCCATTGTGCTGAGACATTATTCACAATCAAATAAATGTGATTTATGCTCTCCACTGATCAATAGTTTATTCCAGTCTCAGTCATCTGTTTAATTATCATCTGGCAGTAACTGAGAATTAGCTGTTTAATTTTCTCCATGAATTCAGCAGTGTGAGATATAGATAGATGCCTACTTCTTTCCTCATCAAGGGTGCACTCACAGCCTGAACCATCTCCATCAACCCATCATATGATTGACAGACATCCCCTTGTACGCCATAAACATCTCTTTATGGGCATTCCTTGGCTGTTTGCCCTACAAAAGCAGGAATTTGATAATGGATCGATATTCAACTTTACTCACGATGACTCTGTCACACATTCTGCTCTATAACAAAAGAAACATGAGTTGGAGTAATGAAACTTCTGATATATATTACTAGATGAACAAGCAATACAGTCAATAAAACAGCATCCACAGAACACAGAAGAAAGTCAGGGAAAAACCTTTTTTGTTACCCCAATGTAAAACTTAGTGCTGTCTTATATCTCACAAAAAGGATGCCAACGTCTCCTACGGTTATCTTCAATGAAACTCAAGATTTCTATAAAAGATCACATATTTCTATTAGGAATAACCCTGACTTCTAATATCTTTTGGTATAAAAAAAAAAAAAAAAAAAGTGCAGCCATTATCAACCCACTGCAGGATGGAAGCCTCCTCAACAATTCATGCTGAGGGAAATGAACCATAATCTGCCATGCTGGTCCAGTGCGGGTTGGCAGATCAACCGTATTCAGCAGTCAGGGGCTTGAACCCCGGTCTACTCGAAGAGCATGTGCTACTGCACTCCCGCTCCTGAGTCCGTAAGCACATCACAAATACTGTTTCTTCTAAAACACTGGGTTTTCTGTTTCACTCTCAGCTTTACTTTTCTTTCAAACATCTACTCACTTTACAGAAATCTCAAATCTGCCCTACCATGGAATATTGTTCCTGTACCTTGGGGTGCACCTGAAACCTCCCCCCCCCCTCTCTCTGTTATTTGTTATTTGGTTTTTAGGAGCATTAGCAACTAAGGCCATATTTCTCCGGGGATATGCGGTGGTCATTCCCTGGCCTTTCCACATCCTCCGTATTTGGTGGTGACGGGCTCGAACCCCGGTCTAATCAAGAAGCATGTGCTACGCACTACTGCTCCTTCCCACCTGGCTAGGGAGACACCTCTCTCTCTCTCTCTCTCTCTCTCTCTCTCTCTCTCTCTCTCTCTCTCTCTCTCTCTCTCTCCCAGGCTTCCAGACTCCATTCAAAAGTGAACAGTAAGGATTAATTAAATAATCAGAGTTAAATAATGACCCATCTCTTACAAATCAAATTCTCTTCACTCTATCTCATAGGCATTCTGTTTCTACCGCTTGTCTTTTCTACAGATACTTCCATGGGCACTATTCTTCTGAATTAGCTTCTATAATTCCCCCTGTCTCTCTCTTTCTCTTCCAAATCAGTCTGAACATGTGGAACAGCCAGTCAACATCCATTTACTCCCAAATTCAGAACCACTAAACCAACTTTTCTTCTTTGTCATTTATCCCTTCAACTTCAGCTTTCTGGAATAACCTTCCTTCACAAATATTTCCCAAAAATTACAATCTACAGAAATTCATGTCAACAAATGCAAAACATTTGTTGACATTTGTTAAAACAACAAATGCAAAAAATATCTTCTTCTGTTTCCTAACTTTCAACCAATGCACTGTATTAAGTACTACAGTTTTTATACCTTTCGTGTTAGAGGTTTCATTAATTTTTTTTCTCCCTTACATAACAGGGTGTACTTATTAAACTCTAACAGGGAGCTTAATGATTTTGTAATAACTGAGAGCAAAGAGGAGGAGAAATTGTTGAAGTTAAACATAAGAAAGTCACCTGGGGTGGATAAGATCTATCCAATTATATTAAAGGAGGCTGCAAAGGAAGTAAGCAAATCCTTAGCCATAATTATGAGAGCATCCTTGGACTCGGGGGAAGTCCCCACAGACTGGAAATGTGCAAATTTATCCCCAATTCACAAAGGGGGATCAAAGGGTGACATGAGTAATTACAGACCTGTTAGTTTAACTTCTGTTACGGGTAAAATAATGGAGTCACTGGTTAAAGAAGCATGGCAGGATCATCTAGACAAGACTGCAGTAACAATTCAGACACAGCATGGGTTTGTTAAGGGACAGTCTTGTCTGACAAATTTGGTTGGATACTACGATTTTTGCTCTTTCCACCACTGAAGTATGTAGGGTATCCACTTTGGCAGTAAATGCATATCGATTTTGGAGATGAAAATACAGCTCCAAAACCCATATGTGTGTTCTGATGGTCAGATTTCATGGTGTTTTGCACCAAATGAGAATGCAAGGGTAACACAACAGCCCATTTGCAAGGGTTCATATTTCTGGCACTTGGCAAGGAATAACGTGCTAAGGAGTGTGATTCTAGAGCTACCCAAACACTAGACTTGCATATTCATCAGCAACCTTGTTCCTTGGACCATGATGAGTAGGGACATGGCTTATCTATGTGGGAAACCCACTAACCTTTGTTCCTGAGAAAGCCATCCTAGAATGTCATGTCTTGTCAAAACAGGAGAGCCACAGTGGGATGCTGAAGCTAGGTCCACTTAACTGCCATGATCCCCCCCCCCTTTCCAAATTTTATAAGTTGCAGTATGTGACAAATGTGCTGGATTCCTATGACATTAGCCTGGATCCTAGACTATTGGCACTGGATCAGTGATACTAATCTGTAGGTCCAGCAGCATCACTGAGAGGCTCCCTCGCCATGTATACAAATTCCTTCTTCAATGGAATTAAGTACAGAAATAAGATAAGGAACTATAAATGTAAAGAATTCATAGCATGCTATGAGATCACTGAGAAAACTTCCTGATCACTTGAGAAAATGCTTGAATCAAGGCCAACAAATGTGGACTGCATAGGCATCACCAGAGAGCCAAACATCCCATTGAATGGAAAACTATTTACCAAAGTTTCAAGATATCTCTGTGATACAAAGTTTTCCAGCTACCTCTGAGTGTGACCTTATGTTAAAAAAGTTCTCTGAGTACACCATTTTCCTGTCAAGATTTCCAGGATAAACTCATAAATTTTAAAATTTCTTGGAATTAAACTATCGAACATTTTCTTGGAATTAACTTACTGAACAATTTATACAAGCATACCCTAGCTATCTAGAAAAGTTAGATGTACTCCTTTTAACATAAAATTCTCTCCAGTTATTATCAATTAAAAATTCAGTTCACCAGCAATTTTTTTTTTTATTTATTATTGTCTAACTATACACGCATACACAATTAGTACATATAACCCTTCCCTCATCAAGAATTCTTGAATTCGATACTCAAGTACACATTACCGATATGCTTAAAGCTGTTTTTTGTTAAACTACGGATTCATCCATCAGCTGGTTGTTAAGTTTTTAAGTATCAATTTTTGTAATTTTAGCCTTCTTTAAGGTTGTTAACTTAACTACGATTGCAAAGTTTGGGATTTTTAAAATCATTTTGTATTCAAAAGTACATTCACTCTTCTCATCGTCCCCCAAGTTTTCAAACATTGGTTTTTAAAGAAAGTACTGGTTTCTTTTTTTCGTTTTTTTTTATTTTCATTTCATCATAATATTACTGGCTTTAACTGAAAACCCTAATTCTTATTTTACTATCTATTATTCGTCTTTTTTTTTTTTTTTAAATCAAGGTTTTATTTTTGGTGCCTATTTTTCTTCTCTTTTTCATTTATGTTTTTATTGTTTTGAATACTTATTATTATTTATAAAGTGTATTATCATCTAAAGCCAAATTGCAACGTGTGTATTAAGAAGCAATCATGCAAATCACCCTTGTTCAAGCTGGAAAAACCCTTAATAACCTATGGTGGGAACTAACTCACTGTAGCTGAGATCATTTAACTCGAACCCCTCCCACAGGAAGCTTTTAATAATTCTTCCATTTTATGTTGGGATCCGAAGACGGATCTCTATAATCGAGTGAATTGCGAAAGCCATGGAGGACTGTTGTCGGGGGCCTGTTCAGAAGACATTGAAGTTTGACAATGTATGAACTTGATTTTTCATCACCACTGCTTCATGTCTGGATGTTGATACTGTATGATCTCACATAGTGAAAATAAACAAAGCAATAGTGTATGATAACCTTATCATCTAATTTATCACCATATACGACGATAACTCCATAGTGATGAAATCTTGCAGAATACTTTTTTTTTTTTTTTTTTTTTTTTATGTAAACCCCAAACAGGAGAGGTATTAGAACCTACAGTACTTAGTACAGTGCTAGGGTTGAAGGTTGAGAAGATGAAAGAAGATATTTGTTGACAATGGACTTGAACTTCTGTAGACTGTAATTTTCAGGAAATTCATATGAAGGAAGGTTGTTCCAGAAAATGGCAGTTGAATGAATAAACGAGGAAGATGAAAAGCTGGTTTTGTGAGTTTGAGGTTGGACAGTAAATGGATGTTGGCTAGTGGCGGCACGTGTTGAGACTGCTTTGAAAGAGAGAGCGGGAATTATAGAGGCCAATTCAGAAGAACAGTGCCCATGGAAGTATATGTAGAAGAGGCATGCAGCAGAAACAGTGCGTCTATGAGAAAGCGAGTGGAGAGACTGTTAGAGATGAATCATAATTAACCTAACTGCCCTCTTCTGAATGGAATCAAGAAGCCTGAGAGAGGTTTTGGGGGCACCACCCCAGATGTGAGAACAATATTCAATGGCAGGGTGGATTTGCGATTTATACAGAGTGAGCAGCTGTTTGGAAGAAAAGTAACGCCGAGAGCGAAAGAGAAAACCAAGTTTTTAGATGCAGAGGAAGCAATATTACGTTCTTAGCGTTTTTTCACCAACCTTTCATGGAGTAAAATAAAATTAAAATTAAAATAAAATAAAATAAAACAAAACAAATCTTGATAACTATATTTACAATAACCTGTATTTACAAAACAAATATACGGATTACAATATTAAAAATATATTAAAACACAAGATTAAAATGCATTAAAATATACTAAGCGATAAAATCCCGTAGCTTTCAAAGGCTCCAGCCTTCTTCTTCAGCAGTACTCTCTATTATTCAGTACACCTTTAAATATCAGCAGGGTAATGGTAGGCATCACATGTTTCCATTCTCACGTGTTCCGCTCTCTTGCATTGTGGAACCGGAAGTGGCTCGAACGGAAGTCGTACGGAACCGCTCATCCTTTTTTAGGATAATAGTCTCTAAAAGGGGGTGAATCCGTACACCCCTATCCCTATTAATGTTGGTTGTAGAGCTGATCCGCAAACTCTCGAGCCACTTACGGTCCCAGAACCTATGCGCCCGATCGGTAATAGTGGCATCGTCTGGGGAGATCTGGTGTTGCTTCTCCCAAAAATGTTCGGCCACGGCGGACTTGTCATATTCCGCATTTCTTATTGCTTTTTTGTGTTCCCCCAGACGATCTTTGAGACGACGTTTTGTCTCTCCTACATAACATTCCCCACAATCCGGGCATCTAATATTATATACGACCCCACTAGCATCCTCTTTTTGAATGGGGTCCTTAACTTGAGACACAACTGTGCGCAGCCTACGTCCCGGAAGCTGCACACAGCGTGTCTGATATTTTCTTAATACTCTAGTTATATAATCCGTCAAGCCCGGATAATAGGGAATGTATGCAGTAGATACTGGTATAAAAGATTCATCTCTCCTCTGATTTTCATTAATAAATTTATCTATAATCCTCTGGGGGTAACCACATTTAGTAAGATCCGCCGTGACACGTTCATACTCTGCTTTCCTATCATCGGAGTTACTGCAATGTGATTTCGCTCTATTAATTAGCGTTCTTATCACACTGTTCCTATGATGGCTGGTCAGGGCTGAATTATAATGCGTATATTGCCCTTTACACATCGTTTTTCTAAAGACTTTTGTCTTTAACTGCTGGTCTTCCCTACAGACCAACACATCCAGGAACGGCAGAACTCCTCCATCTTCAACTTCCGATGTAAATTGTATGAATTGGGAGAAGCCATTTAAGATATTCAACACATGATCTTCACTCCCCTTCCGAACAAATGTAAACGTATCATCCACATACCTTTTCCAGGGGCGCATAGGGAGAACACTAGCATTAAATATTCTGGTCTCGAGCTCCTCCATAGCTAGATTTGCTATAATTGCGCTAATGGGGGAGCCCATAGCTGTACCATTAACCTGCTTATATATAATGTTATCAAAAACCATAGTGTTACTTGAGAGGCACAATTCTATACCCTTCTTAATATCTTCTGGATTAAGTTGCGTCCTAGTATTTAGGGTAGTATCCCTCTGTAAAACTATATTTGCACACCACACTCCATGGTCAATAGGAATACAAGTAAATAACGATTTTACATCAAATGATATCATAACTTCATCCTCTTCTATACGCTGGCTCCCAATAAAGTGCACAAATTCTTTACTATCCTTGATACTATATTCAGAGAGTCCTACTAGTGGAGACAATAGTTTGGCTAGGAAACCCGAAAGTGCGTACGTCGGACTACCTATAAATGAAACTATGGGTCTGAGTGGCACGTCTACTTTGTGGATTTTGGGTAAGCCATAAAACCTTGGCATTTGGCTACCTGTAGCATGTAGTGTCCAATATTGTTCTTTAGAAATCTTATTAGATTTAAGCCTATGATGGCTGGTCAGGGCCGAACATTTTTGGGAGAAGCAACACCAGATCTCCCCAGACGATGCCACTATTACCGATCGGGCGCATAGGTTCTGGGACCGTAAGTGGCTCAAGAGTTTGCGGATCAGCTCTACAACCAACATTAATAGGGATAGGGGTGTACGGATTCACCCCCTTTTAGAGACTATTATCCTAAAAAAGGATGAGCGGTTCCGTACGACTTCCGTTCGAGCCACTTCCGGTTCCACAATGCAAGAGAGCGGAACACGTGAGAATGGAAACATGTGATGCCTACCATTACCCTGCTGATATTTAAAGGTGTACTGAATAATAGACAGTACTGCTGAAGAAGAAGGCTGGAGCCTTTGAAAGCTACGGGATTTTATCGCTTAGTATATTTTAATGCATTTTAATCTTGTGTTTTAATATATTTTTAATATTGTAATCCATATATTTGTTTTGTAAATACAGGTTATTGTAAATATAGTTATCAAGATTTGTTTTGTTTTATTTTATTTTATTTTAATTTTAATTTTATTTTACTCCATGAAAGGTTGGTGAAAAAAACGCTAAGAACGTAATATGAACATACCCAACCTCAGAGGCCTATTTAAGGGGCAGAGGAAGCAATATTTGTAATGTGCTTGTGCCAAGAGAGATTAGAAGTCAGGATAATCCCCAAAAGAGATGTATCATTTTGCCTAGAAATCGGAGTGTCACTAAAGATAAGTATAGGAGCAGAAGAATCCTTTTTGCGAGATATAAGACAAGACTGAGTTTTAGAAGGGTTGAAATCAACTAAGTTGTCTTTGTCCCACTGGAGAATTACCTGAAGATCGGAATTTAAGGAATTGGTAGCAGATTTTCGAGAAGTTGAAGCTGATTGAGCAGGGCAAGGTTTCTCAAAATGGAAAGTGGAATGCAATGTGCTATCATTGGCAAAACTATGGATAGGATTTCCAGTCAATGGAAGAAGGTCATTAATATACAAGAGGAAAAGAGTGGGGGAAAGAACTGAACCTTGGGGACATCGGCATTAGTGGAGAAGTTAGAAGACAGAAAGCCACTTACCATCGCCCTCAGTGAGCGATCAGAGAGAAAACTGGATAACCAATTACTAAAAACAGTTGGCAAACCATAAGATGGAAGCTTGTTTAGAAGACCTTTATGCCAAACACGATCGAAAGCCTTTGAGATGTCAAGAGCAACTACTTGTGTTTCACCGAAACTTTCCATTGAATTAGTGCATAAATGGGTAACATAAGCCAAAATATCACTAGTGGATCGACACTGACTGAATCCATACTGGCGATAGTTGATCAGACAGAAGGTTTCTAGGTAGTTTAAGAGTTGGAAGTTAATTGATTTCTCCATTACTTTAGAAAGAGTAGAAGTAATTGCAATGGGACGATAATTGGATGGGAGGGATTTGTCACCCCTTTTTTAGGAACTGGGCTGGATATGAGCAAATTTCCAAGCAGAAGGAAAAACACCTTTGGAATAAGAAAGTGAAAAAAGGCGGCAAAGAATAGGAATAAGTTCAAGAGCACAGGTTTTGAAAACAAGTGGAGAAATACCATCGGGACCTGGAGCTTTCTTTGCATCAAGATTCGTTAAAATCCTTCTGACTTCCTTTTGACGGAAGACCACAAGAGGCATTGAATGGAGCGTGTTGGGAATGGTGGGAGGTGTTTTACTAAGATCATTAATACATGAGTTGGAAGAAAAATGGGATGCTAGCAGGTCAGCTTTATCCTTGGCTGAAGTGACAACAGAACCATCTGTTGTTTTCACTGAGGTGGGAGCAGAGATGAGCAAAAGTTGCGGCCAATAGCTTTGGCAAGAGACCAGAATGCTCGGCTACCATTAGGGCAAGAAGCAAGTTTTCTACCTGTTCAAACTCTAGTTTAGACTGATTAATAACTGCTTTACAATTGTTGCGAGCTTTGGTGTAGGCAGAAAATGAAACTGGAGAATTAGAAACAAGCCAATTACGATATGCAACATTCTTCTCTTGAACAGCCTTAGCACATTTTTTGGAAAACCAAGGTTTAGAAAAAGGACGAGATTTTAAAGTGGAGTGTGGGATAAAGGATTCCATTCCTGCAAGAATAATTTCCCTGACATGATCTGAGCAAATGTTGACATCAGAAGTTTTGAAACAGTAATCCGACCAAGGAAATGAAGAAAAGAAGTCTCGTAGATCATCCCATTTTGCATTCTTGTAATGCCAAACAACACAAGGTTGGGAATAGCCATGAGATAAACGTTCCATTGGAGAAATTGACTTGGCGCATTATAGCCTTAGATGCTAATGCGCCATAAAACAAACAAACAAACAAACAAACAAACCATTGGAGAAGAGACAACTTCGACTGTGTACTTAGACACTTCGACTGTGTACTTAGAAGGATTGTTTGTGAGAAAAAATCAAGCGTATTGGCTGTATGATTAGGATTGTCCGGTATTCTTGTAGGTAAATGAACAATCTGTGTAAGGTCATTAGTAATTGCAAAAGCCTCAGCATCTCGACCAGCTGGGTCAGTGTGACTAGAAAACGGAAGCCAGCTGGAGTTGTGAACATTAAAATCACCAAGGAAAATTACCTCACTGTTAGGAAAGTTGGACTGGAGAAAGTCAAGTTGCAAAGAGAGGAAGTCAAAGAGCTCCAAGTGATTAGTGGAGTTGGGAGAATGGTAGAGACAACAGATGAATTTGACACAATGAGGTAGAGAGATTTTAAGCCAGAGAAGATCAAAGAGAGATTCCAAATTGCGAAGTCTCTGACAGGGAATATCAGAACGGACATATGTAGAATTTTGGATATTAATTTTGGATTGGATTTGGATGCTAATTTTAGATATTAACTTAATAAATGCAGACAGGGTGTGTGTGTGTGTGTGTGTGTGTGTGTGTGTGTGTGTGTGTGTGTGTGTGTGTGTGTGTGTGTGTGTGTGTGTGTGTGTGTGTGTGTGTGTGTGTGTTTCTAATGCATTCTAGAAATCAAATGACTCAAAATATAATTTTACTAAAAAAGGAGAGTGCACATACAAATATTAATTATTCCCAGAATATAATAAACTGAACATTGTTTACTATATTCAGAAAACTAAAAGTTTTGGTTAGAGTGATGAATAACAGCATGCACAAAGTATATCCAAACAGAAGTAATTTAGCATTATTTCACATACAGAAAATATCTAATGATTTCACCTCAGACATAAAACATTCTGCAGTACCTGAATCATGGCTACATCATTCGCACCATCTCCTATTGCCAATGTTACAGAATTTGTGGACACCTTTACCATTTCAGCAACTTCAGCCTTTTGTATAGGTGATACTCTGAAAAATACTTCTGCTTTTATTAATAGATTTTATGATTCTGTAATTAGAAACTGCAAAATTATATATACTGTACTCACTCGGTTGCATACATCAAACACATGAAAATTTAGTGGATTACAGGTGGTTTAATAGCAAAAACAACATAAAATATTCAATTACTGAAGTAGGGGATTCAAAATTCAGATATAACAAAAATAAATCCAAATATACTGTTTTATAACTTTATCATATGATCTATTTTCACAAATGACAGAAAAATATATGTAGTGTCAATTAAAATATATTTAATTGGAACTATTGGACCCAACAGTTTCAAAATTCCACATAAACACAAAACAATTGGATTTTTGTTTTAAAAGAGTGCACTCTATTCACCTTAATTATATTACAATGCCCTTCCAGGTGCATGATGAAACTACAGTTATCTTCCAGAGCCAAATTAAATAAAAAAAGTATCTTAAACATTGAGAAAAAGACCTGTGGGAATGTGGGAATGCACAATCGTTTCTCGGAATACTAAGTAAAATTACAGATTAAAAGGTGCAACTCCACATGAGTTGTCAACTAAATTTTTTAGTTTATTTGGTATTGAGCAGTAACCATACAAATACAATAGTTGGATAACACTACGGCATAAGAGAAATTAACTTCTTACTGAACCAATTCAAAATTCTGCTCCAAAAATCATTATCAAGTCTAAAAGAAATTAAAGAAGAGTGGTTAAAAAAGTTAAATAAAATGAAAATGAATGGGTTCTAAAATAGTTAATTAATAAACATTATTAGCAAAACATTAATTATTTTTAATGACTACCTTCATATTTGAGTTATATAATATTTGAATGTTAAGGAAATTCTTACTTCTGCAATGCAAACTGGTATGTAGTTACAGAGAAAATGTTTCTGATTTCTGAATTAGAGTGATGGGATGTTTTTAAGCAGCCAAAATGCTAATGCATTCTAGTGGCTTTGGATTGGTTGAAGTTTTAATCTTGATCTAAGGTGATAATTTGTCCAAAACAGTTAAAGGCATAATTATAGTTTTAGGGCAATAGTAACAAAAACAACAAGCAAGGAATTTATTATTGTACCTCACATTCAGGTTTTAAGATAGAAAAAAAAAAAAAGCCAAGGCAGCCAAGAAATTTGATTGAGCTTGCATACTACACGAAATCAATCTTTCTCAAGAACTGTTCCAGCACAACAATAAAAACTACAATGCTGGAGGACTCAATTTAGCTGTCAATACAATTGAATCTACAGCATTGTAGATTCTTTTTTCAAGAACGTATAAAATATGGTCAACATTCAAGAGTAGATAGGTCTGCTCTACTGCCAGTGCTACATGCATTAGAGTGGAGCTTCCAACCTAAGAAGGTTGGAAGCACCTTGAAATCACAGGAGATAGCAATACAATAACAGCACAATAGAAGCATTTCTTAAAAAACTGTTTCCAAGGCAAGACTACAAATAAAAAAGGGGAACACTTTAAGCCAGAATACCTGTCTGCTGGACCCATTTCAAGGACTAAGGAGGGAGGCAGTGTCTTAGAACTTTTTAATTAATCTGTTCTTATATTGACTTCACTGCCCAACATTACAATGATATTAGGATAAAAACTGAATTATAAAAAAATTAAAAAACAAAAAAAACTCATTCACTACTTTTTTCTTATTATTTTTTTTTATACAATGATATCCTCCACATCTACTTCTTTATTCTTTCATTCATTCACATCAACTTCTGGACCTGAATTCTACAGAATTTCTTCAATTTTGGATCTAAAATTATCCAAATGAAGTCATCAACTCCTCCTCCTCCTCTGGGGCCTGGAGCACAAGGGGGGTGGGGGTTACAGTGGCGGTATCTTTCTGGCAAACGCCAACCAATCATGTTCCAGATGTTCATGTAATCATGCTAAGATGAACACAGATGAAGGAATGCCTTTATTTTCCACATTTGGGCTCTGTGTACTTTTTTATAGTGTTAATTGTAATGCGGCTCCGGGGGTTTCCCACAACTCTGCATCTGGGCTCTGTGGACTCTGGGCAAGTATTGCAGGTTGGAGCAGAGTGCAGATTTGGATATTGTGTAGACCTAGTGAGACCACAAGTTGGCCCACTTCAGCACCCACTAGATCCCATAGTTTCTTGAGATTGGTGGGAGGTTCGGCAGACCAAACTTCCACGGCATAGGAGAGCATATACCGAAGTACGTTTTGTGGTATTTCCTCATTATTTGTTTATTGTGAGTTCTGCACAAATCTGTTTTCATTCCCAGAAGGCTCACAAAGCTTTGAAATACTGAGATTGGATTTGTTGTTTATAGGTGAGGTTTGCATCACGGATTACTCCTAGGAATTTGACATTGTCAGTGGGAGCCAAAATCTTTCGTGCTAATTCCGGAAGTAAGGTTTCAGCAGATGTCATCTGACTTGGAGAAAAGATGAGATAGCTTGACTTTTCTGGATAAACTGACAGGCCAACAGTTTACAGTTTCTGAGAAGGTTTGTCTTGCTTGTGGATCAACAACCTGGCATTTGTTGATTCCATTTGTTCCATAAGTGGCATGAATATTGCAGCAAACAGCAGGACTGAGAGAGAACCACCTTGTGGGATACTTACATCTGCACTTTTACTGACTGTACTGTTATTACATGTAAAATGAGTATATCACCATCAGCCATTTTCAATCCACTGCAGAATGAAGGCCTCTCCGGCAACTTCCCAGTTCCTCCTGTTTTGTGCAATGGCCATCCATTTACTAGCCACAAACTCATGAATTTCATCTGTCAATCTCCATTGTTGTCTTCCAGGTTTTCTCTTAGCTCCTCTTGGGTACCATTCTGTTATTTTCTTAGTCCATCTGTCATCATGTCTTCAAGTTATGTGTCCTGCCCAAAACCATTTTAGTTCTTTAGTTTTGATAAGAATGTCCTTTACTTGAGTTTTTTTCCTAATCCATGTGTTTTTCTTCTTATCTAACAGTCTGATTCCCAATATAATTCGTTCCATTCTTCGCTGTGTAGTTCTCAGCTTCTCTTCCATTCTTTTGGTGAGTGCCCAAGTTTCACTTCAATAAGTCATAGTGGGGAGTATACATTGGTTCATTATTTTACGTTTCAGACAAATTGGGATATTGCTCCTCATTATGTGACTATATTTCCTGAATGCTATCCATCCAAAATTTATTCTTCTCTTGACTTCCATCCATTTATCATTATTACAGCTAATGACTTGTCCCAGATAAGTATATGACTCCACCTTTTCAATTACTGCTCCTTCAATCATTATATCCCTTTCTGTGGCATACTTGTTCATCATTACTTTTGTTTTAGCCATATTCATCTTTAATCTAAATTCCTTACTAACTCTGCATAACTGATTAAGATTTTCCTCTAATTCTTTGGGATCATGGTTTATGACCACAATGTCATCTGCAAATCGTAAATGGTTTAGGTACTCTCCATTCACATTGACTCCTTTCTGCGACCAGTCTAATCTTCTGAAAGCTTCCTCCAGGGCAGCAGTATACTCCTTTCTCAATTTTAAATTTATTACTGTTGTCTAGTCTAATAAAGGAGGTAGCATTCTCATATATTTTCTTCAAAATCATAATATATGGGTATCTATGCCTTGTCTTTCCAGTGCCCGAAACATTGCCTTATGCTGTATGGAGTCAAATGCCTTTTCATAATCCACAAATGCCAGGCATAATGGTGTTTTATATTCATTTGCTTTCTCCATTAGCAGCTGTGATATTACGTGAAGATGATCCATAGTTGAGAATCCTGTCCTAAAGCCAGCTTGTTCTTTTGGTTGATTCTCATCAAGTATTCTTTCTAATCTGTTAGTAATGACCGTTGTGAACAACTTGTAGATGTGGGATAACAAGCTAATTGGTCTATAATTTCCAATTTCTGATTTATCTCCTTTCTTATACAGCAAAACTATGATTGCATTATTCCACTCCTTAGGCACTACACCTTTTCTAATGCATTTTGTGAAGAATCTTGCCAGTTTTTGTGTCATATCTCTTCCTCCCAATTTTATCAATTCTACAGTAACTTCATCTTCCCCCGGAGCTTTCTGATTCTTCATTTTCTTCAACGCCTGTTCTACCTTATCAGGAAGGATATCAGGTATGTTGTATGTGTTACTAATTTGCGATCCATCTTACCCACTGCTGGCATCATTCCCTCACTCCTTGTATAATTCTCTATAGTAGTCTTCTGCTATTTGAATTATGCCTTCTCTGCTATTCATAAGTACATTGTTGCTATTCTTCAGTTTCAGTATCATTTGTCTTACTGTATTACTGCTCATGACTGCTGATTTAAATCCTTTGTTTTCCATTAATGCTTGTTCTACTTTTCTTGTCTTAAATTTTCTTATGAATATTTGGTTCATCATGACAAGTGTTTCTTGACTTATTTTTTCTTCTTTGGATTTCTTTTTACCTATAGGTTTCTTGGGCTTTATCACTTTCAGAAAGTTGCAATATTCCTCGTCGATATCTTGGCCTGAAGAGTCTGCAGAAGCTCAAACTTATTCTTACAGAGGGGAAAAAGCAGTATGTTACTTGAAGAGGAGAAAAAGCAGTATGTACTTCCAGTACATACTGCTTTTTCTCCTCTTCTGTCATCTGAAAGACCTTTGTATTATTTACTTGAGTCAGTTTTTTCCTTTCTTTTCTTACATCTATATCAAGTGAGCATCTTACCATTCTGTGATGACTTCCAACATTTACCTTGTTCAGGACAGTATCATCATTCACAATATATCTTCTGTTAATGAGGATGAAGACGATTTCATTAGTTGTTAATCCATTTGGGCTCTTCCATGTCAACACTTTCGGTTCACCCTTTCCTTGAAAAAAGTGTTCATTATTGACATTCCTCTAGATTCTGCAAATTCCACAAGTCTTTCACCTCTTTCATTTCTTTCACCAATTCCAAAATTTCCTATAGTTCCCCTTTCTGCACTCTTTTGTCTCTTTCCAACCTTAGCATTGAAGTCCCCCATAATGATAGTGTAGTGAGTTTCTGTTCATCTAGAAGACTCTCAATATCAGTGTACATTTCTTCAACCTCATCATCATCATGGCTCAATGTTGGTGCATAAATCATTATAACCTTTAGCTTATACCTCTTAGAAATCTTGAGTAGTAGCCTTGACACCATTGGTGATGTATTTTTGAATTCCAAAATGTTGTTGTTGTTGTCGCTTGTTATTTGGTTTTTAGGAGCATTAGCAACTAAGGCCATATTGCTCCGGGAATATGCAGTGGTCATTCCCTGACTTTTCCACATCCTCCGTATTTGGTGGTGACGGTCTCAAACCCTAGTCTAATCAAGAAGCGTGTGCTACGCACTGCTGCTCCTTCCCACCTGGCTATGGAGGTGCCTCAAAAATGTTGTTTTTTATATCTTTATGGACCAGAAAGCCAACTCCACCTTCACTCCTTTCAATGTTTCCATTGGTGTACAGCATATTCACTTGATAAACTTAAGTGGTTCATTTCTTCTTCTTGTTTCAGCCAAACTGATGATATTCCAATTTAAATTTTCTAATTCCTTTTCCAGCTCTAGTATCCTGTCTTCACCAATGAGCGATCGTACGTTGTAACAGGCCAAGTTCAATTCAGTACAGTTTCTGTGATTTTGAAGAACACCAAGTGCTGTCAAATGCCTTTTGGATATCTAGGTATACCATTACTAGGTGTTCATTTTTAATGACATCCTGATCATACCCAGAGATTCTTAGCACCTTCTGCTTCCACTCTGATCCTCTTGCTGCTGTAAGAGGGAGAGTGAAAGCCGCTGGGGACTGAGGGCCATTTGTTTCATTGTAGTGTCATGTGCTGGAAGGTTTGGTCTTTTCCTCTTCACGCTGACCAGGCGTCTTGAAGAGAACTGCTCTACACGTTTATTGTCACCTAAGTGATGTAACAGGGCTTACCATCGAGAAGGTGTGCATGAGTGGATTTCAGGGAGGCAGGTCAACTGGACTTCTCCTAAATCTTCTGAAATAGACAGTTATTATTTTATTGTTTGTTATTTGGTTCTTAGGAGTATTAGCAGCTAAGGCCATATTGCTCTGGGGATATGCGGTGGTCATTCCTTGACCTTTCCACATCCTCCGTATTTGGTGGTCACAGGCTCGAACCCTGGTCTAATCAAGAAGCGTGTACTACACACTGCTGCTCCTGCCCACCTGGCTACGGAGGCACCTGAAATAGAAAGATATTGGATCTATCAGTGTCTGATAACAGAATGCCTGTTCCCCTCTAAGCCCTGAAATGAGTATATAGATAGTGATTACATAGTTCATGGAGGATCTGGTTCAGAAGTTTCTCGGAATACATTACCTAGCCGAATATTCCAGTTTTCTGTTAGCTCTTGCATCCTTTTTCCAAAACATTTATTTTCTCTAGGCTTATTACTATAGTTCATTTTTAACTGTGGGTCAAAGAAATATGGCCACATGGGATGAGTTGGTTGGTTCCATATTTTTGCTGCATAAGTTAGGAATAGCAATTTTCTCTTAAGATGAAGAAGTGGCTTGTTTGCTTTAATGTATAAACTTTGAACAGGAGATGTCCAGAACACTCCAAGGGCTATCCATAAGGGACAATAATGAATTGGGTTAAACCACTTAAGGGCAGTCTTTCTAGAAGAATCATATACAGGTGCACTGTAGTTCAGTCAAGATCTAATAAGTGTATGGTATAAACCCATGTTTAGTCTCTAGAGCAAAGTTTCCGGCATCCCCCTCCCCCCATACTTCTCCTTCAACCCATGCACGGTACTAAGTACTATGGGTTTTGATACCTTTCGTGTTTGGGGTTTTCACAAAAAAAAAAAAAAAAAAGTGAAGTAGTGTGTATCTACCGGCACCCCATGTCACAACTGATATTACTTTAAGGACATTCGGATCTTTTTTCTATTGGACAGTTTGGATCTTCATTATGTGTTTCAGAAAGTTCAGCTTACTGTCTAGAGTAAGTTCTGAGAAGCAAACATTGTCAGAAAGCATGTTAGGATGAATTCTCAGTTGTAATTCAGGTTCAGGATGCAACTTGCATTTTCTTCAAAAATGTACTGCAATAGTTTTCTGTTCGGAGTGGTGATAGCCATTCTGTGGCATCCACTGATTTATTTTATTGACTGTACCCTGGAGTTGTCATTCAGTACAGTTCATGTTTTGGGAGTGGCATAAGATAGTACGGTCATCGGGATATAGGTGCATTTCAAAATTAGCAGGAATGTGTATGGTCATTTGATTTATTCTAATTGCAAAAAGTTTAGCAATGAGAACAGGGCCCTCTGGGACTCCTTCCTGGCTGAAAAACTGTGAGAGGGCATTTAGATAATGAACCTGAAAGATATGGGTTTGTAGGAAGCTCTGTATTAGAAGTGTTAAATGTCATCGCAGGCCAAGTATGTGTCTAGATTTTGAAGAACACCAAGTGCTGTCAAATGCCTTTTGGAAATCTAGATATACCATTACTAGGTGTTCATTTGTAATGATGGCATTCCAGATGTTTGCCTCAACTTTGACTATAGCATCCAAGAAGGACCACTTTTTTTTTTTTTTTGAAAGCCACTGTTTTTATTTATCAGTGACTGTGATTCCAAATAATCCACTTATGTCAAATGTGAATAATTTTTTCCAATATCTTTCCAAGACGGCTAGTTAGAGAAATTGGTCGGAGTGGAGTCAACCACTCAGGTAATAATTTTCAAAGAGCATTCGGTAGAAGAAAAACAGCAAGGGAATAAATGGTGTTTTTTTTTTTTTTTTTTTTTACTTTTTTAGTATGGGATAATATATGCCATCAAGACCAGGTGCATTGTTAACAGAACTATTTAAATAATTTTTTTACTCCGACATAGTAAACGGTTGATTATACAGTGGTGAATGCTTTGTGCTAAGGTTTATTTTGTATTTCTCAGCTACTGCTTTAGTGTTTTTAAAGATTTATCATACTGGATTGGGAATGAGAATAAGCGCGTATGGGCAAAGTTTTTGTGGCTCCAGCTAATGGAGAAGTTTTTCTTAAATTTTGTTAATTAACAAAAAATACGGTAAACAAAAAATACTCCAAGGCATAGTGTTTTACAAAGATATTAAATAGGTTTAGTAGCATTCGTTAGCTAATTATATTGAATTTAACAAGTGATTTTTGGAAGTTGCAACTCGCAGTAGTGGCATCAATATTGTTGAACTAGTCGCCATATTGTAATCAATAAGAAATAGCGTAATGTATATATCTCGAACTGATAGTGTAAGGTAAAACAAAACTAGATAACATAATAGGAAGCACTGTATTGGGAATCTGTTAGCTTAGTATAATATTATTAATTAATCAGAAATATTTATTAATCTTATTAAATTTCATTGTTAATTAACTGTATTTAAACGTAAATTATGACCCAGACTAGAGCTGCGAAGCAAAGATCACAGACTGGCGAGAGTGCTGTGACTCAGGGGAGAAATGAAGGGAGCGATTCTCCAAAGGATCACAGTCACAAAAATTGTGCGAAATGTGAAATGTTTGCTGAACTTTCTAAAACAGGCCATGATCTAGGCAAGGAGGATGTCTTTGTGTGTGTGTGCTAGATGCCTAGAGTGTCAAAAAATTAGGCAACAACTCAGCGTTCTGATGGGTATCTATGAGAACTTCAGGTGTAGGGTAAATGCCCTCGAAGAAATTAATAAGAGGGGCCCATCAAGCTGTCAGCTGCCCAGCTCAATGGCAGAGCTCACTCCTGTGCATCAGGCAACACAGAGGCAATCTCCAAGGCAGAATGTGTTGGTCCCACAGGAACTAGTTATTGTTGGAACTAGTTATTACCCCATCTCCCTGACTCTATTGTCAGGTTTATTTTGTCATCTATCTGCAAGACGGATAGATGGAACAGTATGTCTGCCAGAGGCAAAAGTTAATGACGTTGTAGAGCAGATATAAGGGCACAAAATGTGATACTGTTGTACGCGTTGGAACTAATGACATTAAGAGCAAGAGAACTGCAGATTTACTCAACAAGTATAGGTCAATGTTGAATAAAAGTTGCAAGTTAGGGTTGAATGTGAAAGTGTCTGCAATTCTGCCCAAACACGATAGGAGGGAGTATATGATGAGAGAGTAATGTCAATCAATTCAGCCCTGGAGAGATTGTGCAAGGCTCAAAAGGTAGAATTATTTTCAGCCTGGTCTGTGCTTGTTGACAGGAGAGGCTACTTCTACAGGGATGGGGTACAGTTAAATAGAAAGGGGGCAAGGATATATGCTGATTCTATCGAGGCAGTGTTAGGTAGGTCGAAAAACTTCTAGCTGGGGGGGGGGATACATAGACTAAAAGATTAACAGTGGTCGCAGGCAGAGGCTAAAGTGATTCTTGCACTGCTTCTATGAGAATGAGCAGCATCATGGAAAGCACTGCAATGGAGATTTCCAGAAATGCTGGAAGTCATAGTAAAACAAATAAATACATGGGCCGTGTTAGAGGTAACTCAGAGTAGAAACGTGCATGTATACTTACATGATAGGAGCACAGTACTTGTATGACAGGAGTATAGGTGCATGTATATTTGCATGAAAGGAGTATAGTTAATAAATTTATGAGCTTGAAGTGCTAGTCAAGACATCAGAGGCAGATATTGTTGGAATATCAGAACTTGGAGTCACACAGATATAAGCAGTGCAGAATTGGAATTTGGGGAGTATACTAAGCAATTAGTATACTCTCCATTTATTATTTAGTATACTAAACAATTAGTATACTTAGTATACTAGGAGAGTATACTGTGCAGAGAAATAGAGTGGGCCAGTAAATCAGAATGTCTTATAATGGGGGACTTTAAATTTCAAGATATTGACTGGAACTTGTGGGTTGATCACTCGTACACTAGCAAGAATTTTTTGGATTTATCGGATGACTTTTTTCTAGAGCAGCATGTTCGAGAGGCAACCAGAGGGAGTAATACTTTTGATCTGATTATCAACAGTGACTATTCATGCATTAAGAATTTGCAGACAAAGGAACCACTGGGTGACAGTGATCACAATGTACTGATATGGGGATTACTTAAAGATGTAACTACCATCAAGGCTAAAGGGAAGGGCTTTTGCTTTCATAAAAGTGACTACAGGGATCTCAGACAGTTTTTAAATTCTGTACAGGGGGATCAACTGATGATGTTACAAATGTTTAGTTCTAAATTGGAAGCTTTCAGGGACTTAATCTTGGAAGCTACTATGCTTTTCATTCAACTAAGAAATACTGTTCAAGGTTAAGGCCTAAATGGATGTCAGATGAATTAATGAGGCTTGTGGCAGAGAAGAAAAATGTATGGGATGCATATATATAAACAGGTGACACGTGAGCCTATAATAGATATCAGCTTGACTGTAATCAAGTCACAAAGGAGGTTAGGCAGGCAAAGGCAGATTATGAAAAATCTTTGGCAAAGGATGCAAAGAAAAACAGGAAAGAGTTATTTATTTATATAAACCCCTAGAAGGAAAGAGATGAATCAGATTGGGCCACTTAACATAGATGGGTTGACTATTGATAATCATGCTCAGGTTGCTGATAAACTGAATGAGTATTCTGCATATACATTTACACATGAGGAGTTATTCAATGAAGGAAATGCCAGAAGTTTATCAAACCCTAACATGGAGCTAAGTGATTTTGTAATAACTGAGAGAAAAGTGAAGCAGAAATTGTTGAAGTTAAACATAAGGAGGGGGACCTGGGGTTGGATGGGATCTATCCAGTTATATTAAATGAGGCAGTAAAGGAAGTAAGCAAACCCTCAGCCATAATTATGAGAGCTTCTTTGGACTCAGGGGAGGTCCCCATGGACTGGAAGCAATCAAATGTATCACCAATTCACAAAGGGGGTAAAAAAAGTGAGACAAGTATCTATTGACAACTCCTGTTAGTTTAACTTGTATTCTGGGAAAAATAATGGAGTAACTGGTTAAAGAAGCATTACAGAATCATCTAGACAAGACTGCAGTAATAGGTAAAACACAGTGTGGTTTTGTTAAAGGGAAGTCTTGCCTGACCAATTTGATTGGATACTATGATGTGGTTACAAAGGAACTGAACATAAAAAATAATTTTATTAAATAATTTTGATATCATATACTTGGATTTCAGGAAAGCTTTTTATACTGTTGCACATGGAAAACTGCTGTACAAATTGGAGAGTTATGGCATTAAGTGTAAGTTGCTACAATGGATAAAGGGATGATTGAGTGGGAGACGATAGAGTTTGGTAATGAATGGACACTGCTCTTCATGGAGAAATGTTATTAGTGGAGTTCCCCAGGGATGGGTGCTGGGCCAATTGTTGTTTTGTGTATTCATCAATGAAATGAATGAAGGTATATGAGGTTTAATGTCCAAGTTTAATGATGATACAAAGATTGGCAAGGTTGTTAGGGACACTAATGAACTGTCATTAAAATACTAGATGATAAAAGCACTAAAGTATGCTGCTGCTGCAACAGAATCTAGATAAGTAGGGCAAATGGGCTGAGAAGTGGAAAATGAAGTTTAACACTGAAAAATGTAAAGTACTGCATCTGGGTAGCAATAACCCAAGAGAAATGTGCCAGCTGTGTGGTACTACACTCAGGGAAGTGGAAAGTGAAAAAGACCTTGGGGTAACTGTGCAGTCAAATATGAAATTTGCCGAGCAGCGTAGATGGGCTGCCAGGGCAGGTCATGGAGCCTTGTCAATGATATATAGGAACTTTTCAAGCAGGGATAAGGAGGTGCTTATCCCCTTGTATAAGGCAATGGTTCTGCCACACCTGGAGTACTGTGTACAGTTCTGAAGGTCTCATTTTAGGAAGGACATAGAGTTACTAGAACGAGTACAAAGAAAGGCAACAAGATTGGTGAGGGGGAATAAAGGGTGCTCTCAGCAAGAAAGGCTTAAGTTCTGCAAATTGCAGTGCCTGGAGAGTAGGCACCTGCGAGGCCCATTCAAGGCCTTATACTCCTCAATCTGATTGAGGCCTTGAATGGGTTGAGCAAGTTAAATGCTGATGGGATTCTTCCTCTTGCTCAGATTAAGAACCTAAGGAGGCATACATTCAGCGGGTGGTTGATTGGTGGAACAGACATATTTTGTTGTGGAAGTTGATAGCCTAAATAAATTTAAGGCTGAGCTAAACAGGCATTTGGAACGAATGGAGGGGTGAAATGGGAGGGTTTTTTTTTGGGCTGATGCTGCATAAGCCTGCTTTCTTGTATCATATGCATCTGCTAATACTAATGAGTATAATACACAAATGTACAGAGAAATAGAGTAGGCCAGTAAATGAGAGTGTCTTATAATGGGGGATTTTAATTTCCCAATATTGATTGAAAATTGTAGGATGGTCATTCACACACTAGCAAGGCTTTTCTGGATTTATTGGATGATTGTTTTCTACAGTATCTTCAAATAGGCCTCTGGGGTTGAAAATATTCATACTCATATTATGCCATCATACACCAATCGTATTAAAATTATGGTTTTGTAATGTTTAAAATATTAAAATGACTAGATAGAACAAATAAAGTTTAATTGAATAAATAATTACAATGTATAAAATATAATATTAAACTGCAGGAAACTATTTACAATAAAATAATGAAATTAAAATACTAGATGATAAAAGCGCTAAAAATATACCGTAGCTTTCAAAGGCATCCGCTTCCTCTTTCAACAGTAAGGCTTTTATCGTACAACACATCCTTAAATATCAGCAAGCTCACAGCTCTCAGCACGTGATTCCACAGGAGCATGGGCAGTATTCTCCTCATGTGTACTAGAACCGGAAATGGCTTGGGAGCGTGCCATGTGGAACCGTTCATCGCATCCAAGGATCGCCACCTCAAAGAGGGGATGAATACGTATTCCCCTGTTTCTATTAATAGTACTGTTCTCAGGGGAACAGATCCGCAAGCTCTTGAGACACTTGCGGTCCCAAAATCTATGCGCCCTGTCGACGATAACAGCTCTGTCTGGGGAGATTTGATGGCGCTCCTCCCAGAAATGTTGTGCCACAGCATACTTTCCATAATCGGCGGTCCTTATTGCATTCATATGCTCCCCCAGATGATCTCTGAACCGAAGCTTCATTTCACCCACATAACATTCCCCACAATGACAAATCACACTATTTTTGTGATGGTTGGTTTGTGCTGTATTATAATGCATATGATGTGTATTATAATGCATATGTGCATTATTTCTATGCATATAGAAAGGAACACGGGGTGGAGGGGATCGATACAGTAATATTACAGGAGGCAGCAAAGGAAGTAAGCAAACCCTTAGCCTTAATTATGAGAGCTTCCTTCGACTCACGAGAGCTGCTACTACTACTACTAGACTGGAGATGTGCAAATGTGACCCAAATTCACAAAGGAGGATCAAAGGGAGGAGAAAGTACTTACAGACCTGTTAGTTTAACTTCTGTTCCAGGGAAATTAATGGACGCACTGGTTAAAGAAACTGCAAGATCATCTAGACAAGACTTCAATTATAGCTTGGACACAGCATGGGTTTGTTAAGGAGAAGCCTTGTCTGACCAATTTGATTGGATACTATGATGTGGTCACAAAGGAACTGAATGCAAAGAATAATTTGATATCACATATTTGGATCTTAGAAAGACTTTTGATACTGTTGCACATGGAAGACTGCTGCACAAATTGGAGCAGCGTGGCATTAGAGGGAAACTGCTGCTATGAATAAAGGGATGGTTGAGTTGGAGAACACAGAGAGTATTGATCAATGGACTGCTCTTTGTGGACTAATTTTATTAGTGGAGTCCCCAGGTTTCACCGTTGGGTCCATTGTTATTGTCTGTATTTATTAATGATATTGATTTATTTTATTTATTTTGTATGATGTAATCAATTCACAAAGGAACCAGTTTTTTTTCTTGCTTCCTTCGTGTATCGTGGTCGGGATATCCAACCAACCGGTTGGTTTTGCACCATCGTGATATCCAGGCCGAGATCTTTGAGTTGCCAGGCAGGCACTTTACCTACCCGGCTAGCCCGGTCGACAATGATATTGATGATGGTATATCAGGCTTAATGTCCAAGTTTGCAGATGATACGAAGGTCGGCAGGGTTGTTAATGACATTATGCTGATGCAACAGGATCTAGAAAATTGAGCAGCTGGGATGAGATTTTTTTTTTTTTTTTATGAAAACCCAAAACATAAGAGATATTAGAACCTATAGTACTTAGTACTGAGCTTGGATTGGAGGTTGAGTAGATGAACGAAGACATTTGTTGACATTAGACTTTAACTTCTGTAGACTGTAATTTTAGGAAATAAGTATGAAGGAAGGTTGTTCCAGAAAACGAGGAAGATGAAACGTTGGTTGTGTGAATTTGAAGTTGGACAGTAAATGGATGTTGGCTGGTGGCAGCAAATGTTCGGACTGTTTTGAAAGAGAGGGAGAGAGCGAGCGGGAATTAGAGAAGCCAATTGAGAAGAACAGTGCCCATCGAAGTAACTGTAGAAAAGGCATGCAGCAGAAACAGTATGTCTATGAGATAGCAAGTGGAGTCATTAATTAACCTAACTGCCCCCTTCTGAATGGAATATAGAAGCCTGAAAGAGATTTTGGCAGCACCACCCCAGTTGTGGGAACAATATTCCATGATAGGGTGGATTTGTAATTTGTACAGAGTGAACAGCTGTTTGGAAGAAAAGTAACGCCGAGAGCAGAAGAGAAAACCAAGATTTTTAGATGCAGAGGAAGCAATATTTGTAATGTGCTTGGGCCAAGAGAGATTAGAAGTCACAGCAAACCCCAAAAGAGATATATTATTTTGTCTAGAAATTGGAGTGTCACTAAAGATAAGAATAGGAGCAGAAGAATCCTTTTTGAGAGAGATAAGACAAGACTGAGTTTTAGAAGGATTGAAATCAACTAACTTCTTTTTGTCCTACTGGAGAATTACCTAGAGATCGGCATTTAGGGAATTGGTAGTGGATATTCTAGAAGTTGAAGGTGATTGATCAGGGCAAGGTTTGTGAAAATATGCTATCATCGTGATAGCATATTTTCACTATCATTTGCCGATGATAGCAATGTGCTATCATCGGCAAAACTATGGATAGGATTTCCAGTCAATGGAAGAAGGTCATTAATTTATATAGAGGAAAAGAGTGGGGGGAAGGAACTGAACCTTGGGGGACAGCAGCATTGGTGGACAAGTTAGAAGACAGAGAGTCATTTACCGTCACTCTCAGTGAGCGATCGGAGAGAAAAGTGGATAACCAATTACAAAAAACAGTTGCCAAAGCATAAGATGGAAGCTTGTTTAGAAGACCTTTATGCCAAACACGATTGAAAGTCACTGAAATGTCCAGAGGAACTGTTTGTGTTTCACCAAACGTTTTCATTGAATTTTTCCCTAAATGGGTATTATAAGCCAGAATATCACCAGTGGATAGACACTGACGGAATCCATACTGGCTATTGTTGATCAGACGAAAAGTTTCTAGGTAGTTTAAGAGTTGGCGGTTAATTGATATTCTCAATTACTTTAGAAAGAGTAGAAGTAATTGCAATGGGACGATAATTGGATGGGAGGGATTTGTCACCCCTTTTTTAGGAACTGGGCTGGATATGAGCAAATTTCCAAGCAGAAGGAAAAACACATTTGAAAGAAAGTGAAAAAAGGCTGCAAAAAACAGGATTAAGTTCAGGAGCACGAATTTTGAGAAACAGTGGAGAAACACCATCAGGATCTGGAGCTTTCTTAGCATCAAGATTCGTTAAAATCCTTCTGACATCCTTTTGACGGAAGACCACAGGAGGCATTGAATGGAGTGTGTTGGGAGGTGTTTTACCAAGATCACTAATACACGAGTTGGAAATAAAATGGGATGCTAGCAGGTCAGCTTTATCGTTGGCTGAAGTGACAACAGAACAATCTGGCTTTGAGAGAGGTGGGAGCAGAGATGGGCAAAATTTGCGGCCAATAGCTTTGGCAAGAGAGCAGAATGCTCAGCTACCATTAGGGCAAGAAGAAAGTTTTCTACTGTTAGCCTGTTCAAAATCCAGTTTGGACTGATTAACAATTGCTTTACAATTGTTGCGAGCTTTGGTGTAGGCAGAAAATGAAACTGAAGAATTGGAAACAAGCCAATTACGATATGCAACGTTCTTCTTCTCTTGAATGGCCTTAGCACATTTATTGAAAAACCAAGGTTTAGATAAAGGATGAGATTTTAAAGTGGAGTGTGGAATGAAGGATGTCATTCCTACCAGAATAATTTCACTGACACGATCTGAGCAAACATTGACATCAAAAGTTTTGAAATAGTAATCTGACCAAGGAAAAGAAGAAAAGAAATTTCGTAGGTCATCCCATTTTGCATTCTTGTAATGCCAAACAATAAGAGGTTGGGAATATCCATGAGATAAAGGCTCCATTGGAGAAGAGACAATCACTAAGTTGTGATCTGAAGTGCCTAAAGGATCACTCACTTCAACTGTGTACTTAGAAGGGTTGTTTGTGAGAAAAAGATCAAGGTGTTGGCTGTATGGTTAGGATTGTCCGGTATTCTTGTATGTAAATGAACATCTGTGCAAGGTCATTACTAATTGCAAAGGCCTCAGCATCTCAACCAGCTGGGTTGGTGGGTTACTAGAAAATGGAAGCCAGCTGGAGTTGTGTACATTAAAATCACCAGGAAAATTACCTCACAGTTAGGAAAGTTGGACTGGAGAAAGTCAAGTTGCAAATAGAGGAAGTTAAAGAGCTCCAATAATTAGTCGGGAGAATGGCAGAGACAACAGATGAATTTGACACAATGAGGCAGAGAGATTTTAATCCAGAGAAGATCAAAGGGAGATATCAAATTAACAAGTCTCTGACAGGGAATATTGGAATGGACATATATACAAGTACCACCTTTGAAGCAAAAGGAATCATACAGCAAATAATTTGGGCAACTGAGATGAGCAGTTGTTGAATCAACCAATAACTAAGATTCTGTCAGAAAAAGTATGTGTGGTTTGGCAGACTGCAAGTGGAAATGGACATCAGTGAGATTAGAATTGAGACCACATATATTTGTGAAATGAACTAGGAAGTGTTTGGGAGGTTTAAATCTTTTTGCAGATAAGCTTACTCTATTAGTTTGACAATTCATGATGTATTTAATAGTAGGAAAAGTGGGGGAACATGCTGTATGAAGTAATGAAAATTTTGGATATGGCATACACATGGTAAGAATATAACCAGATCCTTCACATAACACGTGGCCTCGACGATGCTCCCCGCATACACACTACTCGTACTCCCTCCAGTCACTATCTGGGAGCGTAGAGGTAGCAAGATTATACACTAGCTGATCTGAAAGCCTCCTAAAGAGTTACCAATAGGTTCGGTCTGGTGTGCTAACTACAAACATCGCTTTGGAGCTGTATTTTCGAAATGTAGGGAAGATTGGATCTCGCCTTGATGTTCATTATAACTTCAAAAGTCATCCGTCATACTGCATAATACAAGAGATGGGGAAGGGTTGACCCAAACTTAGGAAGTTTGACCGGAAGGGTTGTCTGGAGACTAAACATAGATTCCAGTTGATGGGAATCATCTACTACCTACAGAGGTGGCAACTGAAATTTAACATTGACAAATGTAAAGTTTAACCTTGATAAATATAAAGTTGATACGTTACTCTGGGGTTACTGCTTACTGCACATGGCAAGCAGTAACCCCAGAGTAATGTATAAACTGTGTGGGACTACACTGGCACTGGTAGAGAATGAAAAGGACTTGGGAGTAATTGTACAGTGAGATATGAATTTTCTGAGCAGTGCAGATGGTCTGCAAGAGTAGCTCATGGTGTCTTGTGAATGATAAACAAGAATTTTTCTAACAAGGATAAGGAGGTGATTATCCCCTTTTATAAGGCAATGGTCAGGCCACACCTTGAGTACTGTATACAGGTCTAGAGGCTTTATTTTAAAAAGGATGTTGAGCTGCCAGAACGAGTACAGCAAAGGGCAACAAGATTAGTGAATGGAATAAAGGGTTGCTCTTACAAAGAAAGGCTTAAATTTTGCAAATTAGTGGCTGGAGACTAGGCACCACTTAAGCCACTTGGTAAGAGGACCCCTTCGCTCCCCTCACTAATCTTGTTGTCCTTCTCAATACACGTTTGAGCAAATCGACATCCTTCCTAAAATGAGGCCTCCAGTGAAGATGTGGTCTAACCATTGCCTTATACAAAGGGATAATCACCTCCTTTTCCCTGATAGCAAAATTCCTGTATATCATTGACAAAATCCCATGACCTGCTCTTGCAGCCTGTCTGCTTTGCTCAGAAAACTTTATGTCTGATTGGATGATTACTCCCAGTAATCATCCAGGGTAGTAATATCCCAGGTCCTTCTCATTTTCTACCACCCTAAGTGTAGTACCACACAGTTGGTACGTTCCTCTGGGGTTACTTCTACCCATATGCAGTACTTTGCATTTATCAATATTAAACTTCAGTTGCCATTTCTCAGGCTATCTGCCCAAATTTTCTAGATACTGTTGCAGTAACACACTGCCATTACTGTCATTAACAACCCTGCCAACCTTTGTATCATCTGTAAACTTCAACACTAAGTCTGATATACCTTCATCAATATCATTGATAAATACAAAACAACAGTAGGCCCAACACCGAACCCTGTGGGAGATTCCACTAATAACATTAGTCCATGAGGTCTGAGCAAGAGCAAGAATGCCATCAGCACTGAACTTGATCAATCCTGTCAAAACTTTAAATGCCTCAATCAGATCACCTCGGAGGTGCCTAGTGTCAAGATAGTGCAATTTGCAGAACCGAAGCCTTTCTTGGTAATAGCACCTCTTTGTTTCGCTCACCAATCACATTGCCCTTCTCTGCACTCATCCAGCAGCTCAATGTCCTTCCTAAAACAAGGCCCTTAGACCATGAAGATAGGCAGAACTCAAGACATGGCCTGACCATTCTCTTATACAATGGGATAATCATCTCCTTATCCCTGCTAGCAAAATTCCTGTGTATCATTGACAAAATCCATGATCTATTCTGGTAGCTGTCACCATTTCTCAGGAGAACTTTATATCTGACTGCACAATTACCCCCAGGTCTTCATTTTCCACTACTCTGAGTGTAGTACCACACAGTTGGTAGGTTACTGGGGTTATTTCTACTCATATGCAGTACTTTGCATTTATCAATATTAAACTTCAAATGCCATTTCTCAGTCAATCTGTCTAACTTTTCTAGATCTTATTGCAGTAGCATACTGTTATTACCCTGCCAACCTTTGTATCATCTGCAAGCTTTGACATTAAGCCTGACATACCTTCATCAATCTCACTTATAAATATAGAAAACAATGATGAACCAACACCCTAGGGGAATCCACTAATAACATTCTATGAAGAGCAATATCCACTGATTACTATTCTGTCTTCTCGCACTCCACCATCCCTTTATCCATAGCTGCAACTTGCTCTAAATGCACACTGCTCCAATTCGTACAGTAGTCTTTTACGTGCAACAGTATCAAAAGAATTTCTAAAATCCAAGTACATGATTTCAAAATTATTTTTTGCATCCAGTTCCTTTGTGACCAAACAGTAGTAATCATTCAAATTTGTCACACAAGATTTCCACTTAACAAGCTATGCTGTGTTTGAAGTATAATTGTGGCTTTGTCTAGATGATCCAGCATTAATCCTTTTCATATTGACTCCATTATTTGTCCTGTAACTGAAGCTAAACTAACAGGTCTGTAATTAGCATTAGCATTAGCATTAGTAGAGGCATATGATGCAAAAAAGCAAGCTTATTCAGCATCAGCCAAAAAAAAAAAAAAAAAACCCACTCCCATTTCACCCCTCTGTTCGTTCGAAATACCTGTCCAGTTGAGCTTTAAATTTGTTTAGGCTATCAACTTCTACAACAAGTGATGGAAGTCGGTTCCACCAACCAACCACCCGCTGGCCAAAGGCAAATTTCCGCACATCTATCCGACATCCGTCCTTCCTCAATTTGAATTTATGCCCTCTGAGGTGATTATTCTGAGCAAGATGAAGAATCCCATTGGCATTGAGCATGCTCAAACCATTCAATGCCTTATACACCTCTATCAGATCACCTCGCCGGTGCCTAGTCTCCAGACTCTGTAATTTGCAAAACTTAAGCCTTTCTTCGTAAGAGCAACCCTTTGTTCCATTCACTAATCTTGTTGCCCTTCTCTGTACCCGTTCCAGCAGTTCTACATCCTTCTTGAAATGACGCCTCCAGACCTGTATACAGTACTCAAGATGTGGCCTAACCATTGCCTTATACAAGGGAATAATCACCTCCTTATCCCTGCTAGAAAAATTCCTGTATATCATTGACAAGACACCATGAGCTACTCTTGCAGCTCGTCTGCACTGCTCAGAGAACTTCATATCTGCCTGCACAATTACCCCCAGGTCCTTTTCATTCTCCACCGCTGTCAGTGTAGTACCGCAGAGTTGATACGTTGCTCTGGGGTTACTGTTTCCCATATGTAGTACTTTACATTTGTCAATGTTAAACTTCATTTGCCACCTCTCAACCCATCTGTTCAACTTTTCCAGATCCTGTTGAAGCAGCATAGCGTCAGTAGTGTCCTTAACGACCCTGCCAACCTTTGTATCATCTATAAAAACCGAATATTTGTATAAAAACCGAAAACAACAACGGACCCAACACTGAACCTTGAAGAACTCCACTAATAACATTAGTCCACGTTGAGCAGTGTCCATTGATTACCACTCTCTGTCTTCTGCCACTCAACCAACCCCTTATCCATAGCAGCAATTTGCCTCCAATGCCACACTGCTCCAATTTGTGCAGCAGTCTTCCATGTGCAACAGTATCAAAAGCCTTTCTAAGATCCAAATATATAATATCAAAGTTATTCCCTGCATCAAGTTCTTTTGTGACTACATCATAGTATCCAATCAAATTGGTCAGGCAAGACCTGCCCTTAACAAAACCATGCTGCGTCTGAGCTATAACTGAATTCTTGTCTAGATGATCCTGCAGTGCTTCTTTAACCAGTGCCTCCATTAATTTACCTGGAACAGAAGTTAAACTAACAGGTCTATAATTACTTGTGTCAGCCTTTGATCCTCCTTTGTGAATTGGGGTTACATTTGCACTTCTCCAGTCTATGGGTACCTCCCCTGAGTCCAAAGAAGCTCTCATAATTATGGCTAGGGGTTTGCATACTTCCTTTGCTGCCTCCTTTAATATAACTGGATAGATCCCATCCACCCCAGGTGCCTTTTTTATGTTTATCCTCAACAATCTCTCCTCCACTTTCCTCTCAGTTATTACAAAATCATCCAGCTCACTGCCAATGTTTACTTTACCTACATCATTCTCCTTCCTGAATAACTCCTCATGCGTGAATGTAGATGCAAAATACTTGTTTAGATTGTTAGCCACCTGAGCAGGATCCTCAACTGTTGAACCATCAATATCCAGTGGACCAATCTGATTCATCCCTTTCCTTCTCGAGTTCAAATATGTAAAGAACTCTTTTCTGTTTTTCTTTGCATCCTTTGCCAAGGATTTTTCGTAGTCTGCCTTTGCCTGCCTAATCTCCTTTGTGACTTGGTTACAGACCAACTTATATCTATCATAGGCTTCCATGTCACCCATTAATTTGTATGTATCCCATGCATTTTTCTTCTCTGCCACATGTCTGCATCTGACAACCATTTTGGCCTAAACCTTGAACAATATTTCTTAGTTGGTATGTAAAGCCTGGTAGCCTCCAAGATTAATTCCTTGAATGCTTCCCATTTTGAGTTTGCTGTTGATAACATCATCAGTTGGTCCCACTGTATAGAATTTAAATACTGTCTCAGACCATCATAGTCGCCTTTACGAAAACAAAAACCCTTCCCTTTACCTCTGATGGTAGTTACCTCCTTGAGTAAATCCCACTTCAACACACTGTGATCACTGCCACCTAGTGGTTCATTTATCTGCAGATTCTTAATGCATGAAGAATCACTACTGATAATCAGATCAAGAGTATTGCTCCCTCTTGTTGCCTCACGAACATGCTGATGTAGAAAACAATCATCCAATAAATCCACAAAAGCCTTGCTAGTGTGCGAGTGACCAACCCACAAATTCCAGTCAATATCTGGGAAATTAAAATCCCCCATTATAATACTCTCTGATTTACTGGCCCACTCTATTTCCCTGTACAATATCTTATTATACTCATCAGAGTCATTAGGCCTATAGCACACTCCTACTCTCAATTTTGATTTCCCTATGCTTATGTCACACCAAACTGACTCGACACTGCCCTGTCCATCGATGTCGACTGGCTTCACTTCCTTGGACTTTATGTGTTTCTTAATTAATAGAATAACCCCTCCTCCCCTCCTGTCCTGTCTATCCTTTCTATACACATTGTATTCCCCAAATTCCAGTTCCGCATTACTTATATCTGTGTGACACCACGTCTCTGATATCCCAACAATATCTGCCTTTGATGTTTTGAGCAATACCTCAAATTCATCAAATTTATTTACCAAACTCCTAGCATTGGTGTACACGCAGGTATACATGCACCTGTTTCTATTCTTAGCTACCCTAACACAACCCATGTGTTTACTTGTACCGCAATGACTACCAGCAGTCTCTGAAATATCCTGCATCTTGTTTTCCAGGCTTCTGCTCATTTCAATAGAAGCAGTGCAAGAATCACTTCCACCTCTGCCAGTGGCTACTGTTAATCTATTAGTCCTTGTATCCCCCCCAACTAGCAGTTTTCCGACCCACCTAACACTGCCTCGACAGCATCAGCAAAAATTCTTGCACCCTTTCTATTTAAGTGTATCCCATCCCTGTAGAAGCAATCTCTCCTGTTAACAAGTACAGTCCAGGCTGAAAAAAATTCTACCCCTTGAGCCTTGCACAATCCCTCCAGGGCCGAATTGATCGACAAGGCTCTCATCATATACTCCCTCCTATCGTGTCTGGGCAGAATTGCAGACACTTTCAAGTTCAACCCTAATTCACGGCTTTTTTTCAACAGTGACCTGTACTTGCTAAGTAATTCCGCCGGCCTCCTACTCTTAATATCATTAGTGCCAACGTGTACAACTATATCACCTTTTGTGCCCTTAAAAGATGATATCCGCTCTACAACGTCATCAACCTTTGCCCCTGGCAGACATACCCTGGTCCTATTCCACCTATCCTTTTTACAAAGCATGTTCCCCGTTTCCCCTGACAATAGAGTCACCAACAACTACTAGTTCCTGTGGGACCAGCGCATTCTGCCTAGGGGGGCTGCCTCTGTGTCGCCTGATGACCAAGTGCAAGCTCTGGCGTTGATGTGGGCAGCTGAGAGCTTGATGGGCCCCTCAATTTATTTCCTTCGAGGGCATCCACCCTGTCCTTCAAGCTCTCATAAAGGCCCATAACAACGCTGAGTTGTCGCCTGATTTCCTTGCACTCCTTACATCGTGCACACACAAAGACATCCCCCTTGGCAGTATCATGTCCCGTACCCGACTGCTCCGCAAACATCAAGCAAACAGTGCATTTTAAAAGACTGTGATTCAGAGGGCAACTGCCCCCCCTCAGTTCTCCCCTGAACCACAGCACTCCCATTAGCTTGAGCCTTTTGCTTTGCTGCTCTGGTCAGAGTCAAGTAACATAATTACTTGTGTTACTCTTTGTTTCCCTTTTAAATAGTTGAAATAAACTTTGAAAAATGTAAATCCATACATGTATTGGTGAAGGTGTTAAGGATAAAATATTAGAAAATCTCAAAGAAGAAACATGCCAAATTTTCCAAGAAGATTACACACAAAGCATTCAAAAATTTTGCTTATCTGAAATCCAAAATGAAGAGAAACTAGAAAAATGTCCAGTCAGGTGTAGATACTATAATCTATGAAATTAAGATCATAAATAGAAGATTCTCCATCTTCTCCTGAGACTCTTAATTTATCAGACTTTAATTTAGAAGTTGCAATTAATTCCTTCCCCTTTTAATTAAATAAGAAATTTACTTTTGTGTTATATTTAAATTGCATAATATCTAAACAATTTTAAAATGATCCAGGTCATAATTAATCTTGGTCCATTAATTTTTAATAGAATCTTTGGGAACCATATATCCTGCCTTTTTTTAGAATGGTACCTATTTGCATCTGAATATTTATTTACTATTGTGGATACCCACTGTTTTCTTCTAGCTCCTCTTGGGTACCATTCTGTTATTTTCTTAGTCCATCTGTCATCATGTCTTTGAGCTATGTGTCCTGCCTAAGACCATTTTAGTTCTTCAGTTTTGATAAGAATGACCTTTACTTGAGTTTGCTGCCTAATCCATGTGTTTCTCTTCTTATTCCCAATATAATTCGTTCCATTCTTCGCTGTGTAGTTCTCAGCTTCTCTTCCATTCTTTTGGTGAGTGCCCAATTTCACTTCCATAAGTTATGGTGGGGTTCATTATTTTACGTTTCAGACAAACTGGGATATTGCTCTTCAGTATGTGACTATATTTCCTGAATGCTATCCATCCAAAATTTATTCTTCTCTTGACTTCCAGCCATTTATCTTTATTAAAGCTAATAACTTGTCCCAGATAAGTATATGACTCCACCTTTTCAATTACTGCTCCTTCAATCATTATTTCCCTTTCCGTGGCATACTTGTTCATCATTACTTTTGTTTTAGCCATATTTATCTTTAGTCCAAAATCCTTACTAACTGTGCATAACTGATTAAGATTTTCCTCTAATTCTTTGGGATCGTGGCTTATGACCACAATGTCATCTGCAAATCGTAAATGGTTTAGGTACTCTCCGTTCACATTGACTCATTTCTGAGACCAGTCTAATCATCTGAAAGCTTCCTCAAGGGCAGCAGTAAACAGCTTCGGAGATATTGTGTCTCCTTGTCGAACTCCTTTCTCGATTTTAAATTTCCTACTGTCTTTGTCTAGTCTGATAAAGGAGGTAGCACTCTCATATATTTTCTTCAAAATCATAATATATGGGGTATCTATGCTTTGTCTTTCCAGTGCCTGAAATATTGCCTTATGCTGTATGGAGTCAAATGCCTTTTCATAATCAACAAATGCCAGGCATAATGGTGTTTTATATTCATTTGCTTTCTCCATTAGCAGCTGTGATATTATGTGAAGGTGATCCATAGTTGAGAATCCTGTCCTAAAGCCAGCTTGCTCTTTCGGTTGATTCTCATCAAGTATTCTTTCTAATCTGTTAGTAATGACCCTTGTGAACAACTTGTAGATATGGGATAACAAGCTAATTGGTCTATAATTTCCAATTTCTGATTTATCTCCTTTCTTATGCAGCAAAACTATGATTGCATTATTCCACTGCTTAGGCATCACACCTTTTCTAATGCACTTTGTGAAGAGCCTTGCCAGTTTTTGTGTTATGTCTCTTCCTCCCAATTTTAACAACTCTACAGTAACTTCATCTTCCCCCGGGGCTTTCCGATTCTTCATTTTCTTCAATGCACGTTCTACCTCATCAGGAAGAATATCGGGTATGCCGTATGTGTTGCTACTTTGCAATCCATCTTCTCCACTGCTGGCATCATTCCCTCGCTCCTTGTATAATCCTCTATAGTAGTCTTCTGCTATTTGAATTATGCCTTCTCTGCTGTTTATAAGTACTCCATCGCTATTCTTCAGTTTCAGTATCATTTGTCTTTCTGTATTACTGCTCATGGCTGCTGATTTAAATCCTTTGTTTTCCCTTAATGCTTGTTCTACTTTTCTTGTGTTAAATCTTCTTATATCCTCTCTGAATCTCTTTCTAATGGCTTTGCATAACTCAGTATACTCAATTTTCTCCCTGTCAGTGTTTTTCTTGCTCTTCATTTGTCGTCTTCGGTTCATCATGACAAGTGTTTCTTGACTAATTTTTTCTTCTTTGGATTTCTTTTTCCCTATAGGTTTTTTGGGCTTTATCACTTTCAGAAAGTTGTAATATTCCTCGTCGATATCTTGGTCCTGAGCAGTCTGCAGAAGTTCAAACATGTTCTTAAGTTCCAGTACATACTGCTTTTTCTCCTCCTCTGTTATCTCAAAGACCTTTGTATTATTTACTCGAGTCAGTTTTTTCCTTTCCTACATCTATATCAAGTGTACATCTTACCATTCTGTGATCACTTTCAACATTTACCTTATTCAGGATGGTAACATCATTCACAATATATCTTCTGTTAGTGAGGATGAAGTCGATTTCATTAGTTGTTAATCCATTTGGAATCTTCCATGTCCACTTTCTGTTCACCCTTTTCTTGAAAAATGTGTTCATTACTGACAGTCCTTGAGATTCTGCAAATTCCACAAGTCTTTCACCTCTTTTATTTCTTTCACCAATTCCAAAATTTCCTATAGTACCCCTTTCTGCGCTGTTTTGTCTTTCTCCAACCTTAGCATTGAAGTCCCCCATAATAATAGTGTAGTGGGTTTTCTGCTCATCTAGAAGACTCTCAATTTTGGTGTACATTTCTTCAACCTCTTCATCATCATGGCTCGATGTTGGTGCATAAATCATTATAATATTTAGCTTGTACCTCTTAGAAATCTTGAGTATTAGTCTTGACACCCTTGGTGATGTACTTTTGAATTCCAAAATGTTGTTTTATAAAAAGAACACAATACAACAGGGAAAAGAAGAACTCACCATATATATCAACAGCATGAAAGAAATTAAAACTAGAAATCGTGAAATATATATAATGCAGACTAGTGATCTCTAGAAAAAAAAAAAAAAAAAAAAGAAGTTAATTCATGAAATTAAATTTGTGATAAACACAACACAACTCGGCATACAAAAGAAAATAAGCAATGAAGCAGCAAAACAAAGGTGCTGAAAAACTTTGTGAAGGCAAAAATAAGTTAATATGGGAAAAAAACAGTTTCTTGCCGAGCATTCTTAAATTAGTGGCTCATGAGAAATATGAAGAATACAGAAAAGTAAAAAGTAGACTAAAAAAATACCTAAGGCTCATGAAACCGATTCCTATAGGAAGACCTTGAACTGAGTTCTGAGGGCATTAATCACAAATTTAAAGTAATGTGAAAATAAGGATAATAACAAACAAATAATACATAAATAAAAACTGAGGGGGAAGAAAAACTGGGGCAAATATATATAGTCAAGCATCACACACAGTCATATGTCATACAACGTATGCATATTTAGAATGTACAAACCTATAAAATGAGAAACTGGGAATGAAAGTTACTGAAACTCTAGGTGCTGATTGAGATGTAGATGAACAATATTATGGAAATTTATAAGAAATCTGCTTTAGGTCAATATGATCTGGAAAAAAAAATTTTACAACTGATAATATTAAGAACCTTACAAAAGTGTTAACCACATATAAGACAGGAGAAAGAGTCACCAAAGAGGTTAAGGAACAATTTTCTGAAGCTAGAAATAGCAATATTAGAATAATTACAAATAGTGGCAATCCTGATACTCTACAAGAGGATAATAACAGTAAACACATTTAGAAATTATTATTATTAGCTATATGGTGCAAGGAAGCCTGAGGCTTATGCTGCACCAGCCAAAAATAATTTTCTGAATTACAGTGAGAGAGAGAGAGAGAGAGAGAGAGAGAGAGAGAGAGAGAGAGAGAGAGAGAGAGAAACAAGAGTCAGAAGTAGAAGGGAATCACCAAGAAAGAGAAGAATGATGATATCCAGCTCAGGACCCTGGGTGTGATATTAAATAACCAATGAGAAAAATAAACCACTTCAAAGTTGACGGCATCACGTTTATCATAAAGATTAATAGTAGCATGCTGTTAATGATTTGTTAACAATATTGGGCATGCTACTATTTTTCTCATTGGTTATTTAATATCTTTAAACATGTTCATTCTAATATCAACCTCTCCCAATGTATTAGGATTGCCACTATTTGTAATGGTTTCAATATTTATATTTCTAACATTAGACAATTCTACCTTAAATTCATTGACAACTCTTACCCTTGTCTTATTTGTGATATCACTTTCATAAGGCTCTTAATATTATCAATTGAAAAAATTTTTTTTCCAGATCATATTGATCTAAAATAGCGTTCTTACTAAATTTCCATAACATTTTGTCAAACTACATGTTGATCATGTCATGGAGTTTCAGTCAATTTCATTCCTCATTTCTCAATTCCTAGGTTTGTACCCTCTGTAAATATCATACATTGCATGATGTAGGATGCTCAACTAAACATATATGTCCCCATTTTTTCCCTCTCAGATTTTATTCAAGTATTATTTCTTTCTTATTATTCTTATTTTCACATTACTTGAGATTTGTGATTTATACTCTTAGAACTCAATTCAAGGTTATTTCTATAAGAAAGGGATTTGCAACCCCTGGACAACCTTAGCCTTACTATTTTGCTACACTTCCTCTACTTTTTACTTTTCTGTATTCTTCTTATTTCTCATGAAGCATTAATTTAATTTGAAACATGTAGCGAGAAACTATTTTTTTTCTTCATTAACTTTATTTTGCCTTCAGATTTTTAAAGCACCAATGAACAAAGCACCTTTTCTTGCTGCTTTGTTCATTGCTTATGTTCTTTTCTATGCTGAGTTGTGTGTATCACCAATTTAACTTCACACTTTCACTACAATTTTTTTTTTTTTTTTTGCTAGAGGTCACTAGCTGCATCCAGCAATGCTAGTTTTCATTTCTCTTTCGTGCCACTAACGTTGATGCATATGGTTAGTTCTCCTTTTCTTCCCTGTTGTATATGCATTCTCTTCTACTCTTGCCTACTCTTCTTTTTCTCATCCCCTTACATTCATTTTGGCTTTAAAATCCATATTGCTGAATTCATTAAATTTAACCAAAATTAACTCAAAATTCTTTATTTCCTTTAGTTTTAACCTCACTTTTGCAAGTATTTTGTGGTGTCCGAAACAGATCGATATTGTTGTCTTTACTTGCAATCTCAATGGTTGACCCTTGAAAAAGACATGCTTGAAAAAGACATGGTTGTGCAGCATTATGTGACAATAATCCTTTCTGGAGTGTTTGCCGTGAGTTAAGTCACAATGTGTATGAGTCTGCAATTCTGTGCAAGCACGATAGGTGGGATTATATGCCGAAAGCCTTGTGGACTCAAGACTTGAAGGACTCTGCATGGCTTTTGGGGGAAAATTTCTATCAGCTTGGCCCCACACTCGTAGATAGAAGGAACCTGTTTTGTAGAGACGGGATACATTTAAACAAAAGTGGTGCAAGAGTTTTTGCCAGTATTATTGAGGATACCTTAAAGGTATAGGGAAACTGCTAGTTTTGGAGGGATAAGGGTAATAAAGATAAGCGTTTATCTGATAATATTGGTCAAAGTGCACATACCTCAAGAGTTTTTGTTTGTTATCACAACAGAACATATTAGCAAGATGTTCTGAGGGCAGAAACATTTCAAATAAGTGGGTAGTTAATGCTAGGGAGGTGAGCTTAAATAACTTTAAGGGGTGTGTCAGGATAGTTAACTGTATAAGAACACTAAGTCTTAATTATTTATACAGTAATGTCAGAAGTGTCATAAAAAAAATTAGTGGATTTGAAATGCTTGTTAGGACAAGTTTTTTTTTTGGTAATTGTTGGCGCATAAGCTTCTGTGGCCATAATGCACCTCCCAAGGTTTTTGCAGTACTTTGATCCAAGCCCGAGGCAGGAATCGAACCCGCGACCTATGGGTTGCCAGGCAGGCACTTTACCCACCCGGTCGGCTTTTAGGACAAGTAACGCTGACATAATAGGGCTTACAGAAATGTGATACCAAGTGGCGAAAGGGGATGATGAGTTTCAGTATGGAATGTATAACGTATTTAAGATGGATAGGGCAGTTAGAAGGGGTGACGGGATCATACTTCTTATCAAAAGCAGCCTGAGCGTGATGAAAGCTTTCTTGGATTCAGACATTTTGCATGCTGGTATAGAATCTGTATAGTGTGAAATAGTTGGAAGCAAAGGTATAATAAGAGTGGGAGTTATCTACAGGTGATTGTGAAGATTATGATGAGAGCCTATACATGCAAATGGAATGGGCAAATAAGCATCAATGTCTTATTATGGGTGATTTTAATTTGCCTCTAATTGAGTGTAGCAAATGGGAAGGAAACTCGACAGGGAGGACAAAATTTTTAAATCAAATAGATGATTGCTATTTGTATCAACATGTCAGGGAAAGTACTGGGGATAAGAATATTCTAGACCTCAACATCACTCATGACCCAGATGACATAATAGAGCTGACAAGTACAGCAACAAGTAGCAGGAAGTGAACACGGAGTTCAACGGTGGATAATGAAGAAAGAGGTAGCAGTAGTTAAAGGCAAAGGAATGGTTTATAATTTCAGGAAATAAATTACGATGCCATAAGGTACTACATGGCCTCTGATAACTGGATAGATATCACACAGAGAGCAAATACAATTGAATTATGGTATACCTTTAAAACATTAATTAGAGATGCCTTGAATGCTGATATACTTAAAAAATACTCCATGAGGAAAATTCCAAGTTGGATGAATAATGTAGTTGCCAGCTTACTTGAGCAAAAAAAGACAGCATGGAAAAGTTACAGAGCAATAAAAAGTACTGAAGCCTACAGCAGCTACAAAGTGATCTGTAATAGTGCCACAAAAAAGGTTAGGCTGGCTAAGGCAGATTATGAGAAATTGCTGGCAAACAGAGCAAAGAGTTAGGATCAGGAATTCTTCACATATATAAATGCAAAGAGAAGGACAAATCAGATTGGACCCTTCTGTATTGGATGTGGGATAGTGTTATAGGCGCCCGTTGGACTGGAAAAGTGCTAATGTAGGATATGTATTGGTGACAGCACTTTTGCTGTCACCAATACATAAAGGTGGTTCTAAGAGTGAAGTGGGAACTTACAGGCCGGTCAATCTAACTTCAGTGATAGGGAAAATCATGGAGACAATGATCAAGGATGGAATTCAGGATCATTTAGATAGAAATGGAATTCTGAAGGATACTCAGCATGGTTTTGTAAAGGGAAAATCATGTTTAACTAATCTGATTAGCTATACAGGGTCACTCAAGATCTGGACCTAGGGAATAATTTTGACATTGTTTATTTGGATTTCAGCAAAGCATTTGACTCAGTCTCACACGAGCGGTTACTTTATAAGCTGTTGTTACTTGGTTTTTAGGAGCATTTTTTAGCATTAGCATTAGTAGAGGCATTTGATGCAAGAAAGCAAGCTTATGCAGCATGAGCCAAAAAAAAAAAAATAAAAATAAATAAATAAAATAAAAATAAATAAATAAAAAATAACCACTTCCACTTCACACCTCTGTTCGTTCGAAATACCTGTCCAGTTGAGCCTTAAACTTATTTAGGCTATCAACTTCCACGACAAGGGATGGAAGTCTGTTCCACCAACCAACCACCCGCTGGCTAAAGGCAAATTTCTTCACGTCTTCCTACATCTGTTTTTCCTCAATTTGAATTTATGCCCTCTCAGGTGATTTTTCTGAGCAAGAGAAAGAATCCCATCAGCATTGAGCATGCTCAAACCATTCAAGGCTTTATACACCTCAATCAGATCACCTCGTTGGTGCCTAGTCTCCAGACACTGTAATTTGCAAAACTTAAGCCTTTCTTCGTAAGAGCACCCCTTTGTTCCATTCACCAATCTTGTTGCCATTCTCTGTACTCGTTCCAGCATCCCTACATCCTTCTTGAAATGAGGCCTCCAGACCTGTATACAGTACTCTAGGTGTGGCCTGACCATTGCCTTATACAAGGGAATAATCACCTCCTTATCCCTGCTGGAAAAATTCCTGTATATCATTGACAATACTCCATGAGCGACTCTTGCAGCCCGTCTGCACTGCTCAGAGAACTTCATATCTGCCTGCACAACCACCCCCAAGTCCCTTTCATTCTCTACCACTGTCAGTGTAGTACCACAGAGTTGATACGTTGCTCTGGGGTTGCTGTTTCCCATGTGTAGTACTTTACATTTGTCAATGTTAAACTTCATTTTCCACCTCTCAGCCCATCTGCTCAACCTTTCCAGATCCTGTTGCAGCAGCATAGTGTCAGTAGTGTCCTTGACAACAATGCCAACCTTTGTATCGTCTGCAAACTTGGACATTAAGCTTGATATAACATCATCAATATCATTTATAAATACAGAAACAATAATCAACCCAATACTGAACCCTGAGGGACTCCACTAATAACATTAGTCCACGATGAGCAGTGTTCATTGATTACCACTCTCTGTCTTCTCCCCCTCCCATTAGCAACTAAGGCCATATTGCTCCGGGATATGCGGTGGTCATTCCTTGACCTTTCTGCATCCTCCGTATTTGGTGGTGACGGGCTCGAACCCCCGGTCTAATCAAGAAGGTGCTATGCACTGCTGCTCCTTCCCACCTGGCTATGGAGGTGCCAGCACTTTATAAGCTGGAGCAGGTCGGGATCACAGGGATAATCCTTAGATAGATAGCAGGATGGCTTCAGGAAAGGAAGCAGAGGATTGTGATAAATAATTATTCCTCAGATTGGGTTAATGAAAGAAGTGGTGTTCCCCAAGGATCAGTATTCGGACCAGACCACTGTTGTTTCTGATGCCTACATTTTCAGATGATGTAAAGATTGGCAGAGTAGTTAATGTTCAACGTTAAGCAGAGCTTCTTCAGAGTGTTATGATACTGTCAGATATTAAGTTTTCCCAGCATTGTAGACAGATTGCAGAGAAGGCCCGTGGTGTCCTATTGACAATTTATCAAACATTTGCTAGTAGAGATTAGGATGTCATAATCGCATTATATAAGGCTATTGTTAGACCACACTTAGAATACTATGTTGAAGTATGGAGACTGCACGTAAAGACATTGAGCTTCTTGAAAGGGTCCAAAGACAGGTAACTCTCCTGGTGAGATTGGCAAAAGGGCATCCATATGAGGAAAGATTTCAATATGTGGGTTGCAGAACCTGGAAACTAGGCACCTTTGAGGTGTTTAAGACTGAGAGGCATAAGCAAAATATAACAAGGATGAAATTTTCACCATTATAATTGATTCTCTAGGGGCTATAAATTCAAGTCACAGGAGGGGGAAAGAGATGTTTAGACTGGATTGCCCCCAGAAAGTTTTATTTTAGCCAGCCAGTTATAAATTACTGGAATAAGTTGCCAACATGGGTGGTAGAAGTTGGCAGTTTGGGGAAATTCAAAGGTCAGCTGGATATTAACCTACAAGAGGAGGGAAATGCATAGGTTGTCTATTTCCTCTTCTTTTATTAATTATTATTCTTCTTTTTTTTTTTTCTTATTATTAATTATTATTCTTTTTTTTTGGTTGTGCAGCATAAGCCATTATAATTTTTTTTATTATTTTTATTATTATACTCCTACATTCCTCTTCTATTTCTCTCTTCTTTCCATTACTTTTATCTCTAAACTAATTATACTTCTTCATTCCTTTTCTATTTCTCTTCCCTTGTCAATTTCTCTCTTCACACCTATTACTTTTAGATCTAACCTAATGGCATTGGGTTTTGTCTGATAAACAGTTACCCTAATCCATGAACTTTTTTATCTTATTTTCTTATTCTTATATATATATATATATATATATATATACAGGGTGTCTCAAAAATATTGGTACAAACGTTTAGGGGAGGTAGGTAACATCTAAAGGAATGTGAATCGCATAGGAACCCATAACCGGAAATGTCACCGTAAGTCGGTACACGGCACTGTTCATCAGTTCGCGAGAGGGGAAAATTTCTGGTTTACTCATTCAAGCAGTAGTTGCCACACGAAGAGCATGCGTTGATATACGAACTGTGAGCTCGCAGACATGCACCTAGTGTATGGATTAGCAGAGGGCCCACACGGTGTGCGCCCCCATGTGGCACAACATCGCTTTGCAATAAATGTGTGGGCAGGTATGGTCAGTGACTGCTTAGTCGGCCCATACCTGTTACCATCCCGCATGAACTTCGCTAAATGTCGGATCTTTCTTGAACAAGTTCTACCAGGATTACTTGACAATGTTCCAGCAAATGTGAGACGCAACATTTGGTTTCAACATGACGGGGCACCTGGCCATTATGGAAGGTGTGTTTGTGACCATTTGAACAGGCGTTTTGGGCGTCGATGGATTGGCCGTGGTGGACCCGTTGCCTGGTCCCCACGCTCACCTGATTTATCGAGCCTTGATTTCTTTCTGTGGGAGTCCTCAAATCTATCGTGTATGAATCGCCTGTGGAGACGGAAATGGATCTCGTGGTGAGACTCGTCTGTGCTGCTGCTACTGTCAAAGAAACTCCAGGTGTGTTCGACCGTGTCCACCAATCCATGCTGCGTCGGTGTCACGCATGCATCGCGTCTCATGGTGGAACCTTCGAGCATCTGTTGTAACATCATGAAATGCATCCATCTTGTACTCCATTGTTAATATTATGTCAAATAAATGTTTGCCACTAATTACTGTCTTGTGTCATTTCTGCTTCTGCTACTACTACTTTCCCACGACGTTTCCGGTTATGGGTTCCTATGCGATTCACATTTCTTTAGATGTTACCTACCTCCCCTAATTGTACCATATTTTTGAGACACCCTGTATATATATATATAAATATATAATATTAAGAGTAATATAAAGAACCATTAGAATAAGCAAATCAATCCAATAATAATGCCATCAGGGACCTAAGAAAAAAAAAAAAAATATATATATATATATTATTTATTATATAAATATATACTATCATTGAATTATATTAAATAAAGTTAAATTATAATGAAATAAATAAATAAATAAATAAATAATTAATTATATAATTATAATAATTATATATATTTATATATATATATATATATATATATAAATATATATATTTATATATATACAAAGGGTACTAGGAAAGTTTTGCAATACAGCTTTGTTTATTTAATTTTTTCAAAGTAATTTCCTCTACATTCAATACACCTCTCCATCCTCCGAAACCAATCTTTAATCCAGTTCTGCCAAGTTTCACTAGGGAGTAAAGCACACTCGTTGTCCCAAGCCCATAGAAGGTCCTCATCACTGGAAAACCGCCTCCCTTTTAGCTTCATTTTCACATGCGGGAACAGTGCAAAGTCGCAGGGAGCAAGGTCTGGACTGTAGGGAGGGTGCTCGAGAAGTTTCAGTCCTGTCGTGGTCAAATATTCGGTGCAGGCTTTGGCGCGGTGACCTGGAGCATTATCGTGATGGAGGTACCAGGTGTCCATTCTTGACTTTGGCCGCAGGTTCTTCATAGATCCAATGACTTTAGGCAGGCATTGTTCAGTATATCACTTAGCTGTGACTGTCTTCTGCGTTTCCAAAACGACACGTTCCACAATTCCACTCGATTTGAAAAATACAGCTATCATTTTCTTCTTTACATATCGGGATTTTCTGACAATTACGGGTGTGTCGTCATCATCAAAGACCCAAACTTTGTTTTGAGCCTTGGTCGGCAGATCGAAATAGTACAGCCAAGTCTCGTCACCTGTCACGATGTTGTTCACATACCGAGATTGTCCCTTATCAAACTTTTTTAACATCTCCCGGCACCAAGTCACACGTCGTGTCATCTGCTCTTCAGTCAGTTGATGCGGCACCCAGAGAGAACAAAGTTTCTTCACGTGCAAATGATCTTGCAGAATCGAACGAATTGCTGGTGCATTTAGGCCCAAAGTATCCTCTATCTGTTGGTAGGTCACTCGCCTGTTTTCGTCAAGCATTTTCCTCACAGGAGTAACGTTTTCCTCCGTAACTGACGTCCGTGGCCTTCCCGGCCTCTCAGAATCCTCCAGAGTGAAATTTCCCCTTTGGAATTCTCTATACCACCTGAATATCGTTGTACGATGTGGACAATCACCATCTAGTGCAAGAGTCATTTCTTCTAAGCACTGGTCTATGGTTAAACCACGCACGAAATTATACCGCAAAACTGTCCTTATCTCATTTTGTGACCACGATGCCATCGCAAGCACTTTACACTCTCACTACTAATGAATAACTGAGCCCATTGACTTGCCGTGGCGGCTACTATGCACGTATGAACATGTCTCAACATGCAGCAACAAGCAGCTTCCTGTGATTCATTGTTGCGTCATATTGCAAAACTTTCCTAGTACCCTTTGTATATAAATATATATATATATGAGGGCTGTTCTAAAAAATACGTGGACTGAGATCACTGCTCTGAGTCTGAGTCACTTGGGAGGTTGCTACGGGTCTCCTTTTTGAAATAGCATCCTTCACATTCTATACATCTTTTATAGCGGTTCACTAGCTTCTGAAACATGTTCTGCAGCCCATTTTCTGAAAGGCATTGCAATTACAAGTACAAAAATATTTTTTATATCTTCTTAACATTTTGTGGATTTAGTTGGTTTATTGGATTTGGTATAATTTGGTTTCTTTATATATTGATATACAGCTTGGCACAGGAACTCAACTGAAATCTGACCATTTCATTGATCCCTATACAAAAGAACCAGCCTTAACAATAACATTACAATGTTATGGGTTCCTATGCGTGTGAAAAATTCTCTGTTCAATCATGAAATGACCACACAAAATGAGTATCAGTACCAAAACCAGAAATGAATAAACTTTCTTTGTAACTCTCTTATTTTTAAAGGCAAAACAGAAAATAATTGCACTTGCATATTCTATCCAATCTGATTTTATATTAACTATATCACACAATCTGTTAGAACGATGCACACTGCTGTAATACATTGTATTTATCATTATTTGAAATTAACATATGAATACCTGCAGCATATCACAGATTTACAAGATAGAGCAATGTCAACAAAATCTCTTCTAACATCAGATGTCAAGGCATATTTTAAAGTCTGTAAAAAATAAATAAATAAAAATAAATTATTACTAATAAACATTTACAAAATATTTCAAAAACAGAAAGGTTATTAATATCATTAACATTCAAGCTGTTTACTACCTTTTATTAGAATCCTAAGGATTCTAATAACAGCTAGTAAACTATTAAAATGAGGACAATACAATGAGAAACAATGGAAAGAACGGTTAATGAAACCTATAATGCTTTAGTACAATGGTTGTCAATAGGCATATTTGACTTAAGTTCTGTGAGATACTGAATACAAAATAATTTCATGAGGCTAGCAAAATATATTTGAAGGATCTTTTATCTTCATACAAAATAAAAATAAATAGTGAATTCAACAAGAAACACACCAATTTCTCTGTACCCTTCTGTTTCATATCATTAAATACAAGAATGGTGTACAGTTCACAGCAAAGAAATAATCATCTTGGAAAATTATACGAGATCGGAAGCCATAGAAGGAGGGGGAGAAAAACAATTTAAAGAAATGGGGGAACTGGAACCTTGTGTGCAATTTTATGATATAGACTATACTTGCCTGAACATTTTTCAGTTTAAAATTTATAATGTATTAAAACTTTGCACATAAATGATTTAAATATTATTTTGTTCATATTTGGACTTGGTCTTTCCCAATACCAGAGTGAAAATATTTCAAAAATCAAATCAGAATTTTAAAAAAATGTGGGGAAAAAAAATCACAAAAAATTAAAAAATCATAAAAGAATTTAAAAAAAATAATAAACTTGTTACAGTATTTATTTTTTGACGTAATATTATCCTTTATATCTAATTATGTAATACTTTATTCAATTTCATTAATTTATGGATCTGATAGGAGATCAGATCGACAAATTAATGAAAAAATAGATCAGATCGACAAATTAATGAATTTCACTAATTTATGAATCTAACAGGATATGGATCAGACAGGAGCACAACATAAATCTGACTAAACAGGCTGGAATCAGCCTATTTTAAGATTTTAATAGGATTTCAGCTTAAAAAGGCTAATTCCAGCCTTTTTAAGCCAAAATTAAACAATGATGATTAACAAGCATGAAATCCTCTTCTGAATTTAAAATGTAATTTTGTGCTATCTATATAAATTGAGTAAAGTTATTTAGTAAGTTATTTAGTTATGAGTAAATCAGTTATTTAGAAATACAGATGAAATATGACATAACTTACTGGAAAATCTGAAACATATGAAGGATTACTTGAAATGGCCTTGAAAACCATGTACATAGTAAATACTAAAACCTTGCACATTTTACAAAAAAAAATTAATACTTTGCATGTTAAGAAAAGAATCTGGCACTGATATCGATGAACACATTTGTCTTTAAGAATCCATGCAAAAGAGGGTGACATCTCTGTTTCTTTTTCTCTTTCCTTTATTAACATGTTTGCAGGACTATTTTCTCCTTTCATCTGTTTTTTGCGGTATTTTGATTTAAATTGCATTGATAATGCAATGGTTTAATTCTCAGCAGAAAAAACTCACTGTCGCAAGTTGTACTACTTTCAAACAGATGACCTTGTCAAAAAGGTTAACTAGCCATTTGTTTAAAAGATGAATTGCTTACAATGGCCTCTTTTTGGGACTAAGTCTCTCATTGAATCAGATAGTAGGTGCTAACTAGTGGCAATATACAGAAAGAGCAGTCAAAAAAATAAACTGTTTGATGTAAGTTGCTATAGTATACAAAATCAAAGTTTTCAAAGTCGTAATATAGCTAAAGCTATCTGTTTTGTCTAAGTGTCGATAATAGAAATCACCTGCTGTCCAATGAGGAAATAGTTAGTCAAATAGGAAATAGTTGAAACAGGCTGTCATAACAGTGGGTCATCTTTTAAAAAAATTTCCAATTAAACTTTTAGTGAAACCATTTGTTCGAAAATACTGCAACACCAGGCTTATTAAAATGAAAAGAACATGTTAGTTCTGCAATATCTCATAATTTCTCTATATTATAAAATTCAATTTCTCTCTTTTGGTGCCATCTCTTATTCAGTGAACTTTGAACTTAGCACAAACTGCTGTTGCAAATTATAGCTGTGTTAGCAAGTTATACCATGATTGCAGGAGCAGTTATCAGCTTGACACTTACTTTAGAACAACTGAGAACAAAAAGAGGCAATAAATGCTCAGTGTGGGTACAACTGGAAACAAAATGTATCTGCTCCATAAACAGCAACTTATTGATATGCAGAAATAATAGATTTAATTCACACAACCAAGGTTTTTACTGCCATTATGTACTAGTCAAACAGCTCATCAAGTAGGAGACTAAAGACCACTCAATTAGTTCCCACTCACTTTAGTGAAGCTTGAACCACCTTTTGCTTTTTCTTGTGCTATAGTTATGTCAGCAAAACTGAAATTTGACAAGCTTTGTCAGAATGGGCAAGAAAATGAGTGAATTTATCCACAGCACATCATTAAAATCCATGCATCAAGTGAATTGATAAAAACTGCAGATACCCAATTATAATTATTGCTTAGGATAGGTTTTTTTTTTTTTTTTTTAATTCTCCAATGCAAAAGGAATTTTTTAGTATATTCATTGATACATACTTAGAACGTATTTAAAATTCACTTACAGTACATGATACCATTTTTCTGTGATTCTGTTCACTGTAATTTTTTTCATTTAACAAATTTGAACCACTAAGCCCAACCTCTTAATCATTATAAATTTTACAACTGTAAATGAGTTCAGTTGTTAGTGTTTAACATTCATTAAAATTTGCTTATCCTAAACTGCCCAACCACTAGATATATTTCTCTAAAATCATGAAGATTTTAAAATCTGGCACCTAGGTCCACACATGAAAAATGCACATGAACAGCCACACTTATAATTTATAATTATGATATACTATATATATATATATATATATATGAGACACTACCTGGGGGGCCCTGCACTTACTGGGGGCACCCTCTTGTGGGAGTTTCCATTTCCATTTACAACGGGCGTTCGAATACTTATTACCAGAAGAAAAATTGTTTTAATAGCTGCAAATAATTAATTAATTCACAGAAATATTTATTTCAATTACCATATGCCTGCTAAATAAATCTTTCTCTCCATATATGAGTGTGCAAAAAATATTTAGCACATCTCACTCTGCCACAAAGATAACAGACACTATAGATGGAAAACAGACATTTCGTGGAAATAATTGGGGATTGGGAAAGGGACGTTTTTATCTTTATTCTCTAAAATAGCACTTCTTGAGGTTAGGCACTCAGACTGCTAAGGGGCTACAGAGCTGTTGACAGAGGTCAGTAACATTTTATATTTAAAAAAATTACTTATTGAATACCTTTTAATTTCATGTGAATTTAAATTAAAATATTTAAATTTAAGAATACTATTCAAAAATTTAAGTAAAAATTAAAATAGTTTCAAGTAACACAACAATGTAATAAGAACAATTTATAGTGACATCATTGTTCTTCAAAGAAAATAAGAATTAAATATTGAAAGAAAACTATATGGTAATTTAAATGTAACTGAATAACTAATAAAAATTATTAATCTGTATTAATAAATATACCTATTCATGGATGTACTTGTCCCCTCCACTTCCCCAAATAAGAAATATTACAGACATGGGTCTGTGAAGAAATTATTTAAATGAAAAGAGGTCCTCAGACTACTGAAATTTGAAAACTACTACTATAAAAATTAATTCTGGACTGGATTAAGAATTATCAGGGCAATTATTCTTATTTTGTGGAAATTTATTAATATATATCACCTGTATTGTTTCATCCTCAACAATTTAAACTTATAATTTTTTCAGGGCAGGATTAACCTCCATGCCAAGACAAGAATAGGCATGGTCTGGTGTCCTACAGGTTCAAGGGAAAATGCTTTTTGGCTGAACGTTTTTATACAAAATTAATACTTTACCTGCTAAGACTACAGAAGCTATGTGCAATTGTGTATAAAATTTTTTAAGAAGGCAAGAAGAAATGCAAAGGGCAGAGCTGTAGTAAGGAGCACTTCTTATCCATGTCTAATCAGTGTACAGTATGTTTCTAATAAGCTAGCAGCCTGAATTCGCTCTGTCAATCGACATTATTGGTTCACACATTTTATGGGCAAACAACTCATAACTTCAGTTAGGAAAGCAATTTTTTGCAGGAACTACTTACTTATAAATCATCCTGGCAGCAATTATTTAAGTGCAGAAATCGCTTTAAGGATAATTTTTAAGTGAAACAGCTTTTTTCTTTTTTTTAAATTTTTACTATAGATACTATTACCCATTTATTCACTTTGAAGCTTTGAAACATAACATTGCATATTTGTGATTTGTGATTTTTTTTTTTTTTTTTAAATGTGCCTATTAAGCATCATTCATAAGTATATCAATTTGTATGTCTTGACAAAAACGGTATTTCATTCCTACATATTTGTCTGACATAATTCCATAATATAAGTAAAACAACTCCATATTTCTGTTTCCTCCTACCTCTGAGCTGCCTGCAGTACTACACCCTCCACAGGATAAGAAATATCTAGATTTATTAGTTTATTGTGTCATTAAACATTGTTTCATTAACTTTTGGTTGTTAGTGTGAGCAGCCACAAACCTATTTTTTCATAGTGCTTTTTCCAATTATAATCCAAGGCTTGGTCATATTTACTTGTAGTTTTCTAGTGAGCATTAGTGTTAGCAGAGGCATATGATGCAAGAAAGCAAGCTTATACAGCATCAGCCAAAAAAAAAAAAAAAAAAAAAAAAAACCCTTCTCATTTCACTAATCCATTCAAAAACCCAAAGAACAGTGTTATTCTTTGAGTGTTTTCTATGTTTATAAATTATAAGGATTATAACTTCATTTTAAAGAAGTTTTTGCGACAGTATAGATCTTTTCAATAATATAGTTTATACCTTTAAGATAAAAGCAAAGAAACGTAACGTTTCAAGTTAATGTTTTGGAGGGGGCATTTATGCTAAGACTGCCAAACCAATGTTGAATGATAAATTTAGAAAAATCATAAGAAAACTTTGTTTATTGATCTTTTCAATAAGTATGTTAAAAATAACAAATAAAAAATTATGATAAACTATATATATGAAAACATTTATACACAAACTTAGAACTGCATGTGAAATGTCCATTTCATGATTTGATTTATCAATTTTCCTAATCAACTATTCTTTCATAATGTAATCTATCTATCCAAAAAACTAAAAATAATGTAATGTCAAGAAATCAAGGGCCTTTTACAATACTGGTCTTTCTTTGAAACTATTTTCGATTAAAATTTGAAATGATTTACTATAGAACAAAGGGACTAATCTGTCACTTATATTGTACTTTATATGTAGTCTTATAGTTCTAGTTACGCTGGTTATTTTTATTTTTAATTTAGATAAGAGTTTTTGTAGATTACTACTTAATATACATAAAATTGTTGTTTTGTTCGAATCTTGCAGACATTGTTTTTGTATAGAGTGGTAGGGAATTCAAATTTTTAATTGTGGTAACCAGGTAGCTCTACCATAAGATTATATAGCGTAATACGCATCACTGCATTTAGGATTCTACTAGATAGTGTAGTACTGACAATTAATTAATTAAATTTATTGATCTTTTTAATTTAAAATGTCATGCCCCAGACAAGATCAGCAAAGCAATGGGCACAAAGTGGCAGGAGTGCTGTGACTTGGGGGAGAACTGGGGGGGGGAGATTCTCCAATGCATCACAGCCTAAAAAAATGTGCAACTTGTGAAATGTTTGCCGAACTCTCTGGAACAGAACATGATCTAGCCAAATAGGATGTCTTTGTGTGTGTGTGTGTGTGTGCGCCAGGTGCAGAGAGTGTCTAGAAATTAGGCGACAACTCAGCGTTCTAATGGGCATCTATGATAGCATGAAGTGTAGGGCAGATGCCCTCAAAGAAGTTAATATGAGGGGCCCGTCAAGCTCTCAGCTGCCCAACTCCATGCCAGAGCTCACTCCTGGGCATCAGGCAACACAGCAGCAATCTCCAAGGCAGAATTTGCTGGTCCCAAAAGAACTAGTTATTGTTGGTGATTCTATTGTCAGGGAGACAGAGAATATATTATGTGAAAAACGAATAGATGGAATAGGACCACGGTCTGCCAGGGGCAAAAGTTGATGATGTTGTGAAGCATATATTATCTTTTAAGGGCTGATATTTTGTTATTTGGTTTTTAAGAGCATTAGCAACTAAGGTCATATCGCTCCGGGATATGCGGTGGTCATTCCCTGACCTTTCCGCATCCTCCGTATTTGGTGGTGACGGGCTCGAACCCCAGTCTAATCAAGAAGTGTGTGCTACGCACTGCTGCTCCTTCCCACCTGGCTACAGAGGTGCCTACTTTTAAGGGCACAAAGGGTGATATTGTTGTACACGTTGGCACTAATGACATTAAGAGAAGGAGATCTGCAGATTTACTTAACAAGTACAGGTCAATGTTGCAAAAAAGTTGTGAGTTAGGGTTAAATTTGAAAGTGTCTGCAATTCTGCCCACACACGATAGGAGGGAGTACATGATGAGAGCCTTGTCAATCAATTTGGCCTTGGAAGGAGTGTGCAAGGCTCAAGGGATAGAATTTTTTTCAGCCTGGTCTGTGCTTGTTAACAGGAGAGAGAGTGCTTCTACAGGGATGGGATACACAAATAGAAAGGGTGCAAGAATATTTGCTGATGCTATCAAGGCAGTATTAGGTGGGTCAGAAAACTGCTAGCTTGAGGGGATTCACAGAGTAAAAGGTTAAAAGGAGCTGTAGGCAGAGGTGAAGGTGATTCTTGCACTACTTCTATTAGAATAAGTAGTGGCCTGGAGCGAGGGGTACTGCGGGTTTCAGAGACTGATGGCAGACATCGTGAAACAGGTGGGTATATGGGATATGTTAGGGTAACTAAGAATAAGAATAGGTGCATCTATACCAATGCTAGAAGTATAGTAAATAAATTTGATGAATTTGAAGTGTTGGTCAAGACATCAAAGGCGGATATTGTTGGGATATCAGACATGGTGTTACACAGATATTAGGAATGCAGAATTGGAATTTAGGGAATACAATGTGTACAGAAAGCATAGACAGGATAGGAAGGGAGGAGGTGTTATGCTGTTAATTAAGAAAAACATAAAATCAAAAGAAGTGCATCCAGTTGATATAGATGAACAGTGCACTGTTGAGTCAGTTTGTTGTTGCTTTCACAGTGCTTATGTCACAACAAATTCATGGATTAATGTTATTAGTGGAGTCCCACAGGGTTCGGTGTTGGGTCCACTGTAGTTCTGTATATTTATCAATGATATTGATGAAGGTATATATCAGGCTTAGTGTTGAAGTTTGCAGATGATACAAAGGTTGGCAGGGTTGTTAATGACAGTAATGGCAGTGTGCTACTGCAACAGGATCTAGAAAATTTGGGCAGATGGGCTGAGAAGTGGCAACTGAAGTTTAATCTTGACAAATGCAAAATACTGCATATGGGTAGAAGTAACCTAAGAGAAACGTACCAACTGTGTGGTACTACACTTAAGGTGGTAGAAAATGTTAAAGACCTGGGAGTAATTGTGCAGTCAGATATTTTCTGAGCAATGCAGACAGGCTGCCAGGGCAGGTCATGGGGTTTTGTCAATGATATATAGGAATTTTGCAAGCAGAAAAAAGGAGGTGATTGTCCCTCTGTATAAGGCAATGGTCAGGCCATGCCTTGAGTACTGCATACAGGTCTGGAGGCCTCATTTTACAAAAATGAAGGATGTAGATTTGATTGAGCATGTATAGAGAAGGGCAACAAGATTGGTGAGGGGAATGAAGGGATCCTCTTACCAAGAGAGGCTTAAGTTCTGCAAATTGCAGTGGCTGGAGACTAGGCACCTGCAAGGTGATCTGATTGAGGTGTATAAGCCTTGAATGAGTTGAGCATGCAGAATTCTGATGGGATTCTTCCACTTGTTCAGATTACGAATCTGAGGGGGCATAAATTCAAATTAAGGAAAGACGGATGTGCGGAAATTTGCCTTTAGCCAGCGGGTGGTTAATTGTGAAACAAACTTCCATCTGTCATTGCAGAAGTTGATAGGTTAAATAAATTTAAGGAGGAACTGGACAAACATTTAGAGAGAATTGTTTTGTAATTTTTTTTTTTTTTTGGCTGATGCTGCATAAGCTCATACACTTGCTTTCTTGCATCACATGCCACTACTACTACTACTACTACTACTACTACTTCAGAAAACTAACCTGGAACTTGAAAGAGCTTTGAAAGTAATGGCTTCTCAGGAAGGCCATGTGAATTTGTAATGAGTAAATTTTTAAATATTTGAAAAGCAGCAATCAAAAGGTTTCAAATACTAAATAGAAAAATACTGATAATCAAAACAGGCGGAACTTTTTTTGATAATGATGATGACTGTGCTGATTTGACACTAAATTGACATAAATTAATTATGGAAATGTTTCTAATTGGTAAACTAGTTGCGAAGGTTGGAAGAGAATGGAAACAGAAGCAAACTAAAAATTTTAACAGCTATGGCCAAAATCAGAAATGCACCTTGTATTCTTACAAATAATGAGTATATTTTATACATTAAGATTAATATTTTGAATCAATTTTAATATTAATTAATTTATTTATAATTATAAAAAATTATCACTAAACTAGTAGTTTTATATAAAATGAGGCTTTCATAATTTATTTTTAAAATAATAACTGTCATATTTTAAAAAGAATTATAAATTCACTTATGCTAACTCCATTCACATCTATGATGAATTGGCACCTGTGGCTGGGGCTGCACTTGCCATATCTTAGTTACCTCAGCGTGGAAATAAATATGATACAGTTTATGCATCTTTCAGCATTCTGCCACAGCTTTGGAAAATGCCTTCAATAAAAATGAGTAACCAGTTGATGCAGTACAGAATAATAAGAAACTGACTTAGTCTTTCACAAACCTACAGCATTTGCAAATATTCTTACTAAATACAAATTTGTACATGTACTATGAAGGAAGGAATAGAACAGTGCAAGCACCTGATAAGTGAAAGATTTATAAAAATTTCTGTTTGAGAAAACTTGAAACTACTTTCAAGTTGTTTTCAAAACAGAACAGAACTTTCAAAACTTGAAAGTAGTTTCTTGAAATTTCCACAACTGAAGCTTTTGGGCATTTGAGTCTTGTAGTGTCAATTGCTATAGGGGAATGAACATTTTCTAAAGTGAAATATAACAACAACAAACTTCTGTTATTATATAATTATATGTTTACTATTTTTAAATTTTTGCATTTCATAATAAAACTGGTAATATTATATTTCATAAAAGGCACTGTATTTCTTTTCAAATAATGCAGAGAAGATATGATTCAGGAGCTGCTAAGCAAAGAAAAAGAACAACAGAAAACCCACAGGAATGCCGTTTTCTTTTTCCTTTTTTTTTTTTTTATGGCCACTGAAATGGAAGCTGAAGTACAATAATCAGAAACATTAGAAAAACAATTTAGGAATGAAAGTGGAGATGAAGCAAATCAAATGGAACAAAACCAATTTAAAGAAACACAACAAAATCCCTCATTGTCATATATAAATGAAGAACCACCTGAAAAATATCCTGGTGGCATTGAAAAGTAGCCTATAAATATAAATGAAAGGTTTATAGAAATTTTTTTTAATAAATAAGCCTAAACATTTGGAAAGTTAGAAATTTTAAACATGGCATATCAAGAACAAAATCAAACATATTACAGAAATATTTCCATATCTAATTTTTACTGTACAAAAATTAATGGGACTAAAAAAAAAAGAGAATGGTTAATTTTTTCTGATATCAGTAGGGCTGTGTATTTTTTTTATTGTAAATTATTTTCAAATTTAATGAATAATCTGACAAATGGCTCCAGTGATACATGCTTCAGGCCTCTAAAGGTGTAAGTCCAGCTCTGCATATATATGTACCTACATACATACTCTTGAAAAAAACTTAATCAGATAATCAATTCAAAAGTGTTTTGTTACCATTGTGGATACATTACAACAATCGGAATGTCTCATAATGGGAGATTTAAACTATGTGGACAGTGACTGGAACTTATGGATTGGTCATGCAAGACCTTTGTGGATTTATTGGATGACTGTTTTCTATAACAGAAAATTATACAGGTAACAAGAAAAAGCAATACTCTTGATATGAGTATTAGCAGTGATTCTTCATGCATTAAATATCTGCAGATAAAAGAACCACAAGGTGGCAGTGATCACAGTGTATTGATGTGGGATTTACTTAATGACATAGATTAAACTTAAAAACATTTTAGGGCTAAAGCCTCAGGTTGATTGACATACAAGTTAGTGTAAATGCATCATTTTAGTACACAGCAAACTACTAAAGTAGCTAAGAATTGGCATCATTTAAGTATATCTCATATTGTGAATACCTCTACAACAAGTTGCCATAATATTGCATTATCTCAAATAAGTAATGCTTCACCAATGGAGAAGACTACTGTTACCTATTCTTGGCTGAGGGCTCTAAAATGCTTTTAAGTTTAATCTACTTGAACACTATGAGGCATCTCTCATATTGTGGAGTTATACTTCATAACTGGATTGTCATCAATGCAACACCAGGGTAACTGCCCATCCACTGATGAGAAGATAATAAGCTTCGAAACAGTGCCGCCTGAGTGGTGGTATCTGCCAAAAATAAGTAACAACAGTCTTCTCCATTGTTGCAGCGTTACTTATTCGAGGTAGTGCAATATCATGTCAACTAATTTTGAAGGAATTCACAATATGAGATATATTTAAATGATGTCAATTCTTAGCTACTTTAATAGTTTGCTGCATAATAAAGTGATGCATTTTTACTAACTTGCACGTCACTTAAAGACGTAGCTAACATCGAGGTTCAAGGGAAGGGCTTTTGCTTTTGTAAAGGTGACTACAGTGGTCTCACAGAGTTTTTTAATTCTATACTGTAGGACCAACTGATAATGTTACCAACAGCAAATTCTACATGGGAAACATTCAGAGAGGTAATCATAGAAGCTACTAGGCTTTTCATGCCAACTAAGAAATACAGTTCAAGGCTTAGATCTAAATGGATGTCAGACGAACTAATCAGACTCGTGGCAGAGAAGAAAAATGAATAGAATGCATGTAAATTATCACATGATACAGAAGCCAATGGTAGATATAAAGTAGTCTGGTATCAAGTTACAAAGGAAGTTCGGCAAGCTGAGGCAGATTACAAGAATTCTCAGGCAAAGAATGCAAAGAAAAGCAGCAAAAACTTCTTTCTTATATTAACAATCACAAATCACATTGGTCTGATTGACGGTGTATAACTATTGATGATCTTGCTTAGGTTGCTAAAACTGAATAGGTACTTTTTAATAGGTATAGAGCTAAATGATTTTGTGATAACTGAGAACAAAGGTGGAAGAAAAATTTTTGAAACTAAACATAAACAAGTAAGTTAATGTATGCAGAGCATCCCATTTCAGGTGTGTTAGCAAATAGTAATAATTTACGATTGATAACAAAAAAAATTCAATCCTCTGACAAAAATTTATTATAAAGATTCCTAAGATATTTTAAAATATTTAGGAGATTTTTACTTAAGATATTTTAAGTAAAAATTGAAAGAGATTAAAGTTCCTGTTCCAAATTTATAGTAATATTTCTGTAAAGAAAATGAGGGAAAGCAACAAAATCAGAATTGAACTTAGATCCATTCTAGGGGTCAACAGAATATAAGTTGAAAATGCAGTAGAAATCAGCATTTTTCTTGTCAATTAATGTGAAAACATACATTCACTTATGCCAATTTTTGTATAGGTAGGAAGGAAATGAGGGCTGTGAAATCGTAACTGGACCTGAAATGTTAGCAAAGACCAACAGATCATAGGTTGAAAATTTGCCCTTGATCAGACCTTTCCTTCAGAGTAATATGCAAAATATACTTTTATTTATATGAACAGATTGGAGAGAAGGGAGCTATGATTAATCTTAAAACTTTCCATGGGACCAAAGAAAGATACACTGAAAATATGATATTTATTGAACTCTTTCTTAATTAAGTAATGTCTAAACATCCATTAATACACTTCCATTAGAAGTATGGTAATGAACACAGTGTGTTACATTTCACTTAACTTACATTACTCTGCTTCTTTTCTTAGAATTAAATGATTTTTTCTTCTTTATCTGTGATTAACTATAGTGAATAGCAAATATACTTATCTCCTTATCAGTTAATTGCTAAATTCATAACGTTACAGACACTTAATAACACTCTATAGTTTTACAATGGGAGTTTCATAAAATTAGTTCCTCAGTTAGCATTAGCAAAGGCACATGATGCAAGAAAGCTTATATAGCATCAGCCAAAAAAAAAAAAAAAAAAAAAACCTTATTTCACGCATCCACTCCCTCCAAATGTTTGTCAAGTTCTGCCTTGATGAATCTATTTAAGCTATCAACTTCTACAACGACAGATGGAAGTTTGTTCCAGCAATCAACCACCCGTTGGCTAAAGGCAAATTTCCACACATCTATCCTCCAACCGTCTTTCCTCAATTTGAATTTATGACCTCTCAGGCGATTATTCTGAGCAAGAGGAAGAGTCCCATCAGCATTGAGCATGCTAAAACCATTCAAGGCTTTATACGCCTCAATCAGATCACCTCGCAGGTGCCTAGTCTCCGGCACTGTAATTTGCAAAACTTAAGCCTTGTTTCTTTGTAAGAAAAATCCTTTGTTCCATTCACCAATCTTGTTGCCCTTCTCTGTACTCGTTCCAACAGCTCTACATCCTTCTTAAAATGAGGCCTCCAGACCTGTATACAGTACTCAAGGTGTGGCATAACCATTGCCTTATACAAGGGGGGTAATCACATCCTTATTCCTGCTAGAAAAATTCCTGTATATCATTGACAAGACACCGTGACCTACTCTTGCAGACGGTCTGCGCTGCTCAGAAAACTTCATATCTGCCTGCACAATTACCCCCAGATCCTTTTCATTCTCTACCACTGTCAGTGTGGTACAACATAGTTGATATGTTACTCTCGGATTACTGCTTCCCATATGTAGTACTATACATTTGTCAATGTTAAACTTCATTTGCAAACTCTCAGTCCATCTGCTCAACTTTTCTAGATCCTGTTGCAGCAGTGTATTTTCATTAGTGTCATTAACAACCCTGCCAACCTTCGTATCGTCTGCAAACTTGAACATTAAACCTGAAATACCATCATCAATATCATTTATAAATACAGAAAACAACAATGGACCCAAGAGAACCCTGAGGGCCTCCACTAATAACATTAGTCCACGAAGAGCAGTGTCCATTGATTACAACACTCTGTCTTCTCCCACTCAACCATCCCTTTATCCATAGCAGCAATTTGCCTCCAACTGCAGCAGTCTTCCATGTGCAACAGTATCAAAGGCTTTTCTAAGATCCAAATACAGTGGATTCCGGTTATTTGGGCCACAGGTTAATCAGGGCAGCCGTTTATTTGGGGCAAATCTTAAAAAACAGAAACCAATCGAGAAAATAGCCAGGGTTTACTTCGCTTAATTGGGACAAAATGCCGTTTAACTGGGGCAGGAGACCTCAGCACTGGAGATTACCCTACGATTGTCTCCGACCGTACCACGTAGTTCGGTCGGATTTCTGGAGGTCACAACCATAAAACAATAAAAACAATTAGCAGTCACCTGTTTATTGGGTTTTTGTGTTAGTGAAATCTGTCATAAACTGATAGTAAACTCGATCTTATTGAATTTGCAATAATACTGACAGCTGGAATTCTGTGGGTTATTATGGTAAAACGTGTTTACACTTCCATGGAATCTTCAATCATATAAAAAAAATAATTTTCAGAATCTTCTCTTCATTCCTATTTTTAAAGCTTTGTAACTCGTTACTCCATTCCCACTTGGGCGTATTGTGTTACTTGCAATTTATGTGTGCCGTGTTTTTTGTTATTGATTGCTTATCTTTTTACTGTTTTAAATTGTAACCCCCAACCACAAATGACAGTGAACAGAAATGTCAACTAGTTTAGTTAGTATGTACATATTACAGTACGTATTAATTCTTCCGATTATATCGTATATTCTTCTGAATTTCACATATCATTTAATTTTTTAATTGGTAAGGTAATAAAGGGTAAATTTGTACTTAATATATCTTTACTTTTATAGCCTCTGGATAATATTGCTCCAATTTTTGCTAATTAGAATCGCTGTTTAATAGAATTAAAATTCAATTCACAAACGTGATCACAATGACTGGCGCTTATTATACATCGTATAGTGAACGGTACTTTACAATGGTGACTCCATCGTAACGTGATTTGATTGAACAGTGAACCAATTGTAAAGGGGGGGGGGAGTACATTGTATTTTTAACTATTTACGAGAAACTTCGGATAATTGGGGCAGCCGCTTGATCGGGCCAAAATGCACTAGTCCCGATGTGTCCCAATTAACCGGAATGGACTGTATATGATATCAAAGTTATTCTTTTTGCATCCAGTTCCTTTGTGACTACCTCATAGTATCCAATCAAATTAGTCAGACAAGACTTCCCCTTAATAAACCCATGCTGTGTCCGAGCTATAACTGAAGTTTTGTCTAGATGATCCTGTAATGCTTCTTTAACCAGTGCCTCCATTAATTTCCCTGGAACAGAAGTTAAACTAACAGGTTTGTAATTACCTGTGTCTCCCTTTGATCCTCCTTTGTGGATTGGGGTCACATTTGCACATCTCCAGTCCATGGGTACCTCCCCTGAGTCCAGGGAAGCTCTCATAATTATGGCTAAGGGTTTGCTTACTTCCTCTGCCACCTCCTTAAATATAACTGGATAGATTCAATCCACCCCAGGTGCCTTTCTTGTGTTTATCTTCAACAATTTCTCCTCCACTTTACTCTCAGTTATTACAAGATTATCTAGCTTACTGCTAGAGTTGAATACACCTCTGACATTCCCCTCCCTGAATAACTCCTCATGTGTGAATGTCGATGCAAAATATTAATTCAGTTTGTTAGCTACCTGAGCAGGATCATCAACAGTTGAACCATCGATATCAAGTGGACCAATCTAAATCATCCCCATCCTTCTAGAGTTTGCATAAGTAAAGAACTCTTTGCTGTTTTTCTTTGCATCCTTTGCCAAAGATTTCTCAAAATCTGCCTTCGCATGCCTAACCTCCTTTGTAACTTGGTTACAGACCAGCTTATATCTATATCACATGTTAATTTATATCACATTAATTTATATGTATCCCATGCATTTTTATTCCCTGTCACATATCTAATTAGTTCATATGACATCCATTTAGGCCTAAATCTTGAACAATATTTCTTTGTTGGTATGAAAAGCTGAGGAGATTCCAAGATTAATTCTTTGAATGCTTCCCATTTTGAATTTGCTGTTTGTAGCATCCTCAGTTGGTCCCACTGTATAGAATTTAAATACTGTCTCAGACTACCGTAGTCAGCTTTATGAAAGCAAAAACTCTTCCCTTTACCCTTGACGGTAGGTACCGCTTTGAGTAAATCTCACTTCAGCACACTGTGATCACTGCCACCCAGTGGTTCCTTTATCTGCAGATTCTTGATGCATGAAGAATCACTATTGAATATCAGATCAAGAGTATTACTACCTCTAGTTGCCTCCCAAATGTGCTGCTGTAGAAAACAATCATCCAATTAATCCATAAAAGCCTTACTAGTGTGTGTGAGTGATCAACCCACAAATTCCAGTCAAAATCCGTGAAATTAAAATCCCCTATTATAAGACACTGGTTTCCCCTATTATAAGACACTAATTTACTGGACCAGTCTATTTCTCTGCACAATTGCTCATTATACTCATGAGATTCATTAGGCCTATAACACACACACACACACACACACACACACACACACACACACACACACACACACACACACACACACACACACACATCTACTCTCATTTTTCCTTTCCCAGTCTCAACATTGCATTGTCCACCCACATCAACTGGATGCACTTCCTTAGATTTTGTGTGTTTCTTAACTAACAGCATAACCCCTCCTCCCTTCCTGTCCTGTCTATCCTTTTGTACTCCCCAAATTCCAGTTCTGCACTGCTCATGTCTGTGTGACACCATGTCTCTGATATCCCAACAATATCTGCCTTTGATGTCTTGACTAGCACTTCAAGCTCATCGAATTTATTAACTATACTCCTAGCATTGGTGTACATGCAAGTATACATGCACCTGTTTTTACTCTTAGTTAACCTAACACATCCCATGTATTTACTTGTTCCACTGTGACTCCCAACAGTCCTGGAAATTCCCACTGCCTTGCTTTCCAGGCTGCTGCTCAATTGCATTTCAATAGAAGTAGTGCAAGAATCACTTTTACCTCAGGCAGTGGCTACTGTTAATCTATTAGTCCGTGTATCCCCAAGCTAGCAGTTTTCAGAACCACCTAACTCTGCCTCGATAGCATCAGCAAATATTCTTGCACCCTTTCTACTCAAGTGTATCCCATCCCTGTAGAAGCAGTCTCTCCTGTTAACAAGCACAGACCAGGCTGAGAAAAATTCTACCTCTAAAGGTATCGCAAACAGTTTAATTACAACTGTATAATATTTATTACTCTCCTCCCCTTATACTCCTTTGTTTGTAAATCTATTTTCCTCTCTGTATATATGTATCTCTTAAAGTGAAACACCATGTTCACAAGTATTACATAACAATACATGTGAGGTCTGCACAGACTGTCTAAAGCTAATGCTGCTTTAAAACTACATTTAATGTGAATTTCTTTTTTCCATAAAATTTGTATGGAAAAAAGAAATAGTAATTGCTGGATTTCTCTTTGTCTGATTTTAATGAAATTTGGTGATAGCCGAGTGGTTAAGAGCGCGAGTATAGTAGCACACGCTCTTTGAGTGAACCAGGGTTCAAGCCCGTGACTATTAAATATGATTAATATTTGTATTGATTGATTTATTGTAAACTCCACTGACCTGGTGGCCGTGCCAGAGTATAAACAAGAACTTATCATACATTGAGTGAAAAGCAGGTTTCAAACAGGATATAAGGTGATAAAATTATTATATATGCTGCATATATGACAAGGAAACCTCAATTCTTCACAAACACATGAGGTCAGCTACACACAGACTACTTTTCTAGATCCAATTTTGTTACTATTTAGCCAGTCACTGCTGGCTAAACAGTAACAAAAGATTATTCAATAGCCAATCTGAAAATTGTAAGAGCAATTACCAATAGATATATGCTGGTGTACTTATTGTGAGCAGCCAGTCAGAAAATCAATATTTGTAAACTAAACAGGATAAGAAAACAGGAGACCTTCATTTTTTCTTGAAAAAAGTTTCAATTCAGACAGTAAATGTGAAACTTTCTTGACATATTACCCTGGGGGGTTCACATCCAGTGAGTATGGGCTTGGCACACCCAGGGTGCTGAGCTGAATATCATCGTTTTTCTCTTTCTTGGTGATTCCCATCTTTCTCTCTCTCTCAGGGTAATTGAGAAATTTAAAAAAAAATTTTTTTTTTGGCTGGTGCAGCAAAAGCCTCAGGCTTCCTTGCACCGTATGGTTAATGTTAATAATAATAATAACTTGTATCATTTTTTGACTTATAATAATAAACTATAAAACCCCAACAGTCAATGAAAGTTTACACTTATTTTGAGAAAAAAAACATTATTCTTTATGTTTTTCTGTCCTTATTCTCTGGAGGGAGTTCCAGTGAGAGAACTTGGGATTATACCCTTTATATGCATTAATCCAGGAGTCAACCTAAGATTACTTATACTGTTTTTAATCAAATTACATATAGATGATAGCTGCTCATTTAGATTCAGTACATTTTTCACTGTGACAAACGGTTGCTAACCAAGGCTTCTGGTTGTCTGATGACAGATAAACAGATCTGAAACAGGTCATAACAATACTTTGAGTTTTTAATGAATAACAGATTCATCTACTTGGTGGTGTTAAACATCAGTAACTTAAGGTCCAATCATGGATAAATGTACTTGTTTCTAAAGTGTACAAGCTCTGTCCAGCATTAATCTAGCATTATATTCTCAAACAGTTTGAGAATATAATGAGAATATAATTCAATACCTGTGCTGAAATAATATCCAGTTTCTTTACTAAATTGCACTTTTATTTTACTGCTAACAGAAGTAAAGTTTAAAACTTACTTTTCCATCTGTTATTAGTGCAACATCATTTTCTCTTCTTAGCAATTCACCAAAATCTTGGGCATGACGTCGGATGGCTTCTCGTGTATTCTATCACGAATACAAGACATATTTGTTAAAGCATTTATTATGAAAATCAATACATTTGTCTGACTAATAACAGATTTGTATCATTACTTAGAACAGTGTTTCCTAACTTTTTTTTTTTTTTTTTTAGAAAAGGACGACTTTTATATTTGAGATGAAAACCACAAACCATTTTTTAGATTTAAGGTAAGGGCAACAGACCACAAAATATTAATCTATAGATGCAAATATATTAATAACTATTTTTTTTAAATACAGTAATATGTACCCATATTTATTTAGAACACAGTACATTGTTATAGGCATATCTGAATCTACCATCAACTGTCAACAGGATTTTGTGTAGCCTACCACAAAAAACTCAGTGTTACTGTCAAGTCTGGCAGACTATTTTCATAAGTTAAGCAGACCACAGGTTAGAAAACACTGACTTAGAAATCAGTTTCATTAAAGAGTTTACTTAAATTACAGAGCTATCCTAGAAGTAAATTAGCAATAGATGAAATTAAATTTTGTGGTGAAACCCCAAACCTTGTTTCAAATTCAATACTAATAAAAATGGTAAACACCTTTTATTTATTGCAATGAAGAAAAGGTTTTTACTATTTTACTATTTTTACTATTTTAGTAATGTATATTAATACACTGTTAAAGACCAAGCAGTCAATCCAGAAAATATAACTTCTTTCATCTAAAACAAAATAGCAACAATAAAAAATAAAGATCAACACAGAGGAAAATCGAAAGGACAAAAGACACTTGTATGAGAAATTAATTACACTAATTTGAAAAAACTGATCTGAAAATTTCAATTACTGCATTTAATTTCTATCTTTCTGGACAATTTAGTTCCTCTGGTGAGAGAAAGCAGAAATTTGGCAAAATATAATATTTTCCTGCAAGGAAATTTAAAGTAAATATGGGTACATATTTACTTTAAATTTTACTTTATTAAGACACATTAGAAGAAATGTCTGACTAACTTTTTTTTTTATTATTATCTAATAAAAGGTTAGTCAGACATCTGTTGTAATTTGTCTTAATAATGCATAGAGACTGGACAAATTTCAATCTAAAATTACACGGCTATGCAAATGTGCTTATGCAAAATCAGAAATGGCCAATTGATAACACTGGTATGCATAGATTTTGATGTTTCCAAAATTCATGGTGTTCCTGGGTGTACTTTTAGTGCTAATTCTAAAAATAAAAACCTATCACATACAGCATGTTTACAAATAATAAGAACTGTTTTCTCAGATCACATTCAATGTATACATGATTACATATTTCCCAGATATTGACTCGAATTTGTGGGTTGCTCACTCACACACTAGCAAGGCTTTTGTGGATTTATTGGATGATTGTTTTCTACATCAGCATGATCGGGAGGCAATTAGAGGGAGTAATACTCTTGATTTTATTATCAGTGATTCTTCATGCATTAAGAATCTGCAGATAAAGGAACCACTAGGTGGCAGTGATCACAGTGTGCTGAAGTGGGATTTACTCAAAGAGGTAACTACCATCAGGGGTAAAGGGAAGGATTATTGCTTTCGTAAATGCAACTACGATGGTCTGAGATAGTATTTAAATTCTATACAGTGGGACCAACTGATGATGTTACCAACAGAAAATTCAAAATGGGAAGCATTCAAAGAACTTATCTTGGAAGCTACTAGGCTTTACATACCAACTAAGAAATATTGTTCAAGGTTTAGGCCTAAATGGATGTCAGATGAACTAATGAGACACATGGCAGAGAAGAAAAATGCATGGGATACATATAAATTAACACGTGACACAGAAGCCTATGATAGATATAAGCTGGTCTGTAACCAAGTCACAAAGGAGGTTAGGCAGGCAAAGGCAGATTATGAGAAATCTTTGGCAAAGGATGCAAAGAAAAACAGCAAAGAGTTCTTTACTTATGTAAACTCTAGAAGGAAGGGGATGAATCAGATTGGTCCACTTGATATCGATGGGTCAACTGTTGATGATCCTGCTCAGGTAGCTAACAAACTAAATGAATATTTTGCATCGACATTCACACATGAGGAGTTATTTAGCGAGGGGAAAGCCAGAGGTGTATTCAACTCTGGCAGTAAGCTAGAGAATCTTGTAATAACCGAGAGTAAAGTGGAGGAGAAATTGTTGAAGATAAACACAAGAAAGGCACTTGGGGTGGATGGGATATATCCAGTTATATTAAAGGAGGCAGCAAAGGAAGTAAGCAAACCTTTAGCCATAATTATGAGAGCTTCCTTGGACTCAGGGGAAGTACCCATAGACTGGAGATGTGCAAATGTGACCCCAATTCACAAAGGAGGATCAAAGGCTGACAAAAGGTTAGGCCACATCTTGAGTACTGTATACAGGTCTGGAGGCCTCATTTCAAGAAGGATGTAGAGCTGCTGGAACGGGTACAGAGAAGGGCAACAAGATTAGTGAATGGAACAAAGGGTTGCTCTTACGAAGAAAGGCTTAAGTTTTGCAAATTACAGAGTCTGGAGACTAGGCACCGGCGAGGTGATCTGATAGAGGTGTATAAGGCTTTGAATGGTTTGAGCATGCTCAATGCCAATGGGATTCTTCATCTTGCTCAGAATAATCAGCTCAGAGGGCATAAATTCAAATTGAGGAAGGACGGATGTCGGATAGATGTGCAGAAATTTGCCTTTGGCCAGCGGGTGGTTGGTTGGTGGAACCGAATTCCATCACTTGTTGTTGAAGTTGATAGCCTAAACAAATTTAAGGCTCAACTGGACAGGTATTTTGAGCGAACGGAGGGGTGAAATGGGAGTGGTGTGTTTTTTTTTTTTTTTTTTGGCTGATGCTGAATAAGTTTTCTTTGTTGCATCATATGCCTCTACTAATGCTAATGCTCATGCTAAAAGTAATTATAGACCTGTGAGTTTAACTTCTGTTCCAGGAAACTTAATGGAGGCACTGGTTAAAGAAGCACTGCAGGATCATCTAGACAAGTCTTCAGTTATAGCTTGAACACAGCATGGTTTTGTTAAGGGGAAGTCTTGCCTGACCAATCTGACTGGATACTATGATGTGGTCACAAAGGAACTGGATGCAGGGAATAACTTTGATATTATATACTTGGATCTTAGAAAGGCTTTTGATACTGTTGCACATGGAAGACTACTGCACAAATTGGAGCAGTGTGGCATTGGAAGCAAATTGCTGCTATGGATAAAGGGGTGGTTGAGGGGGGAGAAACAGAGAGTGGTAATCAATGGACACTGCTTATCATGGACTAATGTTATTAGTGGAGACCCTCAGGGTTCAGTGTTGGGTCCATTATTGTTTTCTGTATTTATAAATAATATTGATGATGGTATATCAAGCTTAATGTCCAAGTTTGCAGATGACACAAAGGTTGGCAGGGTTGTTAAGGACACTACTGACACTATGCTGCTGCTGCTGCAACAGGATCTGGAAAGGTTGAGCAGATGGGCTGAGAGGTGGCAAATGAAGTTTAACATCGACAAATGTAAAGTACTACATATGGGAAACAGCAACCCCAGAGCAACATATCAACTCTGTGGTACTAAACTAACAGTGGTAGAGAATGAAAAGGACCTGGGAGTAATTGTGCAGGCAGATATGAAGTTCTCTGAGCAGTGCAGACGGGTGCAAGAGTAGCTCATGGTGTCTTGTCAATGATATACAGGAATTTTTCTAACAGGGATAAGGATGTGATTATTCCCTTGTATAATGGTTAGGCCACACCTTGAGTACTGTATACAGGTCTGGAGGCCTCATTTCAAGAAGGATATAGAGCTGCTGGATCGAGTACAGAGTAGGGCACTAAGGATTGCTCTTACGAAGAAAGGCTTAAGTTTTGCAAATTACAGTGTGTGGAGACTAGGCACCGGCAAGGTGATCTGATAGAGGTGTATAAAGCCTTGAATGGTTTGAGCATGCTCAATGCTGATGGGATTCTTTCTCTTGCTCAGAATAATCACCTGAGAGGGCATAAATTCAAATTGAGGAAAGACAGATGTAGGATAGATGTGTGGAAATTTGCCTTTAGCCAGTGGGTAGTTGGTTGGTGGAACAGACTTCCATCCCTTGTTGTGGAAGTTGATAGCCTAAATAAATTTAAGGCTCAGTTGGACAGGTATTTCGAACGAACGGAGGGGTGAAGTGGAAGTTTTTTTTTTTTTTTTTTGGCTGATGCTGCATAAGCTTGCTTTCTTGCATCATATGCCTCTACTAATGCTAATGCTAATATTCCAAGATTGTCTGACTCAAAAAGTGCATTCCAAAAAGATAAAAAAGTGAAATAGTTATCTTTATTTTTAATTTAATATGTAACATCCAATAATTTGTGATGTCCTGTAGATTATGTACAAACAATCTGTAGAATTGTAGTTTGTAGAAAGATCAATATTCCAACAGTTTGAGTCTGTCAATTTGTGGTCCCAATTCCCCCCTCCAAAACCCTAAAATTCCCCCCTGGTTGAGAACCCCTGTAATAGTAGATTAATATATGGAACAATATATGGAAACAATACTAGCAATATCTGTGGTGAAAATGTATTGTATGTTTATCTGTTAATAAATGAAGTTGAATTTTAAGATGTTTCTCTATCTCTGCCAAAACTCATTCACTCAGGAAACAGTAAAATTAGTTTAAGAAGTAATTAGACTAAAGGTTACTGTAGCATGGGAGACTATAAATTTCAATGCTTTCCATGTTATCACAATGCAAGTCAAAGCTGCAATATCCAGGACTGAAACTCCAGAATATCGAGGGCCTCAGAGACTTTATCCTAATTTTAATCACTAGATGAGTACATTATGCTATATGAAGGGAGTGGGGGGGGTCAAAAGGTGGTGGTGGTCCAAAAATGGTCTAACCACCTCCAGTATCTAACAGAGTTAGTATCTAACAGAGTTAGATACTGGCCACCCCCATACACACACCCTCCCCAGAACAGCACAATAATAAACTAGATAGTGTAATATGTATCGCTGCACTTAGCATTAGTAGAGGCATATGATGTAAGAAAGCAAGCTTATGCAACATCAGCCGAAAAAAAACCCTTCCCATTTCACCCCTCCAATTCATTCCAAATGACTGTCCAGCTCAGCCTTAAATTTATTTAGGCTATCAACTTACACAACAAAAGATGGAAGTCTGTTCCACCAATCAACTAACCAATAGGTTCCCAAACTTATTTGTCCTACCGCCCCCTTTTCAGAAAAAAAAAAATTACTCAGTGTCCCCCTGGAAATCCAACTTCTTTAAGCGAACAAACAGAAAAGTATAGTAAAAAATTTGCGTTTTTTATGTATCTATATATTTACCTATGTCTTAAAACATAGTAAATAAAGATGTTGTAAATAAGACACCCTGAAGCTTGAAATTATAAAATTATTTATTAAAATCAACCATAGTAACATTCGCATTACACACAGAAAATTAAGATAACCAAGGATAATATGAAAATAAAAATTACGAATAACATTAAAAATGATCCTAATGAGAAGGATGAACCTGGTGCGCTGCTATCAATGTATTAATTCTTGGCTCTATTTTTATCAGCAGTATTCTTAAATCACCACGATTCACTATTTGCAGTCAGTTTCTTTTTTTGTTAACAAATTTGTGACCGCACTAAACCCACGTTCCACTAAATATGAAGAAGGAAATGCAATTAAAAACTTTTGTATTATAGCCCATAATCCAGGATAAACTGTAGATATCTGCTTTTGCAGCCAGAATTGTTAAATTCAAAGACGGCTGTCTTTGAATTTAAATTTCAATTCTTCATTTGTTGTTACATCTATCAGTTCTTCTTGTAATTTTGGAGATTCTTCTGTGTTTGTACTGGAAAAAGGATTCAGAACCCAATTGGGTATGTTCATTTTTAAAATATCTTCAAATCTTTGATTGAAGTCAGAATGTAGAGCATCCAAAGGCTGACAATAGGTAAGTAAGTCTTCATCATATTTTTCTACTGTTGATAAATTTGGAAACTGGCTGAATTCCCCTCGTCCTAAATTTTGTTTGTACAGAAGAAGTTTTGCCACAGATGCAGAAATAACAGCTTTTGTTTTTATTAAATTCAGCTCATCGCCTTGAAGTTATAGATTTGTTTCATGAAATTTGTTAACAAGTCTGTCAAATAAGCTATGTCATTTTTGGAATCAATCAAGTTGGCTCGTAAAGCATCATCTTTGTTTTCTAGAAACTCTAGCACGGAGTTAAAGAGATTACAAAACCGATTGAAACAGGTACCTTTTGATAGTCAACGAACTTCTGTGTGAAGCAGCAAGCGATTGAATTCTTCATCGTTTTCAATACAAAGTTGTCTAAACAATCTGTCATTCAATGAATTGATTCTGATTTTGTTGATTGCTTTAATGACATAATCTAATGACCTATGTAGGTGTTCACTCAGATTTTTGGCAACTAAATGTTGACGATGGATGACACAGTGTACAGCACAGTGTACAATGCATTCATTGGGCACTGCCTTTTTTAAATATGCAAGAAATCCCCTATAGTGCCCTATCATCGCTGGAGCACCATCAGTAGCAACTGACAAGATATTACTCAGGGATATTTCTTTTTCTTTAAAAAACTCTTCCAATGCATGAAATATCGATTCTCCTTTAGTATCAGTTTTAAAATTTTTAGCAAATAATAATTCTTCGCAAATTTGTTGTTCTTTTATGAATCGCACGTATGCTAAAAGTAAGGCTTCATTTCCTGGCAAAGTTGACTCATCAAGCTGTATAGAGAACTGGGATGTTTTTAAATACTCACATAATGAGTCTTCAACATCTTGAGCCATTTCATCAATTCTTCTTTGCACTGTATTATATGCACTGTATGCTCAAAGAAATTTTATTGAATATCAGATGCTGGCATGCGCAGCATAGTGCGTATTACCTCACTTACAGCCAGTACAATTAGTTCTTCAGCAATAGTATGCAGTTTTCCCATTTTAGCAATCAGTAACGAAATGTTGTAAGAAGCATGCAACCTATCATCATCTTGTTTGGATGCTGTTGAAAAGAGTTTTACCAATGTCGGTTGTTTCAAATGTTTTTCTTTAAGTGCTTGAAAATAAAATACAGTAATACCCCGAAGTTACGCGATAGGTGGGTCCGACGAAAATCGCGTAAGTCGAATTCGCGTAAGTCGGGGTACAACTTTGCATATAAATACATATAAATTTTGCTTAATTGGGACCAAGGACTAACAAAAACACTAGTTTAGAAGAAAAATATTAATAAAATTGCAGTTCTTTATACATATTAATACAAAATATGTATTAAAAAAAACAAATGACTTACGTAAAAAAGTTATTTCGATGTCGATGGCTTCATAAAATCTAACAAATTCGTCTGACGACACAGCGCCTTCTTTTTTTCAAGCAGAATTTCTTCGTAGCAAGCTAATAATTTTTTTATTCCTTGCTTTGTAGCTATAACGCGTTCTTCGTTGGAGTCTATGTTTTCTAAAATTTTTAAGCCCTTTACAATTGAGCCCTTTTCAATTTTCAACCTGTCAAGTTTGCAATTGTCATGTGCTTTTCGCCGTTGCTTCATTTAGGCCTGTAGCACGTGCAATATCACATGGTCTTTCATTTCGCTCAAAGCGTTTCACAATTTCATATTTTTTCTCTATCGACAGAGGTGGACTGGCCATAAGCCTTACCGGGGAAACCCCGGTGGGCCAGTGTGATTTTGGCCATAAACCATAGTATGAGGCCACTATAAATTTTCCCGGGTAAGAATTTTTGACCCAGTCCGCCTCTGTTTATCGATAATTGCTTTTCTTTTTCTCTCTGAATCTGCAGTGTCTTCACCAGGACGCTTCCTTTTCACACCTTTTAATTAAGTATTTTACTCATTTTTAGGGAATAAAGCGCAATTACAAAACGAGGAGGCACGCTTGATACGCATAAACAAAGCTGCGCGCATGTAGCAACTGAATAAACAACACCATAAAGGCAGAGATACACTATTAACACCCCACATTTCTAGGGGTTACTACCATAAAACAATAAAAATCCAGTTGCGTTTCTGCTAGTGAAATCTGTTATAAACTGGTAGTAAACTCGATCTAATTGCATTTGCGATTATACCGATAGCTGGAATTGTGTTGGTTTTTACGTTATTATGGTGAAATGTGTTTTTCCCTTCACTGATATAAAAAACATAAAAGCAGCAAAGTTGAATTTTGTTCATCTTTCGCTCTCATTCTCCGCCGTCGCACCGTATATCGATAACATATGAAAAACGACCTTGAAGATAGTGGGCGGCAGCGTTGCCAAACGAAAAAATCAAGAACCGCGTAACTCCGAGTTCGCGTAAGTCGGGGTATTACTGTACATCCTTATCTTTTTTATCAGCATGAACTTTTGTCAAATGTTCTCGTAGTCTTGAAGGTTTCATAGCTTCATTTGATAAAACTCTTTCGCAAATCAAACACATTGGTAATATATTGTTTGAGGCGACTGAATAAAGCCATAGTTCAAATATTCAATACTATATTGTCTACATTTTTTCTTAGATTCGGCCATAATATTATCTGTAGAAAAAAATTATATAATTAATATTTCTATAGTCGGAACCAAAATTCTTTGCAATAGTTGGGTTATACTTATTAGAATAGTGTCCATGACATCAGTGGTTTTTGCGTAAGACAGCAAAAGACAAACAAACTAAAATACTAATGAAACTAATAAACCAGGTTTTGTTCTTTGCTCAGCATTAGATATATTTATTTGATATTAAATTGTCAAATATCAAACTAAATTTTTCAAGAAATAATTAATTAAAAAAAATACATTAATATGCAATTAAGAATTGGTTAATAGTTTTTATTCAATTTTCCGTTATTTATATAATTGTTCCTTATTAACACATGTCTTATTTACCAATTAACATGGATGATTCAATAGATAGAAATAAATATTAATGGTTAACAGTTTTGTTTATGATTTCACTCCTCTGATTTCATTAATAATGCAATAAAAATATTTTATTATTAGTAAACACTAGAAGCCATAGAAACGTACAGTAGATATGTAAGAAAATGCATAAAATGTATTACATGTGAGTATCGCAAGAACTAAATAAAAAATAAATAAACCACTGGATATAAGCTGAAGCTAAACAAGTCCACCTCCATAGATGGATGACGTTGCAGAGAAATATTATACATACTGCATCGAGTGTGGCGCAGGATAAAGTCACTCGCGTTCAGGCCTTAGGCAGATGGGTCGGTTTGAAAAGTTGGAGACAGTCTCCCGAGCAAGACAGTGGAGCAAGTGACGCTGTCCCCTGTAAAGCTACCAAGAGAAGGGCAAGGCCATCCAGCCCCAACAACTGGAAGTGTTTCCTGCACAACTGTGCTAGTGACCACCCAGGAAGGAAGAAAGCAGAGTGCATTTCAATGCTCCATGAAGTGGAGCATTGAAATGCACCATGATGTATGTATTCATTTCAATGCTCCATGAAGTGGAGCATTGAAATGAATACATACATCATGTGAGCATACTATGAAATAACCAGGCTAGAGACCAATATGACAATGTATAGATCGCAACTACATACCAAATGGTTGGAACGATATCTGGATATTCAGTCACCGAACAGCGATTAGCAGACTAAAGAAGGACCATCATCACGAAGAACCTAATGGCTTCTGCCATCTTGGAAAAAATCATGCAGGATGTCAGTGATAAACTATAAAGCACAAAGGATATGGTCAATATGGAACCAGAGAAGGAACAGCATACCATGGAACCAGAGGAGGAACAGCAAGAAGAAATAGAACCCAAAGTAATTGAAGTGGAAAGAGAAGAAGACGAGTGGAAGAAAGCCCTAACAGAATTCGAAGGAATGAACCCCACAAGAACCCATGTGATACCTAAGCAGAGGTCAAATAAAATCCTGTGGACAGACCACCTCAATCGGCAAATAATGCCACATTACCTTGACAACAATGGTGCAACGCTGGAGGCTATCCACACAGCCATATACTGTGCTGCCATAGCAGCCACTAGGATTAATGGAAAAGAAACAAGAGGCCAGCAGCAGCAGAACCGAAAACAGAAGGAACCGCCAGCTTGGGAAAAAAAGACTTCAGCAGAAGATAGAAGAATTAAGAGTCAAGAGAGGTCAGTTGACTACATACCAACAGAGTAATAGAAGTAAGGAATTGATTGGAAAGGTGAAGAGCATCCTCAAGAGAGCCAGCGTCCACAGCAAACATGAGATCAGAGAATAGGAGAATACTTGGACACATTGAGACAGAACCTCCTCGCACTCAGCAAGAGACTACACCGATACAAAGAGAGCTCCCAGAGGAAAATAAACAACCAAATCTTCGATGAGGACTAAAGAACCTTCTTTTTTTTTTTTTATGAAAACCCCAAACACGAAAGGTATCAAGACCTATAGTACTTAGTACCGTGTGTGGGTTGAAGGAGAAGTATGGGGGGGGGGGGATGCCGGAAACTTTGCTCTAGAGACTAAACATGGGTTTCACCACTTCAAGCCTCCAATAAGCAAATTGGTGGTATTTCACCGGTTGATGAAAGTCATCTACCACCTCACTACAGGAAACTGGGTGAAGATGAGAGAAGAAGATGCAAGAAGAAGACATGAGAAGAAGACGATCGAAGAGTTCTGGGGAAATATCTGGAGAAGTAAGACATAACAACAGAGCAAACTGGATAGAAGTAGAACGGAAGAAAACGAAGGACATACAAGAGATGAGAGAGTGGGAGATTCGAGAAGAAGAAGTAAAACAGGCGATCAGGAACACCCACAACTGGCGAACCCTGGGAATTGATAACATCCACAACTACTTGTAAAAGAAGCTCACCTGCACACAAAAGCACCTAGCAAAGAAGTTCACTCGAATGATAAGGCATCCGGAGACAATCCCGAAGTTTCTCACTGAGTCACATATCTGAAGCCTAAAGATGAAGATACAAGAAACCCGGCGAAACACAGTCCAATCACATGCCTCCCAACGATGTGCAAGATCCTCAGGAGCTGCATAACCAAGAAGATGTTTGTGAAAATTTAGTTTGGTGCCTAAGATCACACCCAATAGTCTTACTGAATCTGTAATTGGTATTTCTGTGCCTTTCAGTTTTAATACAGGTTCCAGATGAAGAAATCGCAATTTACATAAGTGTACTGCTGTAGTTTTCCCTTCGGCTAATCGATAGCCATTGCATTTTGTCCAAGTTTCAATTTTAGTTATTGCTAATTGTAGTTGTCTTTCAATGGTACCAAACCATGCTTGAGGATTGACAGGAAATAGGAAGATCATCGGCATACATATAAGTTTCCACCACAGGTGGGATGTCTCGAGTAATGCTTTTGGTTCATAAAGCAAAAAGTGTGGCACTTAAAATAGATCCTTGAGGTATTCCTTCTTCTTATGTGTGAAATGTGGACAGCTCCTTCTGGAATCGTACTTGAAAGGTCCTGAGATGGAGAAAATTCTGAATGAAATGAGGCAGGTTACCTTTCAGTCCAAGGTTGTTCAAGTCTTGGAGGATTCCATATCTCCAGGTGGTGTCAAATGCTTTGGTAATATCGAAAGTTTTCATTACCATATGTTGTTTTTAACAAAAGCATTTTGAGCGTGAGTTTCTCCTTTAATGTGGACATCAGTTGTAAACCTGTTATGGTGGAAACCAAATTGATGCGGTGTTATAGCGTCTTGAGCTTCAATAATCCAGACTAGTCTCCTCTGATCCAACTTTTCTATTATCTTTCCTAAACAGCTGGTCAAAGATATAGGATGATAACTGTTAGGGGAGGTAGTATCTTTCCCAGGTTTTGCTATGGGTACCACTATTGACTGATGCCATGTATCAGGGTAAACATTCTCTTCAAAGATTGTGTTGTAAAATTTTAATAGCGTGGATTTTGAGTTGGAGTTGAGGTGGCAAAGCATTATGTAATAAATGCCATCTGGTCCAGCAGAACTATTTTGAGAAATCTGGAGAACTTCATTGAGTTCGGTTATAGTGAACGGAAGGTTATAAGGATATGATTGGTTTGTACTGAGGTTAATTTTATACTTTCCCATAGATGTTTTTACGCATCTAAATGAGTCTTCATAAGAGTCAGGGGATGAAGTGGTAGCAAATGTTTCAGCTAATACCTCAGCAATATCAATCAGAGAAGATATATCCATTTCTTTCCAAGACAGGATTGGGGCCGAAGTTTGTTGATACTTTCCACTGAGGATACAGATTTTTTTCAGATTATTCTGGGGGTCAGTGTTTCTGCAGATGGTGGAAAGGAATCGAATCCATGCATTCTGTTTTGCTTTTCTTCGAATTCGGCGTGCCTCAGCTTTCTGACGTTTATAATTGATTAGGTTCTTCATTGTAGCATTTCGGCAAAAAATGTTCCAAGCTTTATTTTGCTTTCTTTTAGCAAGAAAGCAATCTCTTGTCTACCAACCATTATATCTTTGTTTGGTAATGTCTGCTTTTGGTATTGCATTGGCAGTATTTCTCCTACTATATGTCTAGTGGCATTATTAATAGATGTAGTGAGGATCAAGTGACTATCAAATTGGATTATTTTAGAAAACATTTCCCGGTTTGCTCGGTGAAAATTCCATGTAATTTGTTGGCTGGAGGCATAGTTTGTATCCGTTGTATTTTTCAAATTATAAAATAATGGTCACTGTTGTGAAGATCAGTTAATACTGTCCAATCAAGGCTAGTATAAATAGATGGGGAAAATATGGACAGGTCAAGAGCGGAACTTGATCCTGTAGGCAGGTGAATATACTTGTGTACACCAGTATTCAGCAGTGTTAAGTGATGGTTGTCAAGTATGGTTTCAATTATCTGCCCTCTCTGATCCATGTTAGTGGAACCCCACAAAGGATGATGAGCATTTAGATCACCAAGAAGGCATACAGGTTTATGACAGTTGGTTTAGTAAAACATCAAGTTCTGCAGTGGAACACAAAACGTTTGGTGGAATATAAATAGAGACAATAGTGAATGTAATGCCAAGAACAATGCGAATGGCTACTACTTCCAGAGTGGTGCAAAGCTGAATAGATTTGGATGGTACGTTTCTACGAACTAGAATTGCTACTCCTCCTCTTGCTGGAGATTCAGAACATCTGTCCAGCCTGAATAGTGTATATCTTGAGAAAGTGTGGAGTTTAACTTGATGATAAGTATGTGTCCTGTAGACAAATGCTTGTAGGATCGTGCTGGTGCATTAAATATTTTAATTTATCTAGATTACTTCTTAGGCCTCTACAATTCCATTGAATTATTTTTTGTATTATTTGATTTTAGGTTAGGTGGATTGGTCTGACCGCTTTGTTTTCCCTCGGTCCTGTTTATATTTCTCTCGTTTTGAAAATACTGGACGAGCAATATCCATTTCATCTTCTGCATGTAGTAGTAGAACTGAATCATCATTATCCAACTTCTCGTCAAATTACATACTTCGGTCAGTTCGTTTATCCTGGGTAGGATTTGCATTATTTTCCTTTGTTGAAGTTTCTGATTCGGGGGCATTGTCTTGGTGCTGCTTGGTTGGCTTTGTATTAGCAGAATTTGACGTATTCTTTGTATTTGTTTCAGTCAATATCTCATCATTTGTGAGGTCTGGCCCATTGAGAAAGAGATACTTCAGGAGGAATTGTAAGAGTGGTCTGTGTTGATGACTCTTTAGTGTTTTTGACTGAATCAGAATAAGATTTGGGTGGCATCACGTTTAATATCTGTTTTCTTGCTTCTTGGTAAGACATTTTTCTCTATTTTGTACTTCAGTATTTTCTTTCCCGTTTTCCATTATTCACAAGTTCTGGAATATGCAGGGTGAGCACCCTGGCAGTTGGGACACCTTGGCGCTGCTGCTGCTGCTGAACATTCAGTAATCACTTGGAACACCTTTAACTTCCTCTCTTTGAAACTCAGTTTTCACCACCTCAGCTTTCCTAACAGTGAGGCAATCTTTCTTGATTTTTAATATGCCCATTGCAACTGGCTTCTGTTTCCTAATCATATGGACCCAGCTGTTCGAGATTCTGACACTTTTGAAATTATTAATGACTTCACACAGATTGTTCATTTATCTACCAGAATACCAGACAATCCTTAACTATACAGTCAACACTCTTGATTGTTTTTTCAAAAGCAACACTTCCAAGTACAAAATCAAGGTGGTGATCCCTAGACACCTCAGATGACAACTTGGTGGTGATCTCCTTGTAAATGGAGCCTTTCTCAAGTCCACCCTACTATGAAATATTGTCCTCACATCTGGGGCAGCACCCCATTAACCTCTCTCAGGCATGTAGACCCTTCATTCAAAATTGGGCTGTTTATTAAATTATGATACATCTCTTACAAAGTCTCTCCACACTCTGTCTCACAGACGTTCTATTTCTGCTGCATGCTTTATCTATAAATACTTCCACGAGCACTGTTTCTTCTGAATTGGCTTATATAATTTCTCCTCTTTCTCTCTTTCTCTCTCTCTCTCTCTTCCAACCCTGTCCAAACACATGCCTCAATCAGTCAATATCCATTTACTCCATCTTTAAACTCAAAGAACCAAGTTTTCTTCTTTCTCATTTTTCACCTTAACTTCCATTTTCTGCAAAAACTTCCTTTCACACATATTTCCAGAAAATTATAATCTATAGAAATTCAAATCTAATGTCAACTAGTGTCTTCAACCCTCAACCTTCAATCCATGCATGATATTAAGTACTATAGGTTCTCATACCTTTTATGTTTGGGGTTTAATAAAAAAAAAAAAAAAAAAATATTGGCCTACACCTATTCTTAATATCATTAGTACTTGCATGTACAACAACATCCTTTTGTGCCCTTAAAAGATTATAACTGCTTTACAACATCATCAACTTTTAACTCTAGGCAGATATACCCTGTTAAAATTTTTTTTTTAAAAATATATTTCCCGTTTCTCTGGAACAGAGAAAACGACAATAACTACTTCTTGTGGGACTAGCACTTTCTAATGTGGAGGATTTCATTGTGGCATGTGATGCATGAGTGTAGTCTCAAGCATTGCACTAGCCAGTTGAATGCTTGATGGGTCTCCCCTTTTAATTTCTTCAAGAGTATTAACCCAGTTCCCGAAGCCCTCATGTATGCTCATTACATTGCTTAATTGGTGCTTAATCTTATAACTCTCTCTCTCTCTCTGCAAAACAAAACGCACACAAAGACATCCTCTTTGGCTATATCATGTCTCACTACAGATAACTCTGCAAAAAGGTGACTGTTAGCAGAGTGAATGTTTCACTTACTGATAATAGGCCTGCCATCAATGGTTCTTTCTTGAGACAAAGCATTTCAACTACTTTGACTTTTTGCTTTTCTGCTCTTGTATGAAGCATGACTTAAGTCTAAATTTAACTTAATACCACACGAACTAAGAGATAAAAAAAGTAATATAGCTAAACTATTCCCAGAGGCAATGAGAGTTGAACTACACTATTATTTTTCTAAATAACATTACTCACTTTCTAAATACTTAGCTAAATACAAAAACAAGCTAACCTGTGTAATTAGAACCTTCAAACTATTTATTTTCTATAATTCAAAACAGTGTAATTAATTACTATTATGTAATGCACTACATGCTGCTAGTTATAAGATACAATGTTTATGCCAAAAATAACTGAAAGAAAGGGCTCTATGAATTTAAGTTGTAACTTATTAAATGCACCTAAATTCAACTGTACAGTATTTCTCCATGGGAACAGGTGCATTTTGGCTGTAGTAGTCCTTGTGCCAAAAATGCCAACAACAACAACAACCTAAATTCAAAAAATTAAAACTATTCATTAACCACAACTTAGCATGCTTAAGTAAAAAAAAAAAAAAAAAAAGTTAAAATTTGACTGTTTTTCGATAACTTCAAATTATAACCTTGACCTCATATATGAATCTTTCATTCAGTGGTTGAATTTGATGGCTAGGGTTCTGAGGCCAAAAAAAAAATGAAAAGTCACTAGATTTTTGGCTTTGAAGAAAGTATTGAGTGATGTCTGATTAGCTTGTTGTCTCTATAATTTAGAGCAATGCCATTGCAACAAAGGGCACCTTCAACTTTTCTGTCAAGGGTATGTTTCACATCCAAATCCTTTTTGAAAAAGAAAAGAGGTGTGGAGGTTAGGGAAAGTGGACAAAACTTCTCCCAATCAATATAAGAGCATTCTTCAATGAGGACAAAAATGCTTGAATTTGTCTCTATTACTGTGACATGAATCTAATTATCATAATTATCCACTGATTGCCTGCCAACTTGTGGCATGCGCAAGAATTCTAGGTATTGACCAACATATGCACTGCTTGCATGTTTTTGTTGGTTGCGTTAACACAAAAAATTTCTGAGTTCACTTTTTTAAAACAAGGTGTATGTGTGTGTGTGTGTGTGTGTGGTGCATGCACACATTTATGTATGCTTTGAAGGGGGGGTGCAAGTACTTCCCAGTAAGGTTCCAATAAGGATAGTGTCCCATTTCATCCCCTTGTAATATCAAGAAATACATGTAATAATCAATTAGTACATGTTTTTCATGAAATGTCTGATATTTTCAAACTTATTTTTATATCTGTGATATAAAAGTAAGTTTATTGCCAACCAACAGCTTGTCACAGTTGCTGTAAGTCTTTCCATCTAGCTCAAATAAACCACCTACATGTAGTAAAGAATACTGTCTTTTTACAGTCCAAATTTCTTGTTAATTTACTGATCAATCATATTAGAAATGGGCAATCTGCTGAATACTGCAACTGAATGTCAAATTTTATTTACTTACATCTAAACTGTCTTCATTTATTATCAGAAGTGGCATGCCTTGTGACAGAAATTTACAAGAATAACCTAGAATGAAAAGTGAAAATTATGAAGAGTGAAACCAGGATTGAACAAGGCAAAATCAAAATAAATTTCAATTAAAATTCAAATTTATTCAGGATCCAAGTTCAGAACCCAATGGATTTTAAGGTCGATCCATTGGGATGGAACAATCTTGAAACTAGAAAAATGTACACTAAAAATTTCATTGTGCAAATTATTACAAGAATCAATAAAAAATAATCTCATTTTCCCTATTAATTGTTCAAATAAAGCCAGATAGTTGACTATCTGGCATTATGTTATTTTATTATTTTTTTAAAAATTTATTTTAGTTTGTAGTTTGCTATCTAGCTGATAGATATCCTCTTTTTTAATAATAATTCAATGCACTATTTACTCATCTCGTAATGGAGTTGTTATTTATCAAACCTCCAAGAACTTTTAACTCATGACTCTTAGTTTCATATACCAAATGTGGCCCTAGGTAGCTTAAGGTACACTCATGAGCCAAAACATTATGACCATTCCTGTCTCCATGAGTGGATGCATCCACAGCACCTAGCAGTGAATCACCACTCGGCACAACACATATGGTGATGGCACAGGTAGTGACTGTCAGTTTGGCAGTACAAAGCCCCATGCAATGATGAAAGGGAAGGACCTGACAGAGTTTGAATGGGGAATGATTTAGCAGTGCTGAGAAAGTAAAGGCCAGCATCTCACACTGCAGGCACTGTCAGCTGTTCAAGGGACACTGAAGTGAGGGTGTGGTGGGAATGTTCTTAAGAGGGGGACACAACCACTCAAAGTGCTAGGATGGAGAGGCCACTGGTTGCCAATATGGGTTAATGGTAGCTTGCATATGCTGTCTGGGACAATAGACAGCTCACAATCCCTCAATTAATGGCAGACAAAAACTAGGATACACAGAGAAATGTTTCCAAGCACACTGTCCAGTGACACTCTTGCAGATAGGCTTATGGAGCAGGTGACCTGTTCATGTGCCCATATATTTATTAACTGTCATTGCAGTGGGAGCGGGAGCACCATTCCCAGACACTGGATAACTGGAAAAGTTGATTGGTCTGATGCAGTCTGGTTGCCAGCTGCAACCAGACTGCTTGGCTAAAAGCAGGCCAGCAGCAGTGTTATCATGGTTTGGGGGAGGTTTTCATCAACATTACTGAGTCCCACTCATCCCTACTGAACACTGCCAGATCCTACTAGGCACTGTTTTGAACCAAGTTTAGCTCTATATGGTGACTGTGTATTCAGGTGGCAATGGATTCTATCAACAAGAAAATGACACATGTCACAAGGCCCGCATTATGAAGGAATGATTTGAGGATCACATCTGAGCATTTTGTGTGCTCTCACTGGATGCCAAATTCCCCCAACATTAATCCCAATGAACATTTGTAGGATGCAGTGGAACCCAGCATTTGCCAGTCCACACCAGTGCCTCACTCAAGAACAATCTTCTATCCAGCCAGTCCAGAATACCTCAAGGGCACCTTCCGCAGTCTTGTGGAGTTGATGCCATATCAGATGCAAGCAGGTATCATGGTGGAAGGTGGCCCGACATGCTATCAGATAGATGGTCATAATGTTTTGCTTATGAGTATATTTACAGAGTTAAATGAGGAAAATAAATAAATAATATAAATAATCAATGTACATAAAATTTAAACTTTTTGTTCACCTTAAGATGAAAATTAATGATTAATAATTTTATTGTACTAAAAATCTGAGATTAAAGACTTCTGTTGTATCACTGACCATTTTGGCAGGAGCTGAAATTAATGACATATGATCAAAAAGCTTGGTGACTGTTGCATTGCATTACAGTCAGTTGCAACTTGTCACCACACATTTGATGATTCAACTAGTCATAGCGACCCCTGAATTTCCCACTTATCTGCAGTCATCTGAATTAGTGTGCATTCAATGGAAGATGTCTGATGTGTTTTGTGGAGCTTAAAATGAATGATTTTACTGAGCAACAAATTTGCACCAAATTTTGTTCAAATTAGGGAAAACGGCAACAGAAACAGACAAAACGTTAAAAAGAGCTTTCAAGGAAGATGCATCATTTGAAAATTTTTTAGTGATTTAAAAAGTTTAAAGAGAGCCACTTGTCCATCAAAGATAATCCTTCCTCGGGCAATCCTTCAACTTTAAAAAAACAGTGATTCAATCACTGGTGTTTATGATCTGATCACATTGTCAGTGACATTTAACTACTGGTGCAGTTAAATGAAGCTGGTATTTCACATGAGCCATATCTATCAATTTTAACACAAGGTTTGGGAATGCAATGTACAGCCAAGTTTTATCTCACATCCTCACTGATAATCACAGAAAAACTCCATATGTTAGAATCTTCATCAACGTGCTGCTACTAATCCACATTATGCTTCTTCCATCATTACTGGTGATAAATCATGGGTGTACATGAATGACTCAGAAACAAGGGCACCATCCTCTCAATGGAAGGATCCCTCTTCTCCAAGGCAAAAAAAAAAAAAAGCCTTGATTTTCTGATTCTCAGGACGCTGCGCATTATGAATTTGTCCTGCATGGTCAAACAGGAAATGGGAATGATAAAACAGTTTGATGGTAATTGTGTAATGCAGTTTGCAGAAAACCCCTGAGTCCAGAGAAGCTCTCATAATTATGGCAAAGGGTTTGCTTACTTCCTTTGCCACCTCCTTTAATATAACTGGATAGATTCCATCCAGCACAGGTGCCTTTCTTGTGTTTATCTTCAACAATTTCTACTCCACTTTACTCTCAGTTATTACAAGATTATGTAACTTACTGCCAGAGTTGAATACACCTCTGACATTCCCCTCCCTGAATAACTCTTCATCTGTGAATGTCGATGCAAAATATTCATTCAGTTTGTTAGCTACCTGAGCAGGATCATCAACAGTTGGACTATCGATATCAAGTGGACCAATCTGATTCATCCCCTTCTTTCTAGAGTTTACATAAGTAAAGAACTCTTTGCTGTTTTTCTTTACATCCTTTGCCAAAGATTTCTTGTAATTAGCCTTCACCTGCGTAACCTCCTTTGTAACTTGATTACAGACCAGTTTATTTCTATCATATGCTTCTGTGTCCCATGTTAATTTATATGTATCCCATACATTTTTCTTCTCTGTCACATGTCTAATTAGTTCATCTGACATCCATTTAGGCCTAAATCTTGAACAATATTTCTTTGTTGGTATGAAAAGCCTAGTGGCTTCCAAGATTAATTCTTTGAATGCTTCCCATTTTGAATTTGCTGTGGTAACATAATCAGTTGGTTCCACCATACAGAATTTAAATACTGTCTCAGACCACCGTAGTCACCTTTACAAAAGCAAAAACCTTTCCCTTTACCCTTGATGGTTGTTACCTCTTTGAGTAAATCCCACTTCAGCACACTGTGATCACTGCCACCTATTGGTTCCTTTATCTGCAGATTCTTGATGCATGAAGGATCGTTACTAATAATCAGATCAAGAGTATTACTCCCTCTAGTTGCCTCCCAAACATGCTGATGTAGAAAACAATCATCCAATAAATCCACAAAAGTCTTGCTAGTGTGTGTGACCAACCCACAAATTCCAGTTAATCTCTGGAAAATTAAAATCACCCATTATAAGACATTCTAATTTACTGGCCCACTCTATTTCTCTGCACAATTGCTCATTATACTCATCAGATTCATTTTGCCTATAACACACACCTACTCTCATTTTTCCTTTCCCAGTGCTTATGTCACACCAAACAGACTCAACATTGCATTGTCCACCAACATCAATTGAATGCACCTCCTTATATTTTATTTGTTTCTTAACTAACAACATAACCCCTCCTCCCCTCCTGTCCTGTCTATCCTTTCTGTACACATTGTACTCCCCAAATTCCAGTTCGGCACTTCTTATGGCTGTATGACACCATGTCTCTGATATCCCAACAATATCTACCTTTGATGTCTTGACTAGCACTTCAAGCTCATCGAATTTATTAACTGTACTCCTAGCATTGGTGTACATGCAAGTATACATGCACCTGTTTCTACTCTTGGTTACCCTAACACAGCCCATGTACAAAGTTCCACTATGACTCCCAGCAGTCCTGGAAATTCCTATTGCCTTGCTTTCCAGGCTGCTGCCCAATTGCATTTCAATAGATGTAGTGCAAGAATCACTTTTACATCTGCCAGCGGCTACTGTTAATCTATTAGTCCATGTATCCCCCCAAGCTAGCAGTTTTCCGACCCACATAACTCTGCTTTGATAGCATCAGGAAAATTCTTGCACCCTTTCTATTTAAGTGTATCCCATCCCTATAGAAGCAGCCTCTCGTGTTAACAAGCACAGACCAGGCTGAGAAAAATTCTACCCCTTGAGCCTTGGGCAGAATTGCAGGCACTTTCAAATTCAACCCTAACTCACGGCTTTTTTTTCAGCATTGTCTTGTACTTGTTAAGTAATTCTGCAAGTCTCCTACTCTTAATATCGTTAATGCCAACGTGTTCAACAATATCACCTTTGTGTCCTTAAAGGATGGTATCTGCCCTAGAATATCATAAACCTTTGCCCCTGGCAGACATACCCTGGTCCTGTTCCATCTATCATTTTTACACAATATGTTCCCCATTTCCCAGACAATAGAGTCACCTACAACAACTAGTTCCTTTGGGACCAGTGCATTCTGCCTTGGGGGTTGCCTTGGAGAAAGCTCTCTTATTGCTCTGGATTCTGCTTAAGATGGCTATCTTATATGCCTGAATTTATTTTTGATTTGGAAGTGGGCTTTTTTTTTTTTTTTTTTTTTTATAAATTCAGTAATGCAGTGGAAGATTGCCCTGACAGATTTTAACCTGAGTGTACTGACTACTGATACTGATAATGGTAACTTGGTTTTGGTTTTGCTCTGCTTACTTTTACAGATTTTTAAGAGATGTTACTACAGGGGCAGCTACTAAAGGGGAAGAAAGATTGTGGTTGTACTGATGATGTAGGGACTGGGTGATGTGTAAGATAGATCATAGGAAATCTAAGGATTTACTTAACGACACAGGGCAATATTGAAAAAAAGTTGTGGTAGGTTTATGAAAGTATCTGCAACATTGCGCAGACACGATACATGATGATAGCCTTGTTAATCAATTCAGCTCTGGAACGATTGTGCAAGACTCATGGGGAAGAATTTTTCACAGCATCGTCTGTGTTTGTTAACAGAAGAGACTGCTTCTACAGAGCTGGAATAAACTGAAATAGAAAGGGTGCAAGAATATCTGCTGATGCTATCGAGGTAGTGTTAGGTGTGTTGGAAAACTGTGAGCTTGGTGAATGCACAGTACAATAGATTAACAATAACCACAGGCAGAAGTTGTTGTTTGTTTTTTTTTAGGAGCATTAGCAACTAAGGCCATATTGCTCTGGGAACATGCGGTGGTCATTCCCTGACCTTACCGCATCCTCTGTATTCAGTCATCACGGGCTCGAACCCCGTGCTACGCACTGCTGCTCCTGCCCACCTGGCTACGGAGGCGCCACAGGCAGAAGTGATTGTTGCTAATATATTATTCTGTGAAGCAGTGCAAGAATCACTTTTTCTATTCGGACATACAGCAGCCAGGGAAGCAAGGTACCAGGGGATTTCTAGGCCTGTTGCAGATCATCATGAACCAAAGAAATACACGGACTGAGTTACGGTAATGACAGGAGCACAGTAAACAAATTTTATGAATTTGTGGCAGTGGCCGAGTCACCAAATGCAGATAGTGCGGGGATATCAGAGATGTGATGTCGTTTTTGTTGTTGTTTGTTTGTTATTTGGTTTTTAGGAGCATTAGCAACTAAAGCCATATTGCTTCGGGATATGCGGTGATCATTCTCTGACCTTTCTGCATCCTCCATATTTGGTGGTGTGATGATGGGCGCGAACCCTGGTCTAATCAAGAGAGATGTGATGTCACTCAGACATACAGGATTCAGAATTTATATATGTATATATATATATATATGAGGTACAAAAATGTATATAGAAAGGATGGCAGGACAGGAGGGGGGGGGGTTATGTTCTTAGTTAGGAAGCACATAAATAGAACACAATGCATCCAGTTGCCATGGATGGCCAGTGCAATATTCAGGCAGTTCGGTGTCACATAAGCGCTGGGAAAATGAGAGTTGATGTGTATTATAAGCCAAATGACTGTGATGAGTATACTGAACAGCTATACAGAGAAACAGATTAGGCCAGTAAATCAGAATGTCTTATAATGGGTGATTTTCACTTTCCAGATATTGCCTGGAACTTGTGAGTTGATCATTCACATATTATACTAGCAAAATTTAAAGATTTATTGGATGACTGCTTTCTCAGCAGCAGAATGTTATAGACACAACTGGAGAGGGCAAATATTTTTGATATGATTATCAGAAGTGATTCTTCAAGCATTAAAAATCTGAAGATAAAAGAACCACTAGGTGGCAGTGATCACAGTGCACTGATGTGGAATTTAATTAAAGATGTAATACCATCAAGAGTAAAGGGAAAGGATTTTTCTCTCATAAAGGAGACTACAGTCGTTTCAGACAGTTTTAAAATTCTATACAGTATGACCAATTAATGTTGTTACCAATAACAAATTCTAAATGGGAAACATTCACTGAAATAATCATAGAAGCTATTAGGCTTTTAATACCAACTAAAAAAAAAGCAGTTCAAGGCTTAGATCTAAATGGATGTCAGATGAACTATTGAGACATGTGGCAGTGAAGAAAAATGAACAGGATGCATATAAATGATCAAGTGATACAAAAGCCTATGGTAGATATACAAACTAGTCTGCAATCAAGTCACAAAGGAAGTTAGGCAAGCCAAAGCAGATTAAGAGAAATCTCGGGCAAAGAATGCCAAGAAAGGCAGCAAATACTACCACTGATAAGACTGAAATATTTTGCATATTTTTGCTAAATCAGAGTTTAGCCGCTTACTAATATGATGCGTTTGCACAAACTTGTATGTTCCTGACTGATATTAACAGTAGAAGGAAGGGGATTTGGTCCAACTTGTTCACATTGGTCCACTTGATACAAAAGCCTATGTAGATATAAACTAGTCTGTAATTGGTCCACTTGATGTGAATGATTTAACAGTTGATGATTCTTCACAGGTTGCTCAAGCTAAATAGGTATTTTGCACCTACATTCACATGTGAGGATTCTTCAGGGTGAGGAATGCCAGAAGTTTATCAAACTCTATCAGGGAGCTAAACAATTTTGTGACAACTGAGAGGAAAGTGAAAGAGAAATTGTTGAAGTTATAGATAAAAAAGGTACCTGGGGTGGATGGGATCTATCCAATTATATTGAGGGAGGTAGCAAAGGAAGCACACCCTTATCCATAATTATGAGAGCATCTCTGGATTCAGCAGAGCTCCCTATGGACTGTGCAAGTGTGAAATGTACAAATGTAACCCCAATTCACAATGGTAGAACAAAGGGTGACTAACACACCTGTTAGCTTAACTTCTGTTCTGGAAAAAATAAAGGACCCATCAGTTAAAGAAGTAATTCAGGACCAACCTAGACAGTAGTACAGTTATACCTCAGTCACAGAATGGGTTTGTTAAGAGGAGATCTTGTCTGGCCAATTTCATTGGATAATATTACAGATTTTTTATTACAGATTGGATAATATTACAGATTATTATGCGGTGACAAAGGAATTGGATGCAAAAAATAATTTTGATATAATATACTTGGATTTCAAGAAAGCTTTTGACACTGTTGCACCTAAAAGACTTCTGTACAAATTGGAATAGCATGACATTAAGGGCAAGTGACTGCTATGGGTAAAGGACTGGTTGGGTGGGAGAAGACAGAGTGGTAATAAATGGACACTGCTCTTTGTGGATTAATGTTGGTAGTGGAGTCCCACAGGGTTCAATACTGTATTCATTGTTGTTTTCTGTATTTATTAATGATACTGATGAGGATATATCAGGCTTAGTCTCCAAGTGCTCAAATGATATATGTTCATGGAGTGGTTAATGCCAGTAATGTAGGTATGCTGCTGCAACAGGATGTAGAAAAATTTTACACTGATAGGAGGAGAAATGACAATTGAGGTTTAACACTGACAAATGCAAGATACTCCATATGGGTAGCATTAAATCCAGAGTAACATATCAACTGTGTGGTACAACACTCAGGACAGCGAAAAATGAAGAGGATCTGGGAGTAATTATGAAATTCTCTGAGTGATGCAGGTTTTGTCAATATACAGGAAATCTGCCAGCAGGGATAAGGAGGCGATTATTCCATTGTATAAGGCCACATATAGTTCTGGAGGCCTCATTTTAGGAAGGATGTAGAGCTGCTGGAATGGGTACAGAGATTGGTGAGGAGAACAAATGGGTGCTGTTACCAAGAAAGGCTTTATTTCTGCAAATTGCTGCATCTGCAATCTGATCAAAGGGTGACACGAGTAATTACAACCTGTTAGTTTCACTTCTGTTCCGGGGAAAATAATGAAGTCACTGGTTAAAGAAGCAATGCAGAATCATCAAGAATGACTACAGCTATAGTTCAGACACAGTATGGGTTTGTTAAGGGGAAATCTTGCCTGACCGATTTGACTGGATATTACGATGTGGACAAAAAGGAAGTGGATGTAAAAAAATAATTTTGATATGATATACTTGGATATCAGAAAACCTTTTGAAACTGTTGCACATAAAAGACTGCTGTACAAAATGCAGTAGTATGGCATTAAGGGCAAGTTGCTGTTATGGATAAAGGCCTGGTTGGGTGGGAGAAGACAGAGTGGTAATAAATGGACACTGCTCTTTATGGACTAATGTTATTATTGTAGTCTCCCAGGGGTTCGGTGTTGAGCCCAATGTTATTTTCTATATTTATCAATGATATTGATGAAGGTATATCAAGCTTAATGTCCAAGTTTACAGCTAATACAAAGGGTGGAATGGTTGTTAATAACAGTAATGATGGTACACTGCTGCAACAGGATCTAGAAAAGTTGGGCAGATGGGCTGAGAGGTGGCAACCGAAGTTTAACATTGACAAAAGCAAAGTACTGCATATGGGCAGCAGCAGCGACCTCAGAGTAACATAACAACTATGTGGTACCATACTCAGGGTAGTGTAGAATGAAAAAGACCTGGAGATAACTGTGCAGTCAGATATGTTTTCAGAGCAATGCAGACTGGCTAATAAAGCAGCTCATGGGGTCTTGTCAATGATATACAGGAACTTGGCTTGCAGGGATAAGAAGGTGATTATTTCTTTGTATAAAGTAATGGTTAAGCCACCTTGAGTACTGCATACAGGTGTGGAGGCCTCATTTTAAGTAAAGATGTAGAGTTGCTAGAACGAGTACAGAGAAGGGCAACATGATTAGTGAGAGGAACAAAGGGTGCTCTTACTAAGAGAGGCTTAAGTTCTGCAAGTTGCAGCATCTGGAGACTATGGACCTGCGAGGTGATCAGATTGAGGTGTATAAGGCCTTGAATGGTTTGAGCAGGCTCAATGCTGATGGGATACTCCCACTTTCTGAGATTAAGGACGTGATGGGGCATAGATTCAATCTGAGGAAAGACAGTTGTAGAAAAGATGTGCAGAAGTTTGCCTTTAGCCAGCAAGTAGTTGATTGTTGGAAGAGACAAACATTTGGAGTGACTGGATGGGTGAAATAGGAAGGTTTTTTTTTTTTTTTTTTTTGGCTGATGCTATATAAGCTTGCTTTCATGCATCGTATGACTCAACTAATGCTAATGCTAATTTCTTGGTCAATTACATTATCCACTGTGCAAATCAAGTAGTGCAGGCTTCATTTTGGCTTAATGCTAGCAACTATCACAAGATTATAGGGTAAGAGTTACTATAAAAATGACTTACCCCCAAATTCTTAGGCTATGCACATAACCACAAAAAAAGCTTTAGTTTTCAAAAATCTAGCATATGCTGTGTTCCAAAGATGCAAAATTTATGAGGTCCTATTGATATTATAATTAAATGCATTAATTAGTGTCAGTAACTGTATTATAGGTGTATAATTTAGATACTCAGAAAGTGCTAGTTCATGTGTCTTCTTTAAGCCATAGGCTTTTATTTATTTCAGTGGTAACTATCATTAGTTTTTCAGGTGGTAACTATCATTACCACCTGAAAAACCAGCACAGCAATATCATCTGTTCTTTTGTAATTTCATATTTAATAACTTTAGCAATAAGAGTAAGAATCCACTTTCATCTATCAATCATATTCACTAATGCTAATGCTAATATTCAAACTGAGTTTGAATGTTATTATTTAAAACAGGCATTTCAAAATTTCTGATAACACAATTTTTACTATATAATTAATCAGTGAAGAAAAGGTTGTAACATGTAAAATATGAAAAAAATGTATGACCTGATAAAGCAAGGCTACAGGCCTTCAGGTGGTTGCCAGTGTGACTTGCCAATAAAATTTGTAGGAGACCATTGTAAATATTGTATTAAAATTGATCCAATGAACAGACAAGCAGAATTGCAAATATGTAAACTAGTCAATGTTAATAATACATTTCCTGAATGCTCCACGCAATCTTTACATTATACCAAGGTACTAGTTCAATGGTTACAATAACATGCAATATGCTGCATAGAGGCAAAACCTGGTTGACAAAAATCCCTGGAATATTTGTTTTCAAATACAAAATATTTTGTTCTAGTGACTTTGTATTAATGGACATCATAAAGAGATAACATCTAGAAAGCCAAATCACTGTCTGAAACAATTAGATGACAATGAAATTTTGACCAAATGGCTCATGTAAATTGTTTTATAAGCCCACAAAAATAACACTAAACACTAAAAAAAAGAAGAAGAAATTAAATATTAGAAAAGATAAAATTAGCACAAAGCCAAGATACTCCAATGGTAGTATCTAGTCTTTATCTATCTTTAAAGATAAAAAAAAAAATAAAATAAAAGAATAACTACAGCTAGTCTTCAAACTTTTCTAAATACAATTAATATTAGTTTACTTACCAATATTAATTGCAGTTTCTTGTTTGTCGCCTGTTAATACCCAAAATTTTATATCTGCTTTCAGCAAGTCAGCAATAGCTTGAGGAACGCCCTGGTGCAAAAGTGAAATTTAAAAGTTAATTTTGTGATATATTTCCTTTTATAAACATTTTTTCATAAAAAAAATAAATTAATAAAAAATTACATAACAGATAGGATACTTTATGGAAAATATAATTTTACCCTGTTTATGACTTAAATATCACATTCCTATCATAATTTCATTAAATACGCCACAAACCTTCTTACTACAATGAATGAATGAATAAAATGAATTTTTGAACTTAGTAGTAACATAGACTTGAATTGTTTTCTTCAGAATACTAAGAAATATATTTTTCATATTTCTTATACATAGCAACCTTTGTTGCAGTGCTTTCTAGGGGGGGGGGGAGGACTAGCCCTAAAGAGTACTATAAGACAGAACCCCTTTCTAGGATATATTTGCATATTTTGTCACTATTATGGTAGCAATGATTTTTCAGGTTTATTTTTTTATTTTATTTATTTATTTTTTTTGCAGTGTTTATGAAGCAATAGTTTATTTACTACCTGAAAACCTGCACACTTATGTTTTGGGCTTGCTTTTTTGGCACCATCAACCTTTTTGAATACTATTAACAATAATGGAAAAAAATTATTAAATCATGCATGTCATGATTCTTTTTTAAGAGAGAGAGAAAGAAGTCCTGAATGTCCCTGTGCGATGGTCTCATAGTACACTGTTTTTGGCAGAAGCATGTGCCTAGGACCTGTAATCAAGCTTAATTTCCAGGAGTGCAAAATAAAGGCATACAAAAGTGCACTGGTCTGCATCCCAAGAAGTAAAGGAGAGAGTGCAGTGGATATTCAAACCTCTACACATTATATACAAAGTTGACAGATATGTTTGAAGTAAACTAAATATGTTAACTTGAAATAAGAGCCCAAAATCTGTTATCTGATACTAGCTTGTTATTTATTTTATTTGTTTTTTTTTTAGGCGCATTAGCAACTAAGGCCATATTGCTCGGGGGATATGCAGTGGTCATTCCCTGACCTTTCCGCATCCTCCGTATTTGGTGGTGACGGGCTGGAACCCCGGTCTAATCAAGAAGCGTGTGCTACGCACTGCTGCTCCTTCCCACCTGGCTACGGAGGCACCTCTGATACTAGCATTTTGTCTCCAAGCTTCAACTGAGGTTCATGATGAAGATTACACTTGCAAAAAAAATTCTTCCTTCTGCATATTTGAATGAAGAGATAAGAGGCAGTAGTCCTTGACAGAACACATATTGGGCATATTCATCTATCCATATTTATCTGCACATGGGGAAGATCATTGTACATACTGTCAATTTTTATTTACATTACTCCATCTTTCTACATTCTACTGGACTGTAGTTAGTATCATAAAGTTTGGGACAAATTTTCAAATCATTTCCTCAGATCAGCAGAACCTTTAATATTATCACATCTGATAGGAGAGGGTGCAAATCCAACTGAGGATTTCTGTACAGATGCTTAAATACATTTCTACAAGTAGTAGTAGTAGTAGTGGCATATGATGCAAGAAAGCAAGTGTATGAGCTTATGCAGCATCAGCCAAAAAAAAACAAAAAAAAAATAAAACAATCCCCTCTAAATATTTGTCCAGTTCCTCCTTAAATTTATTTAACCTATCAACTTCCACAACGACAGATGGAAATTTGTTCCAGCAATTAACCACCTGCTGGCTAAAGGCAAATTTCCGCACATCTATTCTACATCTGCCTTTTCTTAATTTGAATTTATGCCCCCTTAGGTTCGTAATCTGAAAAAGTGGAAGGATCCCATCAGAATTCAGCGTGCTCAACCCATTCAAGGCCTTATACACCTCAATCAGATCACCACGCAGGTGCCTCGTCTCCAGCCACTGCAATTTGCAGAACTTAAGCCTCTCTCTTGGTAAGAGGATCCCTTAATTCCCCTCACCAATCTTGTTGCCCTTCTCTGTACATGCTCAAGAAAATCGACATCCTTCCTAAAATGAGGCCTCCAGACCTGTACGCAGTACTCAAGGCATGGCCTGACCATTGCCTTATACAGAGGGACAATCACCTCCTTTTCCCTGCTAGCAAAATTCCTATATATCATTGACAAATCCCCATGACGTGCCCTGGCAGCCTGTCTGCATTGCTCAGAAAACTTCATATCTGACTGCACAGTTACTCCCAGGTCTTTTTCATTTTCTACCACCTTAAGTGTAGTACCACACAGTTGGTACTTTTCTCTTGGGTTACTTCTACCCATATGCAGTACTTTGCATTTGTCAAGGTTAAACTTCAGTTTCCACTTCTTAGCCCATCTGCCCAAATTATCTAGATCCTGTTGCAGTAGCACACTGCCATTACTGTCATTAACAACCCTGCCAATCTTTGTATCATCTGCAAAATTTGACACTAAGCCTGATATACCTTCATCAATATCATTGATAAATATACAAAACAACAGTGGACCCAACGCAGAACCCTGTGGGACTCCACTAAAAACATTAGTCCACAAAAAGGAGCACCCATTAATTACCACCCTCTGTCTTCTCCCATTCAACCATCCTTTTATCCATTGTAGCAACTTACCCTTAATACCATTTTACTCCAATATGTGCAATAGTCTTCCATGTGCAACAGTGTCAAAAGCTTTCCTGAAATCCAAATATATGATATCAAAATTATTTTTTGCATCCAGTTCCTTTGTAACCACATCATAATAACCAATCAAATTTGTCAGACAAGACTTTCCCTTAACAAACCCATGCTGTGTCTGAATTTTTGCTGCAGTCTTGTCTAGATGATCCTGCAATGCATCTTTAACCAGTGACTCCATGATTTTACTCGGAACAGAAGTTAAACTAACTGGTCTGCAATTAATCGTGTCACCCTTCGATCCCCCTTTGTGAATTGGGGATACATTTGCACATCTCCAGTACGTGGGGAACCTCCCCTGAGTCCAAGGATGCTCTCATAATTATGGCTAAGGGTTTGCTTAGTTGCTTTGCCACCTCCTTTAATATAACTGGATAGATCCCATCCACCCCAGGTGTTTTTCTTATGTTTAATTTCAACAATTTCTCCTCCACTTTGCTCTCAGTTATTAAAAAATGATTAAGTACCCTGCTACAATTTGATAACCTTCTGCCATTTTCAAACCTTAATAATTCATCACGTGTGAATGTAGATGCAAAACACTCATTCAGTTTGTTTGCTATCTGAGCAGAATCATCAACAGATGAACCATCGATGTCAAGTGGACATCGATGGTTCAATGTCCACTATGTGACTGCTGGTGTCCACCAGTATGTGACTGCTGGTGCATATTTCAATGTTTCTATACATATGGCAATTACAGGTGAGACACAAGTGCTCACCAGGGAATTTTGGCCTATATCACTCATAATGCTAGTAACTCACATTATGAACTCACATTATAACATTATGAACTATATCCTTCATAATGTTAGTAACTCACAATGCCACTCATGCTTGAAGTGCACAACAGAGTTTAAACTGCAATACCTTACTGCTACCCTAAACATGCTAAATTTGCATCCACAGATTTTCAAAAACTGATTTACAGGTGTAGAATGTAATTGTTTCCATCATTAATCTCTTTTTTAATTGTAATCTGTTTCTAAACGAAATCAGAACAGATCTAGATGGAAAAGATTGTAAGTTCAGCAGATTGAAAGTTCATATGCAGTTAATATTATTTGTTTACACAAGAATAATAATATTCTCCTTCATTCCCTTCAAAACGGTTTTGAAGGGATTAAAATTGTCAATTTTACATCTCAGAAGGTATACTCCATTTGAAGTCTACCTACCTTATCACAAAAAATGTTAATTAATTTGATAAAACTGCATTGCAGTTCATTTAACTAAAACAAGCAATATACATATAAAAATCTTAAATTACTTACCTCTTGAAGTTTGTCTTCAATTGCTGTTGCACCAAGAAGGGTTAAATTCTGAAAAAAACACAAAAATAAATAAATAAAAAATAAAAATCATTATTGCTATTTTTTTAAATGATCCCTCAGGTCATGCTGATTTGGAAAAAAATATCCTATTATTATTATTATTATTATTATTTAATTATTACTATTTTTTAAAATTCCATCTAGAGCAATATATCATCAGAGTATTACACTGAACAGTACTGCAGTGACACTGGGAAACATTCCTAGGGTACAGTTTGAACGAGAATGTGTTTGTTGGCCAACCAATAGACATTTCACTGGACCAAGCCTGTTGACAATACTCTAGGAAACATTTGGACTACCATGTAATATCTGGGTAACTGCTCCGGCCAGAAGTCTGAACAGTGTGCACTAATGTAGGATGAACGGCACTACAGCATATACTTTGTTAATGATTGGGTATATATGCTGTGTACAGGGAATAATGAAGAACTATATCACATCACGTCCTCCCACTTTCACCCTGAAATTTTGCTTTATCTCTACCCTACAGAAATTGATTATATGTTTTTTGTTTTACCTGTTTTACCCATAACCTATTAGTTTCTTAACTAATAGGTTATGCTATTAGTTAAGAAACACATAAAAACCAAGGAAGTGAAGCCAGTCGACATCGCTGGACAGTGCAGTGTTGAGTCAGTTTGGTGTGACATATGCATTGGGAGATCAAAATTGAGAGTAGGAGTGTGCTATAGGCCTAATGACTCTGATGAGTATAATAAGAAACTGTACAGGGAAATAGAGTGGGCCAGTAAATCAGAGAGTCTTATAATGGGAGATTTTAATTTCCCAGATATTGACTGGAATTTGGGGGCTGGTCACTCACACACTAGCAGGGCTTTTGTGGATTTATTGGATGATTGTTTTCTACATCAGCATGTTCGGGAGGCAACTAGAGGGAATACTCTTGATTTGATTATCAGCAGTGATTCTTCATGCATTAAGAATCTGCAGATAAATGAACCACTAGGTGGCAGTGATCACAGTGTGCTGAAGTGGGATTTACTCAAAGAGGTAACTACCATTAGGGGTAAAGGAAAGGGTTATCGCTTCCGTAAAGGCGACTACGATGGACTGAGACAGTATTTAAATTCTATACAGTGGGACCAACTGATGATGTTACCAACAGCAAATTCAAAATGGGAAGCATTCAAAGAACTTATCTTGGAAGCTACTAGGCTTTACATACCAACTAAGAAATATTGTTCAAGGTTTAGGCCAAAATGGATGTCAGATGAACTAATGAGGCATATGGCAGAGAAGAAAAATGCATGGGATACTTACAAATTAACACATGACACAGAAGCCTATGATAGATACAAGTTGATATGCAACCAAGTTACAAAGGAGGTTAGGCAGGCGAAGGCAGATTACGAGAAATCCTTGGCAAGGGATGCAAAGAAAAACAGCAAAGAGTTCTTTACTTATGTAAACTCTAGAAGGAAGGGGATGAATCAGATTGGTCCACTTGATATTGATGGGTCAACTGTTGATGATCCTGCTCAGGTAGCTAACAAACTAAATGAATATTTTGCATCAACATTCACACATGAGGAGTTATTCAGCGAGGGGAATGCCAGAGGTGTATTCAACTCTAGCAGTAAGCTACACAATCTTGAAATAACTGGGAGTAAAGTGGAGGAGAAACTGTTGAAGATAAACACAAGAAAGGCACCCGGGGTGGATGGGATCTATCCAGTTATATTAAAGGAGGCAGCAAAGGAAGTAAGCAAACCCTTAGCCATAATTATGAGAGCTTCCTTGGACTCAGGGGAGGTAACCATAGACTGGAAATGTGCAAATGTGACCCCAATTCACAAAGGAGGATCAAAGGCTGACACAAGTAATTATAGACCTGTGAGCTTAACTTCTGTTCCAGGAAAATTAATGGAGGCACTGGTTAAAGAAGCACTGCAGGATCATTTAGACAAGACTTCAGTTATAGCTCGGACACAGCATGGTTTTGTTAAGGGGAAGTCTTGCCTGACCAATTTGATTGGATACTATGATGCAGTCACAAAAGAACTGGATGCAGGGAATAGCTTTGATATTATATACTTGGATCTTAGAAAGGCTTTTGATACTGTTGCACATGGAAGACTGCTACACAAATTGGAGCAGTGTGACATTGGAGGCAAATTGCTGCTATGGATAAAGGGGTGGTTGAGGGGGAGAAGACAGAGAGTGGTAATCAATGGACACTGCTCATCGTGGACTAATGTTATTAGTGGAGTCCCTCAGGGCTCAGTGTTGGGTCCATTATTGTTTTCTGTATTTATAAATGATATTGATGATGGTATATCAAGCTTAATGTCCAAGTTTGCAGACGATACAAAGGTTGGCATTGTTGTCAAGGACACTACTGACACTATGCTGCTGCAACAGGATCTGGAAAGGTTGAGCAGATGGGCTGAGAGGTGGCAAATGAAGTTTAACATTGACAAATGTAAAGTACTACACATGGGAAACAGCAACCCCAGAGCAACGTATCAACTCTGTGGTACTACACTGACAGTGGTAGAGAATGAAAGGGACTTGGGGGTGGTTGTGCAGGCAGATATGAAGTTCTCTGAGCAGTGCAGACGGGCTGCAAGAGTCGCTCATGGAGTATTGTCAATGATATACAGGAATTTTTCCAGCAGGGATAAGGAGGTGATTATTCCCTTGTATAAGGCAATGGTCAGGCCACACCTAGAGTACTGTATACAGGTCTGGAGGCCTCATTTCAAGAAGGATATAGAGCTGCTGGAACAAGTACAGAGAAGGGCAACAAGATTAGTGAATGGAACAAAGGGGTGCTCTTACGAAGAAAGGCTTAAGTTTTGCAAATTACAGTGTCTGGAGACTAGGCACCAGCGAGGTGATCTGATAGAGGTGTATAAAGCCTTGAATGGTTTGAGCATGCTCAATGCTGATGGGATTCTTCCTCTAGCTCAGAATAATCACCTGAGAGGGCATAAATTCAAATTGAGGAAAGACCGATGTAGGATAGACGTGCGGAAATTTGCCTTTAGCCAGCGGGTGGTTGGTTGGTGGAAACAGACTTCCATCCCTTGTAGTGGAGGTTGATAGCCTAAATAAGTTTAAGGCTCAGCTGGACAGGTATTTTGAATGAACAGAGGGGTGAAGTGGAAGTGGTTTTTTTTTTTTTTTTTTGGCTGATGCTGCATAAGCTTGCTTTCTTGCATCAAATGCCTCTACTAATGCTAATGCTAATGCTAATATATTGGCAAATGATCAAGCTAAAAGCATTTCCTATTTCTTCAGGAGTAGACAACTCCCATCCTCTCCAGTTTAGTATCAAAGCTAGGGAATACATAGCACATATGTACATTTGTAGTATAAATGTACATATGCTATACTGTGACTATAAATAATGTCATGGTTATACACAATGACCACTGTAGGAACATTCAGATATAGTCATATACAGTAGACTTTCTTCAGGGATTCAAGGCCATTATTTTGATATTTTTCGTTATCTAGAAAGTTTTATTTTTAATATATTTAAAGCAGAAATAATGACTCTAAATAAGAAATAGAGATTAAGAATGCAAATTCATTAGCTGCACATAAAATATATAAACATGTTGATGATCCAATGTTATATTTTGCCATTAATACACTCCTGCTTATGTCCCATTCTGTTTTCTTTATTATATCAAGTTTAGTCTGTGCATGTAACACAGTGGCATCATCACCATTCTCCCCACACCAGGTGGAAAAGGTCTAGGTTCGAATTCCGAACTTTCCGGGTGACCCTAATTAGTTTGAATTATATCAAGTTTTTCACTAAGCTTTAATGTTGTTCTTCTTTTCTTCTCTGCATGAGGTTTATTAATTTAAGAGCCATAGTGAGGGGCTTTTAATTTAAAATAAATGTAAAACATGGTATAATCCATGATATCAGTACAGAATTCACTTTCAAAATGGTAAACATAAATAAACACAGTAATCATGTGACTTGCCATTTTCTTTTTTTCGGCACTACAAGACATCCAATCTCAATGTGCCGTTATCTCGAATGTTCAGTTATTTTAAGGTGCCATTATCTCGACAGTCTACTGTAATTGTAAAATTTAATTTTATAAAAACTTCAAAAGGTCTGCTTCATCACCAGTGCTATGGCAAAATATCAAAGATTCCTTTGGATTTAGAAGGAAATTAAGAGGTATACTGAACAACATATGTTTAATAAGTATACGCTTTATTGAGAGTGGTGAGCAGCAATGTGCACAGTTGTAATACATTTGTATTAACTGTCATGAATCCTTTTCAATAAAAAGATGAGTACACGGAGTATCGCCAATTCAGGCCATACTCCATGTACTCATACCAGGTTTTTGTTAGTGCCTGCAATCTGATACTGGTGGGCTGAGTTTCACTGAATATTTTAGTGGTAACATCTTTTTCCTGATTCTTGAGTACAAGGGCCTCAAATATAAAGACTTCATACTGGAGATGTTCTGTAAACATGTTTGTGTTAGCTTATTTTTTAAATTTAGCTAGTGATTCTGTAAGTTACAACTTGCTACTCCTACCACTATTGTAGGGGTGTTTTTGGTGGGAATATTGTAGCTATCATAGCAGTGTTTTTGGCAGGAATACTGTAGCGTAACCAGTAGCTCAGAAGAATAGTAAGGTTTAAATTGTAATAGATAAGTATTTTGAAGGGTTTAATCACCTTTTGGGCATATATCTGTTGCATTTTTTGATTAGTTAACATATTAATTTGTGTTTTAAAAATAGATTAAATAGGTTTAGTAGTGTTCAATAGCATATTTTTTTAAATTTAGCTAGTGATTTTAATCACTTTTTGGGCATATATCTTTTGTATTTAGCAAAGGATATACCTAATTTAGCATTGTGATTATTACAGTATGGCTTAACTTTAATAACGTATATCTCGGATTTGATTTTTTTTTTTTTTTTTTTTTTTTTTTATGTTAGTTGTTGACGCATCGGCTTCTGTGGCCATAATGCACCTCCCAAAGTTTTTGCATTTTACTCTGATCCAAGCCGAAGGCAGGATCTGAACCCCGACCTTTGGGTTGGCCAGGTGGGTAAAGTGCCAGGCAGGCACTTTACCCACCTGGCTAGCCCCGGTCGGCCTCGGATTTGATAGCTAGCCTATAACATAAAACTATATAGTAGAATATGTATTACTGCATTAGCTAAGTATAAGTACTGTATAGTCAAGTACAGACAGTTCTTGCTTTACAAGTTTTTGATTTACAAGTTCCCGGGTTACGAGTTTTTTTTTCCCCCCAAGCATCAAGTATCAACAAAATCGAAAATATGAACATTAATTGCAAAAAAATGAATGTTAAACATTCATAAATACCATATTTCAAACCACGCACGTAGCTATACAATACAGTGTACCCCGCTTTACAATATTAATCTGTTACCATCATATCGTGAAAATATCGTAATGTGAACCCAATAACACATTGTTTTTTTGGTAATTCATTCCACGATCTCGGAAGTTCATATGTTCGCTACATAATAATTCCCTAAAAGGTCGTTTTTTTATAGTGTAAATTCTATTAGTTACCAATACAAATCATTAAATGCACTATACTTTCATCGTTATCATATGTAATAAGAACCAATTTTGTATGGCTCTGTGACATTTTTTTAAGCACATTTCTGGAAGTCACAACCATAAAACAATAAAAACAATTTGCACTTTCCAGTTTATTGGGCTTTCTGTTACTGCAAGCAATTATAAACGGGTAGTAAACTTGATGTTATTGCATTTGTGAAAATACTGATAGCTGGAATTGTGTGGGATTTTGCGTTATTATGGTGAAAATGTGTCTGCCCTTTACTGAAATCTTCAATCATATAGCAGGAGCAGCAGTGCGCAGTACACGCTTCTTGATTAGACCGGGGTTCGAGCCCGTGACCACCAAATACGGAGGATGCAGAAAGGTCGGGGAATGACTACCGCATATCCCCGGAGCAATATGGCCTTAGTTGCTAATGCTCCTAAAAACCAAATAACAACAACCACCGCCCAATAATGAGTGATCAATGAGTGTGCATTTAGTCGATGATGATGATGAAGAATAAACATTCTTTAACATTTCTAAGTCATAAATAATTTCTTTATTATTATCATTTGCTTGATTTTACTGGCTACTTTTTCATTTCTTTGGATAAATCAATCATTGTTTAAACATAAACAAATTAGTTAACTAATTTCATTGTTGAGAACGTAACCCCTATTTTTAACATTATGTCAATGGGAAATAAATTCCTGCTTTACGAGTTTTTGCTTTACAAGCACATGCATGCACTAGGAACATTAACTCATAAAGTCGAGAACTAGCTGTATAGTATAGTAAATTAATAAATTAAATTTATTAACCATATTAATTTTCACTGTTAATTAATTAATTAAATCAAATTTAAATGGAAATCATGACCCAGACTAGGGCAGCAAAGCAATGTGCACAAAGCAGATGGAGTGCAGTGGCTAGGGGGAGAACCAAAGGAAGCGATTCTCCAACACATCACAGCCTAAAGAAATGTGCAACTTGTGAAATGTTAGCAGAACTTTCTGTGATGGGACATGATGTTGCCAAGGTGGGGGCTGTCTTTGTGTGTAATTGATGTAAGCAGTGCAAAGAAGTTAGGCACCAAATCAGCATTGTTATGGGCCTTCACAACAGCTTGAAGGACAAGGTAGATGCCCTCAAAGGACTTAAATTGAGGGATCCATCACGCTCATAGCTGCGCACATCAATGCCAGAGCTTGCAGTTCATCATCAGGCACCACAGCAGCAACCTTCAGGGCAGAATGCGGTGGTCCCACAGAAGCTAGCTATTGTTGGTGACTCAGGGAGACGACAAATATATTGTACAAAAAGGATAGGTGGAATAAGCCCAGGGTGTGACTGCCAGGGACAAAAGTTGATGATACTGTAGAGCAGATATCATCTTTTAAGGGCACAAAGGATGATATTGATGTACACGTGATGACATTAACAGTAGGAAATCTGCGGACTTACTTAAAAGAAAGTCGTGAGTATACGATAAGAAACTTTTCAATCAGTTCGGCCCTGGAGAGATTGTGCAAGGCTCATGGGGTAGAATTATTCTCAGCTTGGTCTGTGCTTGTTAACAGGAGAGACTGCTTCTACAGGGATGGGATATACTTAAATATAAAGGGTAGAAGAATATTTGCTGATGTTATGGAGGCAGTGTTAGATAGGTCGGAAAACTACTAGGGTGGGGGTTTGGTTTTTTCTTTTCTTTTTTTTTTTTTAAGGAGCATTAGCAACTAAGGCCATATTGCTCCAGGAATATTCGGTGGTCATTCCCTGACCTTTCCGCATCCTCCGTATTTGGTTTTGACGGGCTTGAACCCCGGTCTAATCAAAAAGCATGTGCTACGCACTGCTGCTCCTTTAGGGTGGGGGGTGACCACACACTAATAGAGTAACGGTAGCCGTAGACAGAGGTGGAAGTGATTCTTGCACAGCTTCTACTGAAATGAGCAGCAGTGTGCAAAGCAAGGTACTGGGGTTTTCAAGGGCTCCTGAGATTCATCATGGAACAAATAAATACGTGGGTTGTGTTAAGGTAAATAAGAGCAAGAATAGGTGTATGTATACTTGCATGTACACCAATGCAAGGAGTATAGTAAATAAATTTGATGAATTTGAAGTGCTGGTCAAGACATCAAAAGTAGATATTGTTGGGATATCAGAGACACGGTCCCACACGGATATAAGCAGTGCAAAATTGGAATTTGTGGAGTACAATCTGTACAGAAAGGATAGACAGGACAGGAAGGGAGGAGGGGTTATGCTGTTAGTTAAGAAACATAAAATCTAAGGAAGTGCATCCAACTGACATTGGGAAACAATGCAATAAGTGAGTGTGATGTGACATAAGTACTGGGAAAGGGAAAATAAGAGTGAGTGTGTGTGTTATATGCATAATGAATCTGATGAGTATAATGGGCAATTGTGCAGAGAAATAGTGGAAATAAATAAATCAGAATGTCTTATTATGGGGTATTTTAATTTTCCAGATATTGACTAGAACTTGTAGGTTGGTCACATGCAGACTAGTAAGAATTTTTTGGAATTATTGGATGACTGGTTTCAACAGTCCTTGAGGTTTGGTGTTTGAGGTTGTCACAGACATTCCCTGAGATATGCCAGACAAGCTGTGCTTGCTACCTGGGAGTCTAAAACGCTGATGGAACTGATATTCGGGTGACACTCAAGTCAAGTGGACCCAATTTCGGCGAAGTCCAGACGGTGTGTGTGACAGCCAAATCCTCTGCTTGCACCTTCACGATGGTGGGATTATTAGTAATCCTGGGTATAACCTCCATGCACATGTACATGGTGGGTGACCACCCAGGTGTAAACCAATATAAGCAGGGGTCGAGGTGTGGTGCCCACACCACATGGAGGAACGCCGACCCTCCATGTTACCAGGCAGTACTAGGTGGTAGATGACTCTCATCAACCGGTGAAATACAACCACTTTGCTTATTGGAGGCTTGAAGTGGTGGAACCCATGTTTAGTCTCTAGAGCTAAGTTCCGGTCAACCGTTCCCTATCTCTTCCATCATGCAGTATGATTGATGACTTTTGAGGTTATGATGAACGTCGTGGCGAGATCCAATATTCCTTACATTTCGAGGGTACAGCTCTAAAACGGTGTTCGCAGGCCGGCAGCTAGTTAGTACACCGGACCGAACCTATTGGTAACTCTCTAGGAGGCTTCTGGATCAGCTAGTGTATAATCTTGCTACCTCTACACTGCCAGATAGTGAATGGAGGGAGTCGTCCGAGTAGTGTGTATGCGGAGAGCATTGTCGAGGCCACGTTATGTCAAGGATCTGGGTATATTCTTACAACGTGTACGCCATATCCAAAAATTTCATTACTTCATACAGCATGTCCCACCCACTTTTTCTTACCATTGAATACACCATGAATTGTCAAACTAATAGCGCAAGCTTATCTGCGAAAAGATCTAAACCTCCCAAGCACTTCCGAATTCATTTCACAAATATACGTGGTCTCAATTCTAATCTCAACGATGTCCATTTCCACTTGCAGTCTGCCAAACCACATGTACGTTTTCTGACATAATCTCAGTTATCGGTTGATTCAACTACTGCTCATTTCAGACGCCCAAATTATTCGCTTGTATGATTCCTTTCGCCTCAAATGTGGTACTTGTGCATATGTCCATTCTGATATTCGCTATCAGAGACTTGGCAATTTGGAATCTCCTCTCTTTGATCTTCTCTGGCTTAAAATCTCTCTATCTCATTGTGTCAAATTCATATGTTGTCTCTACCGTTCTCCCAACTCCACTAATCACTTGGAGCTCTTCGACTTCCTCTCTTTGCAACTTGACTTTCTCCAGTCCAACTTTCCTAACAGTGAGGTAATTTTCGTTGGTGATTTTAATGTTCACAACACCAGCTGGCTTCCATTTTCTAGTCACACCGACCCAGCAGGTCGAAATGATGAGGGTTTTGCAATTACTAATGACCTAGCACAGATTGCTCATTTACCTACAAGAATACCAGACAATCCTAATCATACAGCCAATACGCTTGATCTTTTTCTCACAAACAACCCTTCTAAGTACACGGTCGAAGTGAGAGCTCCTTTAGGCACTTCAGATCACAACTTGGTGATTGTCTCTTCTCCAATGAAACCTTTATCTCATGGCTATTCCCAACCTTGTGTTATTTGGCATTACAAGAATGCAAAATGGGATGACCTGCGAGACTTCTTTTCTTCTTTTCCTTGGTCGGATTACTGTTTCAAAATGTCTGATGTCAACGTTTGCTCAGATCGTGTCAGTGAAATTATTCTTGCAGGAATGGAATCCTTTATCCCACACTCCACTTTAAAATCTCGTCCTTTATCTAAACCTTGGTTTTCCAATAAATGTGCTAAGGCTGTTCAAGAGAAGAATGTTGCATATCGTAATTGGCTTGTTTCTAATTCTTCAGTGTCATTTTCTGCCAACACCAAAGCTCGCAACAATTGTAAAGCAGTTATTAACCAGTCCAAACTAGAGTTCGAACAGGCTAAGAGTAGAAAACTTGCTTCTTGCCCTAATGGTAGCCGAGCATTCTGGTCTCTTGCCAAAGCTATTGGCCATCTCTGCTCCCACCTCTGTCCAGACCAAATAGTTCTGTTGTCACTTCAGCGAAGGATAAAGCTGACCTGCTAGCATCCCATTTTTCTTCCAGCTCATGTATTAATGATATTGGTAAAACACCTCCTACCATTCCCAACACACTCCATTCAATGCCTCCTGTGGTCTTCCGTCAAAAGGATATCAGAAGGATTTTGATGAATCTTGATGCTAAGAAACCTCCAGGTCCTGATGGTATTTCTCCACTTGTTCTCAAAACCTGTGCTCCTGAACTTACTCCTATTCTTTGCCGCCTTTGTTCACTTTCTTATTCCAAAGGTGTTTTTCCTTCTGCTTGGAAATTTGCTCATATCCAGCCAGTTCCTAAAAAGGGTGACAAATCCCTGCCATCCAATTATCGTCCCACTGCAATTACTTCTACTCTTTCTAAAGTAATGGAGAAATCAATTAACCGCCAACTCTTAAAGTACCTAGAAACCTTCCGTCTGATCAACGATCACCAATATGGATTCCGTCAGTGTTGATCCACTGGTGATATTCTGGCTTATGTTACCCATTTATGGACTAATTCAATGGAAAGGTTCGGTGAAACACAAGTAGTTGCTCTTGACATCTCAAAGGCTTTTGATCGTGTTTGGCATAAAAGTTTTCTAAACAAGCTTCCATCTTATGGTTTGCCAACTGTTTTTAGTAATTGGTTATCCAGTTTTCTCTCTGATCGCTCACTGAGGATGATGGTAGATGGCTCTCTGTCGTCTAACTTCTCCACTAATGCTGGTGTCCCCCAAGGTTCAGTTCTTTCCCACACTCTTTTCCTCTTGTATATTAATGAGCTTCTTCCATCGACTGGAAATCCTATCCATAGTTTTGCCGATGATAGCACATTGCATTCCACTTTCCAATTTGAGAAACCTTGTCCTGCTCAATCAGCTTCAACTTGTCGAAAATCTGCTACCAATTCCTTAAATGCCGATCTTCAGGTAATTCTCCAGTGGGGCAAAGCCAACTTAGTTGATTTCAACCCTTCTAACACTCATTCTTGTCTTATATCTCACAAAAAGGATTCTTCTGCTCCTATGCTTATCTTTAGTGACACTCCGATTTCTAGGCAAAATGATATATCTCTTTTGGGGATTATCCTGACTTCTAATCTCTCTTGGCACAAGCACATTACAAATATTGCTTCCTCTGCATCTAAAAACTTGGTTTTCTCTTTTGCTCTCGGTGTTACTTTTCTTCCAAACAGCTGCTCACTCTGTATAAATCGGAAAAATGCCCTGCCATAGAATATTGTTCCCACATCTGGGGTGGTGCCCCCAAAACCTCTCTCAAGCTTCTTCATTCCATTCAGAAGAGGGCAGTTAGGTTAATTAATGATTCATCTCTAACAGATTCTCTCCACTCGCTTTCTCATAGACGTACTGTTTCTGCTGCATGCCTCTTCTACAGATACTTCCATGGGCACTGTTCTTCTGAATTGGCTTCTATAATTCCCACTCTCTCTTTCAAAACAGTCCGAAGATGTGCCGCCACCAGCCAACATCCATTTACTGTCCAACTTCAAACCCACAGAACCAACTTTTCATCTTCCTCATTTATTCATTCAACTGCCATTTTCTGGAACAACCTTCCTTCATACGTATTTCCTGAAAATTACAATCTACAGAAGTTCAAGTCCAATGTCAACAAATATCTTCTTTCATCTTCTCAACTTCCAACCCAAGCACGGTACTAAGTACTATAGGTTCTAATACCTCTTGTGTTTGGGGTTCACCTAAAAAAAAAACAGCAACATGCTGGAGAGGCAACCAGAGGGAGTAATACTATTGATCTGATTATCAGCAGTGATTTTTTATGTGTTTAAGAATTTGCAGATAAAAGGACTACTAGGTGGCAGTGATCACAGTGTACTGATATGGGATTTACTTAAAGAAGTAACTACCATCAGGGGTAAGGGGAAGAGTTTTTGTTTTTGGAAAGGTGACTACAGTGGTCTCAGACAGTTTTTAAATTCTATACAGTGGGATCAACTGATGATGTTACCAATGGTGAATTCTAAATGGGAAGCCTTCAGGGACTTAATCTTGGAAATTATTAGGCTTTTCATACGAAACATGAAATACTGTTCAAGGTTTAGGCCTAAATAGATATTAGATGAATTAACGGGACTCATGGTGAGAACACAAATGCATGGGATACATCTAAATTATCAGGCGACACAGAAGCCTATGGCAGATATAAATAATCAAGTCACAAAGTCACAAAGAAGGTTGGGCAGGCAAAGGCCGACTATGAGAAATCTTTGGCAAAGCATTCAAAGAAAAACAGCAGAGAGTTCTTTACTTATGTAAACTTTAGAAGTTTACATAAGTAAAGAACTCAGACTGATCCACTTAACATACATGGTTTGACTATTGATATTCATGCTCAGGTAGCTGACAAACAATGAATATTTTGCATGTACATTCACACATGAGGAATTCCGTAGTGAAGTGGAGATCAGAAACTTAAACTCTAAAATGGAGTTAACTGATTTTGTAATAACTGAGAGCAAAATGGAGGAGAAATTGTTGAAGTTAAACATAAGAAAGGCACCTGGGGTGGATGAGATCTATACAGTTATTTTAAAGGAATCAGCAAAGGAAGTAAACAAACCCTTAGCCATAATTATGAAACCTTCCTTTGCCTCAGGGGTAGGTTCCCATGGACTGGAGATGTGCAAATGTGCCCCCAATTTACGAAAGGACTTACGAGTAATTCAGACCTGAGAGTATAACTTCTGTTCCAGGGAAATTAATGGAGGCACTGGTTAAAGAAGCATTGCAGGATCATCTATACAAGACTTCAGTTATAGCTCGGACGGCGCCTCCGTAGCCAGGTGGGAAGGAACAGCAGTGCGTAGCACACGCTTCTTGATTAGACCGGGGTTCGAGCTCGTCACCACCAAATACGGAGGATGTGGAAAGGTCAGGGAATGACCACCGCATATCCAGGAGCAATATGGCCTTAGTTGCTAATGCTCCTAAAAAACAAACAGTTTAATAGCTCGGACACAGCATCGGTTTGTTAAAAGGAATTCTTGTCTGACTAATTTGATTGGATTCTATGATGTAGTCACAAAGGAACTGGATGCAAAGAATAACTTTGATATCATATATTTGGATCTTAGAAAGGTCTTTGATACTGTTGCACATAGAAGACTGCTGAACAGGTTGGAGCAGTGTGGCATTGGAGGCAAATTGCTGCTATGGATAAACGGATGGTTGAGTTGGAGCAGACAGAAAGTGGTAATCAATGGACACTGTTCTTCGTAGACTAATATTATTAGTGGAGTCTCCCAGGGGTTCAGTGTAGGGTCCACTGTTGTTTTCTGTATTAATTAATTACATTGATGAAGGCTTAATGTCAAAGTTTGGAGATGATAACAAAGTTGGCAGGGTTGTTAATGACACTAATGACCGTACGCTACTGCAACAGGATCTAAAAAATTTGAGCTGATGGGCTGAGAGGTGGCAACTGAAGTTTAATATTGACAAATGTTAAGTACTGCATATGGGTAGCAGTAACCACAGAGTAATGTATCAGCTGTGTATAACTACACTCAGGGTGGTAGAGAATGAAAAAAGGCCTGGGTGTAATTGTGCAGTAAGATATGAAGTTTTCTGGGCAGTGCAGGTGATCTGCAAGAGTAGCTCATGGTGTTTTGTCCATGATATACAGAAATTTTACTAGCAGGGAGAAGAAGGTAATTGTCTCCTTGTATTAAGCAATGGTCAGGCCACACCTTTAGTACTGCATTCAGGTCATTGACAAGACACCATGGGCTACTCTTGAAGACCACCTGCACTGCCCAGAAAACTTCATATCTGACTGCACAATTACACCCTGGCTTTTTTCATTCTGTCACCACCCTGAGTGAAGTATCACATAGCTGATACATTACTTTGCGATTGCTGCTACCCATATGCAGTACTTTACATTTTTCAGGTGATAAATGGAACAGGACCAGGATATGTCTGCCCGGGCCAAAGGTTGATGACGTAGAGCAGATATCATCTTTTAAGAGCACAAAGGGTGATATTATTGTACCCGTTGGCACTAATGATATTAAGAGTAGGAGACCAGTGGAATTACTTAAAAAGAACAAGACAATGCTGAAAAAAAGCCGTGAGTTAGGGTTGAATTTGAAATAGTCTGCAATTCTGCCCAGACACGATAGGAGGGAGTATATGATGAGAGCCTTTTCAATCAATTTGGCCCTAGAGAGATTGTGCAAGGCTCAAGGGGCAGAATTTTTTTCAGCCTGGTCTGTGCTTGTTAACAGTAGAGACTGCTTCTACAGGGATGGGATACACTTAAATAGAAAGAGTGCAAACTCAAAGAGGTAACTACCATCAAGGGTAAAGGGAAGGGTTTTTGCTTTCGTAAAGGTGACTATGGTGGTCTGAGACAGTATTTAAATTCTATACAGTGGGACCAACTGTTGATGTTACCAACAGCAAATTCAAAATTGGAAACATTCAAAGAATTAATCTTGTCAGCTACTAGGCTTTTCAAACCAACAAAGAAATATTGTCCAAGATTTAGTTCTAAATGGATGTCAGATGAACTAATTAGACATGTGACAAAGAAGAAAAATGCATGCGATACATATAAATTAACATGTGACACAGAAGCCTATGATAGATATAAGCTGGTCTGTAACCAAGTTACAAAGGAGGTTAGGCAGGCGAAGACAGATTACAAGAAATCTTTGGCAAAAGCAAAGGATGCAAAGAAAAACAGCAAAGAGTTCTTTACTTATGTAAACTCTAGAAGGAAGGGGATGAATCAGATTGGTCCACTTGATATCGATGGTCCAACTGTTGATCCTGCTCTGGTAACCAAACTAAATGAAAAATATTTTGCATTCACACATTAGGAGTTATTCAGGGAGAGGAATGCCACAGGTGTATTCAACTCTGGCACTAAGATAGATAATATTGTAATAACTGAGAGTAAAATGGAGGAGAAATTGTTGAAGATAAACATAAGAAAGGCACCTGGGGTGGATGGTATCTATCCAGTTATATTAAAGGAGGCGGCAAAGGAAGTAAGAAAACCCTGTGCCATAACTATGATAGCTTCCCTGGACACAGGGGAGGTACCCATGGACTGGAGATGTGCAAATGTGATCCCAATCCACAAAGGAGGTTCAAATTGAGATGCAGGTAATTACATGGGCCTCCCTGGAACAGAAGGTAATTAACTTCTGTTCCAGGGAAATTAATGGAGGCACTGGTTAAAGAAGCATTGCAGGATCATCTAGACAAGACCAGTGATAGCTCAGACACAGCATGGGTTTGTTGAGGAGAAGTCTTGTCTGACTAATTTGATTGCATACTATGATGTAGTCACAAAGAATTACTTTGATATATATTTGGATCTTAGAAAGGCCTTTGATACTGTTGCACATGGAAGACTGCTGCACAAATTGGAGCAGTGCTGGATTGGAGACAAATTGCTGTTATGGATAAAGGAATGGTTGAATGGGAGAAGACAGAGAGTGGTAATCAATGGACACTGTTCTTTGTGGACTAATGTTATTAGTGGAGTCCCACAGGGTTCAGTGTTGGATCCATTGTTGTTTTCTCTATTTGTAAATGATATTGATTTGTTTTCTGTATTTATAAATGATATTGATGATGGTATATCAGGCTTAATGTCCAAGTTTGCAGATGATATGAAGGTTGGCAGGGTTGTTAATGACATTAATGACAGTACACTACTGCAACAGAATCTAGAAAAGTTGGGCAGATAGGCTGAGAGGTGGCAAATGATGTTGAATATTGACAAATGTAAAGTACTACACATGGAAAGCAGTAATCCCAGAGTAAGGTATCAATTCAGTGGTACCACACTGACAGTGATAGAGAATGAAAAGGACCTGGGGGTAATTGTGCAGGCAGATATGAAGTTTTCTGAGCAGTGCAGGTGGTCTGCAAGAGTAGCTCATGGTGTCTTCTCAATGATATACAGGAATTTTTCTAGCAGGGATAAGGATGTATAAGGCAATGGTCAGCCCACAGCTTGAGTACTGTATACAGGTCTGGAGGCCTCATTTTAAGAATAATGTAGAGCTGTTGGAATGAGTACAGAGAAGGGCAACAAGATTAGTGAACAGAACAAAGGGTTGCTCTTACTCTTTGGAAGTAAAACCAACTACTGATGTTTGCTCTTATGTTGAAAGGCTGAAGTTTTGCAAATTACAGTGTCTGGAGAATAGGCACCTGTGAGATGATCTGATTGAGGTGTACAAAGCTTTGAATGGTTTGTCATGCTCAATGCTGATGGGATTCTTCTTCTTGCTCAGAATAATCACCCGAGAGGATATAAATTCAAATTCAGGAAACACGGTTGTATGATAGATGTGCGGAAGGTCGCCTTTAACAAGCGGGTGGTTGATTGCTGGAACAAACTTCCATCTGTTGTAGAAATCGATAGCTTAAATAGATTCGAGGCAGAATTTGACAAACATTTGGAGTGAGGGGATGGGTGAAATAAGGTTTTTTTTTTTTTTTTTTTTGACTGATGCTATATAAACTTTCTTTCTTGCATCATGTGCCCTTGCTAATGCTAATGCTAAATCTAGAGGGCTCATTTTAGGAAAGATGTAAAGCTGCTGGAATGAGTACAGAGAAGGGCAATGAGATTGGTGAGGGAAACAAATGGTTTTACCAAGAAAAGCTTAAGTCCTGCAAATTGCAGCTTCTGGAGACTAGGGCACCTCCGATGTGACCTAATTAAGGTGTATAAGGCCTTGAATGGCTTGGGCAAACTTAATGCTAATGGGATTCTTCCTCTTGCTCAGATTACTCACCTGACAGGGCATAAATTCAAACTGAGGAAAGACAATTGTAGAATATATGTACAGAAATTTGCCTTTAGCCTGTGGGTGGTTGATCGTTGGAACAAACTTCGAGCTGTCAGCAATTTAAATAAGTTCAAGGCAGAACTAGACAAATATTTGGGGTGATTGGATGGGTGAAATGGGAAAGGTGTTTTTTTTTTTTTTTTGGCTGATGCTATATAAGCTTGGTTTCTTGCATCATATTAGCATTAGCAAAGGCACATGATGCAAGAAAGCAAGCTTATATAGCATCAGCCAAAAAAAAAAAAAAACACACTCACCCTTCTCATTTCACCCATCCACATCCACTCGCTCCAAATTGTTTGTCTTGTTCTGCCTTGAATCTATTTAAACTATCAACTTTTACAACGACAGATGGAAGTTTGTTCCAGGAATCAACCACCCACTAGCTGAAGGTAAATTTCCGCACTTCTATCTTACAACTGTCTTTCCTCAACTTTAATTTATGCCCTCTCAGGCGATCATTCTGAGCATGAGGAAGAATAGCTTCAGCATTGATCATGCTCAAACCATTCAAGGCTTAATACACCTCAATCAGATCACCTTGCAGGCGTGTAGTTTCCAGACACTGTAATTCGCAAAACCTAAGCCTTTGTTCATGAGAGCAGCCCTTTGTTCCATTTACTGATCTTGCTGCCCTTCTCTGTACTTGTTCCAACAGCTCTACATCCTTCTTAAAATGAGGCCTCCAGACCTGTATACAATACTAAAGGTGTGGCCTGACCATTACCTTATACGAGGGGATAATCACCATCTTGGCCGACCGGGCTAGCCAAGTGGGTAAAGTACCTGCCCGGCAACCCAAAGGTCGCGGGTTCGATTCCCGCCTCGGGCTTGGATCAAAGTACTGCAAAAACCTTGGGAAGTGCAATATGGCCACAGAAGCCGATGCGTTAACAACTACCAAATCAAAAAAAAAAAAAAAAAAATCACCATCTTATCCCTGCTAGAAAAATTCCTGTATATCATTGACAAGACACCATGAGCTACTCTTGCAGACTATCTGCACTGCTCAGAAAACTTCATATCTGACTGCACCATTATCCATAGATCATTTTCAGTATCTACCACTATCAGTGTTGTACAACACAGGTGATATCTTACTCTGGGGTTACTGCTTCCCATATGCAGTACTTTACATTTGTCGATGTTAAACTTCCGTTGCCACTTCTCAGCCCACCTGCTCAACTTTTCTAGATCATGTTGCAGCAGTGTACTGTATTAGTGTCATTAGCAACCCTGCTAATCTTTGTATCATCTGCAAACTTGGCCAAGGATGTTTAACTCATTCAAAAGAAAATTAGCCCAAGGAGAAGGATGCTATCAAGACTGAGATGGAATGGTTCCCATATATGGAAAGCTCTGTCTGTGGATCAGGATGCATCTTTTGCTTGGTATAGAAATGTACACAGATTTATGGAAAGATAGTCAGTACCAATTCTCTTCCATCCATGGCTCCAATATTATTAACATTTGGAGAAGACTCTGAATGAAGCTCATACTGTGTGAAATGCAGGAGACAGTACGATACAGCATTTGGAATATTTTTACTCATATGATTTATTCTTATTGCAAATAACACAACACTGAGAAAAGAGCTTTGAGCACTGAGATTCTCTGATAGAAAACTTGAGGATCTATGAATAAGGATATTTTGGATGAAATATGATGTGTCCTTTCAGATCATGCCAAAATTCCATGTGCTGTTGAAAACTATCTGTACATGAAGGCTTACCATGATGAGAGCTTTGATCATGAGATCCAGGAATTATTGACTTTTTCAGACACCAAACTGATTATCACTGATCTGATATTGAGACTTAAAATTCCAAGCCAGTCAATGCTATATCATTTTTCTAGTGTTTTCCCAAAGCAAATGGTAAGAGAAATTGATCTATAGTTGTGAAGAACAGAGTGCTCTTTCCTGGTTTGTGTACTGCCAGTATATAGGAATGATGCCAGGTGCTGGGGAATGAATGCTCATTGAAAATATTAATGAAAAAAGTCAGTAGTGTGGATAATGTTTTCTTATCCAAATGTTGGAGCATTGTGTAATATATTCCGCTGGGACCAGTATCACTGTTTCTTGAGGTAGTTAGGGCTTGTTGCAGCACAATAAGTGGCTGATTGTAAGATAAAAGGGATATGGTTCTGAAGTTCAGTTGGGATTTTTCAGCTAAAATTTTTATCTTCTGAAATCAAACATCTGAGGCAGACAGTTGAGAGAACACAGTTCCCAGCATTAGCAATATATGCAGGAGTAGAAAGCTCCTTCCAATTCCCAGCTGAGAAGTGGAGAGGATAAACAGAGGTAATTTGCTTTATTTTCTCCAGATAATTCTTATATTATTAGTTTTATTAATCTATTAATAATCCGGGTAGTGAATAGAGTTCAGATCCTCCCCCCCCCCCCTTTTTTTTGTCCCCCTCCTTACGCTTTGGCTCTAAGTCTCTTATAATTTATGAGGTTGATAGTGTTAAGGCGTTTGAGTAATAGACTCTGTGCCCAGGTTTTTTTTTTTTTTTTTTTTTTTTGAATTATTGCAATTTTCATTCAACCGATAATTTATATATCCATGCCTGCCTGCCTGAGACTGTGGAAGTGTAGTGGATATGTAACTGCTAGTATCTGAGTTGCCATGTGATTAGTGATAGTGTCAACAGTGCAAAATTCAATGATCTGATCATTAAAAGATACATGGAACGTATTTAGTCCAATTTTTCTTGCCAATTTTCTATTTTATACAGTATTGTGAGGATATAAGATGTGATGTTTGAAGTTTGAATTCAACATATCAGCGGGTATTTAGTGCTAGTAACTAGGTCATTAAGAGCTACATGATTGATACTGCAGAAGAGGACTGGAAAGTAAATGAAGTATTGCTGAGGTTGTTCCGAGAGAGAGAGAGAGAGAGGGAGGGAGAGAGAGAGAGAGAGAGAGAGAGAGAGAGAGAGAGAGAGAGAGAGAGAGAGAGAGAGAGAGAGAGAGAGAGAGAGAGAGAGAGAGAGAGATCATTAATCACTTCAACAAGCTTTTCTTGGGGAAACCCCACAATGGAATGATATCCACTGAGGTCATCTAATAAATAGAAAGGATCTGGTATTTGTAGATTAAAAATTTCAAGTTCATGAATGGTAATAAGATGACTGGGCAGGAGCTAGATCGAGAACAGGTGTCAAGGTAATATCTGATCACCATACATAGTAAAAGTTTCAACTGAGATTTGTAAGAGAATGTGTTTGCAAGGGTATACTGAATCCAGGAATATAACTATACCTCCATAAACATCATCAATAAAAGATCCGTCTTATTATTATTAGCCATATGGTGCAAGGTAGCCTGAGGCTTATGCTGCACCAGCCAAAACAAAAACAATTCCTGAGTTACCCTGAGAGAGAGAGTCAGAAGTAGAAAGGAATCACCTAGAAAGAGAAGAATGATGATAACCATTCAGGTCTCTGGGTGTGCAAGCCCATACTCACCAGATGTGAGCCCCTGGGGTGTCATCGAAAGAGAGTATAACTTCATACCAATTTTGAAAAATGGGATGTGTATATATGACATCTTGAGGAGGGATCATTAGGTTGGTTTTGTCTCAATTAGAAATTTCAATAGCAGCCAAAAGGAAGGAATTAATGTATTTCTTTCTAATCCAACTTAGGCTTTGTCTGTGGACTGTTCTTATAGGAGTTATAGAAACAGCAGGTGATATCTAGACTGGTGTGTTATTAGTTCTATCTGCAGTCTGATTTGAGGAATTATGGTGCAGATTATTGCAAAGATTGAGCATATTCGGAAACTGAGATGTTTGGCTGAATTTCTCTATTGGTTTGAACTGATGCTGAATTAAAATCTGTGAGATGCTTTAGCATATGCACATTGCATATGCTGTTGTAATTGTTTTTTTTCTTGCTTCTGGGTATGAGACTTTTTTTTTTACTTTGTATTTCTGTATTTTTTTTTTTTTTTTCATATATCCACTGCTGACAAGTTTTAGAGAAGGCTGGCTGGTTGACTTTACGGGTAAAACAAAGCAAAGACTGCATTACAATCAAAATGAGCATGCTCTCCTTGGATCCACAATTTGTGCATACAGAGAGTCAGTCTCCTTGGCAGACTCAGGATATCCAAATCTCCGACCTTATAACATCTTATTGGGTTTGGAATATACAGACAGATGTGACAGTTCAAATATCCAGCTTTTACTGATGAAAGAAGGTTTGGTGCAATAAATGTCAATCATTACAGAAAAGCAGCAAGTGAAAAATATTACCAAGGAAAAGTACTTAGAGAAATAGAACTATTCCTTGATGTTAATTAAGATTCTTATAAAGACTACCATTTTTGGAGTCAAGTTTGTTTCTCAATCCAAATGGTACGAAGTTCTGCAATATCAATAATAAGCTCCCACAAACTGCTTGATATTGCTTTTGCCTGCTTGCAGCAGAATCCTTTCACTCTTAACTTCTCTTTTATGTTTCTTACTGCTGACATCTGAGTTATGTCCAAGGCCTAACTCACTTATGAAGAGCACTTAATTTTGTTAATCTTTGTATCCATTGTTACAGTTCTATGTTTCTCAAAAAGAAACACCCATAAAAACACACCTCAAGTAGGTCTCTATCTTCTTATGCTTATCACTGATTTCACCATTATGCAATCACAATTAATCAAAGAAGGAAACCATTTTATATACTAAACATGTTGGCTAGATGACTAACTGTACTTTATAATAAAGTAATATAATAAATTGAAACATATCTTAATTCAAGGTATTTTAATTACAGAAAAATTAAAACTCATTTACTCCTTACTGTTTCAATTAATTGGGCAGCATCGTCAAGCTTCCTCTCTCTATACTGAAGGGCTGTGCTAGCTTTAAAATACGTATTCTTCCAATCCTACAAATAAATATAAAATGTATTCAAGAAAAGAATCAGAAATAAAAAAATAATAATAAAAATTAATCTGGTATGGGAAACAATGCTAATTATTTGCATTCAAATAGATCCATGCAAATTCTGGGTCAAATGGTTAGGTTATCAGTTTGGAAGAGAAATAAGACAACATGAACTTCTTCAAACTACAACAGCTTCTACAACACCATTAATCCCAATAACAAAACCAGGAAGAGCATCCCCAATCCAAAACAAGAAGTTATCAATATGGTTTACTGGTGCAAGAGCAACTAAAATTAAATTGTGTTTGTTCATATATTGGCCATGCAATTAAGCAAATTTATGACCACTAAACAATAATCAATGGAAAATAGTTAAACAATATTCGTGTCCATACGGTATTTGCTAAATGATACTGGAGAATATTAAAATCAGTCATAAAGTTGAATGCATTTAGAGAACATGAATAATTCATCAGGATTGAAGTTGTAAAGCATATACAGTAAAACTTCGCTTTAACGGACAGCCATGGGGAACGAAAATTTGTCCGTTAGAGAGAAGTGTCCTAACAAGAAGTTGAGGGAGAAAAAAAAACAAGAAAGAAAGAAAAATCGTTAAATGTTTAATGTAAAATTAAATTAAAATATATACAGATTTTGAACAATATTTTTGTAAATAATATACAATTACATACACAAGAGATAAAGAAAAATCGTTAAACATTTAATGTAAAATTAAATTAAATTATATACAGATTTTGCACAATATTTTTGTAAATAATATACATACAATTGTGCTATGCATATTATGACTTTATCTTAAGAAAAATACATACAGTAATCACTTATTTTCTTCTGCACCTTCTTCTGGCTGATAATTTTGTTTTCAACATTTGTTTGGAGTGAAGAAACCATCGAAAGTCCTTCAGTATCTTCTTCAGCGGCGGAAAACATTTTTAAACGATTGATTTGTATGAGCACTTCTTCTATTTTCATCGGTGGTTTGTCGTTAATATGTTCTTCGACAGAATGACCTCCTTCCATTTCTTCATCCTCATGAGGAACTTCTTGAACAATATCGATGATAATGTCGTTGATATCTAGAGCATCATCTTCTGTAGTGAGGTTCGAGTCTATATCTTTGTAGCCAGGGTCACTTGTAGCTGAAGTATCGTACATTATCAATAGATGTTGAAGTTCTTGTTCTTCTTGGTGATCCACATTGCTGTTCACAACTTATATTTCTGCGTTTGAGAAGACAGACTTTACAAAACAGTTCACGACAGTTTGTTTTCTAATTGCATTTACTGAAGAGGAAATCCATTGAATCACATCTAGGATGCTGATTTTCTTTGCAAGGTCACTCGCACATGCTTGCAAAGAGATGTCTTAAAACACGTTTTCTGTAGTGAAGTTTAAAATTTTTTATTATCCCTTGATCCAAGGGCTGACACTCTGCAGATGTGTTTGGTGGCAGACAAACAATTTGAATGTTGGACAATTCAATGTGCGGGTGAGATGCAGCATTATCCATGAAAAGAATAATTTTTCTGTTTTGACGAATCATGTTTTGGTTAAAGTGACTTATCCATTCGCTCATGATATCTCGTGTCATCCACGCTTTTGTATTAGACTTCCAGTCAACATTCAAAAGATTCAACTTTATGCCCTTGAAACAACGAGGATTTTGTGGTTTTCCTATAACAAGAGGTTGTTCAAAGTCTGCCAGCATATTTGTACACAATAGTACAGTCAAGAGTTCCTTAGAAATTTTTCCGCCCTGGCACTTTTCGTTTTTTAGACTCATTGTTTTTTTTCAGGAAGAGCTTTAAAAAACAACCCTGTTTCGTCACAGTTGTAAATATCCTTAGCTTCAAAATCACGACATAAATCTTCCAATTTGACGGTCCACTCTATTACAACACCAGTATCAACAGATCCACCTTCACCACTTACGGTTTTCCAAGAAATTTTATGCTGAGTTTAGAACTTGTCTAGCCATCCCACAGAAGCTTTGAACTCATTTACTCCCATAGATTTCGCAGCCTCCAAAGCCTTTTCCCTAATAATAGGCCCATTAATGGGAATTTTTTTAGCACGTGCGCGACAAAATCACTCATAAGTAACATTGTCAATTTGAAGTCCAACGGTCTTCAGGAATGATTTTTGAACCTGATCATTTCCGTGTTGCCAAAATTGTTTGAGCAGTTCATTTTTTTTTTTCTTTAGAATGTCACTTACCTGCGTCTTCCCGATTTTGAATTTTGCAGCGAGATTGTGAACACTATTTTTTTGCCGATCATATGCATTAATGAGTTCGACTTTATCTTTTAAAGTTAAATATTCACGAGAAGACACTGTGCACTTCACACGACACTGAACAAAACTGAAAACTGAAACTGAAAAGACGAAAGGCCGACCAAATTCCCTCCCCCCCCTGCACACACTGAATTCATCAGAAGTTTTACACGTGCCTTAAAATTCTTGAAAAAGGGTTTAGAACCACGACGTAAACCTTGATAAAATTCAGAGAATCGGAAATAGAAAATAAACACACAATTGAGGCAATACGTGGAAGAAAAGTTCCTAGGAAAAGAGCCGTGAGCTCTCCCGCAGTCCGTTATGGGGAGATCAAATCAAGTGCTAATCTAAACGAAACAGTGCAGATTGCCTGTTGGCGTCCGTTACAGAGAATGTCCGCTAGACAGAAGCTGCAAACACGTTAAAACCAATAGAGGTGAGTTGGGGAATTTGAAAATGTCCGTTGTAGAGAGAGATGTCCGTTAAAGAGAGGTGTCCGTTAGGAGAAGTTTCACTGTATCATCTTTTAAGGGCACAATAGGTGATATTGTTGTACACGGCATCAATGACATTAAGAGTAGGAGATCTGCAGATTTACTTAAAAAATACAGGTCAATGTTGCAAAAGAGTCGTGAATTAGGGTTAAATTTGAAAGTGTCTGCAATTCTGCCCAGACACGATAGGAGGGAGTACATGATGAGAGCCTTGTCAATCAATTTGGTCCTGGAGGAAATGTGCAAGGTTCAAGGGGTAAAATTTTTTTCAGCTGGGTCTGTGCTTGTTAACAGGAGAGACTGCTTCTACAGGGATGGGATACACTTAAATAGAAAGGGTGCAAGAATATTTGCTGATGCTATTGAGGCAGTGTTAGGTGGGTTGGAAAACTGCTAGCTTGGGGGGGGATTCACAGATTAAAGGTTAAAAGTAGCTGCAGGCAGAGGTGAAGGTGATTCTTGCACTACTTCTATTAGAATAAGCAGCGGCGTGAAGCGAAGGATGTTGGGGGGTTTCAGGGACTGATGGCAGTCATCGTGAAACAAGTGGGTATATGGGATGTGTTAGGGTAACTAATAACAAGAATAGGTACATGTATGCCAATGCTAAACGTATAGTAAATAAATTTGATAAATTTGAAGTGTTGGTCAAGGCATCAAAGGCAGATATTGTTGGGATAGCAGAGACGTGGTGTCACACAGATATAAGGAATGCAGAACTGGAATTTGGGGAGTACACATTGTACTCCCCAAATTCCAGTTCTGCATTCCTTATATACAGCAAGGATAGACTGGATAGGAAGAAGGAGGTGTTATGCTGTTAATTAAGAAAAACATAAAATCAAAAGAAGTGCATCCAGTTGATATAGATGAACAGTGCACTGTTGAGTCAGTTTGGTGTGACATAAGCACTGCGAAAGCAAAAATAAGAGTAGGTTAGAGGCCTAATGACTCGAGAGCACAGTGAATAATTGTACAGAGAAATAGAGTGGGCTAGTAAATCAGAATGTCTTATAATGGGGGATTTTAACTTCCCAGATTATAGACTGGAACTTATGGGTTGGTCACTAGCACACTAGTAAGACTTTTTTGCATTTATTGGATCATTGTTTTCTGCAGCAGCATGTTTGACAGGCAACCAGAGAGGGTAATACTCTTGATCTGGTTATCAGCAGTGATCATTCGTGTATTAAGAATTTGCAGATAAAGGAAGCACTAGCCGACCGGGCTAGCCGGGTGGGTAAAGTACCTGCCTGGATCAAAGTACTGCAAAAACCTTGGAAGGTGCATTATGGCCACAGAAGCCGATGCGCCAACAGCTACAAAAAAAAAAAAAAAAAGGAACCACTAGGTGGCAGTGATCACAGTGTACTGATGTGGGATTTACTTAAAGATATAATTACTATCAGGGGTAAAGGAAGGGTGTTTTTGCTACCATAAAGGTGACTATAGTGGTCTCAGACAGTTTTTAAATTCTGTACAGTGGGACCAACTGATGTTACCAACAGCAAATTCTAAGTGGGAAGAATTCAAGGAATTAATAGTGGAAGCTACTAAACGTTTCATACCTATTAAGAAATACTGTTTAGGCCTAAATGGTTGTCAAATGAACTAATGAGTCTCGTGGCAGAGAAGAAAAATGCATGGGATGCATATAAATTATCAGGCGACACAGAAGCCTATGATATATATAAGCTAGTCTGTAATCAAGTCACAAAAGAGGTTAGGCAGGCGAAGGCAGATTATGAGAAATCTTTGGCAAAGGATACTAAGAGAAACAGCAAGGATTTCTTTACTTATATAAACTCTAAAAGGAAGGGGTTGAATCTGATTGGTCCACTTGATATCGATGGTTCAGCTGTTGATGATCCTGCTCAGATAGCAAACAAACTGAATGAGTATTTTGCATCTACATTCACACATGAGCTATTAAGGTTTGAAAATGCCACAAGGTTATCAAATTATAACAGGGTGCTTAATGATTTTGTAATAACTGAGAACAAAGTGCAGGAGAAATTGTTTAAGTTAACCATAAGAAAGGCACCTGGGGTGGATGGGATCTATCCAGTTATATTAAAGGAGGTGGCAAAGGAAGTAAGCAAACCCTTAGCCATAATTATGAGAGCATCCTTGGACTCAGGGGAGGTCCCCACAGACTGGAGATGTGCAAATGTGTCCCCAATTCACAAAGGGGGATCGAAGGGTGACACGAGTAATTACAGACGAGTTAGTTTAACTTCTGTTCCGGATAAAATAATGGAATCACTGGTTAAAGATGCATTGCAGGATCATCTAGACAAGACTGCAACAATAATTCAGACACAGCACGGGTTTGTTAAGGGAAAGTCTTGTCTGACAAATTTGATTGGTTATTATGATGTGGTTACAAAGGAACTGGATGCAAAAAATAATTTTGATATCATATATTTGAATTTCAGGAAAGCTTTTGACGCTGTTGCGCATGGAAGACTACTGTACAAATTGGAGCAGAATGGTATTAAGGGTAAGTTGCTACAATGGATAAAAGGATGGTTGAGTGGGAGAAGACAGAGGGTGGTGATTAATGGGTTCTGCTCTTCGTGGACTAATGTTATTAGTGGAGTCCCACAGGGTTCTGTGTTGGGTCCACTGTTGTTTTGTATATTTATCAATGATATCGATGAAGGTATATCAGGCTTAGTATCAAAGTTTGCAGATGATACAAAGGCTGGCAGGGTTGTTAATGACAGTAATGGCAGTGTGCTACTGCAACAGGATCTAGATAATTTGGGCAGATGGGCAAAGAAGTGGAAACTGAAGTTTAACTGTGACAAATGCAAAGTACTGCATATGGGTAGAAGTAACCCCAGAGAAAAGTACCAACTGTGTGGTACTACACTTAAGGTGGTAGAAAATGAAAAAGACCTGGGAGTAACTGTGCAGTCAGATATGAAGTTTTCTGAGCAATGCAGACAGGCTGACAGGGCACGTCATGGGGATTTGTCAATGATATATAGGAATTTTGCTAGCAGGGAAAAGGAGGTGATTGGCCCTCTGTATAAGGCAATGGTCAGGCCATGCCTTGAGTACTGCGTACAAGTCTGGAGGCCTCATTTTAGGAAGGATGTCGATTTTCTTGAGCATGTACAGAGAAGGGCAACAAGATTGGTGAGGGAAATTAAGGGATCCTCTTACCAAGAGAGGCTTAAGTTCTGCAAATTGCAGTGGCTGGAGACGAGGCACCTGCGTGGTGATCTGATTGAGGTGTATAAGGCCTTGAATGGGTTGAGCACGCTGAATTCTGATGGGATCCTTCCACTTTTTCAGATTACGAACCTAAGGGGGCATAAATTCAAATTAAGAAAAGGCAGATGTAGAATAGATGTGCGGAAATTTGCCTTTAGCCAGCAGGTGGTTAATTGCTGGAACAAATTTCCATCTGTCGTTGTGGAAGTTGATAGGTTAAATAAATTTAAGGAGGAACTGGACAAATATTTAGAGGGGATTGTTTTTTTTTTTTTTATTTGGCTGATGCTGCAAAAGTTCATATGCTTTTGCAGCATAAGCTTGCATCTTGCATCACATGCCACTACTACTATTTTACATCATTTTCTATAAAGTGTGACAAAACAAACTGCATACAGTAGCGGACAAAAAAACTGCAACACTTGAATTTTGTAAATAATTTGTTTTGCGCTGCATTGTGGGTTGCAGAAATGTTCAAAATGCATTTGTTAGATGGGATATATATCACTGTGAATGAAATCTAATAAAAAAATATCTTCTCAAAGGGTAAAATATGTAATTAATGGAAATATGATAAATCGTGCAAATGCCAATCACGACAACCAAACATGCATTTTATTGCATTTATGTGTACAAACTGAAATGACAAGATAACGTAATAGTATTATGTACTGTAAGTCAGTAAAATAAGTCATCAATATTTTGTTGTTCCTCCACGAGATGCAATTACAGCCTTGCAACTGTCTGGCATAAAGTTAACTTCTGGATATACAGTTGCCCAATTTCATGGTACTACACCCTTAAAATGCTCTCCTTATCTTACTTGGCTTCTTCTGAGCAATTTTAGATGAAATTATGTACCAGCAATTTTCAATAGGATTCAAATCTGGTCTGTTGCTGGGCCAGTCCAACACTGTAATGCCAGCATTTCTGAGGTATGACTGCACCTTAAGTGAGAAAAATCAGGGAAAACATTGGTATAAGCCTTGTAAGACAAGAAGACAAACTCATCATTAAATCTAAAAAGCATAAAACTTACCAATTTTGCTGTGTGGCAAGGTGCTGAGTCCTGTTGAAAAATGCAATTTTGGAAGTCTGTGTGGTGATCCCTAATAACAGGTTTTAGGCACTCCTCCAAGATTTTTTTTTTTTTTTTTTTTTGATTTGGTAGTTGTTGGCGCATCGGCTTCTGTGGCCATATTGCACCTCCCAAGGTTTTTGCAGTACTTTGATCCAGCCCGAGGCGGGAATCGAACCCGCGACCTTTGGGTTGCCGGGCAGGTACTTTACCCACTCGGCTAGCCCGGTCGGCTCCTCCAAGATAGCAGTGTAGGTTTCTGCATTCACCATTCTGTTAATAAACTTAATTCACCCCACCTCTTGGCTTGGTCAGACCATCTGACCAGCGGGGAACTTCACAGTCAGTGTTATGCAGTCAGGATGGTATGCCTCCGATTGTCTTTTGTCCATGAAACATGCGTTTTAGCCCAAGCAAGTCACTTCATCTGTTGGGCAACAAAAGCTTCTTCTTGGGCCAATAGGCATGCAGACCATTCTGAAAGCCATATTTGGATATTTTGTGCACTTGTTTCAACACCAGAGGCCATCTCAAAGTCCAGTTTTAGGTTAGGAGCACTAGCATGGCGATTATGAAGGCATAGCTTTTTCAAATATAGATCTTGGGAAGGTGTAGTCATTCTCTTACGGCCTGATCCATGTCTTCTCTTCACATCACCAATCACTTTAATTTCAGCACTAGGGATACTGTTGACTGGTGGCAGCCTATTTTATCAGTGATAGCACGCATAGAACAAAACAGGATACTAATGAGCATGTATACTTTTCCAATGCCGTATTTATAGAAACGGCTGATGCAATACCTTGTAATTACTGTCTGATGCAATAGAAGCATTATCTGAAACAATGCCTTTGCTTTGCTACAAACAAAATGACTGTAATCAAACAATATCTTATATGTTTCAGTACAAATGTTACTTTTTTTTTTTTTTTAAGGTGATGCAGTTTTTTTTGTCTGCCTGCATACACAGTTAAAGAATTTTGAGCACCAGGAAATGGATAACTTTTTTGAAAAATTTTGCTCTTTACTTAATTAAGCATACTAAATTGTGTTCAGTAATCATGTCTCAGGCTAGGGCAGCAAAGCAATATGCTTAAATTAGTGGAAATGCTGGTGCCTAGGAGAGAACTTCCAAGGACAGTTCTGCAAATCAGGATTATATTTTATGCATAATTTGTTCTCTTTTTCTGACATATCATGTCCTCATTTAAAAGTCACAGACAAGTTCACAAGCTTACATTTAAATTCAGCTAGGGATTTAGTTTTAAGTTACGACTTTAGTCTTTGTATTATTGATTTTGGCGCAAATATTCCATTGTGTAATTAGTAATTTGTAACTGTAGTGTTCTAATTGTAATAAGAACCTTTACTATGTAGTGTTCTAATTGTAATAAGAACCTTTACTATGTAGTGTTGTAATTGCAATTAGAACACTGCATAGTAAATAATTATTAAATAATTAGTTTGAAGGTTCTAATCATGTAAGTTGGCATATTTTTCTGTTCTTAGATAAGAAACTATGTAATAACTATAAATAATACCATAATGTAACCTAAAATTAGAATAGTTTGTACGGCTAACAAATAAGAGAGATCAGTATTATTTTCGTATCTGCTAGTTTTGTGTATTGTTTTAAATCAAATTTCGAGTAAAATCGTGCCTCAGACTAGGGCCGTAAAGCAATATGTTTAAAGGATTATGCATATTGCTTAAATATGCCTAATGGATTAAGCATATAGCTGATAATAAATCAGGATTATATTTTATGCATAACTTGTTCTCTTTTTTTTAACACATCATATCCTCCTTTAAAAGTCAGAGACAAGTTCACTAGCATACATTTAAATTCAGCTAGGGATTTAGTTTTAAGTTATGACTTTAGTCTTTGTATTACTGATTTTGGCACAAATATTCCATCATGTAATTAGTAATGTAATGCACCACAGTGGTAACTGCAGTGTTCTAATTGTAATTAGAACATTTACAATTTAGTGTTCTAATTGTAATTAGAACCCTGCATAGTAAATAATTACTAAATAATTAGTTTGAAGGTTCTAGTCATGTAGGTTGGCATATTTTTCTGTTCTTAGATAAGAAATTAGAAAAGCAGTAGCTTATTTAAAACATTCACACATACTACATAATGAAACTATGTAATAACTATAAATAACAATGTAATCTAAAATTAGAATAGTGTGTACTGCTACCAAATAAGAGAGTATAGCATTATTATTTTTGTATCTGTTAGTTTCGTGTATTGTTTAAATTAAATTTTGAGTAAAATCATGCCTCAGACTAGGGCAGCAAAGCAATATGCTTAAAGTAGTGGAAATGCTGTTGCCCAGGAGAGCACTTCCGAGAGCAGTCCTTCTGCAAATCAGGATTACATTTTAAACCATGCATAACTTGGTCCCTTTTTTTGACATATCATGTTCTCCTTTAGCACAACATGATACCGCCACAGGAGATGTCTCTGTGTGTGTGTATTTGTTGAAAAGGGCATAAAAAGATTAAGTTGCGAATTTGGCATTCTAATGGGATTATATTAGGGCTTCAAAATAAGGGTTCACGTCCTATAACAGATGAACCTACCAAGCACTCAGCTGCCCACCCCAAAGTTTGAGACTTGGCCCCAGCATCAGACAACACAATGGCAGCCTCTATAGTAGAGAGCCTTTGTCCCACAGAAGTAGCTATAGTTGGTGACTCGACTGTCAGGGTAATGGTAAACATATTGTGAAAAAATGATGGGTGGAATAGGAGCAGGGTATGTCTGCCAGGGGCAAAAGTTGATGATACTGTACAGTAGCTATCGTCTTTTAAGGCACAAAGGGTGGTGATACTGTAATAGACATGGGTACTAATGATATTAAGAATAGAAGATCTGAGGATTTAGTTAACAAGTACAGGGCACACAGAACATAAGGCAGTACACCCAGATGATGTGGAGGGCCAGGACAGTCAGTTTAGCATGACATAAAAACTGAGAAAACTTAAATCTACAGGCCAAATGACTGTGATGAGAATATGAACAACTGCAGAGAAAGGCAGACGGAGTGGGTCAGTAGAATGGAAGGTATTATAGAGGGGACTTTAACATTCCAAATTGGCAGGAACTTGTGGTTTGGTCACTCACACAGGAATAGATATTTTCTTAATTTATTGGATGACTGTTTTCAAAAGCAGTGTGCTAGAGAGGCAACAATAGAAAGCAAAACACTTAATCTTATAGCTTAGTGTAAAAAAATATGGAGGTCCTAAAGTCTCGAAACTTTATTAGACAGTTGGACAGACAAATTGAGTAGTCGAGAACCGCTAATTTGGGATTAATTAGCAGTTCTCGACTACTCAAATTGTCTATCCAATTGATCTTATAGCATGATGAATCATTGGAGATTATCAGCAGCAAAACACCATGCACTAAGAATTAGCATAAGCAGAGGCATATGATGCAGCAAAGCAAGCTTATATATCATCAGCCAAAATAATAAAAAAAAACAACTTCCCATTTCACCAATCCATTCACTCCAAAAGTTTGTATAGTCCAGCCTTGAATTTATTAAAACTGTCAACTTCCAAAACAAATGGAAGTTGACAGTTTTAATCAACTACCTGCTGGCTAAAGCAAATTTCCACACACCTCTCCTAAAACTGCCTAGAATAGTTAAATAACAGAACCATAAGGTGCAAATAATCACAAAAAAATCACGCCGTTGTTGTTGTTTTGGTTTTTTAGGAGCATTAGCAACTAAGGCCATATTGCTCCAGGGATATGCGGTGGTCATTCCCTGACCCTTCGGCATCCTCCGTATTTGGTGGTCATGGGCTCGAACCCTGGTCTAATCAAGAAGCGTGTGCTACGCACTGCTGCTCCTGCCCACCTGGCTACGGAAGCGGCAAATTCATGACGTATATACCTAAAGATATAACTATTATCAAGGGTAACAGGTAGGGATTTTGATTTGCAAATTCTAAATGAGAAAAAAAGGAAGTAATAATGGAAGATACTAAGCTTTCTATACCTACAAAGCCATATTGTTCAAAATTTATACCTAAAGGCATCAATATTACCACATGAACTTAATAGATTTATGGTACAAAAGAAAAATGTAAGAAGTTTATAAATAATAGATTCTGTTAAATGCTTATATCATAATTGTAGAAGCATTATAGGCAAACTGGATGAAATTAGGGTTTAGTTTAACAATCTAGAATCTGACATAAGCATTAACATTGATAGAGAATATGATGCAAGAAAGCAAGCTAATAGAGCAACAGCCAAAAAAAAAAAAAAAAAAACTTGCCCGTTTCATCTATCCATTTGCTGCAAATGTTTGTCCAGTTCTTCCTTGAATCTATTTAAGCAATCAACTTCCACAACGACAATTGGAAGTTTGTTCCAGCAATCAACCAGTTGCTAGCTAAAGGCAAATTTATGCACATATATTCTGTAATTATTTTTCTTTAATTTGAAATTATGCCCCCTCAAGTGCAAAGCAAGAGGAAGAATCCCATCAGCATTCAGCTTGCTCATACCAATCAAATCCTTATACACCTCAATCAGATCAACTAGCAGGTCTCTAGTCTCCAGATGCTGCAATTTGCAGAACTTGCCTTTCTTGGTAAGAAGACACCTTCGTTCCTCTCACCAATCTTGTTGCCCTTCACTGTACTACATCCTGCAGCTATACATCCTTAATAAAATTAGGCTTCCAGACCTGTATGCAGAACTCAAGGTGTGGCCTGACCATTTACTTATACAAGGGGACAATCACCTTCTTAGCATTAGCATTTAGCATTAGCATTAGTAGAGGCATTTGATGCAAGAAAGCAAGCTTATGCAGCATCAGCCAAAAAAAAAAAAAAAAAAACCCACTTCCACTTCACCCCTCTGTTCGTTCAAAATACCTGTCCAGCTGAGCCTTAAACTTATTTAGGCTATCAACCTCCACGACAAGGGATGGAAGTCTGTTCCACCAACCAACCACCCGCTGGCTAAAGGCAAATTTCCGCACGTCTATCCTACATCTGTCTTTCCTCAATTTGAATTTATGCCCTCTCAGGTGATTATTCTGAGCTAGAGGAAGAATCCCATCAGCATTGAGCATGCTCAAACCATTCAAGGCTTTATACACCTCTATCAGATCACCTCGCTGGTGCCTAGTCTCCAGACACTGTAATTTGCAAAACTTAAGCCTTTCTTCGTAAGAGCACCCCTTTGTTCCATTCACTAATCTTGTTGCCCTTCTCTGTACTCGTTCCAGCAGCTCTACATCCTTCTTGAAATGAGGCCTCCAGACCTGTATACAGTACTCTAGGTGTGACCTGACCATTGCCTTATACAAGGGAATAATCACCTCCTTATCCCTGCTGGAAAAATTCCTGTATATCATTGACAATACTCCATGAGCTACTCATGCAGCCCGTCTGCACTGCTCAGAGAACTTCATATCTGCCTGCACAACCACCCCCAAGTCCCTTTCATTCTCTACCACTGTCAGTGTAGTACCACAGAGTTGATACGTTGTTCTGGGGTTACTGTTTCCCATGTGTAGTACTTTACATTTGTCAATGTTAAACTTCATTTGCTACCTCTCAGCCCATCTGCTCAACCTTTCCAGATCCTGTTGCAGCAGCATAGTGTCAGTAGTGTCCTTGACAACCCTGCCAACCTTTGTATCGTCTGCAAACTTGGACATTAAGCTTGATATACCATCATCAACATCATTTATAAATACAGAAAACAATAATAGACCCAACACTGAGCCCTGAGTGACTCCACTAATAACATTAGTCCACGATGAGCAGTGTCCATTGATTACCACTCTCTGTCTTCTCCCCCTCAACCACCCTATTGCTATTAGTTAAAAAACACATAAAATCCAAGGAAGTGAAGCCAGTGGACATCGCTGGACAGTGCAGTGTCGAGTCAGTTTGGTGTGACATAAGCATTGGGAGATCAAAATTGAGAGTAGGAGTGTGCTATAGGCCTAATGACTCTGATGAGTATAATAAGAAACTGTTCGGAGAAATAGAGTGGGCCAGTAAATCAGAGAGTCTTATAATGGGGGATTTTAATTTCCCAGATATTGACTGGAATTTGGGGGCTGGTCACTCACACAGTAGCAAGGCTTTTGTGGATTTATTGGATGATTGTTTTCTACATCAGCATGTTCGGGAGGCAACTAGAGGGAGTAATACTCTTGATTTGATTATCAGTAGTGATTCTTCATGCATTAAGAATCTGCAGATAAATGAACCACTTGGTGGCAGTGATCACAGTGTGCTGAAGTGGGAGTTACTCAAAGAGGTAACTACCATTAGGGGTAAAGGGAAGGGGTATTGCTTTCGTAAAGGCGACTACAATGGACTGAGACAGTATTTAAATTCTATACAGTGGGATCAACTGATGATATTGCCAACAGCAAATTCAAAATGGGAAGCATTCAAAGAACTTATCGTGGAAGCTACTAGGCTTTACATACCAACTAAGAAATATTGTTCAAGGTTTAGGCCTAAATGGTTGTCAGATGAACTAATGAGGCATATGGCAGAGAAGAAAAATGCATGGGATACATACAAATTAACACGTGACACGGACGCCTATGATAGATACAAGTTGATCTGTAACCAAGTTACAAAGGAGGTTAGGCAGGCGAAGGCAGATTACGAGAGATCCTTGGCAAGGGATGCGAAGAAAAACAGCAAAGAGTTCTTTACTTATGTAAACTCTAGAAGGAAGGGGATGAATCAGATTGGTCCACTTGAGATCGATGGGTCAACTGTTGATGACCCTGCTCGGGTAGCTAACAAACTAAATGAATATTTTGCATCGACATTCACACATGAGGAGTTATTCAGCGAGGGGAATGCCAGAGGTGTATTCAACTCTAGCAGTAAGCTAGAGAATCTTGTAATAACTGAGAGCAAAGTGGAGGAGAAATTGTTGAAGATAAACACAAGAAAGGCACCTGGGGTGGATGGGATCTATCCAGTTATATTAAAGGAGGCAGCAAAGGAGGTAAGCAAACCCTTAGCCCTAATTATGAGAGCTTCCTTGGACTCAGGGGAGGTACCCATTGACTGGAGATGTGCAAATGTGACCCCAATTCACAAAGGGGGATCAAAGGCTGACACAAGTAATTATAGACCTGTGAGTTTAACTTCTGTTCCCGGAAAATTAATGGAGGCACTGGTGAAAGAAGCACTGCAGGATCATCTAGACAAGACTTCAGTTATAGCTAGGACACAGCATGGTTTTGTTAAGGGGAAGTCTTGCCTGACCAATTTGATTGGATACTATGATGCAGTCACAAAAGAACTGGATGCAGGGAATAACTTTGATATTATATACTTGGATCTTAGAAAGGCTTTTGATACTGTTGCACATGGAAGACTGCTGCACAAATTGGAGCAGTGTGGCATTGGAGGCAAGTTGCTGCTATGGATAAAGGGGTGGTTGAGGGGGAGAAGACAGAGAGTGGTAATCAATGGACACTGCTCATCGTGGACTAATGTTATTAGTGGAGTCCCTCAGGGTTTAGTATTGGGGCCTTTATTGTTTTCTGTATTTATAAATGATATTGATGATGGTATATCAGGCTTAATGTCCAAGTTTGCAGACGATACGAAGGTTGGCAGGGTTGTCAAGGACACTACTGACACTATGCTGCTGCAACAGGATTTGGAAAGGTTGAGCAGATGGGCTTCGAGGTGGCAAATGAAGTTTAACATTGACAAATGTAAAGTACTACATATGGGAAACAGCAACCCCAGAGCAACGTATCAACTCTGTGGTACTACACTGACAGTGGTAGAGAATGAAAGGGACCTGGGGGTGGTGGTGCAGGCAGATATGAAGTTCTCTGAGCAGTGCAGACGAGCTGCAAGAGTAGCTCATGGTGTATTGTCAATGATATATAGGAATTTTTCTAGCAGGGATAAGGAGGTGATTATTCCCTTGTATAAGGCAATGGTCAGGCCACACCTAGAGTACTGTATACAGGCCTGGAGGCCTCATTTCAGGAAGGATGTAGAGCTGCTGGAACGAGTACAGAGAAGGGCAACTAGATTGGTGAATGGGACAAAGGGGTTCTCTTACGAAGAAAGGCTTAAGTTTTGCAAATTACAGTGTCTGGAAACTAGGCACCAGCGGGGTGATCTGATAGAGCTGTACAAAGCCTTGAATGGTTTGAGCATGCTCAATGCTGATGGGATTCTCCCTCTAGCTCAGAAAAATCACCTGAGAGGGCATAAATTCAAATTGAGGAAAGACAGATGTAGGATAGATGTGCGGAAATTTGCCTTTAGCCAGCGGGTGGTTGGTGGGTGGAACAGACTTCCATCCCTTGTCGTGGAAGTTGATAGCCTAAATAAGTTTAAGGCTCAGCTGGACAGGTATTTCGAACGAACAGATGGGTGAAGTGGAAGTGGTTATTTTTATTTATTTATGTTACTTTTTTTTTTTTTTTTTTTTTTTTTTTGGCTGATGCTGCATAAGCTTGCTTTCTTGCATCAAATGCCTCTACTAATGCTAATGCTAATGCTAACAAGTATGCCACCCATTTAACCATAGCAGCAATTTGCCTCCAATGTTACAATGCTCCAATTTGTGTAGCAGTCTTCCATGTGCAACAGTATCAAAAGCCTTTCTAAGATCCAAGTATATAATATCAAAGTTATTCCCTGCATCCAGTTCTTTTGTGACTGCATCATAGTATCCAATCAAATTGGTCAGGCAAGACTTTCCCTTAACAAAACCATGCTGTGTCCGAGCTATAACTGAAGTCTTGTCTAAATGATCCTGCAGTGCTTCTTTAACCAGTGCCTCCATTAATTTTCCTGGAACAGAAGTTAAGCTCACAGGTCTATAATTACTTGTGTCAGCCTTTGATCCTCCTTTGTGAATTGGGGTCACATTTGCACATCTCCAGTCTATGGGTACCTCCCCTGAGTCCAAGGAAGCTCTCATAATTATGGCTAAGGGTTTGCTTACTTCCTTTGCTGCCTCCTTTAATATAACTGGATAGATCCCATCCACCCCGGGTGCCTTTCTTGTGTTTATCTTCAACAGTTTCTCCTCCACTTTACTCCCAGTTATTTCAAGATTGTGTAGCTTACTGCTAGAGTTGAATACACCTCTGGCATTCCCCTCGCTGAATAACTCCTCATGTGTGAATGTTGATGCAAAATATTCATTTAGTTTGTTAGCTACCTGAGCAGGATCATCAACAGTTGACCCATCAATATCAAGTGGACCAATCTGATTCATCCCCTTCCTTCTAGAGTTTACATAAGTAAAGAACTCTTTGCTGTTTTTCTTTGCATCCCTTGCCAAGGATTTCTCGTAATCTGCCTTCGCCTGCCTAACCTCCTTTGTAACTTGGTTGCATATCAACTTGTATCTATCATAGGCTTTTGTGTCATGTGTTAATTTGTAAGTATCCCATGCATTTTTCTTCTCTGCCATATGCCTCATTAGTTCATCTGACATCCATTTTGGCCTAAACCTTGAACAATATTTCTTAGTTGGTATGTAAAGCCTAGTAGTTTCCAAGATAAGTTCTTTGAATGCTTCCCATTTTGAATTTGCTGTTGGTAACATCATCAGTTGGTCCCACTGTATAGAATTTAAATACTGTCTCAGTCCATCATAGTCGCCTTTACGGAAGCAATAACCCTTCCTTTTACCCCTAATGGTAGTTACCTCTTTGAGTAAATCCCACTTCAGCACACTGTGATCACTGCCACCTAGTGGTTCATTTATCTGCAGATTCTTAATGCATGAAGAATCACTGCTGATAATCAAATCAAGAGTATTACTCCCTCTAGTTGCCTCCCGAACATGCTGATGTAGAAAACAATCATCCAATAAATCCACAAAAGCCCTGCTAGTGTGTGAGTGACCAACCCACAAATTGCAGTCAATATCTGGGAAATTAAAATCTCCCATTATAAGACTCTCTGATTTACTGGCCCACTCTATTTCCCTGTACAGTTTCTTATTATACTCATCAGAGTCATTAGGCCTATAGCACACTCCTACTCTCAATTTTGATATCCCAATGCTTATGTCACACCAAACTGACTCAACACTGCACTGTCCAGCGATGTCGACTGGCTTCACTTCCTTGGTTTTTATGTGTTTCTTAACTAATAGCATAACCCCTCCCCCCCTTCCTATCCTGTCTATCCTTTCTGTAGACGTTGTACTCCCCAAATTCCAGTTCTGCATCCCTTATATCTGTGTGACACCACGTCTCTGAAATTCCAACAATATCTGCCTTTGATGTTTTGAGCAATACCTCAAATTCATCAAATTTATTAAACTCCTAGCATTGGTGTACATGCAAGTATACCTGCACCTGTTTCTATTCTTAGCTACCCTAACACAACCCATGTGTTTACTTGTACTGCAATGGCTCCCAGCAGTCTCTGAAATATCAAGCATCTTGTTTTTCAGGCTTCTGCTCATTCTAATAGAAGCAGTGCAAGAATCTCTTTCACCTCTGCCAGTGGCTACTGTCAATCTATTGGTCTTCTTATCCCTGCTAGCAAAATTCCTGAATATAATTGACAAGATACCATGACCTGCTCAGGAAGCCTGTCTGCACTGCTCAGAAAACTTCATATCTGACTACATTTCATATCTGAGAACACCACAGGTCTTTTTCATTCTTTATCATCCTGAGTGTAGTACCACAGAGTTGGCATGTTTCTCTGGGGTTAGTGCTATCCATATGCAGTACTTAGCATTTGCCAAGGTTTAACTTCATTTGCCACTTCCCAGCCATCTGCCAGGCTGATGGGTTAGGAGGTGGTAATGAAGGCTTTTACCAGTCACTCAAGGCACATGTACTTATGCACCCATCTGCCTTACCACTCGGCTACAGCAGCCTAAAGAAATATTTTCATCAATATCATTGATAAATATAGAAAACAACAATGGACCCCAAACTGAACTCTAGGAGACCCACTAACAACATTAGTCTGCAAAGAGCACTGTTCATTGATTACCACTTTGTCTTCTCCTACTCAACTACACCATTATCCACAGCAGCAACTTACTCTTAATGCCATTCTGCTCCAATTACTACAGTATTCTTCCATGTGCAACAGTATCAAAAGTTTTCCTGAAATCCAAGTATTAGTATTATTAATGGTCATATGGTGCAAGGAAGCCTAAGGCATACGCTGCATCAACCAAAAAAAAAAAAAAAAAAACAGTAAAATATATAGTATATAAAATAAAAAATTAATAAATAATAAAACAGAAGGAAATAAACAACCTCTGCATTTTCCTCCTCCTGTAGGTAACTACCAGCTCACCTTTGAATTTTCCCAAACTGTCAGCCTCAACCACCCACTAATTCCAGTAATTTATAACTTGCTGGCTAAAATAAAACATCCTGAAATCCAGTCTCAACATCTTGCCCCCCCCCACCTTGAATTTATGGCCCCTAGGTTCTAGAATCATTTATAGCCGTAAAAATTTCATCCTCGTTCGTTTTACTTTGCCGCTCAGAGCCTTAAACATCTCAATCAAGTCTCCCCTAAGGTGCCTAGTTTTCAAGTGTGCAAACCACACATTTGAAGTCTTTCCTCATATGGATGCCCTTTTGCCAACCTCACCAAGCAAGTTACCCATCTTTAGACAATTTCATGATGCACAGTATCCTTCTTTAGGTGTGATCTCCATACTTGAACACAGTATTCCAAGTGTGGTCTAACAATAGCCTTGTATAATGGGATTATGATGTCCTTATCTCTATTAGCAAATTTTCAATAAATCATTGATAGGACACCATGGGCCTTCCTTTCAACCTGTCTACAATGCTTGGAGAGCTTCATATCTGATCATATCATAACACTCAAATCAATTTCTTCCACTACAGGCTACACTATTGGTTCAACTCTACCAAGTGTATGTTATTTTGGGTGACTGTTCCATGAGTGTAAGATCCTGCATTTTGCTGAATTGGAGCATAGCTGCCACATCTCTGAGGTCTATTTAGGTCACTCTAAAGAAGCTAAGCTTGACAGTTATCATTAGCCACTCTACCAATTTTTACATCATCTGCAAATTTAGACATCACACCCTCTATCACTTCATCAATGTCATTTAAGAAAATCGAAAACAACAGTGGTCCCAATGCTGATCCTTCGGGAACATCACTTCTTACATTAACCCAATCTGAGGAATAACCATTTATCACAACCCTCTGCTGCCTCCTTTCCTTAAGCCATCCTGCTATCCATCTAAGGATTTTCCCTGTGATTCCTCTTTGAACACCATTTCGACTGATAACCTAAAAAAAAAAATTAAAGCTGAACTGGACATGGTATTTGGAATGAATGGAGGAGTGAAATGGGAGGGTTTTTTTTTTTTTTTTGGCTGATGCTGCATAAGCTTGCTTTTTTCCATCATATACCTCTACTAATGCTAATTCCAACCTGTTCCAACTTATAAAGTACCCGCACATGTGAGACTGAGTCAAATGCTTTGCTGAAATCTAAATAAACAATGCTAATATGAGGAATAAATATAAGGAATAAACATATGAGGAGTTATTCAGGGAGGGGAATGCCAGAGGTCTTTTAAACTCTGGCAGTAAGCTAGATAATCTTGTAATAACTGAGAGTAAAGTGGAGGAGAAATTGTTGAAGACAAAAATAAGAAAGGCACATGGGGTGGATGGAATCTATCCAGTTATATTAAAGGAGGCAGCAAAGGAAGTAAGCCAACCCTTAGCCATAATTAGGAGAGCTTCCTTGGACTCAGGGGAGGTACCCTTGGACTGGAAATGTGCAAATGAGACCCCCAATCCACAAAGGAGGATCAAAGGAAGACATATGTAATTACAGACCTGTTAGTTTAACTTCTTTTGTAGGGAAATTAATGGAGGCACTGGTTAAAGAAGCACTGCAGGATCATTTAGACAAGACTTCAGTTATAGCTAAGACACAGCATAGGTTTGTTAAGAGGAAGTCTTGTCTGACTAATTTGATTGGATACTATGATGTAGTCACAAAGGAACTGGATGCAAAGAATAATTTTGATATCATATTTTTGGATCTTAGAAAGGCTTTTGATACAGTTGCACATGGAAGACAATGCACACAAATTGGAGCAGTGTGGAATTGGAGACAAATTGCTGCTATGGATAAAGGGATGGTTGAGTGGGAGAAGACAGAGAGTGGTAATCAATGGACACTACTCTTCATGGACTAATCTTATTAGTGGAGTCCCCCAGGGTTCAGTGTTGGGTCCATTGTTGTTTTCTGTATTCATTAATGATATTGATGATGGTATATCAGGCTTGATGTCCAAGTCTGCAGATGATACGAAGGTCGGCAGGGTTGTTAATGACACTACACTGCTGCAACAGGATCTAGAAAAGTTGAGCAGATGGGCTGAGAGGTGGCAACTGAAGTTTAACATTGACAGATGTAAAGTACTGCATGTGGAAAGTAGTAACCCCAGAGTAACGTATCAACTGTGGTACTACATTGACAGTGGTAGAGAGTGAAAAGGACCTGGGGTAATTGTGCAGAGTGAAAAGGACCTGGGGTAATTGTGCAGGCAGATATGAAGTTTTCTGAGCAGTGCAGATGGTCTGCAAGAGTAGCTCATGGTGTCTTGTCAATGATATACAGGAATATTTTTAACAGGGATAAGGAGGTGATTATCCCCTTATATAACGTAGTGGTCAGGCCACACCTTGATTACTGTATACAGGTCTGGAAGCCTCATTTTAAGAAGGATGTAGAGCTGTTGGAACGAGTACAGAGAAGGGCAACAAGATTAGTGAATGGAAAAAAGGGTTGCTCTTACGAAGAAAGGTTTAAGTTTTTCAAATTACAATGGATAAAGTGTCTGGAGACTAGGTACCTGCGAGGTGGTCTTATTGAGGTGTATAAATCCTTGAATGGTTTGGGCATGCTCAATGCTGATGGGATTCTTCCTCTTGCTCAGAATAATTGCCTGAGAGGGCATAAATTCAAATTGAGGAAAGACAGGTATAGGATAGATGTACAGAAGTTTGCCTTTAGCCAACGGGTGATTGATTGGTTTAACAAACTTCCATCTGTCGTCATAGAAGTTGATAGCTTAAATAGATTCAAGGCAGAACTAGACAAACATTTGGACTGAGTAGATGGGCGAAATGAGAAGGGGATGTGTCTGGTTTTTTTTTTTTTTTTTTTTTGGTTGATGCTATATAAGCTTGCTTTCTTGCTTCATAAAAAAAAAAAAAAAAAGTAAAGTGCAGCCATTATCAACCCACTGCAGGATCGAAGCCTCCTCAACAATTCATGCTGAGGGAAATTGACCATAATCTGCCATGCTGGTCCAGTGCGGGTTGGCAGATCGACAGTATTCAGCAGTCAGGGGTTTGAACCCCGAAACTAAAAGAACGTGTGCTACTGAACTTCCGCTACTAAAAGAACGTGTGCTACTGCACTTCCGCTCCTGCCCACTCGGCTACGGAGGCCCTGCTCCTGGCCACTCGGCTACGGAGGCCTTGCTTCATGTGCTAATGCTAATGCTGAAATTATTCTCTAAATCCAGCTCATGAGTGATCCTGTCAAAATAGTAACTAGATTTGTTTAACATGATTTTCCCTTTGCAAAACCATGCTACGTATCTTTCAGAATTCTATTTCTATCTAAATTATCCTGAATTCCAACCTTCTTCATTGATGCCATGATTTTCCCTACTACTGAAGTTAGACTGGCCAGCCAGTAATTCCCACTTCACTCTTACAACCGTCCTTATGCACTGGGGATACATTGGCACTTTTCCAATCCGATGGAATCACTCCAAAGTCCAGAGATGCTTTCAGAAGTAGCTTTAATGGCACAATGCACTCACTTACCACCTCCCTTAAAATTACAGGTTTATGCCCTCAACCCCAGGAGCCTTACTTGCCTGTAGGGTCGAAGGTTTTGTTATTAAATAACCATGTGAAATTTCAGTATCATTAATTATATATTATACAACTTCACGCCACAATTTCTCATTGATAAAAAGGATTTTTCTTCTGCAAAGTAACTGTTGAGTTTATTTGCAACATCAGCTGAGTATCTAATACTATCCCATGTCCATAATAAGGGTTCTATCTGATTTCTCCTTCTCAATTTTGCATTTATATATGTGAAGAACTCCTTATCTCCATTCTTTGCCAGTCTAACCTTTTCTATGGCACTATTACAGATCAACTTTTAGCTGTTAAAGTACTTTTTAATTGTAGCTGTTACAGTACTTATCAGTACTTTTTATTGCTCTGTAACTTTTCAACGCCATCTTTTTTCTCCTGAAGTAATCTGGAAACTTCATTATTCATCCAACTTAAAATTCTCCTCGTGAAGTATTTTTTTTATGGTATATACATATTCAGGGCTACTGTGATTAACGATTAATGTTTTAAAGGAATACCAAATTCATGTACATGATATGATAGTATATGATATCAAAATTATTTCTTGCATCCAGTTCCTTTATGACCACATCATAAGTATTCAATCAAACTGGCCAGATAAGACTTTCCCTTAACAAACACATGCTGTGTGTCTGAACTATAACTGCAGTCTTGTCTTGCAATGCTTCTTTAACCAGTGACTCCATTATTTTCCCTAGAATAGAAGTTAAACTAACAGATCTGTAATTACTCATGTCACCCTTTGAATGTCTTTGAGAATTGGGGATATATTTGCACATATCCAGTCTTTGGGGACCTTCACTGAATCCAAGGATGCTCTCATAATTATGGCTAAGTGATTGGCTGCTTCCATTGCTGCCTCCTTTAATATAACTGGATAGATCCCATCCATCCCAGGTGCCTTCCTTATGTTTAACTTCGACAATTTCTCTTCCACTTTGCTCTCAGTTATTACAAAATCATTTAATTCCCTGTTAGATTTTGATAAGCTTCTGGCCTCCACTTCCCCATAGAATTCTACTTCTCTACAGAATCATCAATAATCGAACCATCGATATCAAGCGGACCAATCTGATTCATCCCCTTCCTTCTAGAGTTTATATAAGCAAATAAGTCGTTGTTGTTTTTCTTTGCAAGCTTTGTCAAAGATTTCTCATAATCTCCCTTCGCCTGCCTAACCTCCCATGAAATTTCATTAGAGACTAGCTTATACCTACCATAGGCTACTGTGTCACTTGATAATTTATATGCATCCCATGCATTTTTTTCTCTGCCATGAGTCTCATTAGTTCATCTGACATCCACTTAACCGTGAACAGTATTTCTTATTTGGTAAGAAAAGCCCAGAAATTTCCCAGATTACTTCTTTAAATGTTTCCGATTGAGAATTTGCTGTTGCGAACAACATATCACTTTGTCCCATTCTATAGAATTTAAAAATTGTCGGACACCACCTTTATGCCTTATGGTATTACATTAGCATTAGCAGAGGCATATGATGCAAGAAAGCAAGCTTATGCAGCATCAGCCAAAAAACGCTCCCATTTCACCTCTGCATTCATTCCAAATACCTATCCAGTTCAGTCTTAAATTTATTTATTTAGGCTATCAACTCCTATAACAAAGGATGGAAGTCTGTTCCACCAACCAACTACCCTCTGGCTAAAGGCAAACTTCCGCACATCTATCCTACAACTGTCTTTCCTCAATTTGAATTTATGCCCTCTCAGCTGATTATTCTGAGCAAGAGAAAGAATCCCATCAGCATTCAGCATGGTCAAACCATTCAAGTCTTTATACACCTAAATCAGATCCTCAATTAATTTCATTAGTGACAACTTGTACAAAAATATCATCATTTGGGCCCTGAAAAGATGATAATACCTCTACAACATCATCAACTTGTGCCTCTGGCAGACATACCCTGCTCCTATTACACCATTAACCTGTGAGATTCCTCACATTCTTCAGACTACATTCTCACTAGTTTCCTTGAATTTGCTTCCTGTTATGTTTGGATCTGGCAACCCAGTGGCTTTCTGAGTTTTGGAGAGTAATTTTGCCTTGGATGGAAGAATTTATTTTGACCAGGCTACCAGCCCTGCTAGTAGAGGCAGGAGCAGTGCAACTTAGTGATCAAACAAGAGAGTTAGCAATAAGTATCTACAGAGAGAGAAATCACAAAAAAAAAAAAAGGGTGGTTACCTTCTTCCCTAATCTATAAACTAGTAGGGTGGATTTCTTTACTAAGGCTTAGCTGCGTTTTCAGTGTACCTTTAAACAAAGAAACAATTTATTACAAAATAAAGCACTAATTTGCAGATTAAATTGCTTGAGGATACTTGATTGAAGTGTTTTAGGCTTTAAATAGATTTCCTTTCGTGGACAACATGCACAACACACAAATACACACATGCACGCACACAGGTGACATGAACTAAATTGTAAAAAGATGGCCACAGGATTACATGTATAAAAATTTCCGCTCAGCCATTGTATTAGCATTAAGGGCACATGATGCAAGAAAGCAAGCTTATATAGCATCAGACAAAAAACAATAAAAAAAACCTTATTTCATCCATCCCCTCACTCCAAATGTTTGTCAAGTTCTACCTTGAATCTATTTAAGCAATCAACTTCAACAACGACAGAAGTTTTTTTTTTTTTTTTTTTTTGGGACAAATTCCCTTCTGTTACTGTGGAAGCGAGATTTGAGTAAATTTAAGGAAGAATTAGACATATTATTAGATTGTTACCTTTAAGTGTTATTAGTGGGAGGAAAGGACAAATGAGCAACATGGTTTTTTTTTTTTTTTTTGGATGATACTGTATAACCTTGCTTCCTTGAATTATATGCTAGTACTACTACTGCTAATAATAATAATTTTGCCCTGTGATGGGCACTTTGTACCAGTACCTGTCATGGGGCTCTTGAGAGAGGCTACAAACGCTGGACAAGTAATTAGTACGTGTTCTACTGTTTGTTGTATGTGGCAGGTAGGACATTTAGGAGGATCTTCTCCACGCAAGAGATGACAGTGGCTGAAATGAGTGTGTCCTATTCTTAACCTTGCAAGTATCACTTTGTCATGAGTGTTTTGTTGAATGCTGGATCTCCATGGTTGGAGTAAATATTTAATTTGGTGAAATTTGTTATTGGTTAGAACTTGCCATTGTTGCTGCCAGTGATGTGTCCTGCTATGATGGATAACTTGTTTGTAGTCTGAGAAAGGAATCTATTTGGACGCAGATATGTTGCTGTTGGCTTCTTTTCATATTCCGACATGATTTTGGATTCAGCAAAGTCTAATGTTATGACCTTGTTCAATGAGCTTTGATTGTTTGTTTGTTTGTTATTTGGTTTTTAGGAGCATTAGCAACTAAGGCCATATTGCTCCGGGGATATACGGTGGTCATACCCTGACCTTTCCGCATCCTCCGTATTTGGTGGTCATTGGCTCAAACCCCGGTCTAATCAAGAAGCGTGTGCGTGCTATGCACTGCTGCTCCTGCCCAGAGGCATCCTGAGATTTGATATTCGGCATTGGATTTGTTGCTGGAGTGGATATTTCTTAGAACTGACATTTTGTATAGCTAACATGGAACTAACGGAGTCTGTGAAAATGATGCTGTTTTGAGAGCTTGAAAGTTCAATTTGATTTAAGGTAACATAATGACTTGCAGTTCTGCAGTATAAATGCTGCAATATTTTTAAGAGTCTTTGGGCCAATGTGATATCTGAAGAATAAACTGCGGCTCCCACTTGAAATTCAGTTTTTGAGCCATCTGTATATAGGATGCAATGATCTAAAAATTGTGACTTGTAAGCAGTGTGCAGATGTTGATAGTTGGTACGTGGAAGTGCATGTTTGTCCGAAAAGAGGAAAGTGAAGTCGCATGTAAGCTGTTTGATTATCCGTAGCTACAAAGATCTCTACTGTGGAGAATATTTTTTAATCTTATTCTCACAAGTTTATTGATTTTTTGTTGTTGTTGATAACGTTGTTCTCATTCTGATGTAAAAAGAGTTTTCTGTAGGGGGTGACTTGGTAGGGATTTTATTTTAGCTCCATAAGAAAATAATTGGTTATGTCTTCTAATTTGTAAAGGAGGTTCTTGAGCCTCAGCATACAGGCTCTGCACAACGAGGCACGAAAGCTCCAAGAGCTATTTGAAGCATACAGTGATGTACTGGGTTGAGCCATCTCAGGACACTAGATCTTGCCAAGTCATAGACTGGGGCACCATAGTCTAACTTAGACCAAATGAATAGGCGATATAAACAGAGTAGTATTGTTCTATCTGCTCCACAGGATATGGCGGATAGGACTTTTTAAAATATTAATTTTCTTCAGATAGTGGACTCTTATGTGACTGATATGCTCTAGAGATAGCGTTAGTTGAACTTCGTTAGCAGTTAAATTGTACGTTTAAATAAATACATATAACGACTTAGATTACAAATGTAATATAATTAATTATATTTAACATAATTAATTATACATATAACCACTTAGGTTACGTAACATAAATAATTAGTAAAAACAAATAATTAATACATAACTTGATACGAAAGTTATATAAAGGGATTTCGCAGATAACACTCGTTACTGAAACGTAAATATTTCGTAGATAACACTCGTTACTGAAACGTAAATATTCCGTAGATAACACTCGTTACTGAAACATAAATATAGCGTTATAACTGTGTTTGGATACAAGTTTAGGATTTAATTTTGTACAGAAATTGAAATTTTATTGAAAGTAAATCTAAATCATGACTCAAACCAGAGCAGCAAAGCAAAGGGCTCAAGCTAATGGGAATGCTGTGGCCCAGGGGAGAACTGAGGGGGGCAGTTGTCCTCTGAATCACAGCCTTGTAAGATGCACTATTTGCTTGATGTTTGCGGAGCAGTCAAGTATGGGACATGATACTGCCATGGGGGATGTCTTTGTGTGTGTGCGATGCAAGGAGTGTAAGGAGATAAGGCGACAACTCAGCGTTGTTATGGGCCTATATGAGAGCTTGAAGGATAGGGTGGATGCCCTCGAAGGATTACAAGTGAGGGGCCCATCAAGCTCTCAGCTGCCCACACCAATGCCAGAGCTTGCACTTGGTCATCGCGGAACACAGCGGCAACCCCCAAGGCAGAATGCGCTGGTCCCAAAGGAACTAGTAGTTGTTGGTGACTCTATTGTCAGGGAAACGGGAAACATGCTTTGTAAAAAGGATAGGTGGAATAGGACCAGGGTATGTCTGCTAGGGGCAAAAGTTGATGACGTTGTAGAGCGGATATCATCTTTTAAGGGCACAAAAGGTGATATAGTTGTACACGTTGGCACTAATGACATTAAGAGTAGGAGACCGGCGGAATTACTTGACAAGTACAGGTCACTGATGAAAAAAAGCCGTGAATTAGGGTTGAAATTGAAAGTGTCTGCAATTCTGCCCAGACACGATAGGAGGGAGTATATGATGAGAGCCCTGTCAATCAATTCGGCCCTGGAAAGATTGTGCAGGGCTCAAGGGGTAGAATTTTTTTCAGCCTGGTCTGTACTTGTTAACAGGAGAGACTGCTTCTACAGGGATGGGATACACTTAAATAGAAAGGGTGCAAGAATGTTTGCTGATGCTATCGAGGCAATGTTAGGTGGGTCGGAAAACTGCTAGATTGGGGGGATACAAGGACTAATAGATTAACAGTAGCCACTGGCAGAGGTGAAAGTGATTCTTGCACTGCTTCTATTGGAATGAGCCGCAGCCTGGAAAATAAGATGCAGGATATTTCAGAGACTGCTGGGAATCATTGGGGTACAAGTAAACACATGGGTTGTGTTAGGGTAGCTAAGAAAAAGAACAGGTGCATGTATACTTGTGTGTACACCAATGCTAGGAGTTTAGTAAATAAATTTGATGAATTTGAGGTATTGCTCAAAACATCAAAGGCAGATATTGTGGGGATTTCAGAGACGTGGTGTCACACAGATATAAGAAATGCAGAACTGGAATTTGGGGAGTACAATGTCTACAGAAAGGATAGACAGGATAGGAAGGGAGGAGGGGTTATGCTATTAGTTAAAAAACACATAAAATCCAAGGAAGTGAAGCCAGTGGACATCGCTGGACAGTGCAGTGTCGAGTCAGTTTGGTGTGACATAAGCATTGGGAGATCAAAATTGAGAGTAGGAGTGTGCTATAGGCCTAATGACTCTGATGAGTATAATAAGAAACTGTTCGGAGAAATAGAGTGGGCCAGTAAATCAGAGAGTCTTATAATGGGGGATTTTAATTTCCCAGATATTGACTGGAATTTGGGGGCTGGTCACTCACACAGTAGCGAGGCTTTTGTGGATTTATTGGATGATTGTTTTCTACATCAGCATGTTCGGGAGGCAACTAGAGGGAGTAATACTCTTGATTTGATTATCAGTAGTGATTCTTCATGCATTAAGAATCTGCAGATAAATGAACCACTTGGTGGCAGTGATCACAGTGTGCTGAAGTGGGAGTTACTCAAAGAGGTAACTACCATTAGGGGTAAAGGGAAGTGGTATTGCTTTCGTAAAGGCGACTACAATGGACTGAGACAGTATTTAAATTCTATACAGTGGGATCAACTGATGATATTGCCAACAGCAAATTCAAAATGGGAAGCATTCAAAGAACTTATCGTGGAAGCTACTAGGCTTTACATACCAACTAAGAAATATTGTTCAAGGTTTAGGCCTAAATGGTTGTCAGATGAACTAATGAGGCATATGACAGAGAAGAAAAATGCATGGGATACATACAAATTAACACGTGACACGGACGCCTATGATAGATACAAGTTGATCTGTAACCAAGTTACAAAGGAGGTTAGGCAGGCGAAGGCAGATTACGAGAGATCCTTGGCAAGGGATGCGAAGAAAAACAGCAAAGAGTTCTTTACTTATGTAAACTCTAGAAGGAAGGGGATGAATCAGATTGGTCCACTTGAGATCGATGGGTCAACTGTTGATGACCCTGCTCGGGTAGCTAACAAACTAAATGAATATTTTGCATCGACATTCACACATGAGGAGTTATTCAGCGAGGGGAATGCCAGAGGTGTATTCAACTCTAGCAGTAAGCTAGAGAATCTTGTAATAACTGAGAGCAAAGTGGAGGAGAAATTGTTGAAGATAAACACAAGAAAGGCACCTGGGGTGGATGGGATCTATCCAGTTATATTAAAGGAGGCAGCAAAGGAGGTAAGCAAACCCTTAGCCATAATTATGAGAGCTTCCTTGGACTCAGGGGAGGTACCCATTGACTGGAGATGTGCAAATGTGACCCCAATTCACAAAGGGGGATCAAAGGCTGACACAAGTAATTATAGACCTGTGAGTTTAACTTCTGTTCCCGGAAAATTAATGGAGGCACTGGTGAAAGAAGCACTGCAGGATCATCTAGACAAGACTTCAGTTATAGCTAGGACACAGCATGGTTTTGTTAAGGGGAAGTCTTGCCTGACCAATTTGATTGGATACTATGATGCAGTCACAAAAGAACTGGATGCAGGGAATAACTTTGATATTATATACTTGGATCTTAGAAAGGCTTTTGATACTGTTGCACATGGAAGACTGCTGCACAAATTGGAGCAGTGTGGCATTGGAGGCAAGTTGCTGCTATGGATAAAGGGGTGGTTGAGGGGGAGAAGACAGAGAGTGGTAATCAATGGACACTGCTCATCGTGGACTAATGTTATTAGTGGAGTCCCTCAGGGTTCAGTATTGGGGCCTTTATTGTTTTCTGTATTTATAAATGATATTGATGATGGTATATCAGGCTTAATGTCCAAGTTTGCAGACGATACGAAGGTTGGCAGGGTTGTCAAGGACACTACTGACACTATGCTGCTGCAACAGGATTTGGAAAGGTTGAGCAGATGGGCTTCGAGGTGGCAAATGAAGTTTAACATTGACAAATGTAAAGTACTACATATGGGAAACAGCAACCCCAGAGCAACGTATCAACTCTGTGGTACTACACTGACAGTGGTAGAGAATGAAAGGGACCTGGGGGTGGTGGTGCAGGAAGATATGAAGTTCTCTGAGCAGTGCAGACGAGCTGCAAGAGTAGCTCATGGTGTATTGTCAATGATATATAGGAATTTTTCTAGCAGGGATAAAGAGGTGATTATTCCCTTGTATAAGGCAATGGTCAGGCCACACCTAGAGTACTGTATACAGGCCTGGAGGCCTCATTTCAGGAAGGATGTAGAGCTGCTGGAACGAGTACAGAGAAGGGCAACTAGATTGGTGAATGGGACACAGGGGTTCTCTTACGAAGAAAGGCTTAAGTTTTGCAAATTACAGTGTCTGGAAACTAGGCACCAGCGGGGTGATCTGATAGAGGTGTACAAAGCCTTGAATGGTTTGAGCATGCTCAATGCTGATGGGATTCTTCCTCTAGCTCAGAAAAATCACCTGAGAGGGCATAAATTCAAATTGAGGAAAGACAGATGTAGGATAGATGTGCGGAAATTTGCCTTTAGCCAGCGGGTGGTTGGTGGGTGGAACAGACTTCCATCCCTTGTCGTGGAAGTTGATAGCCTAAATAAGTTTAAGGCTCAGCTGGACAGGTATTCCGAACGAACAGAGGGGTGAAGTGGAAGTGGTTATTTTTATTTATTTATGTTACTTTTTTTTTTTTTTTTTTTGGCTGATGCTGCATAAGCTTGCTTTCTTGCATCAAATGCCTCTACTAATGCTAATGCTAAAGAATGTCAATTTTTTGTCAAACACAAGTCCTAAGAAACGGACACTATTTTTAACTGGGATTATCTGTTCTTTCAACCTGAGTTCTGGATCCAGGTGGAGATTCTTTTTTCTGCAGAAATGTATACATGTGGTCTTTTGTACTGAAATTCTATATCCATTTCTTTCTGTCCATTTTATGGCTTTGTTTATAGCTACTTGTAATTGTCATTCTATTGTCCTCATATGCTGCACTTGATAAAAAATGCTGAAATCATCAGCATAGACAGTTGTGAAGATGTTGTTTGGTATTTGTTCTATTATTGTACTGAAGTGGACAGCGAAAAGTGTGGCACTTAGCACAGATCCTCGAGGGACTCTTTCTTCCTGGTAGTAGGTTTTAGAAAGTGTGTTGTTTATTCGAACTTGGAAAGTGTGATTCTTAAGGAAATTACCTATGTAGAGGGGTAGATGTCCTCTAAGGCCAAGTTGATGTAACCTTCTAAGTATACCATAGTGCCATGTGGTATCATATGCTTTCTTGATATCAAAATTAACCATGATTTGATGCTGTTTTCTGAGAAAAGCGTTTCTTACCTGATTTTCCAGTTGTATAAGTACATCTAAAGTAGAATGATTTTTTCGAAAGCCATATTGTGCTGGGTTGAGAAGATCATTATTTTCTATATACCATGTTCTTCTATTCTTGACCATTTTCTCTAAGATTTTGCCTAAACAGCTAGTCAAAGCTATAGGATGATAGTTCTGTGGATCAGATAGGTCCTTTCCCTGTTTTGGAAACGCTAGTATTATTGCGTGGTGCTATTTGTCTGGAAAAGTATTTTTGAGGTATGTCTTATTGAATAGATCTAACAGGGCTAATTAGGATTGTTCATCTAATTGTTGTATCATTGCATAATGTATTTCATCAGCGCCAACTGCACTGTGTTTCGTCTGTAGCAGAGTTTGTCTTAGTTCTGCTACTGTGAGTGGCAAGTTGTACTGTTTGCAGTGTTTGCTCAAAAAGTTTAGTTTTATTTCTCTACCTCATTCTTGTAATTTTTGAAAGCAGCTGAGTATGAACAATTGGCAGACATATTGGCAAAATTTTCACAAAGCACATTGACAATATCTAAGTTATTTGTGACCAACTGCCCTTTTCAATTTAACAACTGGGAGGGATTTATTTGAAAATTGTTTGTCATCTTTCTGATCTGTTTCCAGATAAGTGTAGCTGGTGTGGTACTGGTTATAGTAGATGCAAATTTCATCCAAGTTACTTTTTTGCTGGTTTTGTAAGACCTTAGCTTAAACCTTAGACCTTAGTTTCCTGACCTTAGCTCTGGCTCTCTTGAATTGTATCAGATTGTCTATTGTTGGTTTTTGCGAAAGAAATTTCAAGCTCTCTTTCACTCTTTTTTAGCTTCCTGGCACTCTTTGTTCCACCATGGTTTTGGATATATTCTAATATTAGAAGATGTTTTTGGTATTACCTTTTCTGCTGTTTGAAAAATGTTATCTGTGACATAAGCCACTGATCCTTGAACTGTTCCTTGTTTAACCATGTTGCGGTCTAACTTGGCTAGTGTCCTGAATGTTTTCCAGTCTGCATCATATATTTTCAATCTAGGGTGCCTATTGGCTTGGCATGGGGTTTTCTTCATGATTTTTAAAATAATGGGATAGTGGTCACTGCTTAATCGATTCTTGTGCATGCATGCTCCATTGTGTCATCGGGAACAGTGTTGGGGAACATATTGATAAGGCTATATTGCAGAGCTGCTTTTGGATGGAATATGGAAATACGTGTGTGTGTGTGTGTGCCATCATTCAAAATCATCAGGTTGTTCTCCACTATTAATTTTTCAATTTTCTTACACTTCTGGTCTATTTTAGGATCGCCCAATAGTGGGTGATGCCCATTTAGGTCACCTAAAATGCAGAACGGAGATGGCAGTTGAGCAATCAGCTCTTCAAAACCTTTCAATGGAAATTCTTGACCGGGAGGGGGGGTAAGATATATTGATGTTATGGATATGTTGAAGCCTATTTCTAGATGGGCTGCTACTGCTTCTAATGGTGTGTTCAATGGTATTGCTTTCTTTCAAAGTATGGAAGAACATCACAGAGCAAGTCCGAAACCCTGCGGCACCTACAGCAGCATACTGGTTGTGAGGCCAACTGCCTCCCCCAGCTGCCATCTAAGGACCAAGAAGAAGAAGAAGAAGAAGAAGAAGAATGGTATTGCTTAGGAAGGCACATGTCTGTTGACTTATATTGCAACTCCTCCTCATGTTGTTCCATCTGATATGTGATCTTTTCTATATGGTATAATTTTTGATTGTACTATTGTCCTGTGGTCTTAAATAGGTTTCTTGCAGGCACATACTTAGTGGATGGTACTGGATAATGAGGTCTATAATATCATTAATGTTTGGACAAAAACCTCGACAGTTCCGCTAGATAATCGTCTCTGTCATTTGGGGTTGAATGGACTCTCAGATTGTTTCCTTGGAGCTGTTTTTGCTTTGTCTGCCTTGGATTTGTCTTTCTTTGAAAAATATGGTTTACCAGTATCCATTTCTTCTTCAACAAAAATTTCGAGAACTGGTTCCTCTCCATGGTTTCTTAACTCTGCGTCCATTTGTTCTGCCATCTTTTTCCCTGTACTACCTATCCTTTCTTTATTTATTTTTCTTCTTACATTTTCTGCATTAACTGGTGGGAAAGATAAAGGCATATTGATCATTTTTTCTTGTTGTTTTTGTGCTGGAGATGGTTTGTAAAACTCGCAAACCCATTCTGAGATGGATTCTAATGGAGGAACTGTAACATCCGTGTGTATGCCACAACATTTTGAATTAGGCAGTTTCATTTCCATAGTCCTTTTGATTGTGGTAATCTGTGCATAAGAAGGTTTGTTTTCTATGTTTATTGCGATCGCCTTTTTAGCTTCTTGATATGAAACTCCATTTTCTGCTTTGTATTTTTGCATTCTTTTTTCTTTCTTCCAAATGTCATGCTCTCTTGAGTATGCAGTATGTTCCCTTTTACAATTTACACAGCTTCCATCTGTGCAAATAGACGTGGCATGTTCTTGAGAACCACAGTTTGCACATGTCAATTTCCTCTACATAATGTCTGCGAGTGACCAAACTTCTGACAATTGAAAGAGCAGAGAGGATACGGAATATACGGTTTTATATTGCAGTGTAGATATCCTGCTTTTACTGATCTGGGTAGCTTCAGTGTGTTAAAAGTGAGTATGAGATTCCTGGTGGGGGTGATTATCCCTTATTTTTTAACTGTAATTCTTTTAACACTGATGACTTCTTGTTCCTGAAGTTCAATTTGGATTTCCTCTTTGGGCACATTTAGAAGGTCCCACTCTGTAATGATACCTTTTGAGGTATTTAATGTCCAGTGAATTCCTGGGTATTGGAGTCAGTTCGCTCCATTTCGCCCTGGAAGAGAAAGCTTTTCCCCTGTTTGGGGATATCGTTACTGGTATTCCTGCAAAGGTTGTCATTTATAACAATCATTCGGAGTGTTTAGCATTGGCTGTTTCTACTAAAATATCCCTGATTTTAGTCTTTTAATGTTTTTTTGGTGGGCCAACATAACTCTCAAGAGTATTTTGTATGAGAAAGGGTGACAAATGGCCTACAGCTTTCTCAGTGTTTGAATGTATAATAATATATGTTGGGGAAATTAAAGCTTTAGCATCAGTTTTTAACCTCTTTGTGGAAACAGAGTCATTTCTATCGCCTTTTCTAGTTGCTTTAGAAGTATCTCCGAAAAAACTAGATTCCTCATATCTTGGATCAGTTCTATTCGGGTCCATTGAACCAGTGAATTCCTGGGTATTGGAGTCAGTTCGCTCCATTTCGCCCTGGAAGAGAAAGCTTTTCCCCTCCAGGTTACCAGCCCTGCCACGTGGAGGCAGGAGCAGTGCCACCCTGTGACCAAGCACTAGGAGGTTAGTAATTAATATATAAATAAGAAAAGAAAAGGAAAAGAGAAGGTTACTTTCCTTCTTGATCTAGTAAACTTTCTTTCTTTACTATATATTATATAATTGTGTGTTAATGAAAACTTTAAATAAGGAAACGATTTCTATTTCAAGAAAGAGAGATAATTCAGAGCCAAGTCAATTGATGACAGAATCGCTTGGCACCTGAGACCCACCAAGGAGGAAGAGAAGAATGATGATATCCAGCTCAGGATTCGGACGGAGTAGGCCAAAACAAGTCAAAAATGCAGATTTTCTATCATAAACAGAGAGTTGGCCATTTATTTATAACAGATTTCTCCATTACACTTAATGAAGCTTAAACAAAAATCACTTATAACAGAAGCTGGGCTATTCCAGTAAAATAAATATAAAATTACCTCATAACATTCTCTTGAAATTTCAGCAACAGCACAGCAAAGTGTTCGTAAACCTACAAATTAAAATTTTACTAAATTTAGGCAATGATTATATATTTTATATATTGGACAAGTTAATAACAATCTGGAACGGACAGAAGATAAAATCTTTCCCAACTAGAAGTTTAACTCATACAAAAATACCTGATGAAAAATTATGAAGAAACATAATAATTTCAAAATTTCTACTAAATTTTACTTCAAAGCTTTCATTTAATGTATGCTTTCACAAGATAATGGGGACACTTGAACTTATCTGCAATAAGGCCTCTGAGGTTGGGATAATCCATACTACCAATTTTAAACACACCACCAACCGTTTATGACTGATTGAATAAAATAAAATAAAATAAAATGATAGAAAAGACTGTAAAATAATATTTACAAAAAACTTTTAATAATTTACAAAAAACTAAACTATAACAAAAGTAAAATAAGTAAATAAGTTAAAATGCATTAAAATATAAATATAAAAGCGATAAAAAGACGATAAAAAACACTAGAGCTTTCGGAGGTGTCTTCCTCCTTCCTCAGTAATAGTGAGACTTAAATGACACATCCTTAAATACCAGGTTCACGGCACACGTGGATGACCAGGCGCATACTCAGCATCCCTTTCACTTGTACCAGAACCGGAAGTGGTCTGGACCCGTGGAAAATTAAAACGTTTGTCTCTTGTCAAAACCACCGCCTCAAAAAGGGGGTGAAGCCTAACTCCCCTGTCTCTATTTATACTATTGTTACCAGAGGACCCAATCCACAGACTTTCCAGCCACTTTCGGTCCCAGAATCTATGTGCCCGGTCAAGGATGACAGCGTTGTCGGGGGAGATCTGGTGTTGTTTTTCCCAATAGTGCTCGGCAATGGCGGATTTATTGAGCTCTGCGGTCCGTATCGCTCGTGAATGTTCTCCCAGACGGTCCTTGAGACGCCGTCCTGTCTCCCCCACGCAACATTCCCCACAATCCGGGCATGTGATCTCATACACGACCCCACTACTAGAATCCCTAGTAATGGGGTCTTTGACCTGTGACACTACTGTGTGCAACCTCCGGCCCGGAAGCTGCACACAGCGTGTCTGAAAGTCGCGAAGCATTCTCGCAATGCGATCTGACAGGCCCGGATAGTAGGGAACATACACTGTGGTAAGCGGTACAGGCGGAACAACCCGATTGGGCTCTTCCTCTCTGTTGTATTCATCAATGACCCTCTGGGGGTAACCACACCTCATAAGATCCGTCATGATTTGCCTAATTTCCTTCTCCCCCTCCTCAGGGGTACTGCAATGCGTTCTCACCCTACCCAAAAGTGCTCTGGCCACACTATTTTTATGTTGGACAGTCTGTGCCGTCCTATAATGTGTGTACTGGCCCCTACACATTGGTTTCCTATAAACCTTAGTTCTAAGTCTGGGGCCTTCCCTATATACCATTATGTCCAGAAATGGGAGGGTACCATCTATTTCTACCTCCGAGGTAAATTTTATGAAGGGGGAGAAACCATTGAGAAACGAGACCACATCTTCCTCTCTCCCCTTCTTTACAATAGTAAACGTGTCATCAACATATCGTTTCCACTTCCGCATAGGGAACTCCAATCTTGCGAAAACCCTATTCTCAAATTCCTCCATAGCCAGATTTGCAACAATGGCGCTGATTGGAGAACCCATGGCTGTACCGTGAACCTGTTTATACATCACTCCTTGGAAAACCAAGGTTGTACTAGAAAGACATAATTCAACAGCACCACATATATCTTCTATGTTTAGGTGGGATCTGGCACTCAAAGTATTATCCTTTTGTAAAAAAAAAAAAACAACACCAGATCTCCCCCGACAACGCTGTCATCCTTGACCGGGCACATAGATTCTGGGACCGAAAGTGGCTGGAAAGTCTGTGGATTGGGTCCTCTGGTAACAATAGTATAAATAGAGACAGGGGAGTTAGGCTTCACCCCCTTTTTGAGGCGGTGGTTTTGACAAGAGACAAACGTTTTAATTTTCCACGGGTCCAGACCACTTCCGGTTCTGGTACAAGTGAAAGGGATGCTGAGTATGTGCCTGGTCATCCACGTATGCCGTGAACCTGGTATTTAAGGATGTGTCATTTAAGTCTCACTATTACTGAGGAAGGAGGAAGACACCTCCGAAAGCTCTAGTGTTTTTTATCGTCTTTTTATCGCTTTTATATTTATATTTTAATGCATTTTAACTTATTTACTTATTTTACTTTTGTTATAGTTTAGTTTTTTGTAAATTATTAAAAGTTTTTTGTAAATATTATTTTACAGTCTTTTCTATCATTTTATTTTATTTTATTTTATTCAATCAGTCATAAACGGTTGGTGGTGTGTTTAAAATTGGTAGCACTTGAACTTAGACAAGATGGGGTTTTTTTTTTTGGTTGTTTTTATCTAGATGCTTTAAACTACATTAAACTAAAAAATAAATTTATACAGAACCAGGTTCAAGTGTATCTTGGTTAAAATAAAGTACTGGTTACTAAAAAGACCATATTAATAAAAAAAAAATAAATGAAAAAAACTCTAAGTATAAAAAGACTGTTTTATTTAAAGTTACAGTACAATACTAGTTATCTGTGGTAATTCAGAAAACCTGGAGTCAAAATGACTGCAATGCACGATTCATTCAAATTATATTTTCTTTGAATTATCATCATTCACGTAAATAAAAGAGGAAATTACACATAAGTACATAAAAATAATATACACTACTCAGTCTAAACATTATAACCAAAATTATAACCCCAATGTTTTAGCAATTAGTGTTCCTCTCTGCCTGGTGGCACACGTCACAGTGAGAACAAGTAAATTAGTGTCTTATAATGGGAGATTTTAATTTCCCAGATATTGACTGGAATTTGTGGGTTGGTCACTCACACATTAGCAAGGCTTTTGTGGATTTATTGGATGACTGTTTTCTATATCAGCATGTTTGGGAGGCAACTAGAGGGAGTAATACTCTCGATCTGATTATCAGTAGTGATTCTTCATGCATCAAGGATCTGCAGATAAAGGAACCACTAGGTGGCAGTGATCACCGTGTGCTGAAGTGGGATTTACTCAAAGAGGTAACTACCATCAGGGGTAAAGGGAAGGGTTTTTGCTTTCGTAAAGGTGACTAGGGTGGTCTGAGACAGTATTTAAATTCTATACGGTGGAACCAACTGATGATGTTACTAACAGCAAATTCAAAATGGGAAGCATTCAAATAATTAATTTTGGAAGCTACTAGGCTTTTCATACCAACAAAGAAATATTGTTCAAGATAATTCTTTCTGACATATATTTAGGCCTAAATGGATATCACATGAACTAATTAGACATGTGACAGAGAAGAAAAATGCATGGGATACATATAAATTAACATGTGACACAGAAGCCTATGATAATATAAGTTGGCCTGTAACCAAGTTACAAAGGAGGTTAGGCAGGCGATGGCAGATTACAAGAAATCTTTGGCAGAGGATGCAAAAAAAAACAGCAAAGAGTTCTTTACTTATGTAAACTCTAGAAGGAAGGAGATGAATCAGACTGGTCCACTTGATATCGATGGGTCAACTGTTGATGATCCTGCTCAGGTAGCTAACAAACTGAATGAATATTTTGCATCGACATTCACACATGAGGAGTTATTCAGTGAGGGGAATGCCAGAGGTGTATTCAACTCTGGCAGTAAGCTAGAGAATCTTGTAATAACTGAGAGTAAAGCGGAGGAGAAATTGTTGAAGATAAATACAAGAAAAGCACCTGGGGTTGATGGAATCTATCAAGTTATATTAAAGGAGGCAGCAAAAGAAGTAAGCAAACCCTTAGCCATAATTATGAGAGCTTCCCTGGACTCAGGGGAGGTACCCATGGACAGGAGATGTGCAAATGTGACCCCAATCCACAAAGAAGGATCAAAGGGAGACAGAGGTAATTACAGACCTGTTAGTTTAACTTCTGTATCAAGGAAATTAATGGAGGCACTGGTTAAAGAAGCACTACAGGATCATCTATACAAGACTTCAGTTATAGCTCAGACATAGCAATTTGATTTGATTGGATACTATGATGTAGTCACAAATGATATTGATGATGGTATATCAGGCTTAATGTCCAAGTTTGCAGACGATACCGAAGGTTGGCAGGGTTGTTAATGACACTAATGTCAGTACACTGCTGCAATGGGATCTAGAAAAATTGAGCAGATGGGCTGAGAGGTGGCAAATGAAGTTTAACATTGACAAATGTAAAGTACTACATATGGGAAGCAGGAATCCCAAAGTAACGTATCAACTCTGTGGTACCACAGTGGTAGAGAATGAAAAGGACCTGGGGGTAATTGTGCAGGCAGATATGAAGTTTTCTGAGCAGTGCAGACAGTCTGCAAGAGTAGCTCACGGTGTCTTGTCAATGATATACAGGAATTTTTCTAGCAGGGATAAGGAGGTGATTATCCCTTTGTATAAGGCAATGGTCAGGCCACACCTTGAGTACTGTATACAGGTCTGGAGGCCTCATTTTAAGAAGGATGTAGAGCTGTTGGAACGAGTACAGAGCGGGGCAACAAGATTAGTAAAGGGAATAAAGGGTTGCTCTTACGAAGAAAGGCTTAAGTTTTGCAAATTACAGTGTCTGGAGACTAGGCACCTGCGAGGTGATCTGATTGAGGTGTATAAAGCCTTGAATGGTTAGAGCATGGTCAATGCTGATGGGATTCTTCCTCTTGCTCAGAATAATAGCCTGAGAGGGCATAAATTCAAATTGAGGAAAGATGGTTGTAGGATAAATGTGTGGAAGTTGGTTGATTGGCCAGCGGAAATCAGCGGATTGGTCAGATGGAAATCAGCCAGCGGGTGGTTGATTTCTGGAACAAACTTCGATCTGTCGTTGTAGTTGATAGCTTAAATAGATTCAAGGCAGAACTTGACAAACATTTGGAGCAAGTGGATGGGTGAAATAAGGGTTTTTTTTTTTGGCTGATGCTATATAAGCTTGCTTTCTTGCATCATGTGCCTTTGCTAATGCTAATGCTAAAAGTAAATATGATAGTGCAAGTTCTGGCATGCAGTCCATATGAAGTACTTGATCAATATGGGCAAGGGACGTGATCTGACTGACTTCCAAAGAGGGATGATTGTGTGATAACAGTTGATTGGTGGTAGTATTATGGAAACTGAAAATCTTGTGGGCTATTCATAGAGTACTGTACTTTAGTTAATGTGTTCCAATGGTGGATGGATAGCATACAGAGCAGCAGACATAAGGAAAAAATCATGGATGCCCACAACTCATTGATGATCATGGTGAATGTAGGCTGCTGTTTTGACTCGTGTGTGTGCCAACAGATGAAAAATGGCAAAATGGTTGACCATGGACTTTAACTGGGGAATGACCAGCAGTGTTAGACCACAATCCAAAAAACCCTCCTTTGTATGAGCATCTGGAGTAGGTGTCCGGTCAAAGTAACAATCCTTACAGCCTTGCCATTGCCACAACACCTAAAGTCTTTGAATAGCATAACTGGACCATTAATGACAAGAAAAAAATACCTAGTCATGTCTCCTGTTATGCCATATTGGTGGTAGATGGAGGGTATGACAACAAACTGCAAATAGAAATATCACTTCAATGTCCTAGTCCAACAGCAACAGGCAGGTGGCAGCAGTGTCTTGGTATGGAAATGTTTTCCTGGGCCCACATACCACTAGTGGTTTTCAAGTGCAGTTACGATGGCCAAATGCAGCCACCAAACAATTTTCATAAATATCAATTTTTTTTTTTTATTTATCAATTTCAACATTAAAAAAATTTTATTTATATACAATAAAATATCATATGGACTTTTAGATTCAACGATATGAGACATGATTGTTCATCCGGAGTACCAGTGTTTTAATAAATGTACTAGATTTATTTTAAATACCAACAAAGATTTGCCGATATTTGTTGGCTCTTCTTTTTCTACGCTGCAAAGGATGCCGACACACAGCTTTAAGCTGAAAGATACATAGCTCTAAAATTGACTACATAAAAGTTGTATTTAAATTTTATTAGTTTGAATAGAAATTGTGGATGTAATAATTTCATTCCCTTCAATTTATTAAGACAGTACTTTTCAACGTTTTACAAGAAATTGTGAATGTAAGATATCAGCAATGCAATGTTAATAGTAGTTGCACTGCTGATATCTTACTATTAACTATTCTTACTATTCTTAGAAGTATGCAACTACTATTAACGTTGCATACTTCTAAGAAAAGTTATTTTTTGTGAGGTTCATTCTTTGTTATGTGTGGCATTTATCTTAAATTATTCCCTAAGTTATATTACCTGTGTTTTCTTTCCCTCTCATTTTCACTGGGTGTATATTTCAACAAAAAGTGAATACTTCCAAGCTGCTAAAGTGAATGCAGTTTTTGTAGTAATTTTTCTTGTTTGTGATGGTGTTGCTTCATTAATGTAAGTTGTATTTATTTATTTTATTATATTCCTTGTTAATATCTTTAGTATGGATATAAGAAAAATTTCTGGTAAGAAAAGATGAAATTTTGGAAATTGCATTGAGCACAAGTACTGAAAGTGATACAAGTATTTCCCAGCCAGTATCAAAACGAAGCCGAAATTTTCAAGAAGGAAAAAGAACAATTTTAATCAAGGGTGGGAAGAAATGTATTATATGTAATTATATTAAATGAAAATAAAAACTATGATGTAGCCAAGGCCAATTGTACAGTTTGTAGAATTACTACTCATCAAAATAAATGTTACAATATCCAGAGTCATTACAATGCTCATGAGGTGGAAGTTGAGAAAAATTGGCCAACTCCACATTTACACCACAAACTTACTGAAACTTTTAAAATGGATATAGCTTCTCAAAGGGAACAAATGACTTTCCTCATAAGAAATGAAAAATTTTATTCAGGATCTTTGAAAGTGAGGTTTTTGATAAGAAAATATCACAAACCTTTTACTGAAGGTGAATTTTTGAAATCAGTTGTTTTGGCCGTAGAGCCTGGAAACGAAACATGGCTCCCAATGCTGATTCAATTAGATGACAAATTAAGGAATTAGGTGCGTTTATAGGCAAAGAAGTAAGTGAATCGATAAATAAGAGTCTTTATTATAGTTTATGCTTAGATGAAAGTAACAAAAACTAGTCAAATCCTTGATATGTGAGAGATACTTTGACACTGATAAAACTAAATTTATTGAAAAGTTATTACGTCTCACTTTGTGAAAAGAACGTCCTAATGAAGTGAACATTTATAATGCAATTAAAGAAGATTTAAAAATACTTAATATGTCCACAAATTCTTTATGTGCTGTAACTGCTGATGATGCAACAGTAATGAAAAGTGAAAGAAACGGTGTACTAAGTTTGTAAAGATGGTCCCAATGAAATTTTTCACTTACTTTGTATTATTCATCAAAAGATTCTCATCAGCAAAACTGTAATTAAGTGCATAGATCATGTGGAATTGACAATTCAAAGAGTTCTAAATGCAGTTATTACAAAAGTAGTGTGTTTCTTTTATTTTAGTACCTTTTAGTGTTATAATTTTAGTGTGTGTTACTTTAAATAATTTTAGTGCATTATGCGACAATAATGATGAAAAGAATAATGTATTACTTAATTATAATTGCACAAGATGGTTAAGTTTTGATGCTAGTGTTCAGCATGTTTGTGAACAACATGAAAATGTTTAAAGTGCTTTGGTATATAATCATAAAGATTTAGTGGAAAAATTGCAAAACAATGTTGTGCATGGCTTAATATAATTTTTAAAAGACTTTTCACCAAGGTGGAGTTCCAGAAATAAGAAACTACAAGCAAGTACCTTGACAATTATTACCACAAACAAATATTAAACAAAGTACCTCAAACAAATATTAAAAATAAAATTATTGATTGTTTGAAATCTTTAAACACTGAACTGAATGCAAGATTTCAAGAACTTGGTTTCTTTAAATCTATTTCTTTCGCAACATTTCCTTTTCAAGAAATGCATATGGAAATTTTTGAATTATTACACAATGGACTATCCTCATTTAATACTACTATTTCAATATTTAGCTGGCCAAATGTAATATTTTCCTTAATGGAAATTCATAATGATAATAGATTGAAAATGGTTTTCAATCTATCATTATGAAAAACTGAACAATAGTATCAATTTAAATGGATTTATATAACAATTCAAGAGAATATAAAGAATTAGCTACAGTAACTCTACTTCTTAGATCTACTTCTTAAATATCTCTACTATCGATATTTCCACGTCAGAGGGAGAAGAAATCAAATTGAGTCAAAAACATATTCTCTGTCTTAAATACTGAGACTTGTGGAGCAATCAGGAATGGGACATGATATTGCCAAGCGGAATGTCTTTCTGTATGCACAATGTAAAGAGTGTGAGGAAATCAGGTGCCAACTCAGCGTTGATAGGGGCCTATATGAGAGCTTGAAAAACAGAGTAGATGCTCTCGAATGATTTAAATCGAGGGACCCATCAAGCTCTCAGCTGCCAACATCAACGCTAGAGCTGCACTTTTTTTTTTTTTTTTTTTTTTATGTAAACCCCAAACACGAGAGGTATTGGAACCTATAGTACTTAGTACCATGCTTGGGTTGGAGGTTGAGAAGACAAAAGAAGACACTGGATTTGAACTTCTGTAGACTGTAATTTTCAGGAAATACGTATGAAGGAAAGTTGTTCCAGAAAATGACAGTTGAATGAATAAACGAGGAAGACGAAAAGTTGGTTCTGTGAGTTTGAAGTTGGACAGTAAATGGATGTTGGCTGGCGGGGGCACGTGTTCGGACTATTTTGAAAGAGAGAGCAGGAATTATAGAAGCCAATTCAGAAGAACAGTGCCCATGGAAGTATATGTAGAAGAGGCATGCAGCAGAAACAGTACGTCTATGACACAGTAAGTGGAGAGACTCTGTTAAAGATGAATCATTAATTAACCTAACTGCCCTCTTCTGAATGGAATCAAGAAGCCTGAGAGAGGTTTTAGGGGCACCACCCCAGATGTGGGAACAACATTCCATGGTAGGGCGGATTTGCGATTTATACAGAGTGAGCAGCTGTTTGGAAGAAAAGTAACGCCGAGAGCGAAAGAAAAAAATAAGTTTTTTAGATGCAGAGAAAGCAATATTTGTAATGTGCTTGTGCCAAGAGAGTTTAGAAGTCAGGGTAATCCCCAAAAGAGATATATCATTTTGCCTAGAAATCGGAGTGTCACTAAAGATAAGCATAGGAGCAGAAGAATCCTTTTTGCGAGATATAAGACAAAACTGAGTTTTAGAAGGGTTGAAATAAACTAAGTTGTCTTTGCCCCACTGGAGAATTACCTGAAGATCAGCATTTAAGGAATTGGTAGCAGATTTTTAAGAAGTTGAAGCTGATTGAGCAGTTTCTCAAAATGGAAAGTGGAATACAATGTGCTATCATCGGCAAAACTATGGAAAGGATTTCCAGTCAATGGAAGAAGATCATTAATATAAAAGAGGAAAAGAGTGGAGGAAAGAACTGAACCTTGGGGGACACTGGCATTAGTGGAGAAGTTAGAAGACAGAGAGCCATCTACCATCACCCTCAGTGATCGATCAGAGAGAAAACTGGATAACCAATTACTAAAAACAGTTGGCAAACCATATTTGTTGTTATTTGGTTTTTAAGAGCATTAGCAACTAAGGCCATATTGCTCCGGTGCGGTAGTCATTCCCTGACCTTTCCACATGCTCCGTATTTGGTTGTGACGGGCTCGAACCCCGGTCCAATCAAGAAGCGTGTGCTACGCACTGCTGCTCCTTCCCACCTGGCTACGGAGGCGCTGGCAAACCATAAGATGGAAACTTGTTTAGAAGACTTTTATGCTAAACACTATCGAAAACCTTTGAGATGTCTTGTGTTTCACCGAACCTTTCCATTGAATTAGTCCATAAATGGGTAACATAAGCCAGAATATCACCAGTGGATCGACACTGACGGAATCCATACTGGCGATCGTTGATCAGACGGAAGGTTTCTAGGTAGTTTAAGAGTTGGTGGTTAATTGATTTCTCCATTGCTTAGAAAAATTAGAAGTAATTGCAATGGGACGATAATTGGATGGGAGCGATTTGTCACCCTTTTTAGGAACTAGCTGTGGATATGAACAAATTTCCGAACAGAAGGAAAAACACCTTTGGAATAAGAAAGTGAAAAAAGACGGCAATGAATTGGAGTATGTTCAGGAGCCACAAGTGGAGAAATACCATCGGTACCTGGAGCTTTCTTAGCATCAAGATTCGTCAAAATCCTTCTGACATCCTTTTGACGGAAGAACACAGGAGGCATTGAATGGAGCATTTTGGGAATGGTGGGAGGTGTCTTACCAAGATCATTAATACATGAGTTGGAAGAAAAATGGGATGCTAGCAGGTCAGCTTTATCCTTGGCTGAAGTGACAACAGAACTTGAACAACAGAAGCGACAACAACGAACAGGCAACTCCCCAAGGCAGAATGAACTGGAACTAGTGGTTGTTGATGGCTCTATTGTCAGGGAAACAGGAAATATATTGTGCTAAAAGGATAGGTAGAACAGGAACAGGGTATGTCTGCTAGGGGCAAAGGTTGATGATGCTGTACAGCAGATATCATCTTTTAAGAGCACAAAAATATCTTACCTTTTATATATAAAAGGAAAGATATTGTTGCACATATTGGCACTAATGATATTAAGAGTAGGAGACCAGCGGAATTACTTGACAAGTACAGGTCAATGCTGAAAAAAAAAAAAAAAGCCGTGAGTTAGGGTTGAATTTGAAAGTGTCTGCAATTCTGTCCAAACACAATAGGAGGGAGTATATCATGAGAGCCTTGTCGATCGATTCGGACTAAGGTGGGTCGGAAAACTGCAAGCTTGAGGGGGATACATGGACTAATAGATTAACAGTCGCCATGAAAGGGATTCTTGCACTGCTTCTATTGGAATGAGGAGCAGTCTGGAAAACAAGGTGCAGGGGATTTCAGAGACTGCTGGGAGTCATTGCAGAACATGTAAATACATGGAATGTGTTATAGTAGCTAAGAATAGGAACAGGTGCATGTATACTTGCATGTACACCAATGCTAGGAGTTTGGTAAATAAATTTGATGAATTTGAGGTGTTGGTCAAAACATCAAAGCAGATATTGTTGGGATATCAGAGATGTGGTATCACACAGATATAAGGAATGCAGAAATGGAATTTGGGGAGTACAACGTGTACAGGAAGAACAGACAGAATAGGAAGGGAGGAGGAGTTATGCTATTAGTTAAGAAACACAAAATCCCAGGAAGTATAGCCAGCCGACATTAGTGGACAGAGCACTGTTGAGTCAGTTCGGTGTGACATAAGCACTCAGAAATCAAAATTCAGAGTAGGAATGTGTTATAGGCCTAGTGTAAGATAGCTCATCGGTGAATACAGGATATTAGAGCTGGAAAAGGAATTAGAAAAAAATTTGATTTGGAATATCATCGGTTTGGCAGAAACAAGAAGAAGAAATGAATCACTTATAAGTTTATCAAATGGAAATCTGCTTTACACCAATATAAACAGTGAAAGGAGCAAAGGTGGAGTTAGCTGTCCGGTCCATAAAGATATAAAAAAACAACATTTTGGAATTCACAAGTACATCACCAAGGGAGTCAAGAGGTACTACTCAAAGAGGTACAAGCTAAAGGTTATAACGATTTATGCACTAACATCGAGCCACGATGATGAAGAGGTTTAAGAAATGTACACAGAAATTGAGTCTTCTAGATGAGCAGAAAACCCAATACACTATCATTATGGGAGACTTCATTGCTAAGGTTGGAAAGAGACAAAACAGTGCAGAAAGGGGGAAATATAGGAAATTTTGGAATTGGTGAAAGAAATGAAAGACTTCTGGAATTTGAATAATCTCGAGGATTCAGTAATAAACACATTTTTCAAGAAAAGCGTGAACAGAAAGTGGACATGGAAGGGCCCAAATGGATTAACAACTAATGAAATCAACTTCATCCTCACTAACAGAAGATATAGCATGAATGATGTTGCCATCCTGAACAAGGTAAATGTTGGAAGTGATCACAAAATGGTAAGATGCACACTTGATATAGTTTTAAGAAAAGAGAGGAAAAAACTGACAAGTAAATAATATGAAGGTCTTTGAGATAACAAAAAAGGAGAAAAAGCAGTATGTACTGGAACTTAAGACCGAGTTTGAGCTTCTGGAGACTGCAGACCAAGACACTGACGAGGAATATTACAACTTTCTCAAAGTGATAAAGCCCAAGAAACCTATAGGTAAAAAGAAATCCAAAGAAGAAAATTAAGTCAAGAACCAATTGTCATGATGAACCAAAGACAACAAATGAAGAGCAAGATAAACACTGACAAGAGAAAATTGAGTATACTGATTTATGCAAAGCCATTAGAAAGAGACTCAGGGAGGACATAAGACGATTTAATACAAGAAAAGTAGTACAAGCATAAAGGGAAAACAAAGGACTTAAATCAGAAGCCATGAGAAGTAATACAGAAAAGCAAATGATACTGAAAATGAAGAATACCAATGTTGTACTTATACAAATAGCAGAGAAGGCGTAATTCAAATGGCAGAAAACTACTATAGATAATTATACAAGGAGCGAGGGAATGATGCCAGCAGTGGGGAAGATGGATCGCAAATTAGTAACATATACGACATACCTGATATATGTCCTGATGAGGTTGATCATGAGTTGAAAAAAATGAAGAATTAGAAAGCCCCGGGGGAGGATGATTTACTGTAGTGTTGTTAAAATTGGGAGGAAGAGACAAGACACAAAAACTGGCAAGATCCTTCAAAAATGCATTAGAAAAGGTCTGATGTCTAAGGAGTAGAATAATGCAACCATAGTTTTGTTGCATAAGAAAGGAGATAAATCAGAAATTGGAAATTATAGACCAATTAGCTTGTTATCCTATATTTACAAGTTATTGACAAAGGTCGTTACTAACAGATTAGAAAGAATACTTGATGAGAATCAACCAAAAGAGTAAGCTGGCTTTAGGACATGATTTTCAACCATGAATCATCTTCATGTAATATCACAGCTAATGGAGAAAGCAAATGAATGAAAAACACATTATGCCTGGCATTCGTGGATTATGAAAAGGCATATGACTCCACACAGCATAAGGCAATGTTTTGGGCACTGGAAAGACAAGGCATAGATATCCCATATATTATGATTTTGAAGAAAATATATGAGAATGCTACCTCCTTTATTAGACTAGACAAAGACAGTAGCAAATTTAAAAATGAGAGAGAAGTTCGACAAGGAGACACAAATTACAGCTGCCCTTGAGGAAGCTTTCAGAAAATTAGATTGGTCCCAGAAAGGAGTCAATGCACATGGAGAGTACCTAAACCATGTACGATTTGCAGATGACATTGTGGTCCCAAAGAATTAGAGGAAAATGATAGTCAGTTATGTAGAGTTAGTAAGGGTTTTCAATTAAAGATGAATATGGCTAAAACAAAAGTAAGGATGAACAAGTATGCAACAGAAAGGAACATAATGATTGAAGGAGCAGTAATTTAAAAGGTGGAGTCATATACTTATCTGGGACAAGTCATTGGCTGTAATAATGATAAATGACTGGAAGCCAAGAGAAGAATACATTTTGGATGGATAGCATTCAGGGAATATAGTCTCATACTGAGGAGCAATATCCCAATTTGTCTGAAACATAAAATAATGAACCAATGTATTCTCCCCACCATTACTTATGAAAGTGAAACTTGGGTCCTCACCAAAAGAAATGAAGAGAAGCTGAGAACTACCCAGCGAAGAATGGAACAAATTATATTGGGAATAAGACTGTTAGATAAGAAGAGAAACATGGATTAGGCAACAAACTCAAGTAAAGGACATTATTATCAAAACTAAAGAACTAAAATGGTGTTGGGGAGGACACATAGCTTGAAAACAAGATGACAGATGGACTAAGAAAATAACAAAATGGTACCCAAGAGGAGCTAGAAGAAAACTTGGAAGACGACGATGCAGAGGGGCAGATGAAATTCATGAATTCGTGGGTAGTAAATGGATGGCCACTGCACAAAACAGACGAAACTGCAAAGTTGCTGGAGAGGTCTTCATCCTGCCAGTGGATTGAAAATGGCTGATGATGATGATGACAATAAACAACTGAAGAGAGGAATAGAGTGGGCTAGTAAAGTGTCTTATAATGGGCGATTTTAATTACCCAGATATTGACTGGAATTTGTGCTTTGGTCACTCACACACTAGCAAGGCTTTTGTGAATTTATTCGATGATTGTTTTCTATAGCAGCATGTTCGGGAGGCAACTAGAGGGAGTAATACTCTTGATTTGATTATCAGTAGTGATTCTTCATGCATTAAGAATCTGCAGGTAAATGAACCACTAGGTGGCAGTGATCACAGTGTGCTGAAGTGGGATTTACTCAAAGAGGTAACTACCATTAGGGGTAAAGGGAAGGGTTATTGCTTTCGTGAAGGCGACTACGAGCGACTGAGACAGTATTTAAATTCTATACAGTGGGACCAACTGATGATGTTACCAACAGCAAATTCAAAATGGGAAGCATTCAAAGAACTTATCTTGGAAGCTACTAGGCTTTACATACCAACTAAGAAATACCGTTCAAGGTTTAAGCCTAAGTGGATGTCAGATGAACTAATGAGACATATGGCAGAGAAGAAAAATGCATGGAATACATACAAATTAACACGTGACACAGAAGCATATGATAGATACAAGTTGATCTGTAACCAAGTTACAAAGGAGGTTAGGCAGGCGAAGGCAGATTACGAGAAATCTTTGGCAAGGGATGCAAAGAAAAACAGCAAAGAGTTCTTTACTTATGTAAACTCTAGAAGGAAGGGGATGAATCAGATTGGTCCACTTGATATCGATGGGTCAACTGTTGATGATCCTGCTCAGGTAGCTAACAAACTGAATGAATATTTTGCATCGACATTCACACATGAGGAGTTATTCAGTGAGGGGAATGCCAGAGGTGTATTCCACTCTGGCAGTAAGCTAGAGAATCTTGTAATAACTGAGAGTAAAGCGGAGGAGAAATTGTTGAAGATAAATACAAGAAAGGCACCTGGGGTGGATGGGATCTATCCAGTTATATTAAAGGAGGCAGCAAAGGAAGTAAGCAAATCCTTAGCCATAATTATGAGAGCTTCCTTGGACTCAGGTGAAGTACCCAAAGACTGGAGATGTGCAAATGTGACCCCAATTCACAAAGGAGGATCAAAGGGCGACACAAGTAATTATAGACCTGTTAGTTTAACTTCTGTTCCTGGAAAATTAATGGAGGCACTGGTTAAAGAAGCACTGCAGGATCATCTAGACAAGACTTCAGTTATAGCTCAGACACAGCATAGTTTTGTTAAGGGGAAGTCTTGCCTGACCAATTTGATTGGATACTATGATGCAGTCACAAAAGAACTGGATACAGGGAATAACTTTGATATTATATACTTGGATCTTAGAAAGGCTTTTAATACAGTTTCACATGGAAGACTGTTGCACAAATTGGAGCAGTGTGGCATTGGAGGCAAATTGCTGCTATGGATAAAGGGGTGGTTGAGGGGGAGAAGACAGAGAGTGGTAATCAATGGACACTGCTCATTGTGGACTAATGTTATTAGTGGAGTTCCTCAGGGTTCAGTATTGGGTCCATTATTGTTTTCTGTTTTTATAAATGATATTGATGATGGTATATCAGGCTTAATGTCCAAGTTTGCAGACGATACGAAGGTTGGCAGGGTTGTCAAGGACACTACTGACACTATGCTGCTGCAACAGGATATGGAAAGGTTGAGCAGATGGGCTTCGAGGTGGCAAATGAAGTTTAACAAATGTAAAGTACTGCATATGGGAGACAGCAATCCCAGAGCAACGTATCAACTCTGTGGTACTACAATGACAGTAGTAGAGAATGAAATGGACCTGGGGGTGGTTGTGCAGGCAGATATGAAGTTTTCTGAGCAGTGCAGACGGGCTGCAAGAGTTGCTCATGGTGAATTGTCGATGGTATATAGGAATTTTTCTAGCAGGGATAAGGAGGTGATTATTCCCTTGTATAAGGCAATGGTCAGGCCACACCTAGAGATCTGTATACAGGTCTGGAGGCCTCATTTCAAGAGGGATGTAGAGATGCTGGAACGAGTACAGAGAAGGGCAACAAGATTAGTGAATGGAACAAAGGGGTGCTCTTACGAAGAAAGGCTTAAGTTTTGCAAATTATAGTGTCTGGGGACTAGGCACCAGCGAGGTGATCTGACAGAGGTGTATAAAGCCTTCAATGGTTTGAGCATGCTCAATACTGATGGGATTCTTCCTCTTGCTCAGAATAATCACCTGAGAGGGCATAAATTCAAATTGAGGAAAGACAGTAGTAGGACAGATGAGCGGAAGTTTGTCTTTAGCCAGCGGGTTATTGTTTGCTGGGACAAACTTCCATCTGTCACTGTAGAAGTTGATAGCTTATATAGATTCAAGGCAGAACTAGACAAATATTTGTGGTGTGTGGATGGATGAAATGAGAAGGTTTTTTTTTTTTTTTTTCTTCCTGGCTGATCCTATATAAGCTTGCTTTCTTGCATCTTATGCCAATGCTAATGCTAACAGAGGGTTTACTTTTATAGAATTCATCTCACTTCAGTATGAAAATATTAGTATTAGCCACAAGCTTTTGCTGCACAAAAAAAACCCCACGGGTAGATAAGAAATACAAATGATGCACTTCTTTCTTTATGTAGATAACTATTCAATTTCTTCAAACAATCAACCTCAACTACCTGCAGAGTCAACTTGTTCCAGTAGTCAACAACTCTCTGGCTAAAAGAAAAACTTCCCCAATCTAGCCAAACCTCTTCCCCTGTAATTTGAATTTATGGCCCTGCATTCTGGAATTCTTTAGAACACTGAAAATTCTGCCTTCATTCATTTCACTAGGTCCTCTCAGATCCTTATCAGGTCTCGTCAAAGGTGCCTGCTTGCCAAGCTCTGTAGCTCGCATTATCGAAGTGTTTCATCATACATTCAAGAATTCCATATATTTCATATGGTATGATTTGGTGTTGTAGAAGTGGGTAGCTTGAATAAATTCAAGAAAGAACTATACAATCTATTAGAAAAGATGGATGGGTAATGTGGGAAGTGTTTCTTTTTTTTTTTTTTTTTTTGGCTGATGCTGCATAAGCTTGCTTTCTTGCATCAAATGCCTCTACTAATGCTAATGCTAAAGCCAAAACCAACAGCCAGAAGTACTCCATCAAAGCATTCAACAAGTAATACACAGCTAAAGCAGCAACAGGATTTTAACATACACCCAAAGCATTCATGCACAGTTTAAACATACATTCCTGGATAATGAATTCGGTTCCGTCTGTTCCGTTTGTGATCTGTTTTGGTTCAAGGACAACGTGAAGCTTGTAGCAGCTTGAGATCACACTCTTCTTCAAATATCATTTCCAAATGAGGATGTAAGTCAAATGTTGGCCTGTAACAGTTGTCATGGCTCTCTCAAAAACAAAATGATTCCAGCTGTACCGAAGTCAAATGGTTTTAAATAGCATCCGATGACATGGCACTTGCCGAAACTAAATTTGGTAATGGAATGTCTCATTTATCTGAAACTCCCATCCATGCAGATTCATGGCTTGTAGCATTCATAGTCAATATGGAATCCTTGGTCAAGTTATAAATCCTCACCTAAAGAAGTTTCACTTAACTTTTGCTATGCGTGTTCGGCACACACACACACGCGCGCGCGCGCGCACACACACACACACACACACACACAATTTTTTTTAGCAAATGTTTCCACTTGGGCCTTCAAGATCGGGTTGTCTATTGAAAATGAAGCACTTCTTTTTGTAATGAACCATCAAGCAATGCTTTATCAGCATTTGTAACCTCGCACTTTCTAATTTTTTTTTTTATATTGGTTATGTTCTTTTCCAGTGCCGATATATGTAAACATGTTTACATATATCGGCACTGAAAAAAATACTTTTTACACACTTCAACATTTTTTGCACCAATTTGTAACTCACAAATAATTTAAACTTTTTCACAAATCGAGAGACACTTCCTTTTGTCAGTAGACATGTTTCCGAAGGAATGGTTCATTTTTAACTGATTTTATTTAAAATGACAGTAAAGTGATCTGCATACAAAGTTCTTAGAAGTCTCGAAATGAATACAAAGTTCTTAGACATTCACTTAACAAATTCTTAGAAGTTCCAAAATAAATTTATGGTTCAACGAATACGAGACAATCTGTAAATAGGGTAATGCAACAAGCGGAACACCAATGCACTATTGTATAGCACCCATCCCCGAAAGGACAGGGTCATAAACTGGCCACTAATCGGAGGCAATGCCGGTGGTCATAAAAGCTAAGTTACACTTTTCATTTTTGTCTACCCAAAGAATTAAGAATGTATGCACAGTTACCAAAATTTGTTCAGTATATCTGTGTAGTACGCTCGTTATAACAGTGAGCAATTGTATGGGAATACATGTAAATTAAAATTATTATGGCTTTTTGCTCATTAAAACCATGATTTCGTTATTTCTGTGCTCTTTATAACCAAGTTTGACTGTATTTGGATCTCAGAAAGGCTTTTGAGTTCTCCAGGGTTGTGTTGGATACAACACTGAATCCTGGGGAACTCCACAACAAAAATACACATGCCTTTAACTTTTAAACAGTAGTGTAATTGCTTTGTAGATGTATTTCAATTGTAAACTGTATTTGGTATACTGTAGTATACCAAAGCCGTAGTATACTGTATTTGGATTAATTTTAAGTAGTTGTTATTTTCATTAGGGCTTACTCTTATGCAGAGGAGGACTTATCAAATATTATTAAGCATTTAAATGGAGAGCTCACCAACTCATGTACTCTTCACAGGAGATGAAGAAACCGATTCAAGAAAAAGACCTAATGCAGACTACCTTCTTCAATTTGCGAGGTTTACCACAATAGCAAAATTTTTTATTTTTCTGGATTGGCTGACTATTGTCATACTTTGGATAACTGGTGGTGGAAATGCCTTCTTCATCGACAATATAACTGAATTCAAGTTTACTCGTTCGGTGGCTGATTTGGTGTTTGGAAACACATTTAAACAATAATATTCGTTTTTTGCATAGACAGAATAGAGGATGTAAGCCTTCAGCTTCTAGACCATCCATTTCATCTACCATTTAAACAAACAAAGAAGATGTTTATACTGTTATCATTAATTTGTTCAGGTTCTGCAGTTTTTTGCATTACCAAAGCTGTATGGGTACTGTATTTATGTCTTCCTGATTTGTTTGAGTCCATTCACTTCATTGGTTGATTTTATTTAAAAAAAAACAAAACACACACACACTGTTGTTTTCTGTATTTATTAATGATATTTATAATGGTATATCAGGCTTAATGGGTAGCTAGGTTTGTAGATGATATGAAGTCGACAGGGTTGTCGATGACACTAATTGCAGTACACTGATGCAATACCGTAGCCCAGTGGACAGGAGCGGTAGTGCAGTAGCACACGCTCTTTGAGTAGACCGGGGTTCAAGCCCCTGACTGCTGAATATGGTCGATCTACCAACCCGTACTGGACCAGTGTGGCAGATTATGGTCCATTTCCCTCAGCATGAATTGTTGAGGAGGCTTCCATCCTGCAGTGGGTTGATAATGGCTGCACTTTACCTTTTTTTTTTTTTTTACCTGCAACAGGATCTAGAAAAGATGAGCAGATGAGTTGAGAAGTGGCAACTGAAGTTTAACATTAACAAGTGTAAAGTACTGCATATGGGAATCAGTAACCTCCAGAGTAATGCATCAACTGTGTGGCACTACAATGATAGAGGTAGAAAATGAGAAAGACCTGGGGGGTAATTATGCAGTCAGATATGAAGTTTTCTGAGCAGTGTAGATGGTCTGCAAGGTGTCTTGTCAATGATATATAGGAATTTTTTCTAGCAGGGATAAGGAGATGATTATCCCCTTGTATAAGGCAATGGTCAGGCCACACTTTGAGTACTGTATACAGGTCTGGAGGCTTCATTTTAAGAAGGATGTAGAGCTGCTGGAACAAGTACAGAGAAGGCCAACAAGATTAGTGAATGGAACAAAGGGGTACTCATAAGAAGAAAGGCTTAAGTTTAGCAAATTACAGTGTCTGGAGACTAGGCACCTGCGAAGTGATCTGATTGAGGTGTATAAGGCCTTGAATGGTTTGAGCATGCTCAATGCTGATCAGATTCTTCCTCTTGCTCAGAATAATCGTCTGAGAGGGCATAAATTCAAATTGAGGAAAGACAGTAGTAGGACAGATGTGCGGAAGTTTGTCTTTAGCCAGCGGGTTATTGTTTGCTGGGACAAACTTCCATCTGTCATTGTAGAAGTTGATAGCTTATATAGATTCAAGGCAGAACTAGACAAACATTTGTAGTGAGTGGATGGATGAAATGAGAAGGGGTTCCCCCCCCCCCCCCGGCTGATTCTATATAAGCTTGCTTTCTTGCATCATATGCCAATGCTAATGCTAACAGAGGGTTTACTTTTATAGAATTCATCTCACTTCAGTATGAAAATATTAGTATTAACCACAAGCTTTTGCTGCACAAAAAAAACCCCATGGGTAGATAAGAAATACAAATTATGCACTTCTTTCTTTATGTAGATAACTATTCAATTTCTTCAAACGATCAACCTCAACTACCTGCAGAGTCAACGTGTTCCAGTAGTCAACAACTCTCTGGCTAAAAGAAAAACTTCCCCAATCTAGCCAAACCTCTTCCCCTGTAATTTGAATTTATGGCCCTGCATTCTGGAATTCTATAGAACACTGAAAATTCTGCCTTCATTCATTTCACTAGGCCCTCTCAGATCCTTATCAGGTCTCATCAAAGGTGCCTGCTTGCCAAGCTCTGTAGCCCGCATTATCGAAGTGTTTCATCATACATTCAAGAATTCCATATATTTCATATGGTATGATTTGGTGTTGTAGAAGTGGGTAGCTTGAATAAATTCAAGAAAGAACTATACAAACTATTAGAAAAGATAGATAGGTAATGTGGGAAGTGTTTCTTTTTTTTTTTTTTTGGGCTGATACTGTATAAGCTTGCTTTCTTGCTTCATTTTCCACTACTACTATTATATGGTAGGCTGCTGATTTTAGCTGCACAGCTTATTAGCAGAACTGCTACCCATAGATTCAACTGAGGTTCATAGGCTTCAGTGTAGAGTCTTTACAGGTGACATATGAAATGCTGCCAGTGCAATTTGAAAAGCACTGTACAGAATGGGATCAAGCCACTTTAGTACAGTTTGTCTGGTTGAGTCATATGTGGGAAGTCCATTGTCCAGACAAGACCTAAATGAGAGAATTGTACAGATGTAGTAGCATATAATGATTTGCACCCATGATATAGTAGAAATTACTTGGAAGAGAAATAATTTTTTAAAAAAAATTGTGCAGACATGTTTGATATGTTTCAAGAAAATTCAATTTTTTTTTTATATTAGACCTAGAAAATTTAATACTCTGCTGAAATTTAATTTGATGGGAATCTATTTGGAGCTATAACTATGAATACAAATTACATTTGCAGCAAAAGTGCATTGCCAAGATTTTTGCTTAAAAATTCAAGTCATTATTCCTAAACAAGGAGAAACTACTTGTGTAAATTGTATTATTACTGTATGCTTATATTATAATTGTAGTTTGCCTAATTTTACTTTCTATGTATATAACTGAACAACTAGTGAATAATAAACAATGGTTAATTATTTCTGATCTAATTACTATGCGAGAAAAAATATACCTTTCTGGACTAATCACATTTATATTTATTAATATAATGAAATCCACTTCAATATAGATTCACATTTACAGAATTTGAAAGTAATTGAAGGACATACATACCACTGCTTGCAAATTCTTTTAAATGACTTAAAGTTATATCTTTATACTGCTGATGCTCTCCAAGTCTTTCATAGATGACAGAATCCTACAGTAAATATTTTATCAATATCAAGGCTGTCAAAATTTTGGAAATTATAAATTTTAATAATAAATCCAATAGAAATAAATATATAAGGACAAAATTTAGATATCCTCAGAAGGCAACAATTAAATTTAAAATTATTAATGTCCAAGCAGCATATAAGGAACAGCACATAGGTATTCGTATTGGGGGAATCCAGTGACCACACTACTTGTTACTGTACGAGGGATGTCAGAAAAAAAATTTGTGGCCCGAGTATGAAGAGGTTGTTTCAGGATTATGGTATCCAGCTGCAAAAAAAGATCTCTCATGTGCCTGCAGGAACGCATCCACTGCAACAATATGCACCATTTTCCTAATGACAATGATGTCATTGGGGATCTGGGTATGAGGATATCCAAATGTTGAACAAGATTTTGCAACTCTGGCAAATGCTAAGTTTTTATTTATATTTAGCCATTTTATTGACTTAATTGTTATACTAAATTATTTTCTATAAGTAGCTTTATAGTCCTAGTCAAGTTCCTTGCTTTATACTGAATTTAGATAGCGATTTTTAAAATTAATACTTAGTGTCCATATATTTTAACGTTTGTAACTTGCCACCATTGTTATACAATACGGAATAGCGTAACATATATCCCAAACTTGAGAGCGTAAGGTTTAGAGTAAACCTAGATTGCGAAATACGTAGCACTGTATTAGAAATCGGTTAGCTTAGTTTAGTAGTACCAATTAATCAAATAAAAATTTATTAATCTTATTAAATTTCAGTGTTATTAAATTGTGCTTAAACGGAATCATGACCCAGACCAAGCAGCAAAGCAACAAAGCAGCTGTAATACTGGGGGGGGGGGGAGACTGAAGGAGGCGATTCTCCAATACATCACAGTCTCAAAAAATGTGCAAAATGTGAAATGTCGCAGACCTGTCTACAACAGAACATAACCTAGCCAAGGAGAATGTCTGTATGCTAGGTGCAGAGACTATGAAGAAATTAGGCGGCAACTCAGCATTCTGATGGGCATCTATGAGAGTTTGAAGTGTAGGGTAGATGCACTCGAATGAATTAATATGATGGGCCCATCAAGCTCTCAGCTGCCCAACTCAATGCCAGAGCTCACTCCTGTGCATCAGGCTGGTCCCACAGCAGCTAGATTTTGTGAATAGGTGGAACAGGACCAAGGTATGTCTGCCAGGAGCAGAAGTTGATGACATTCTACAGCAGATATCATCTTTCAAGGGTGCAAAAGGTGATATTGTTGTACACGATGGCACTAGTGACCTTAAGAGTAAGAGATCTGTAGATTTACTTAAAAAGTTCAGGTCAATGTTGAAAAAAAGTTGTGTGTTAGGGTTAAATTTGAAAGTGTTTGCAATTCTGCCCAGGCACAATAGGAGGGAATATATGACGAGAGCCTTGTCAATCAATTTGGCCCTGGAGAGATTGTGCAAGGCTCAAGGGGAAGAATTTTTCTCAGCCTGGTCTGTGCTTGTTAACAGGAGAGACTGCTTCAACAGGGATGGGATATACTTAAAAAGAAAGGATGCAAGAATATTTGCTGATGTTATCGAGGCAGTGTTAGGTGACTCAGAAAACTGATAGCTTGGGGAGATTCACAGAATAATAAAGAAATGGTAACCACAGGTAGAGATGAAAGTGATTCTTGCACTGCTTCAACTCAATTAAGAGTAGGAGACTGGCAGAATTACTTAACAAGTACAGGTCACTGTTGAACAAAAGCCGAGAATTAGGGTTGAATTTGAAAGTGTTTGCAATTCTGCCCAGACACGATAGGAGGGAGTATATGATGAGAGCCTTGTCGATCAATTCGGCCCTGGAAAGATTGTGCAAGGCTCAAGGGGTAGAATTTTTTTCAGCCTGGACTGTACTTGTTAACAGGAGAGATTGCTTCTACAGGGATGGGATACACTTAAATAGAAAGGGTGCAAGAATATTTGCTGATGCTATCGAGGCAGTGTTAGGTGGGTCGGAAAACTGCTAGCTTGGGGGGAGACAAAGACCAATAGATTGACAGTAGCCACTGGCAGAGGTGAAAGAGATTCTTGCACTGCTTCTATTAGAATGAGCAGAAGCCTGAAAAACAAGATGCATGGTATTTCAGAGACTGCTGGGAGCCATTGCGGTACAAGTAAACACATGGGTTGTGTTAGGGTATCTAAGAATAGAAACAGGTGCAGGTATACTTGCGTGTACACCAATGCTAGGAGTTTAGTAAATAAATTTGATGAATTTGAGGTATTGCTCAAAACATCAAAGGCAGATATTGTTGGGATATCAGAGACGTGGTGTCACACAGATATAAGGAATGCAAACTGGAATTTGGGGAGTACAATGTTTACAGAAAGGATAGGAAGAGAGGAGGGGTTATGCTATTAGTTAAGAAACACATAAAATCCAAGGAAGTGAAGCCAGTCGACATCGCTGGACAGTGCAGTGTTGAGTCAGTTTGGTGTGACATAAGCATTGGGAGATCAAAATTGAGAGTAGGAGTGTGCTATAGGCCTAATGACTCTGATGAGTATAATAAGGAACTGTACAGGGAAATAGAGTGGGCCAGTAAATCAGAGAGTCTTATAATGGGAGATTTTAATTTCCCAGATATTGACTGGAATTTGGGGGATGGTTACTCACACACACTAGCAGGGCTTTTGTGGATTTATTGGATGATTGTTTTCTACATCAGCATGTTCGGGAGGCAACTAGAGGGAGTAATAGATTTGATTGATTTGATTATCAGCAGTGATTCTTCATGCATTAAGAATCTGCAGATAAATGAACCACTTGGTGGCAGTGATCACAGTGTGCTGAAGTGGGATTTACTCAAAGAGATAACTACCATTAGAGGTAAAGGGAAGGGTTATTGCTTCCGTAAAGGCGACTACGATGGACTGAGACAGTATTTAAATTCTATACAGTGGGACCAACTGATGATGTTACCAACAGCAAATTCAAAATGGGAAGCATTCAAAGAACTCATCTTGGAAGCTACTAGGCTTTACATGCCAACTAAGAAATATTCTTCAAGGTTTAGGCCAAAATGGATGTCAGATGAACTAATGAGGCATATGGCAGAGAAGAAAAATGCATGGGATACTTACAAATTAACACATGACACAGAAGCCTATGATAGCTACAAGTTGATATGCAACCAAGTTACAAAGGAGGTTAGGCAGGCGAAGGCAGATTACGAGAAATCCTTGGCAAGGGATGCAAAGAAAAACAGCAAAGAGTTCTTTACTTATGTAAACTCTAGAAGGAAGGGGATGAATCAGATTGGTCCATTTGATATTGATGGGTCAACTGTTGATGATCCTGCTCAGGTAGCTAACAAACTAAATGAATATTTTGCATCGACATTCACACATGAGGAGTTATTCAGCAAGGGGAATGCCAGAGGTGTATTCAACTCTAGCAGTAAGCTACAGAATCTTGAAATAACTGGGAGTAAAGTGGAGGAGAAACTGTTGAAGATAAACACAAGAAAGGCACCCGGAGTGGATGGGATCTATCCAGTTATATTAAAGGAGGCAGCAAAGAAAGTAAGCAAACCCTTAGCCATAATTATGAGAGCTTCCTTGGACTCAGGGGAGGTACCCATAGACTGGAAATGTGCAAATGTGACCCCAATTCACAAAGGAGGATCAAAGGCTGACACAAGTAATTATAGACCTGTGAGCTTAACTTCTGTTCCAGGAAAATTAATGGAGGCACTGGTTAAAGAAGCACTGCAGGATCATTTAGACAAGACTTCAGTTATAGATCAGACACAGCATGGTTTTGTTAAGGGGAAGTCTTGCCTGACCAACTTGATTGGATACTATGATGCAGTCACAAAAGAACTGGATGCAGGGAATAACTTTGATATTATATACTCAGATCTTAGAAAGGCTTTTGATACTGTTGCACATGGAAGACTGCTACACAAATTGGAGCAGTGTGACATTGGAGGCAAATTGCTGCTATGGATAAAGGGGTGGTTGAGGGGGAGAAGACAGAGAGTGGTAATCAATGGACACTGCTCATCGTGGACTAATGTTATTAGTGGAGTCCCTCAGGGCTCAGTGTTGGGTCCATTATTGTTTTCTGTATTTATAAATGATATTGATGATGGTATATCAAGCTTAATGTCCAAGTTTGCAGATGATACAAAGGTTGGCAGGGTTGTCAAGGACACTACTGACACTATGCTGCTGCAACAGGATCTGGAAAGGTTGAGCAGATGGGCTGAGAGGTGGCAAATGAAGTTTAACATTGACAAATGTAAATTACTACACATGGGAAACAGCAACCCCAGAGCAACGTATCAACTCTGTGGTACAACACTGACAGTGGTAGAGAATGAAAGGGACTTGGGGGTGGTTGTGCAGGCAGATATGAAGTTCTCTGAGCAGTGCAGACGGGCTGCAAGAGTAGCTCATGGAGTATTGTCAATGATATACAGGAATTTTTCCAGCAGGGATAAGGAGGTGATTATTCCATTGTATAAGGCAATGGTCAGGCCACACCTAGAGTACTGTATACAGGTCTGGAGGCCTCATTTCAAGAAGGATGTAGAGCTGCTGGAACGAGTACAGAGAAGGGCAACAAGATTAGTGAATGGAACAAAGGGGTGCTCTTACGAAGAAAGGCTTAAGTTTTGCAAATTACAGTGTCTGGAGACTAGGCACCAGCGAGGTGATCTGATAGAGGTGTATAAAGCCTTGAATGGTTTAAGCATGCTCAATGCTGATGGGATTCTTCCTCTAGCTCAGAAAAATCACCTGAGAGGGCATAAATTCAAATTGAGGAAAGACAGATGTAGGATAGACGTGCGGAAGTTTGCCTTTAGCCAGCGGGTGGTTGGTTGGTGGAACAGACGTCCATCTCTTGTGGTGGAGGTTGATAGCCTAAATAAGTTTAAGGCTCAGCTGGACAGGTATTTTGAACGAATAGTGGGGTGAAGTGGAAGTGGGTTTTTTTTTTTTTTTTTTTTGGCTGATGCTGCATAAGCTTGCTTTCTTGCATCAAATGCCTCTACTAATGCTAATGCTAACTGGAATGAGCAGCAACCTGCAAATTGAGGAACTGGGGATTTCAAGGGCTGCTGAGAGCCATCATGGAATAAGTAAATACATGGGTTGTGTTAGGGTAACTAATAGGTGTATGTATACTTGCATGTACATCCATGCAAGAGTATAGTAAATAAATTTGATGAATTTTAAGTGCTGGTCAAGACATCAAAAGCGGATATTCTTGGAATATCAGAGATGCGGTGCCACACAGATATAAGCAGAGCAGAATTGTAAATTGAGGAGTACAATGTGTATAGAACGTATAGACAGGACAGAAAGGGAGGAGAGTTATGCTGTTAGTGAAGGAACACAAAATGTAAGGAAGTGCATCCAACTAACATTGGTGGACAATGCAATGTTGAATCAGTGTGGTGTGACATAAGCACTGGGAAAGGGAAAATGAGAGTAGGTGTGTGTTATAGGCCTAATGAATCTGATGAGTATAATAAGCAATTGTTCAGAGAAATAGAGTGGGCCAGTAAATCAGAATGTTTCTAACGGTGAATTTTAATTTTCCAGATATTGATTGGAACTTGTGGATTGGTCACTCGCACACTAGCAAGACCCTTTGTAGATTTATTGAAGGATTTTTTTTTCTACAGCAACATGTTCAATGGGGAAAAAGAGGAAGTAATACTCTTGATTTGATTATAAACAGTGATTATTCATGCCTTAAGAATTTGCAGATAAAGGAACCACTACGTAACCGTGATCACAGTGTCCTGCTGTGGGATTTACTGAAAGATGTAACTACCATCAAGGGTAAAGGGAAGGGTTCTGAGACCCCTGTAGTTACATAAAGGTAACTACAGTGGTCTCAGAAAGTTTTTAAATTCTGTGCAGTGGGATCAACTGATGATGTTTAAAATATCGAATTATAAATGGGCACCTTCAAGGAATTAACCTTGGGAGCTACTAGGCTTTTCATACCAATTAAAGAAATATGTTCAAGATTTAGACCCAAATGGATGTCAGATGAACTATTAAGGCTTGTGGCTGAGATGAAAAATGTGTGGGATGCATATAAATTATCAGGTGACATAGAAGCCTATGGCAGATATAAGCTAAACTGTAATTAAATCACAAAAGAAGTTAAGCAAGTGAAGGCTGATTATGAGAAATCCTTGGTAAAGGATGCAAAGAAAAACAACAAAGACTTATTTACTTATGTGAACTCTAGAAGGAAGGGGATGAATCAGATTGGTCCCCTTGATGTTGGTGGTTTGACTGTTGATGATCTGCTCAGATAGCTGACAAACTGAATGAGTATTTTGCATCTACATTCACACATCTGAGGAATTCTATAGGGAAGCGAAGGACAAAAGTTTACTAAACTCTAACCAAGTTATTTTGTGATAATGGAGAGCAAAGTGGAGGAGAAACTGTTGAAGTTAAACATAAAAAAGGCACCTGGGGAAGGTGGAATATATCCAGTTATATTGAAGGAGGCAGCAAGGGAGTAAGCAAACCCTTAGCCATAATCTTGAGAGCATCTTTAGATTTAGGGGAGGTCTCCTTGGACTGGATATGTGCAAATGTATACCAAATTCACAAAGGGATTCGAAGGGTGACAGAAATAATTATAGACCTGTTAGTTTAAATTGTGTTCCCGGGAAAATAATGGAGATACTGGTTAGAGAAGTGATTCAGGATCACCTAGACAAGACTGCAGTAATAGTTCAGACACAGCATGGGTTTATTAAGGGGAAGACTTGTCTGACCAATTTGATCAGATACTAAGATATGGATTTAAAAAATAATCTTGATATTGTTTCACATTGAAGAGAAGTTGGAGCAGTATGGAATATAACAAACCCAAGCTGTGTCTGAACTATAACTGCAGTCTTGTCTAGATGATCCTGCAGTTCTTCTTTAACCAGTGACTCCATTATTTTCCCCAGAACACAAGTTAAACTGACAGGTCTGTAATTATTCGTGTCATCGTTTGATCCCTCTTTGTGAACTGGGGATATATCTGCACATCTCTAGATAATTAATAGGCCCTAGCCATAATTATCAAGGATCCTTCATAATTATGGCTAGGGGCCAACTTACTTGTTTTGCAGTCTCCTTTAATATAACTGGATAGATCCCATCCACCCCAGGTGCCTTTCTTATGTTTAACTTCGAAGATTTCTCCTACATTTTGGTCTCAGGTATTACAAAATCATTTAACTCCCTGTTAAAATTCAGTAACTTTGTGAATGTACATGCAAAATACTCATTCAGTTTGTCAGCTACCTTAGCATGAATATCAATAGTCAAACCATGTATGTTAAGTGGACCAACCTGGTTCATCCCTTTCCTTCTAGAGTTTACATAAGTAAAGAATTCTCTGCTGTTTTTCTTTGCATCCTTTGCCTAAGATTTCTCATAATCTACCTATCCTCATTTGTGACTTGATTACAGATTATTTTATGTCACCATAGGTATCTGTCTCTCCTGATAATTTATATGCATCCCATTCAATTTTCTTCTATGCCACGAGTCTCATTAGTTTGTTTGGCATCCATTTAGGCCTAAACCTTGAACAGTATTTCTTAGTTGGTATGAAAAGCCTAGTAGCTTCCAAGATTAATTCCTTGAATGCTTTCTATTTATAATTTACTGTTGGTAACATCATCAGTTGATCCCACTGTATAGAATTTAAAATCTGTCTGAGACCACTGTACTCACCTTTATGAGAGCAAAAGATCTTCCCTTTACCCGATGGTAGCTACATCTTTGAGTAAATTCTAAATGATCTTGGAAACTACTAGGCTTTTTATACCAACTAAGAAATGCTGTTAAAATTTAGGCCTGAATCAAGGGTTCTCATGGGGCTGATATCATCCCTCAAGGGGGCAAAAGTTGGATTTTGGGGGGCAAAAAATTATGGGTACTACAATGGTTTCTGGTCCTCCAAAGTTCAACCCTACTGGACGACATCTTATTCCTTAATATTTAATTTCTGTCATTGGGTTTTTTTTTGTCTCCGAGATAACTGATTTTTAACATATAGGTATATTCTATTGTTGAATTTTAACATATAGGTATATTATATTGTTGATTTTTAACATATAGGTATAATTCAGAGATTCCCAAACATTCTCGTTTCACAGTGCACTTAGTGTTTCAGTATTTTTTTCACAGTGCCTCTAGGCCAAAAGAAATACCTAACAGTTCCATTTATTAAGTAGTTAGGTCCAAACAACTTAATAAGTAATGTTAAACTATGATAATGTTGAAACTGTGAACTACCTCGAGATAGCAGTTCGTGCAGTGTCTGTATGTCGAATATCGCTGTGTTCTTCAAAATTTTAAAATATCCCATGGCGCCCTAAGGCACGGTGGAGCACAGTTTGAGAACCGCTGGGTATAATATATTTTGACAAAGTTCAACATAGAAAATTGTTTGCTATCCTGCACCAGATAACCTTAGACAGCAAAGTCCAAATAATTGAGAATCTGTACTATAATCAGAGTGCCATGGTGAGAGTGGAAGATGAGTTTACAGAAGAAATTATGATACAGAGAGGTATTCGATAGGGGTGCATTCTGTCTCCATTACTGTTCAATCTCTATTATGAAAAAATTATGAAGGAGGCATTGGAAGATAGAGCAGAAGGAATTGTTTTAAATGGAGTAGTCATCAATAATATTCGCTATGCCAATGACACAGTTATCACTGCAGGAAGTGATTCTTATCTTCAAACACTCATGAAAATAGTTAATGCAGAAAGTAATAAGATGTGTCTTCGGGTAAATCCCAGTAAGAGTAAACGGATAGTAGTGTTGGCCCCAAGAATTATACAAATCTAATACTTATGGTCAATGGGAGAATGACTGAAAAAGTTAAAAGTTATGTCTATTTAGGAAGAGAAATTAAACTGAAGGTTGATTAAACTGAAATTAAAAGAAGAGTTGAAATAGCAAGATCAGCCTTTTGCAAAATGAAAGGTGTTTTATGTAATCTGCAATTGGATCTAAATATTCAACTAAGAGTAATGGAGTGCTACATTTGGTCCACACTATTCTATGGTTGTGAGACTTGGACATTAAAGAAAGCAACAATTAAGAAACTGGAAGCATTTGAGATGTACATGTATAGAAGAATATTATGTATTCCATTGACAGCTAAATTTACAAATATGGAAGTGTTAAGATCAGTCAGCAGAGAAAAGAAATTGCTGTTTCTAATCAAGAAATGAAAAACTTTTTTTCTTTTTTTTTTGGTCACAATAAGAGACATCAAGAAGAATATGCAGTGCCACAAATCATCCTGACTGGTGAGAGGAAGAAGAAGAATATCATGGTTGGATAATCTGAAGGAATGGAGAGGCAAAACTGTGGAACAATTATTTCATGATGTTTATTTTTATTATTATTAGCCATATGGTATAAGGAATCCTGAGGCTTATGCTGCACCACCCAAAAAAAATTTCTAAGAGAGAAGTAGAATGGTATCACCAAGAAAGAGAAGAATGATGATATCCAGCTCAGTACCATGGGTATGCTAAGCCTATACTCACCAGATATGAGCCCCTTAAAACAGATGATGATCGCCAACCCCAGATGGGATGGCAACCTATGATGAGAATATTATATTAGCTGTGAGTGAGAAATTTTGACAGGTATTAAATGCCCAAGTGCTTTCAGAGGTAATGTCTCCGCAATCCTTGGCATTTGCATCTTTCCGACAGCTGCGACCTTAGCAGTGGCATGGTGGGCATAGTTTATTCATTTATTGTTTTGTTTCATTGGTCAATATATGAGGCATGGTTGGGATGAGGAAATGTTTCAGTCTATTCTTTCTACTTTCTAAGTGACAATTAGCCGGATTAAAGCATTGGCTAGCCGGTCCCCTTGCCCGGGACAACAAACAAGAAGAAGAAGAAGAATGAGGCAAGAAATATATATATCCTTAGTAAGAGGGTACCGAAAAGCCACTCTGCCTGGGGAACAAAAATAACTTGGTCCAGCTCTGTATTGTTTCCTCGTGGAAGTTGTTTATTTTTGATCCACAGTGCTTCTGTGAGTGACATGGACTATGAAAGTTAAATAAAAATAGTTTATATTTTATTATTTAATTCTTTGTAGTTATTGAATCCATCATTAATCATGTCAAGTGCTGAAAACAGAAAGTGTCAACAGTATCTGGATGAATATCTAGCTTATGGTTTTATTGAAAGCCCATTCGACTCAAGACAGCCTGTGTCTTATGTGTAGTTCTTAGTTCTTTTTCAAATGAGGCTTTTAGATCACTTTTTAAGTGATCTAAAAGCTTCTTTTTAGATCACTTAAAAAGAAAACAGAAGAAAATTGATAAAGTTGGTAAACATTGAAGCTTTTAAAACAGAATTTTGAGCAACAATGTAACACTGTCACTTCCTTATTTATTCAGGGTTACTTTAAGAAGAATACACAAACAAATGACGATGAAATGATTGCATCTTATAAAATTGCAGAAATCATTGCAAAAACTGGTAGTGTAGTGCTTATACAGTTGCCAAGGCTGCTATATGACCTGCATTTGAAATTGTAATTCCAACAGATAATAATAATGTCAGATAATAATGAAGAGCAGCTAATTGACAAACTAAAACCGAGAAAATTTTCTATTCAGATTGATGAATCCACAGTTACTGACAATAAGGCCCTTCTAATGGCATATGTTCATTATTTTGATGATGATCGTAACTTGCAAAAAGAGATGTTGTTTGTAAAATCTATAGAAACTGATGGTACTGATTTTTGCTCTGTAAAACATGGTTTGATGAAAAACAAGTACCAATGGAAAATTTGGTATCCTGTGCCACTGATGGTGCAACTGCCATGGTTGGAAGACAAATGTTTTATAGCCCACTTAAAGGAAATATGTCCCAAAGTTCTTGCAATACACAGCATTGTGCACTGACATCATCTGGTTGCAAAAAATATTAGTCCAGTTCTTTATCAATCTCTCAGTATAGTTATTAAAACCATATAAAATAAAGTCACATAGCAAAAATGATTGCCTTTTCGGATGCATTGGTAATGAAGAATAGTATGTGATGCTTCTTTTACATACAGAAGTGAGATGGATTTCTAAAGAAAACTGTCTAACAAGATTTGTAAACTTTTATTGATACAATAATTAGTTTTTTAGAAAGCAAAGGAGACAGATTTAGCAAAGGAGATCAGCAAACACAAAACCTATATATATGGCTTGGATTTTTTGAAAACTTAATGAAGTATCACTTCAACTTCAAGGAAAATTAATTATAGTGATAGACTGCAAATGCATATTAAAAGCCTTCACTGAAAAACTGGAAATATTTGAAAGCAATTTAATGAGAAAACAATTTCACAGTATGCAAGAGTTAGCTGAAATCAATGAATTTCTCACCAAAAATTTTCTTCAAATAGCCTCTGGGGTTGGGAATATTCATATTCACAATAACTGTACAATCCTACACTAACTGTTATTAAATAAATTAGTATTGTGTTGTATAAGATAATAATTATACAAATAAAATGAAATAAATGAATAATATAATTACACTGGATAAAACTGATAAAAAGGTATTATACTGATAAAAAAGGTCTGTTGAGTGCTGCTAAGTGGTACAAGAAGAAAGTGTTAAACATTTGGATTGGAAAGCTACATAGTAGTCTGAACTATATTAAGATATGCAAAGGTTTGTTTTTGAGTAATGTAAGTGGTAGTGTGACTCCTGCACACACCTTTTGCTTATTATAAGGGTAGTGTCAGCCATAGCAGCTTGAATTTCAAATGTTTACAGACAAAAGCAAGTAGGTAAGTTTAACAGGTTAATGGAGGAGGCCGTGGCCCAACGTAGTATCAGAAATGGTAATGTGACCTGTAATTTTAGGCGCCTCTGTTGCCAGGTGGGCAGGAGCAGCAGTGCATAGCACATGCTTCTTGATTAGACCGGGGTTCAAGCCCACGACTACCAAATACGGAGGATGCAGAAAGGTCAGGGAATGACCACCGCATATCCTCGGAGCAATATGGCCTTAGTTGCTAATGCTCCTAAAAACCAAGTAACAAACAAAACAAACCTGTAATTTGAGCAGCAAGCAATTAACTAAAGAACAAGAGGGGGTTTTAAATCTAGGTACGAAGTTTGCAGTGATCCCTCCTAACCCCCCAATTGTGGAAGTGGCTATGGGCATCGAAAGAGCTGTGAGCAAGTTACCTGTGATTGTGGCCAATAAGATCCATTCAAGAACCTCAGCGATTTTGAGTAAGGCTTGGGCAGCTCCCTCCAACCTTAGCATTAGTCAGAGGAAAGCGCTTAAGGAGCTTAGACAAGATGGTAGCATCGTTGTTTTGCCCGCAGATAAAGGAAGATCAACGGTGATCCTTGACAAAGAAGAATATTGTAGCAAAGCCTTGGAACTTTTGAATAATAGAGTGACATACAGGGTTACTTGTAGGAATCTATTTGTGGGTTTGGAACAGTAGGTAACAAGACTCTACAAGGTTGGTTGAAGGCTGAAAAGATTTCTAAAGATGTTTATTGGACACTATATACAATGGGATGCCAACTACCTAGGTTCTATGGCCTTCCAAAGATTCTTAAGGCAGGGCTCTTCTTAGGCCGACTGTATCGTTTATAGGCAGCCCTACACATGCTTTGTCCAGGTTCTTAGCCAGACTAATTTCTCCTATTGTTGGAAGTTCCGATTTTACCATCAGGGATAGTGGAGACTTTGTGCGATTTATGAGGGATCAGGTTATAGAAGAGGGCAAGACCATGGTATCATTTGATGTGGTATCCTTGTTTACGTGCATTCCTATTGACCATGGGGTGAAATGTGCATGTGTGGCATTGGAGAAAGATGGCACCCTAAGGAATAGGACTCCGTTAAGCGTGGAGGATATTTGTAGTGGGATGGAGCTGTATCTCTCGAGTACCACCATGGTGTTTCAAACCACAATGTATAAGCAGGTTTACGGCGCAGCAATGGGCTCCCCTATTAGTGCTGTCAAAGCAAATTTAGCTATGGAGGAGCTCGAATCCAGGATTTTTGATGGGTTGGTTCTCCCCATGTGCACATGGAAATTATACGTCGACGATATGTTTACAATTATTCGGAGGGGGGGGGGAGATGATGAAGTGCTTGGTTTCCTCAACAGCTTCTCCCTGTTTATTCAGTTTACCTCGGAGGTGGAATAGAGGGTACCCTCTCTTTCCTTGATGTGTTGGCCCTAGAGTGAAAACCAGTGTGTACAGGAAGCCCATATGCTGGAGCCAATACACACATTACAATACAGCACAAACCAACCATCACAAGAACAGCATTATTAGGGCATTATTGGATAGGACTGGGTCCCATTACAACACCTCTAAGGATAGAAAAGAAAAAATTAAATGTGTCAGAGCAGATCTCAGAAAATGCAGCTACCACCAGAGGATCACAGATAACTGTATCCGAGAAGCGGAGCACGGAAGTAGAGAGCCATTTCACCCATTGCCACGGCATACATTCCCTACTATCCGGGCCTAACTGAGTGTATAACTTGGGTGTTGCGCGATTGCCAGACACGCTGTGTGCATGCAGTTCTGTCACAGGTTTTAAGGACTCCATACCAATAGAATGTACAAGTGGGGTTGTGGTATTAATAGTATTGCTCTCCTCTGAGAGCAATACTATTAATAGAGACAGGGGAACCCGCATTAATCATCTCTTCAAGTGTGTGGTTCTTGGATGGGATAAACGGTTCTGCCTGGCATGCTCCTGAGCCATTTCCGGTTCCAGTGCCCATGGGGAGAATACCACCCATGCTCCTGTAGAAACACATGCTGTGAACCGTGAGCCTGCTGGTATTTAAGGATGTGCTGTATGCTAAGCTTCACTGTTGAAAAAGGAAGCAAATGCATCTGATCATTTTATTTCTTTTATCCTGTGTTTTATCTACATTTTTTTAAAAATTTCAGTGGGGGAGGCAATTAGGAAAACAAAAGGTCTAAAAAAGCCCTTTAGAGGATGATAATCAAAAAAAAAAGGCTGAGAAACACTGGCCTAAATGGATGTCGGACAACCAAATGAGAGTCGTGACAGAGAAAAAAAATGCATTAGATGGACAAATTATCAGAATATACAGGTGCCTAAGGTAGATTAGGTTGGCCCACTTGGCATCGAGGTTGATAGCTTAAATAAGTTTAGTTTAAGGCTCAGCTGGACAGGTATTTTGAACGAACAGAGGGGTGAAGTGGAAGTGGGTTTTTTTTTTTTTTTTTGGCTGATGCTGCATAAGCTTGCTTTCTTGCATCAAATGCCTCTGCTAATGCTAATTGTTGATAACCCTGATGAGGTAGCTGACACAAACTGAATGAGTATTTTGCATCTACATTCACACATGAGGAGGTCTATAAGGAAGTGGAGGCCATGAAGCTTATCAATCTCTGGCAGGGAGCTAAATGATTTTGTAATAACTGAGAGCAAAGTAGAGATAAAATTGTTGAAATTGAAGCTAAGAAAGCCACCTGGGGCAGGTGGGATCTATCCAGTAATCTTAATGGAAGCAGCAAAGGCAGTAAGCAAACCCTTAGCCATAATAATGAAAGCTTCCTCAGATCAGGCTAGGTCTGTTTGGACTGGAGATGTGCAAATGTGTCCCCAATTCACAAAGGGGATCAAAGGATGACAAGAGTAATTACAGACCTGTTAGTCTAACTTCCGTTACAGGGAAAATAATGAAGTCTCTGATTAAAGAAGTAATGCAGGACTATCTAGACAAGACTGCAGTTATAGTTCAGACGACACAGCATGGGTTTGTTAAGGGAAAGTCTTGTCTGGCCAATCTGATTGGATACTATGATGTGGTCACAAAGGAATTGGATGCAAAAAATAATTTTGATATCATATACTTGGATTTTAGAACAGCTTTTGATACTGTTGCACATGGAAGACTGCTGCACAAATTGGAGCAGTGTGGCATTGGAGGCAAATTGCTGCTATGGATAAAGGGATGGTTGAGTGGGAGAAGACAGAGAGTGATAATCAATGGACACTGCTCTTCGTGGACTAATTTTATTAGTGGAGTCCCCCAAGGTTCAGTGTTGGGCCCTTTTGTTTTTTTTCAGTATTTATCAATGATATTGATGAAGGTATAACACGTTTAATGTCTAAGTTTGCAGATGATATGAAGGTTAGCAGGGTTGTAAATAACAGTAATGATATTACACTTCTGCCAAAAGATCTGGAAAAGTTGAGCAGATGGGCTGAGAGGTGGTAACTGAAGTTTAACGCTGAAAAATGTAAAGTACTGTGTATGTGTAGTAGTAACCCCCGAATAATGTAGCAAATGGATGGTACTACACTCTGGGTAGTGGAAAATGAAAAGGACTTGGACAGTCAGATATGAAGTTTTCTGAGCAGTGCAGATAGGCTGCAAGAGTAGCTCAATTTGTCTTGTAAATTTGTATTGGTATACAGGAATTTTGCTAGCAGGGATAAGGGTTTGATTGTCACCTTATATAAGGCAATGGTCAGGCCACACCTTCAGTACTATATACAGGTCTGGAGGCCTCATTTTAGGAAAGATGTAGAGCTGCTGGAAAGAGTACAGAGAAGGGGCAACAAGATTGGTGAGTGGAACAAAGGGTTGTTGTTGTTACCAAGAAAGGCTTAAGTTCTGCAAATTGCAGCTTCTGGAGACTAGGCATCTGCGAAATGATCTAATTGAGGTGTATAAGACCTTGAATGGTTTGAGCAAACTCAATGCTAATGGGATTCTTCCTCTTGGTTAGATTACTCATCTGAGGGGGACATGAATTAAAATTGAGAAAAGATAGTTGCAGAATAGATGTGTGGAAATTTGCCTTTAGCCAGCGGGTGGTTGATAGTAGCAACAAACTGCCATCTGTTGTACTGGAAGTTGATAGCTTACATAAGTTCAAGGCAGAACTAGCCAAATTTGGAGTGAATGGATGGGTGAAATGGGAAGGATTTTTTTTTTTTTTGCTGATGCCATATAAGCTTGCTTCCTTGCATCATATTCCTCTACTAATGCTAACACTATATACATAACAGCAATTGCGTTACTATTAAATTAAAATTAGAATAAAATGCTTCAAAAAAGAGCAGTAAAGCAAAATCATTCTAAGTTGTAGAAATGTTTCAACTCCAGAACCATTGATAGCAATTCCCTTGAAAATCAAAACTACACACTCTGTGCTTCTAGCAGTGTTTTATGTAGTTATCTGTAGTGAGACAATAACGGCACAAGGGGATCTCTGGGTACTTTTGTTGCAGAGACTGTGAGAAAATGAAATGGCAATTCAGAATTGTGATGGGTTTATAGAAGAGATTGAGTTGATGCCCTTGAAGGAATAAAATAGAGAGATCCAACAAGCACTCGCCCATCTATCATTGTGCTGGGCAGGTAAGTGCACTCGAATATCAAACATGACAGAACATGCTGGTAACAACAGGAAGTAACTATTATTGGTGACTCCACTGTCAGGCAAACAAAAATATAATTTTTAAAAGGAATAGGTGGAATGCGTGCAGGATGTATTTGCCAGGGACAAAGACTGATTATAAAGTGGAGCAACTGTCACTTTTAAATTGATATTGTTGTACACGTGGAACTAATGATATTAAGAGTAGGAGATGAGAGGACTTCCTTAACAAGTATAAGGCAGCATTTAGAAAAAGTTGCGGGCTATTTAAGTTTATTTCCTAAATTAGCTTCCACTCATTTGATATACTGTTAGCCAATCTTGCTAATCTCAGCTGCTGTGGCAACAAACATTCTTGAGGTGTGAATAAGTATTACTTTGATATGTATCATCACATAAACATTTATTTTCTATTACCCCGTTCCTCCCCCATCCCATCCCCCAACTAGCAGTTTCCCCAAACTTTTAAGGCAGTGGTTTCCCACCTTTTTTTTAATAACGGCACCCCTAAGTAATTTATTTTATTTTTTGGCACCCCTACTCAATTTTCTGCCTGTTAGATCCTATTCTCTCTCTGTATATATATATATATATATATGATAGTTATTACAATAATATAATTATAAAAATTACATTTCATAATACAAATTATATGTATACAATAATTTATATAATAATTTTATTCTTTATATAGAGGTACTAAGTAAACACCAATTACAGATCACCACAAAATTAAAAAGATACTGTACACTTTTTTATAATGAAATAAACATATAAATTTTAAAAAATAATAATGTTTATTAACTTAAACCCAAATTATGTGGCACCCCAGGAATGTTGTTGTGGCACCCTGGTTGAAAACCACTGCTTTAAGGTATCTTCAGTTACAGTGGCAGACAAAGGAGGATTAAGGATGAAACAGTCTCCCAGCCATATTTAAATTGAAGTCTCTTTAATATATATATATATATATATTACACACATACATATAAATAAAAATACTGCATAGGTTTTTATATTATATTTTAGTTTTTTATTCATCCATACATTGATACATATTTTTCCATCATCCTTAAAAACTATTATTATTAGAAATTTTTATTACTACATTCACCCAGAAAATATTTACACTGACAATGAGGGCCCCGGCCATGGCCGGTTTGGCATTAACATTAATGTGGCCCTGGAGGCAGATACCTTTCCATCACCATTGTTTCAATGAATCCGATTTCAACAAAACTGATTCCTTCATCTTAATGCTAATTAAATATAATTAATAATAATCTAATAATAAAAATAATAATTTTCCAGATATCGACTAGAACTCGGATTGACTATAACAATGGGTCAGTCACTTGCCCAAAAGATGCCTGAAAGCTATGAGCAGAAGGTCCTTGAATTTCATCGTTTTGTCATTCAATGTCAGAAGACACATCAGTTTGAGTTGAGACAGACTGCAAATATGGATGAAGTCCCCCTTCAATTTGATGTCCCAAGTAACAGAAGTGTTGATAAGAAGGGGGTGAAAACTGTAACTGTGAAGACGTGGACATGAAAAGAGCCATTATACAGTTGTTCTAGCTTGTTGTGCCGACAGAACCAAGCTGCCTCCTATGCTGATTTTCAAACGCAAAACAATGCCAAAAGAAGACATTCCTCGAGGAGTGACTGTCCACGTTCATGACAAGGGTTGAATGGATCAGGATGAGATGAAGATCTGGTTTGAGAAAGTTTGGAGCAGGAGACCAGGTGGGCTCTTACGCAAAACTGCCCTATTGGTGCTTGATCAGCTCAGGGCACACATAACAAAAAACACAAAGAAGATTGCTGCAGAGCAAAAAACAAAACTTGCCGTCATACCTGGAGGCTTGACAACCCAGCTCCAACCACTTGATGTCAGCATTAACAAACCCTTCAAAGCTGCCATGAGAGACAATTGGAACCAATGGATGAAGTCTTTTGGGGACAATTTGACACCAGCAAGAAGAGTGAAGAAACCAACTATAGGAGAAGTTTGTATCTGGGTGAAAAGATCCTGGGATAATATCAAGATTGAGATTGTTGTCAAGAAGTGTGTCAAGAATTTAAGAAGTGTGGCATTTCAAATGCCATAGATGGAACTGAGGACGAGGCAATATATGAAGACAGTGATTCGTCATCCGACACAGATGAGGACAAGCTAATGGATGGGAGTTTTGACAGTGATGAGTTGTATGAATTTTATGATGAATAAAACTTGAATTCAATAACTTTATGTAATACATTTTTTTTTTTTTTTTTTTTTTCAAATTTCAGGTCCCAAAATTAAGGTGCATCTTATACATGGGGAAATACGGTACTTGGATTTCAGGAAAGCTTTTGACACTGTTGCGCATGGAAGACTACTGTACAAACTGGAGCAGAATGGTATTAAGGGTAAGTTGCTACAATGGATAAAAGGATGGTTCAGTGGGAGAAGACAGAGAGTGATGGGAGGCAACTAGAGGGAGTAATACTCTTGATCTGATTATCAGTAATGATCCGTCATGCATCAAGAATCTGCAGATAACGGAACCACTAGGTGGCAGTGATCACAGTGTGCTGAAGTGGGATTTACTCAAAGAGGTAACTACCAAAGGGAAGGGTTTTTGCTTTCGTAAAGGTGACTACGGTAGTCTGAGACAGTATTTAAATTCTATATGGTGGAACCAACTGATTATGTTACAAACAGCAAATTCAAAATGGGAAGCATTCAAAGAATTAATCTTGGAAGCCACTAGGCTTTTCATACCAACAAAGAAATATTGTTCAAAATTTAGGCCTAAACGGATGTCATATGAACTAATTAGACATGTGACAGAGAAGAAAAATGCACGGGATACATATAAATTAACATGGGACACAGAAGCCTATGATAGATATAAGATGGTCTGTAATCAAGTTACAAAGGAGGTTACGCAGGTGAAGGCAGATTTCGAGAAATCTTTGGCAAAGGATGTAAAGAAAAACAGCAAAGAGTTCTTTACTTATGTAAACTCTAGAAGGATGGGGATGAATCAGATTGGTCCATTTGATATTGATAGTTCAATAGCTAACAAGAGCAACAGATAGTTCAGGTAGCTAACAAACTGAATGAATATTTTGCATCGACATTCACACATGAGGAGTTATTCAGGGAGGGGAATGCCATAGGTGTATTCAACTCTGGCAGTAAGCTAGATAATCTTGTAATAACTGAGAGTAAAGTGGACGAGAAATTGTTGAAGATAAACACAAGAAAGGCAACACAAGAAACTGGATGGAATCTATCCAGTTATATTAAATGAGGCAGCAAAGTAAGTAAGTAAACCCTTAGCCATAATTATGAGAGCTTCCCTGGACTCAGGGGAAGTACTCATGGACTGGAGATGTGCAAATGTGACCCCAATTCACAAAGGAGGATCGAAGGGAGACACAGGTAATTACAGATCGGTTAGTTTAACTTCTGTTCCAGGGAAATTAATGGAGGCACTGGTTAAAGAAGCACTGCAGGATAATCTAGACAAGATTTCAGTTATAGCTCGGACACAGCATGGGTTTGTTAAGCGGAAGTCTAGTCTGACTAATTTGATTGGATACTATGATGTAGTCACAAAGGAAGTGGATGCATAGAATAACTTTGATATCATATATTTGGATCTTAGAAAAGCCTTTGGTACTGTTGCACATGGAAGACTGCTGCACAAATTGGAGCAGTGTGGAAGCAAATTGCTGCTATGGATAAAGGGATAGTTGAGTGGGAGAAGACAGAGAGTGGTAATCAATGGACACTGCTCTTCGGGGACTAATGTTATTAGTGGAGTCCCTCAGGGTTCAGTGTTGGGTCCATTGTTGTTTTCTGTATTTATAAATGATATTGATGATGGTATATCAGGCTTAATGTTCAAGTTTGCAGACAATACGAAGGTTGACATGGTTATAATGACACTAATGACAGTACACTGCTGCAACAGTATCTAGAAAAGTTGAGCAGATGGGATGAGAAACGGCAAATGAAGCTTAACATTGACAAATGTAAAGTACTACTTATGGGAAGCAGTAATCCCAGAGTAACGTATCAACTCTGTGGTACCACACTGACAGTGGTAGAGAATGAAAAGGACCTGGGGATAATTGTGCAGGCAGATATGAAGTTTTCTGAGCAGTGCAGATGGTTTGGAAGAGTAGCTCATGGTGTCTTGTCAATGATATACAGGAATTTTTCTAGTAGGGATAAGGAGGTGATCATCCCCTTGTATAAGGGGATGGTCAGGCCACACCTTGAGTACTATATACAGGTCTGGAGGCCTCATTTTAAGAAGGATGTAGAGCTGTTGGAACGAGTACAGAGAAGGGCAACAAGTTTGGTAAATGGAACAAAGGATTGCTCTTACAAAGAATGGCTTATGTTTTGCAAATTACAGTGCCTGGAGACTAGGCACCTGCGAGGTGATCTGATTGAGGCGTATAAAGCCTTGAATGGTTTTAGCGTGCTCAATGTTGATGAGACTCTTCCTCTTGCTCAGAATAATCGCCTGAGAGGTCATAAATTCAAATTGAGGAAAGACGGTTGTAGGATAGATGTGTGGAAGTTTGCCTTTAGCCAACGGGTGGTTGATTGCTGGAAGAAACTTCCGTCTGTCGTTGTAGAAGTTGATAGCTTAAATAGAATCAAGGCAGAACTTGACAAACATTTGGAGCGAGTGGATGAGTGAAATAAGGTTTTTTTTTTTTTTTTTTGGCTGATGCTATATAAGCTTGCTTTCTTGCATCATGTGCCTTTGCTAATGGTAATCTGCAAAATTAATGTTGAAATTTCTTTTTTTCTTTTACTTTCTTTCCTTTTTTTTTTTTTTTTTCTAGAGCCCTCCCTGTTAAGCTCAGGTGCAATCAAGGGTTCGCCCTGCAGAGAACTTTCAGCCTGTAGATGTGTGGAAGCTTGCCTTTAGCCAACGGGTGGTTGATTGCTGGAACAAACTTCCATCTGTCGTTGTAGAAGTTGATAGCTTAAACAGATTCAAGGCAGTACTTGACAAACTTGACAACCTGCAGCCTGCCCAAGGCCAAGAGAGGCAATGCAAGGGCCCATTAGGGGGCCATGGCAAAATACTGGAGGAAATAGACCAATACAACCCAACATTATACCATGTAAAATAATAACAAACTTATGCCATCTGTGGCATTTACATAGTTTGTTGCGTCAAAATGTATATTATGCAGTTTTTAGGGTGAATCCCCTATGTCACTTGACTATATATACAATACATAACGTCCTGAATATCTAATACAAAATTATTCTTCCAATTATCACATATGGCTATGGAGAATGGAGCTACAGAGCTGAAAATTCTTCCATAAAGAAAAGGCTTCTGCAAACACAAAGTTAATCTACTAATAAGCTCCAGATCCTGCAGGATGGTCCCTACCCAGGCCCTGCAGATCATCTGTGGAAATATGTCAATCTTTCTGGGCATTATGTACACATAATGCACACACATATCTTAAATTCCATCTGAGGAAGGGAACTCCTGCATATATTGGAGGAGTTTCCCTGGATTTCTCCAACACTACTGGACATGAAAAGAAAGGGATTAAGATAAAACTACGAACACAATGGCAAGAGACATGAAATACCTTTTCTTTCATCCCTACCATAACTGAGTGTTCCCAGCAGCAGCAGCAGCAGCTCAACTGGTTTAATCCAGGACTGTAACTAACCTTCCTTCTAACAGGACTTGGGAATATGAATGCAAAGCTGTACAAATTACATCTCTCAGTACATGCTGTACCATTGAAACAGTGAAAAACATTCTCCTTCACTGCCCACACTATGTAGACTTATGTCTACCACTGCAAATTCTCATTGCAACTAAGGAAAACAATGCTCTCTATTTGCCCAGAGAAGCTTCAAAAAATGGATTCACCTATTACGATTGATTCTACTATGCCCTGGTGCTAAGTTCCTAATTGATTTGAGTTTTCATACCAATACTGACTTCACCATTAAATAACACATTTACCTAACAGTGACTCTGGATGTGACTGCTGAACCCTTCTAACAGCTGGGATTATGGATCCAGCACTCTGCTGGATGATCCTTCCCCTGCAGAGTGGGAATGATCCCTTCTTGAAGACAGATTGGATGTCTCCTCCTAACCTTTCCCTTCAGACTAATTACTTCTGACTTCCTAGTGGATACCTCTGATTCATCCCCTGCTGTTATGTCCTTACCCTCCCAACCCTCCATCACCCTCTCCCACTACTATCTAGTTATTTTCCTTGGGGGTCTTTTTGGAAAGGCCCAGAAATGCCTAGACAGAACCCTGGCATGCCTCTATGCAACTAAGGATGGGAGTCAGGGGCAACCAACCTTGCTGTGAAACACCAGTACAGCCAGCCTACAGCATTACAAAACATTACGTGTTCACATGCTACACGACATCTAATGGCCGGCTCATAGCTTATATCAGAACAGAGATTTCAGTAATGATTAGGAGGAACCCTGGATCCCACAACCAGAACACTAAGGCATATTTGACATTTGTCCCTTCTGTACACATTGTACTCCCAATATTCAAATTCTGCATCCCTTATAGCTGAGTAACACCATGTCTCTGAGACCCCAACAATGTCTGCATTTGATGTCTTGACCAGCACTTCAAATTCATCAAATTTATTTGCTATGATCTTGTTTACATGCACTTGTTTCTACTCAGTTACCCTAACACAGCCCATGTATTTAACTTGTTCCACTGACTCCCCAGCAGTCATGGAAATCTTTATTGCCTTGCTTTCCAGGCTGCTGCTCATTCGAATAGAAGCAGTGCAAGAATCACTTTTTCCTCTGCCTGGGCCACTGTTAACGTTTTAGTCTGTGTATCCCCCCCCCCAGAAAGCTAGCAGTTTTCTGACCCACAACACTGCCTCGATAGCATCATTAGCAAATATTCTTGTACTCTTTCTATTTAAGTGTATCCCATCCCTGTAGAAGCAGTCCCTCATGCTAACAAGCACAGACCATACTGAAAAAACCTCTACCCCATGAGCCTTGCACAACATCTCCAGGGTCAAATTGATTGACAAGGCTCTGATCATATACTCCCACCTTTCATTCACACTTTCATTTTTAACCCTAACTCGTGACTTTTTTTTCAACGTTATACCATACTTGTTATGGTACAACGTAGGTCTGCAGATCTACATTTTAATCATTAGCGCCAATGTGTTCAATGGTATCACTTTTTGTGCCCTTCAAAGATAACACCTGCTGTACAACATTATCACTTTTGTCTATGGCAGACATATCCTGGTCCAATTTCGTCTGTCCTTTATTGCACAATATATTTCCAGTTTCCTTGAAAATAGAGTCACTGACAACAACTAGCTTCTGTGGGACCATCAGAGTCTGCCTTTGCTGCTGTGTTGCCTGATGCTCAAGTGCAAGCATTGGCATTGATGTGGGCAGCTGAGAGCTTGATCGGCACATTGGTGCCTAATCCTCACACTCTTTCCATCGACCACACACACACACACACAAAGACATCCCCCCTTGACAACATCATATCTCATTCCCAACAGATCTGCAAACATCAAATGAGCAGTACATTTCATAAGCCCATGATTCAGAGATAACTGCCCTCCTCAGTTCTCTCCCGAACCACCGAACTCATACTACTTTGAGCCCTTTGCTTTGCTGCTCTGGTCTGAGGCATGATTTCCATTTTTAAAATCAATTTAATTAAGAATGGTACTATAAACTTATATACCTAATGTGATAATAACACTATGCACTCTTTATGCAGCAATAACACGTATTATACTACAATTTGTATGTAGTAACACACACACACACACACACACACACACACACACACACACACACACACACACACACACACACACACACACACACACACACACACACACACACACACACGTGTATCTACTATCAAGTTTGTGTTATATGTATACTATACTGTTACGTTTGTAAATTCTAAGTAATTATGATAAATTTATCACTAACACCAACCTACATGATTTGAACTTTAAAGTTACCTATTTGCTACAATTAAAACACCAGATTTCCCCTTTGCTGAACTCAATACTATAACAAGGGTGACAAAATTCGAATGTACTTATCAATATAAATCAACAGCGCAGAATTCAACTATGGTTTCTTAAGCAATTATAAACGATAAGTAACAAACAAATTCATCAACGTAATTAAAGAATCACAAATGATAACTACACTTCTAATTTAAATCAAAAGTTAAATGCAATAATAATACTTCTCCAATTGACAAGTTACAATAATAAAATACATAATAAAATTATCCAACTAATGCAAACCTACATGATTCAAACTTTTGCTCTACCTATTTACCATAATAAAAACGATCTAATTCCCCACTGAGTCTATAATAATGGCGGCAAAATTTGAATATCCTTATTGATAAGGATATTCAAACATCCTTATCAATAAGGAACATAGAAGGACAGCGGAAGCTGTTGTTGTTATTTGGTTTTTAGGAGCATTAGCAACTAAGGCCATATTGCTCCGGGGATATGCTGTGGTCATTCCCTGACCTTTCCGCATCCTCCGTATTTGGTGGTGATGGGCTCGAACCCTGGTCTAATCAAGAAGCGTGTGCTAGGCACTGCTGCTCCTTCCCACCTGGTTACGGAGGCGCCCGACAGCGGAAGCCATTATAACACAGAGCTAAATGATTTTGTTGTAACAGAATAAATCGGAAATGAAACTGCTGCTAAAGCCATAGCTGTACAGGGACACCTAATCCAAAATAATGAAAAATACTTCCACAATAATCCAGCCCTCTTTACGATATCTTAGTATACAGAATCTCTAAATGTTAGTATAGGTTTTTTTTCATGGAAGTATTTTTATTATTTTGTGTTCAGCAATGAAAGGGACAACTAAGAGTCAGTTCTGCTTTTATTGTTGTTATGTGAAATTGGAGTAGCAGCCACATCTATTCACTTAGACAGTAATTATAATCATGATTAAATTGAATAACAAAACTGTTAAGACTGAAACAAGTGGTATGTGTCGCAGAAGGGTACATTTCAACCACATTTATGTGAAGACAAAAACCTTTGCAGAAAGACAGAACATCAATGAAGCTGTTCCCCACAATTGCAAATTCCAAATGCATCAATAAAATGTACCACAATCTGCACCAGACTTTCTAGTGACTGTTTCTGAAGATTATGTTTTTTAAAACTGTTACCAATTCTCCTTGTATCCACTGCAACTGCAGAAAGAAGCCCTTCTAACATTCATAGGATAAAATCTTATTTGAGGGATACAACATTTGAAAATGGCTTGAATGGACTAGCTCTGCTTTATATTCACAGAGACTTCCATTTTACTGATGAGGAAGTGATAGAAAAATTTGCAAGTGTGCCAAGGAAAATGAATTTATAGAAATATTACAAAGTTAAGATTTGGCTCTTTCCAAACTAGGTAAAAAATAATTGTTTACTATTATTATAATATAAAATCTGTGGTGTGTGGATTAATTTGTAACAAGGGTATTTTATAATATAAATTTAAAAAATATAAATTAAAATAATACATCACTTATATCAACCATTTAAGCTTTAAAAAGGAAAAAAAAAAAAAAACAAATTTGGCTAATTTAAAAGTTACAAACATTTAACTCAATATTTTCATATTAATTAAAGCTGAGTTAAAGCTTCATGCACCAAGGGCTTCATTTGTAGTATTGTTTGCAGTATATTTTTAATACAAGCAAATATAGCAAGACTGGAAAAGACATTAACCCTTATGTGGGAAAAATTATCATTTGTGGATCAATAAATCGTGATCCACAATACCAAATTAAAAATTAATATTCTCGTGTTTCTTGAGGTGCTGTTTATGAATCCATCATCAAAAGTTAGAAATTTGAAGTACAGATAGACAAATAATAATTTTTCCCATATTTTGTAACTTTTTTTTTTCTGGCCGCACGGTATGCAACAAACTATAGACCATTTAATTCAAACTAGTATAGAAATGTACCATAAACACTAAAATATGATCCTCTTATACTCTAACTCTTAAGACCCTATCCCTCTTGCCCCAAAATAAAATCCTATATATGCCACTGGCTGAAGCCATAATTAAAAAAGGCTACTGAGGCCGAAGGGTTCTATCCAGTTATATTAAAAAAAGCAACAGCAAAACAGGTTAGCAAAATTTGGCCATAATTATGAGGGCAGCCTTAGATTCAGGGGAGGTTCCTACAGATTGGAGGTGTGCAAATGTTTCTCCTATGCACAGAGGTGAATTGTAGGGCAATGTGAGTAATTATATACCTGTAATTATGACTTCTGTTCCACAGAAAATAATGGAGTGATTAAAAAAAGTATTTCAGGATCACCTTAACAAGAAACAAAATATGTAGAAATCACATCATGGGTTTGTTAAGGCTGGATCCTGTCTGTCCATCTGATTAGCTACTATGATGCTGCAACAATAGGATACAAATAATAATTCTGACATCATTGATTTCAGTAAAACTTGTGACACCGTTCCACACAAAATAATGTTATACAAACTGTGGTGGGGAATTTGTTTGGGGAAAGTAATGGAAAATGTAAAAAAGTACAGGTGTTCCATCTTAACAGGAATGGAATATCAAAATAACAGTATGCTTCTGTTGGGTGTGGGCGGAATCCTATATGAGCAATCTGATTAGCTACTATGATGCAAGAAAAAAAAGGAACTGTATGCAAACAAAAATTCTGACATAATCTATTTATGTCAGAATTACACCGTTGCTCCACATGAAAGACTGCAAGAGGACATTATAGGTAAGTTACTGCTATGGATAAAAAGACTGTTGAGTGGCAGAAGACAGAGGGTGATATAATGGACACTGCTCATCTTGGGCTAATGATATTAGTGAGTTTACCACGGTTCAGTGCTGGGAACTTACCATTTAAATACTGATTAATAATATCAAAGGCATATTACTCATAAGCTAATTATCTAAGTTTTCAGATGATACAAAGGTTGTCAAGGTGTTTAATGACAGTAATCAAGGCACACTACTGCAGCAAGACCTAGAAAAATTAGGCAGGTGGGATGAAAAGTGGCAATTAAAGTTTAACTTTGATAAATGCAAAATATTGCATATGGGAATCAGTAATCCCAGACTAACTTATCAATCAGGAAATACTACTGAAGGAGTTGGACAATGAAAACAGGCTGGGATAACTGTACAGTCTGACATTAACTTCTCTAAGAAGTGCAGACATACTGCTAGAACAAGTCACAGAGTTCTCTCATTGATATACAAGAATTTTACCAGCAGGGATGGGCAGGTGATCATCCCACCTGCTATCTAATGAGAAGTTATAATATATTTTAATATAGTACATCTGTATATAGTACATCTTCAGTACTATATACAGGTCTGGAATCCTCACTTTAAGAAAGATGTGGATATCTTGGAATGGGTGTCGAGAAGAGTGACCAGATTAGTCAAGTCCCTCAGGGTTCAGTGTTGGGTCCATTGTTGTTTTCTGTATTTATAAATGATATTGATGATGATATATCAAGCTTAATGTCAGTTTGCAGACAATACAAAGGTTGGCAGGCAGGGTTGTTAAGAACAATAATGACTATGCTGCTGCAACAGGATCTAGAAAAGTTGAGCAGATGGGCTGAGAGATGGCAAATGAAGTTTAATATTGACAAATGTAAAGTACTACATGTGGGAAGCAGTAACCCCAGAGTAACGTATCACTGTGGTACTACACTGACAGTAGTTGTCGATGCATTGAAAAACCTAATCAATGCAGCCAACAACTGTGACAAGAAATACCTACTAGTTTATCTCAGTCGATTTTGCTGGGGCGTTCGATACCCTTTGGTGGCTGAGCGTCCTCAGCCGACTGCGACAAGCGCAACTCCCTAACAACCTCTATAACTGCATAAAAAACTACCTAACAAACAGAAGTGTAGTAGTCCAGGCTTACCGAGTAAAGAGGAAAATCTACCACGGTTGTCCCCAGGGCTCGGTTCTTGGCCTGCTTCTCTGGACCTATGTCCTGGATGAGTTCCTGGGTATGGATCTTGGGGAGGTCCGTGCTCAGGCCTATGCAGATGATCTGTCACTAATATTGGCTGCTGACTCAAGGGCTCAACTTGAAACCTATGCAAATTGCACCCTCACCACCCTTATGGACTGGGTACGACTCCATCACCTCACAATATCACCCACAAAATCTCAATCCATCTTGCTAAAAGGCTCCCTGGTGCCAACAAGACCACCACAGATCAAGATCCATGGCATTACAGTCAAACTTGTCATTGAACTAAAGCACCTAGGAATAGTAATAGATAAGAACCTTTCCTTCCTCCCACACCTGAACTATATACAAAGAAATATCAGGACCTACACGGCAATAGTGGCCAAGGTGACCCGCCGAGACTGAGGGTTGAAAAAAGGCACGCTGGCTCTCTTTTATAAAGCCATATTCATTCTCGCAATCACTGACGCCTCTGGGGCGTGGTTTCACAAGGCCTCCACTGCAGTCAATAAGAGAAAATTGGAGTCCATTCACAGGCCAATTCTTCTTAACATGACCAGGGCATGTAACATGGTTAGCACGCACGCACTGCAGGTACTGGCAAAGGTGCTACCCCTTGACCTGGAGGTCACACATGTTGGAATGCTCTATCAACTCAGTAGGGACAAACCCACTATCTATATCGACCATACAACAGATCCACTAAGCAACAGACCCAGCGAGAAAAGAAGACTTCTGACCTACCTACAACAAATTTGTCAGAAAAGGTGGACAACCTCCACCAAAGGAGAAATCACTTGAAAATTTATACCGGGCATCAACAGAGTATTTCCCCAGTCCCCGACCTGGTTTTGACCAGGACTACAAACTACCTATCTTCTAACTGGACATGGCGCCATCTGCAGCAAACTCACCATGCTAGGCATCCAAAACAACCCCCTATGTGCATGTTGCTCCCAAGAAACCTGGGACCACTTGATGTTCGACTGCCATTTGTATGAAGATCTCTGAGCCCTTCTCATCACTCAGCTCCAGTACAATCCCAGGAACACTACCTACTTGATGATGAACAGAACTACAAACCATTCACAAAGTTTGCACAAGACTTGTTCACAAGGCGCAGAACCCTACCACAATCAAGAAACTTGGCAACCACTTAGCATAACCAGAACAACCTCATCACTATGAACCCTGCACTGAAACTCAGCCTGAGCAGCCCTGGCTGGACACATTGTGAAAAACCAAGACTTTGAATGCAGCTAAGCTGCCACCCTGCCAGTTGGCGATCTGGGTAGGGCACCTAGTCTCATCCACTTTCTTTCCCTATCCTGGTGGGGGGAGGGGACGATCTGTTGTCTTCTTCTTTCCCTACCCCCCACTTTCTCCTGGTGGGGCATGCCCCAATGGATATCATTGGAGTCATCTTCTCTTTCGTCTCCATACTTCTCACTTTTCTCCACAGCCTTAAGTCTCTCTCCCCACTACTCTGTCTGTACACTAGCGCACGTCCCACACATCCAAATTTAAATTTGATAAAATTAAACCGCATTCACCAGGCTTTTCCAATTCTAGCGTTATCTCGCCGTTTTTTTTTTTTTTTTTTTTTTTTTTTTTAAGGCCCTAGCCACTGAAATCTCAGGAAATTAGGTGACAGGGCCTGCCAGTAAAACAAATTACTGGTGTACTTGGTCTGCCTCCACGGGGCTTATTGTGGGCAATGTTGGGATCCACCAGGGTCCCAGGAGCTAAATGGTCAGAAGAACAACAGTATACGACACTACAAACCACAATTTCCATACACTTTTAAATCTCTGGCCTTTAAAATGTACTGTATCACACGACAATGTAAACTACGCAGAGATGGGAGAAACTCCTAGTGCTGTTAGACCTTAAACACACTATACACTGACAGTGGTAGAGAATGAAAAGGACTCAGGGGTATTTGTGCAGGCAGATATGAAGTTTTCTGAGCAGTGCAGATGGTCTGCAAGATTAGCTCATGGTGTCTTATCAATGATATACAGGAATTTTTCTAGCAGGGATAAGGAGGTGATTATCCCCTTGCATAAGCCAATGGTCAGGCCACATCTTGAGTACTATATACAGGTCTGGAGGCCTCATTTTAAGAAGGATATAGAGCTGTTGGAACGAGTACAGAGAAGGGCAACAAGATTAGTGAATGGAACAAAGGGTTGCTCTTATGAAGAAAGGCTTAGATTTTTCAAATTACAGTGTCTTGAGACTAGACACCTGCAAGGTGATCTGATTGAGGTGTATAAAGCATTGAATGGTTTGAGCATGCTCAATGCTGATGAGATTCTTCCTCTTGCTCAGAATAATCACCTGAGAGGGTATAAATTCAAACTGAGGTAAGACAGTTGTAGGACAGATGTGCAGAAGTTTGCCTTTAGCCAGTGGGTAATTGGATGGTGGAACAGACTTCACCTCAGCGTTGGTATGGGCCTATATGAGAGCTTGAAGGACAGGGTGGATGCCCTCAAAGGATCTAAATTGAGGGGCCCATCAAGCTCGCAGCTGCCCACATCAGAGCATGTGCTTGGTCATCACGTAACAGCAGCAACCCCCAAGGCAGAATGCGCTGGTCCCACAGGAAATAGTAGTTGTTGGTGACTTGTCAGGGAAATGTGGAACATGGTATGTAAAAAGGATAGGTGGAACAGGACCAGGGTATGTGTGCCAGGGGCAAAGGTTGATGACGTTGTAGAGCGATTATCATCTTTTAAGGGCACAAAAGGTGATATAGTTGTAGATGTTGGCACAAATGATATTAAGAATAGGAGACCGGCGGAATTACTTAACAAGTACAGGTCACTGTTGAAAAATAAAGCCATGAATTAGGGTTGAATTTGAAAGTGGTGTCTGCAATTCTGCCCAGACACGATAGAAGGGAGTGTATGATGAGAGACTTGTCGATCAATTCGGCCCTGGAAAGATTGTGCAAGGCTCAAGGGGTAGAATTTTTTTCAGCCTGGTCTGTACTTGTTAACAGGAGAGACTGCTTCTACAGGGATGGGATACACTTAAATAAAAAGGGTGCAAGAACATGATAGCATCAGGGTGCTGATGCTATCAAGGCAGTGTTAGGTGGGTCGGAAAACTGCTAGCTTGGGTTGTTGTTGTTGTTGTTGTTGTGTTTAACGACACATAGGCTACTTGGGCCATATTGTGTCTTCCTAATGGTGAATATGAAATAACTATATTTTATTATATATCCCTATCCGGTTTAGGAAAGTAAACAGTTCTTTTTTATTAGGATCATCTCCCAGAATCTGAGTTAAATTTATTGATGTCTGCATATTAGTTAACGATTTAAAAGTGTCTAAGCGGATGTTTTGAAAGAGAGGACAGTCCACTAACAAATGACAAATAGTCAGTTGTACTTGACATGATGGACATTGTGGAGCGCTTTCATTAGTTAACAGATACAGGTGAGTGAGATGAGTATGCCCAATCCTTCTCGTCTGCTTTTCTGGAAGCTGAAGGGCCACAGCTTTGGTTCCGGTTTTATTTGGTAGAGTTTATTTCCTGGATAACCTTTCCAGATTAATGACCAGCTGTTATAACATGCTTTACGGATAATGTGTTTGTAATCCGTATATGGAACTTGAAAAGTCTGCGAAATAGTGGTTTCTGGTTGTTTGGCTGCATGATCTGCTCTTTCATTGCCGGATATTCCAGAATGTCCTGGGATCCAGCAGAATGTCACAGTTTGGTTCAATTCCATACAGGCAAGTAACTTAGAATGAATCTGTTTTACTACAGGGTGAGAGGATTTGGTATTAGTATTTATGGCAGAGACAGCACTGAGTGAGTCAGTGAATATTAAAGCAGACGGAATTAGTTGTTCAATAATGTGATCCAGAGCTAAGTTTATAGCATAGAGTTCAGCAGTGAAGATACTGCATTCTATTGGCAATGAGACAGAAGTGCTAAATGTTGGGAAGATTGCAGCAGCACCTACTTGGGTCTCGGTTTTTGATCCATCTGTATAGATTTCACATGCGTTTGAATTAGAAAGAGTGTAAGTTGCATGTAACTGTGCGATATTGGAAGGAGACAGCGTGTTCTTTCCCCACTGTTGAAAGTAGTCATCATATATGGCACAGATATTTTCCCAGGGTGGATCTGGTGGTGTTTTGTCCTGAAATATATTGCTGATATCTATGTTCCATGATTGAGCCAGTTCCTTAAATCTAAGTGCAGCAGGTCGGTTTTCATTAGGTTTACCGATATAAAATGACTCGCATTCAGTATTGTAGAGACATCTCCAACAAGGATGAGAGGGCAGACTACGGATTTTTGCGGCATACATCAGAAGTAATGATTTTCTGCGAAGATGTAAGGGAGGTTCATGAGCTTCAATGTACAGGCTCTGAACCGGGGAAGTTCTGAATGCGCCTAGAGCGACTCTCAAAGCACAGTGCTGGATGGTGTTTAGTCGTTCTAAAGTACTTTTCCTCGCTGAATCATATACTGGAGAGGCATAGTCCAAGCGAGACCTGATGAGAGCTCTATACAGATGGATGAGGGTATGACGATCAGCACCCCATGACATGGATGACACACACCGGAGGATGTTTAATTTCTTCAAGCAGATGGTACGAAGATAGGCCACATGTGCTTGAAAGTTCAGTTTCCTGTCTAGTATCAGACCAAGGAAACGGATATTGTGAGCAAGAGGAATTGGCACGTTATTTATCTTTAGCTCTGGATCAGGATGAAGTGACCGAAGTTTGCAGAAATGAGTGGTAGTGGTTTTCTGTTCAGCGAGATTATATCCATTTCGTAAGGTCCAGGATTGAATTTTCGTTAAAGCAATTTGTAGCTGTCTTTCGATAGTATTCATGCTTTGCGATTGGCAGGATATAGTGAGATCGTCAGCATACATGTATACTTCAATCATTTTTGGAAGTTCTTCCAAAATATTGTTGATCCTAATTGCAAATAGGGTTGGACTCAATATGGAACCCTGTGGGACACCCTCTTCTTGAATGTGAGATGTTGACAGCATGTTTTTATATCGGACCTGAAATGTACGCAATTTTAAAAAGTTCTGAATTATTAAAGGGAGATGTCCTCTCAGCCCCAACTGATGCATATCTTTAATAATACCATGACGCCATGTGGTGTCAAATGCTTTATGAATATCCAGGTTGACCATCACTAGATGTTTTCTTCTCACGAAGGCATTACGAATGTTTGATTCAATTTTTACAAGTACATCTAGGGTGGACCTGTTTTTACGGAAGCCATATTGGTGATCAGAAAGGAGATTTTGGGAGTCTAGAATCCAGGTGAGCCTCTTATGTACCATCCTTTCAAAGATTTTGCCCAGACAGCTTGTCAACGATATCGATCTGTAATTCTCAACTAGAGAAGGATCTTTGCCTGGTTTTGGAATAGCACAAATATAGGAATGACGCCATGACAGAGGATATGTATTTTCAGAGAAGATCCGGTTATAAAAGAGTAATAGTGTGCCGAGATCGGCTTCACACAGATGCTTCAGCATACTGTAGTGAATGCCGTCTGGTCCTGCTGCACTGTTCGGAGATTTGCTCAAAGATTCTCTCAGTTCAGATAGAGTAAACAGCTGGTTATATGGAAGTGAAAGTCTAGTTGCGAAATTAAACTTATGACGTTCTGATTCAGTTTTACTGCGTTGAAAGGAGATCACATAAGGGGAACAGGCAGAAATGTTATAAAAAGATTCAGCTAAAGCATTTGCAATGTCAGTAGGAGAGGATAAGTCCTGCCCATTGCATTGTATTATCGGAGATTGCTGTGGTAGAAATTTCCCATTGAGAGCTTGAATTTTTTTCCAAATGATTCTAGTGTCAGTATTTTTGTTAATAGCTGAGGCGAATTTAATCCAGGAGTCACGTTTTGCTGTCTTCCTAATTTGTCTTGCTTTGGCTCTGAGTTTTTTGTACATAATTAGGTTGGCAGTAGTTGGAAATTTGCGAAACTGGTTCCAGGCACGGTTTTTTTCTCGTTTCACTTTGGAGCATTCTTCATTCCACCATTGAGTTTGGTGTATCCGCTTGCTCTGGTTGGATTTTGGAATGGAAATTTCTGCTGCAGATAATATATGACTTGTAATGTGGTCAGTTACAACATCAATATGATTTTGTTGTACATATAGTTTGTCAAGTAAAACACAAGTTGAATAGTTTTCCCAGTCTGCTTTATGAAAGTTCCAAGAAGTACTGCCTTTAGGACATGATACCGTCTGTGTTTGAATTGTATTGATGATAGGAAAATGGTCACTGTGGAATGGATCATTTAGCACTGACCATTCCATGCTTGGAAAAAGAGATGCTGAACATATTGATAAGTCTATGGCTGATGTACTACCTGTAGGTAGTTGGATGTGAGTTGGAGAGCCAGAATTTAACAGAGTCAGGTTATGGTTATCCAGGAACATTTCTATTAATTGGCCTCTCCTATCCATGATGGGAGATCCCCACAATAGATAGTGACCGTTGAAATCGCCGAGTAAACAGACTGGAGGTGGCAATTGTGTGATAAGGTTGTCAAGTTCAGTCTGGGAGCAAGGATAATTCGGTGGGATATAAATGGATGCAAGGGTTAACGATATTCCCATTGCTATCCGAACCGCTACAACTTCTAAAGAGGTTTGTAGTTGGAGATGTCTTGACGGTATGTTAGTTCTGATAAGAATAGCCACCCCACCACGAGCCGGAGTGTCAGAATCCCTGTCTCGCCTAAACATAGAATAATTTTTAATTTTCAGAGAAACTTGTGGTGATAAAAAGGTTTCCTGTAAACATACACCTATTGCTTTAGTTTGTATTAGTAAATCATTCAAGTCATCTATATTACTGCGTAATCCTCTACAGTTCCATTGAAGGAATTTATTCATTTGCTGGATTTATTGGAGGAAGATTGATCTGACTGTTTTTTCTGGGAAGGTTTCTGTCTGCTTAATTTTGATTTTTCATTTCTGGGAAATGTTGGGCGTCCTGTGTCCATGGTATCATTAGCATGTAACTCTAGTACTGTCTCTTCATCCTCTGACTGAACCTCCATTTCCATGTTGCTAATCCTTGGTTTCGATTTCTACTGGTTTTCAATAGTAGCTGATTTCGTTGTTTCTGGCAAGGTTGAGATAGCATCAGTTGGGATGCTGATTGGGGTGTTGCTGGTCTCACTGACTGTAGTTTTCTTATTATAAGTTAGCGCAGTTTTGGCCCAGGCAGCAAAGGAAATATTCGGTTCGATGGAGACATCTGTTTGGGTTGCAGCTGAGCGGCTATTTTTTGTGACAGATGCATATGATCGGCTAGGCATGGTTAGCATTATTTGCTTTCTTGCTTCAGGGTATGTGACTTTATGCTCCACTTTATACTTCTGGATTTTTTTCCCTGTTTTCCAAAGGTCACACGCTTTAGAAAATGCAGGATGGCTTCCTTTACAGTTTGGACAAGTGGGAGTGGAAGCTGTACAGTCTCCTTGGGAATGCTCCTTGGACCTGCAAATAGGGCACACAGCATCGCCTCGGCATGCCGTCTGAGAATGGCCGTACTTCTGGCACTTAAAGCAGCGAATGGGATTCGGGATGTAGGGTCGAATCTTGCAGTTTAAGTAACCTGCTTTTACAGAAGATGGGAGATTCGGAGTACTGAATGTCAAAATAATGGACCTGGTTGGTAATAGGTTGCCATCTTTTTTCGTCATAATTCTCCGTGCATGAGTCACTTTTTGTTCGCTAAGCTCTTCAATGATTTCTTCCTCAGACACATTTAGTAAGTCCCATTCACTGATAACTCCTTTAGAGGTGTTCAGAGTGTTATGGGCTGTTACTGACACAGGAATATTGTTAAAAGTTGTTAATTTTAACAATTTTTCTGAGTGATTTGGCTTAGAAGCTTCAATTAGAAGGTCTCCGGATTGGAGACGTTTAACCATTTTGGGAGATCCAACAACCGATTCTAAACATTTCTGTATTAGGAAAGGCGATAGCTTGCCAACAGGTTGTGTGGATAGGGAATGCATTATCAGAAATGCTGGCATGTCTGTTGTTTGTTTTTCTGTCCGTAGTCTCTTCGGACAATTCAAGTAATGCTCTGAATCAGAGTTGACGGGTCTGGAGCCCGTGGGCTCTAGCGATGGATATGCATCGCAATCCATCGCTGCTCCTTTTAGCCCCGGAAGAGGGAATTCCTTCTCCCAGGTTACCGACCCCGCCACGTGGAGGCAGGAGCGGTGCCAACCAGTGACCAAGCGATCAGCAGAAGAGGAGAGCAGTACGTTGCTAGCGATAGCAGTAACGTTGCAAGCGGGGTTAGCAGTAACGTTGCTAGCGGTGAAGCAGTGACGTTGCTCAGCGAGGGAAGCAGTGACGTTGCGAGCGGTCAGCAGTAACGTTGCGAGCGGTGGAGGGATTATTAAAGCACTAGTACTCGCCCTAGGAAAAATCGCTAGAAAATCGCACTAGAAAGATCGCTTGGGAACTATCGCTTGGCACTCGGGGCCGCTAGCTTGGGGGGGGGGGGGGAATACAAGGACTAATAGATTAACAATAGCCACTGGCAGAGGTGAAAGTGATTCTTACACTGCTTCTATTGGAATGAGCAGCAGCCTGGAAAACAAGGTACAGAGTATTTCAGAGCCTGCTGGGAGTCATTGCGATACAAGTAAACACATGGGTTGTGTTAGGGTAGCTAAGAATAGGAACAGGTGCATGTATACTTGCGTGTACACCAATGCTAGGAGTTTGGTAAATAAATTTGATGAATCTGAGGTATTGCTCAAAACATCAAAGGCAGATATTGTTGGGATATTAGAGACGTTGTGTCACACAGATATAAGGAATGCAGAACTGAAATTTGGGGAGTACAATGTGTACAGAAAGGATAGACAGTATAGGAAAGGAGGAAGGGTTATGTTATTATTTAAGAAACACAAAATCCAAGGAAGTGAAGCCAGTCGACATCGCTGGACAGTGCAGTGTCGAGTCAGTTTGATGTGACATAAGCATTGGGAGATCAAAATTGAGAGTAGGAGTGTGCTATAGGCCTAATGACTCTGATGAGTATAATAAGAAACTGTACAGGGAAATAGAGTGGGCCAGTAAATCAGAGAGTCTTATAATGGGAGATTTTAATTTCCCAGATATTGACTGCAATGTGTGGGTTGGTCACTCACACACTAGCAAGGCTTTTGTGAATTTATTGGATGATTGATTTCTACATCAGCATGTTCGGGAGGCAACTAGAGGGAGTAATACTCTTGATCTGATTATCAGTAGTGATTCTTCATGCATTAAGAATCTGCAGATAAAGGAACCACTATGTAGCAGTGATCACAGTGTGCTGAAGTGGAATTTACTCAAAGAGGTAACTACCATCAGGGGAAAAGGGAATGGTTTTTGCTTTCGTAAAGGTGACTACGATGGTCTGAGACAGTATTTAAATTCTATACAGTGGGACCAACTGATGATGTTACCAACAGCAAATTCAAAATGGGACGCATTCAAAGAACTTATCTTGGAAGCTACTAGGCTTTACAAACTAACTAACAAATACTGTTCAAAGTTTAGGCCTAAATGGATGTCAGATGAACTAATGAGACATATGGCAGAGAAGAAAAATGCATGGGATACATATAAATTAATGGGTGACATGGAAGCCTATGATGGATATAAGCTGGTCTATAACCAAGTCACAAAGGAGATTAGGCAAGCAAAAGCCGATCACAAGAAATCTAAGGCAAAGGATCCAAAGAAAAACAGCGAAGAGTTATTTACTTATGTAAACTCTAGAAGGAAAGGGATGAATCAAATTGGTCCACTTTATATCGAATGTTCAATTGTTGATGATCTTGCTCAGGTAGCTAACAAACTAAATGAGTATTTGGCATCTACATTCACACATTAGGAGTTATTCCGGAAGGGGAATGCCAGAAGTGAAGTAAACTCTGGCAGTGAGCTAGATGATTTTGTAATAACTGAGAGGAAATTGTTGAGGATAAACATAAAAAAGGCACATAGGGCGGATGGGATCTATCCAGTTATATTAAAGGAGGCAGCAAAGGAAGTAAGTAAATCCTTAGCCATAATTATGAGTGCTTCTTTGGACTCAGGGGAGGTACCCATAGAATGCAGATGTGGAAATGTGACACCAATTCACAAAGGAGGATCAAAGGCTTACACAAGTAATTATAGGCCTGTGAATTTAATTTCTGTTCCAGGAAAATTAATGGAGGCACTGGTTAAAGAAGCACTGCAGGATCATCTAGACAAGACTTCAGTTATAGCTCGGACACAGCATGGTTTTGTTAAGGGAAAGTCTTGCCTGACCAATCTGATTGGATACTATGATGCAGTCACAAGAACTGGATGCAGGGAATAACTTTGATATTATATATTTTAATCTTAGAAAGGCTTTTGATACTGTTGCACATGGAAGACTGCTGCACAAATTGGAGCAGTGTGGCATTGGAGGCAAATTGCTGCTATGGATAAAGGGATGGTTGAGGGGGAGAAGACAGAGATTGGTAATCAATGGACACTGCTGTTGTTGTTGTTGTTTGGGTTTTTAGGAGCATTAGCAACTATGGCCATATTGCTCCAGGATATGCAGTGGTCATTCCATGACCTTTCCGCATCCTTCGTATTTGGTGGTGACGGGCTCGAACCCCGGTCTAATCAAGAAGCGTGTGCTACGCACTGCTGCTCCTTCCCACCTGGCTACGGAGGTGCCTGTTAATCAATGGACACTGCTCATCGTGGACTAATGTTATTAGTGGAGTCCCTCAGGGTTCAGTGTTGGGTCCATTGTTGTTTTCTTCTTTATAAATGATATTGATAATGGTATAGCAAGCCTAATGTCCAAGTCTGCAGATGATATAAAGGTTTGGCAGGGTTGTTAAGGACACATAAACATAGTTAGATAGTTTCATAATTATAAGAGAAAACTTACTGCTCCTTTACAATAAAGTTTGACTGTTCCATTTGGTGTTCTTACTATCACTGACATTCTTTTGCGATCACTGAAAATTAACATCAATACTGAATTTAGTACAGCAATTGTAAAAAATATTTTTAAAGAATCTAAACATAACTTCCGGATTTCATTTATAACACAAATCACCAGCTAACATCAGCAGCACTGAAATTAAACATATTCTGGCAAACTGAGGGCATCTAATATAAGCCTCACACTTCAAAGTCACACAAATAATATCAAATGAATATCAAATTTTATTTTCGGATGGGACATTAGGTGCATAACTAAATCTAAAGAAAAAACAAAAATTATGTACCAGGTACATAATGAGTTGCTGCTGCTCTACTCTGGTAATGTCGCAGTGGCAGCTATTAAAAACGTCTTTACTGCAGGAACTTGTTATGAAACTGGTACAGTAAAATAAAAATAAAAAAAGTATTGCTGCATTATTTTTATTTATTGAAAAAATAATTTCAGTACAATGAAATAATTCGTATAAAATATATTATAATAATACTAAAATTATTGGTCTATGGTAATTGAAATAAGATATATAATTTTGAACTCAAATGACTTTAACTCCTGAGTGATGAACTATTGTTAATTCAACAACAAACATTATTATGGTCTGAAGATAAATATTTATGTATAGTACTGAGTCATAAATCATCTCCTACAAGTTTCATATTTGATATACATGCAGAAGAACTTTCTTTTCCAGCTATATATTTGGGACATGCACAAAAATTTAAAAATGGATTGAAAATTATTCCCTTTATGATGGCATTGAGTGAAATGAGTGATACTCCATTGATTGTCTTTCCATTACGGGTAGTATTTACTAAAGTATTTGACTTAATATCTAAACTGAACACATCTTTCATAAATTTACGAAACTTTTTTCCAGCCACAGCATTTAATTCTAGATTGAAATCACCAGCGAGAACTATAGATATACAATCCAGTGGCTCTTCCAATAATTTTGCACCTTCAATGGAATATGGCATCAAATTCTTGTTCAGGAATTTTTGAATTACATCTAACAACATCCCTGGAGTGATGTATAGGGCAACAATGAAAATAGATTCACTATTGAATTTGCATAAATATCACAAATGTCTCCAATTTCATCTGATACCGCTTTTGCATTGCTGCTATTATGTTGTAAAAGATGTGTGGTGTACTGATGATAGTTGAACCTTCACGTTGATATATCGCAACAACACCACTACAAACATCTGACCTTTTAAATTGAGTCACACATTGGAATGGTTTAAGTAATATACATTCATCTTTATCCAACCACGTTTCACTTAATATCAATATTTTGGATTGCTGTAAGATTGCGTCTGTTTTAAAATCTTGAACATGGGCCCGTAAATTTTGTATGTTCATTGAAGATATAGATAACCCACTTTTTTTGAAATCTGGCAGTTCATCCTGTAGAGAAGGTAGCTTATTATTTTTCAAGCAATCTAGTTCAGCAGGAAGTTCTATATTACTAGTAGCTTTACAGTGGTGAAATTGTCATGGGGATTTATAACATATAAACCTTGCAATAAGGTCAATTGAGATAACACCACGTATACAAGTTGCTGTTCATGATCTTTCTCATAATTTTATACAACTTTGTCGAAGGTCCCTCCTTGAGATTTATGTATAGTCAAAGTACAAACAGATACTAAAGGAAATTGTGTACGTCTACATGTTAATTTCCTATTGTTCTTGAATGGAATCGTAGTTGATCGTTTTATAATAGACATGGATTGACTAGGTAAATGTTTATCTTTCACATATTGTTTATAACGAGATTGAAGGTTGTCCTATTTTTGACTCAGGAAATTTCCTACATACTCGTTTATCTGTTTCGTTGTACTCAAATTCGGAATATACTAAAGTACTGATTACACCATTTACCAATCCATCACCACATCTGTATTTGTAATAATCATGTATGGTTCTGCTTTCAATAATGATAGAATGTAATTTGTCCTGCGGTTTCAGTCACTGACATTTTATGAATTTTATTTTGCATACTTTCTAATTGTTCTTCAGAATGATATCCGGGGTATATATCTTGTGCAACCACTTCATAGGTTTCATCTTCAACTAAAGCATTTGTAGATTTAAATGGAATTTGCAAATTTTCTGCAGTACACATTTACATAATTTTCATTGCCATGTATAACAAATGTTAGGGAGTTACTCCGTGATGATCAGATCTACGAATTTCACTCAATGCCATCATAAAGGGAATAATTTTCAATCCATTTTTAAATTTTCGTGCATGTCCAAAATATATAGCTGGAAAAGAAAGTTCTTCTGCATGTATATCAAATATGAAACTTTTTGAGATGATTTATGACTCAGTACTATTACATAAATATTTATCTTCAGGCCATAATAATGTTTGTTGTTGAATTAACAATAGTTCATCATCATTGTTGACAGGTTCCACAATTTCATATGAATGTTCCTGTTCACTATCATTTCTCTGCAAGAAATCGTCACCCACTTTTATGTCGTAGAATTTATACAAAGGTGAATTTATCAAATACCGTAACCATATTTTCAATATTTTCTTCTGCACACATCCTTGTAGATATGATGATTAATGTATGAGTCTTCATTTTATATGTACATTAATGGCATAATCGTCATCTAATTCTCTAGGTAATTGATTAACCATCGTATTTACATTAACTGGTACATTTATTACTAATCCAATGATCCCATATTGTCCATGTTCATAACGTAAATGACGAATTTGCATAAAGGGTAATCATAGTGATATCAAACACTCAGTTACAACATCCAGAGGAGGCAAATGAGTAGGATATGTTGGATATATATATCCATTTGACATGGCCATAGTTGGTATCTATACCTCTTTTAATGAAGTATGATGTATTACATGTCATGAAAGTACTCACTTCTGTAAATGAAATTCATTTTGAAGTAATTCATATGAAGTTGTTGGAAATGGTTTCAAATATAATTGAAACCATAAACGATCACAAACATTACAACTAAATCCAAATGGGTTTTTGTACACTAGTTTTTCAAACTCACTGTCAGTTCGTGCAGACACTATAGGAATGTAATCAGGAATTTCATTATTATAATTATTAGCTATATTGTGCAAGGAAGCCTGAGGCTTATGCTGCACCAGCCAAATAAAACAAATTCCTGAGCCACCCTGAGAGAGAGAGAGAGAGAGAGAGAGAGAGAGAGAGAGAGAGAGAGAGAGAGAGAGGGGGGGGGGAATCACGAAGAAAAAGAAGAATGATGATATCCAGCTCAGGACCCTGGGTATGCCATGCCCATACTCACCTTAGCCATTTCTAATTTTGCTTTTTTTCGTGCATAATATTGCTTCATTACATTTTGTTGGTGTTTTAGATTCCTGATAAGTATCAGGCATAGTAAAACTCTGTGGTTGAATTTCATTATGATTCAGAATAGTTTGAATTTCTAATTTCCTTTTCTTCCGTTCACAATATTCCTTCATTATTTCAGCTCGAGTTTTTTTGGGTGCAGTTTGCAAACTTTCAGGCATAACGAAACACTCTTGTTGAATTTCAGCTGGATTCACATTTCTTTCTTTCACGATATTTCTTCGAATGCTGGGCTGTAGATTTCAGCACAGTCGCTCGCGTATTAATCATTATGGTGATATAACAGTATAACAGTTAGGAGTAGGAGCATGTATGCTTGCATGTATACCAATGCTAGAAGTATAGTAAATAAATTTGATGAATTTGAAGTGTTGGTCAAGACATCAAAGGCAGATATTGTTGGGATAGCAGAGACGTGGTGTCACACAGATATAAAGAATGCTGAACTGGAATTTGGGGAGTACAATGTGTACAGAAAGGATAGACAGGATAGAAAGGGAGGAGGTGTTATGCTGTTAATTAAGAAAAACATAAAATCAAAAGAAGTGCATCCAGTTGATATAGATGAACAGTGCACTGTTGAGTCAGTTTGGTGTGACATAAGCACTGTGAAAGCAAAAATAAGAGTAGGAGTGTGTTATAGGCCTAATGACTCGAATGAGTACAATGAATAATTGTACAGAGAAATAGAGTGGGCTAGTAAATCGGAATGTATTATAATGGGGGATTTTAACTTCCCAGATATTGACTGGAACTTGTGGGTTGGTCACTCACACACTAGTCAGACTTTTGTGGATTTAATGGATGATTGTTTTCTGCAGCAGCATGTTCGAGAGGCAACCAGAGAAAGTAATACTCTTGATCTGGTTATCAGCAGTGATCATTCGTGTACTAAGAATTTGCAGATAAAGGAACCACTAGGCGGCAGTGATCACGGTGTACTGATGTGGGATTTATTTAAAGATTTAAATTACCATCAGGGGTAAAGGAAAGGGTTTTTGCTTCCGTAAAGGTGAGTACAGTGGTCTCCAACAGTTTTTAAATTCTGTACAGTGGGATAAACTGATGATGTTACCATCAGTAAATTCTAAGTGGGAAGCTGTTGCTGTTGTTTTGGTTTTTAGGAGCATTAGCAACTAAGGCCATATTGCTCCGGGATATGCGGTGGCCATTCCCTGACATTTCCGCATCCTCCGTATTTGGTAGTGACGGGCTCGAACCCCGGTCTAATCAAGAAGCGTGTGCTATGCACTGCTGCTGCTCCTTCCCACCTGGCTACGGAGGCGCCTTAAGTGGGAAGCATTCAAGGAATTAATCATGGATGCTACTAAAAGTTTCATACCTATTAAGAAATATTGTTCAAGGTTTAGGCCTAAATGGTTATCTAATGAACTAATGAGACTCATAACAGAGAAGAAAAATGCATGGGATGCATATAAATTATCAAGCGACTCAGAAGCCTCTGGCAGATATAAGCTAGTCTGTAATCAGGTCACAAAGGAGGTTAGGCAAACGAAGGCAGATTACGAGAAATCCTTGGCAAATGATGCTAAGAAAAACAGCAAGGATTTCTTTACTTATATAAACTCTAAAAGGAAGGGGATGAATCTGATTGGTCCACTTGACATTGACGGTTTGACTGTTGATGATCCTGCTCGGATAGCAAACAAACTGAATGAGTATTTTGCATCTACATCACACATGAGGAATTATTAAGGTTTGAAAATGGCAGAAGGTTATCAAATTGTAGCAGGATACTTAATGATTTTGTAATAACTGAAAGCAAAGTGGAGGAGAAATTGTCGAAGTTAAACATAAGAAAAGCACCTGGGGTGGATGGGATCTATCCAGTTATATTAAAGGAGGCGGCAAAGCAACTAAGCAAACCCTTAGCCATAATTATGAGAGCATCCTTGGACTCAGGGGAGCTTCCCACGTATTGGAGATGTGCAAATGTATCCCTAATTCACAAAGGGGGATCGAAGGGTGAAACGAGTAATTACAGACCAGTCAGTTTAACTTCTGTTCCAGTTAAAATAATGGAGTCACTAGTTAAAGATGCATTGCAAGATCATCTAGACAAGACTGCAGCAATAATTCAGACACAGCATGGGTTTGTTACGGGAAAGCCTTGTCTGACAAATTTGATAGGATATTATGATGTGGTTACAAAGGAACTGGATGCGAAAAAATAATTTTGATATCATATATTTGGATTTCAGGAAAGCTTTTGACACTGTTGCGCATGGAAGACTATTGTACAAATTGGAGCAGAATGGTATTAAGGGTAAGTTGCTACAATGGATAAAAGGATGGTTGAGTGGGAGAAGACAGAGGGTGGTAATCAATGGGTGTTGCTCTTCGTGGACTAATTTTATTAGTGGAGTCACACAGGGTTTGGTGTTGGGTCCACTGTTGTTTTGTATATTTATCAATGATATTGATGAAGGTATATCAGGCTTAATGTCAAAGTTTGCAGATGATACAAAGGTTGGCAGGGTTGTTAATGACAGTAATGGCAGTGTGCTACTGCAACAGGATCTAGATAATTTGGGCAGATGTGCTAAGAAGTGGCAACTGAAGTTTAACCTTGACAAATGCAAAGTACTGCATATGGGTAGAAGTAACCCCAGAGAAACATACCAACTGTGTGGTACTACAGTCAAGGTGGTAGAAAATGAAAAAGACCTGGGAGTAATTGTGCAGTGAGATATGAAGTTTTCTGAGCAATGCAGACAGGCTGCCAGGGCAGGTCATGGGGTTTTGTCAATAATATATAGGAATTTTGCTAGCAGGTAGAAGGAGGTGATTGTCCCTCTGTATAAGGCAATGGTCAGGCCAAGCCTTGAGTACTGTGTACAGGTCTGGAGGCCTCATTTTAGGAAGGATGTAGATTTATCTGAGTGTGTACAGAGAAGGGCAACAAGATTGGTGAGGGGAATAAAGGGATCCTCTTTCCAAGAGAGGTTTAAGTTCTGCAAATTGCAGAGGCTGGAGACTAGGCACCTGTGCGGTGATCTGATTGAAGTGTATAAGGCCTTGAATGGGTTGAGCACGCTGAATTCTAATGGGATCCTTCCACTTGTTCAGATTACGAACCTAAGGGGCATAAATTCAAATTAAGAAAAGACAGATGTAGAATAGGTGTGCGAAAAATTGCCTTTAGCCAGCGGGAGGTTAATTGCTGGAACAAACTTCCATCTGTCGTTGTGGAAGTTGATAGGTTGAATAAATTTGTGGAGGAACTGGACAGGCATTTAGAGGCAATGGTGTGATTTTTTTTTTTTTTTTTTTTTGGCTGATGCTGCATAAGCTCATACACTTGCTTTCTTGCATCACATGCCACTACTACTACTACTACATAGTGCGTCACTGCTCAATTGTACTTGTTGTGTTTCTGCTCTTGTTGCGTACAGTTACGTTTTCTTGGGCGAATGCGTTGTACTTGTTGGGTTACTGCACACTCAATTTTCTCATTTTCAGTGTTTATCTTGCTGTTCATTTGTCGCCTTCAGTTCATCATGACACGTGTTTCTTGACTAATTTTTTCTTCTTTGGATTTCTGTTTCCCTATAGGTTTCTTGGGCTTTATCAGTTTTAGAAAGTTATACATTCCTCATCGATATCTTGGTCCTGAGCAGTTTGCAGAAGCTCAAACTTGTTCTTAAGTGGTGAATACATCCAGCACATACTGTTTTTTCTCCTCTTCTTTTATCTCAAAGACCTTCATATTATTTACTCGAGTCAGTTTTTTTTCCTTTCCTTTCCTACATCTATACCGTGCGCATCTTATCATTATGCGATCACTTCCAACATTTACCTTATTCAGGACGGTAACATCATTCATGATATATCTTCTGTTAGTGAGGATGAAGTCGATTTCATTAGTTGTTAATCCATTTGGACTCTTCCATGTCCACTTTCTGTTCACACTTTTCTTGAAAAAAAGTGATCATTACTGACAATCCTTGAGATTTTGCCAATTCCATAAGTCTTTCACCTCTTTCATTTCTTTCACCAAAATTTCCTATAGTTCCCCTTTCTGCACTGTTTTGTCATTTCCCAACCTTAGCATTGAAGTCCCCATAATAATAGTGTAGTGGGATTTCTGCTCATCTAAGAAGACTCTCAATATCGGTGTACATTTCTTCAACCTCCTCATCATCATGGCTTGATGTTAGTGCATAAATCATTATAACCTTTAGCTTATCTTGAGTATTAGTCTTGGTGATGTACTTTTGAATTCCAAAATTTTGGTTTTTATATCTTTATGGACCAGAAACCCAACTCCACCTTCACTCCTTTCACTGTTTCCATTGGTGCACAGCAGATTTCCACTTGATAAACTTCTAAGTGATTCAATTCTTCTTCTTCTTGTTTCAGCCAAACCGATGATATTCCTATTCACATTTTCTAATTCCTTTTCCAGCTCTAATATCCTGTCACTACTGATGAGTGATCTTACATTGTAACAGGCCAAGTTGGGTTTCCATGCATGGCAGCCTGGTCATACTCAGAGATTCTTAGCACCCTCTGTTACCACTCTGATCCTCTCGCTGCCATGTGAAAGCCACTGGGGACTGAGGGCCATTTGTTTCATCATGCTGTCATGTGCTGGAGGGTTTGGTCTTTTCCTCTTCATGCTGACCAGGCATCTTGATGAGAACCACTCTACATGTTCGTTGCCACCTAAGTGACGTAAAAGGGCTTACCATTGAGATGGTGTGTATGAGTGGATTTTAGGAAGGCAGGCCAACCGGACTTCTCCTATATCTTCTGTAATAGAATGATATTGGATCCATCAGTGTTTTAGACTGAGTGTCTGATGACACACAGAATACCTGTTCCCCTCTCAGCCCCTGTTATGGACCAGAGATGTGCAAATATCTCCCCATTTCAAAAAGTGAGGTGAGAAATTAGACTTGTAAGTTTGACTTCCATTATAGAGAATACAAAAGAAATGTTGGTTAAAGAAGTAAAGCAGGATCATCTAATCAGGAAGGCAGTTACTAGCATTAGTAGTGACAAATGATGTAAGAAAGCAAGCTTATACAGCATTAGCCAAACTAAAAAACCAACAACATATACTTTGATTTCAGGAAAGCTTTTGATACTCTTGCACTTTGACTGCCATACAAATTGGAGCAGTTTGGCATTAAGGGCAAGTTATTGCTATGGATAAAGGGATGGTTGAGTGGAAGAAAACAGAGTGGTTTTCGATGGCTGCTGCTCTTCATGGACTAATGTTATAAGTGGATTACCTCAGAGTTTAGTGCTGCTATTTCCAATATTTATCAATAATACTTGCAATAGCGTGTTAGGTTAAGTGTCCAAGTTCAGAGAACACTTAACCAAAGATCACAAATTATGCCACTTGCACAAGATTAATAAAAATTAGCCAGATGAGCTGAGAAATGGCAAGTGAAATTTAACAATGACAGGTGCCTCATATGGGGAGCAGCAACAGAATAACATACCAACTATGTGGTAAGGTACTGGGGAAAGAAAAAGATCTTGGAATATTTGTGCAGTCATAAAGTTCTACGAGCAGTGCATATAGGCTGCCAAGTCAGCTCAAGCAGTTCTGTCAATAATGTACAGGAAATTTCCAGCAGAGATAATTCGACATTGGTAGAAATACTCATTTCACAAAATAATTTTACATTGAAAGTATAGGTCAAACATTTTATGCATACCATCTTGAATGCAAACTTGAATCTATATCTTTATCCAGTAATTACAGTAAATTAGGTAAAATGCAGCACTTCATAATCTAGAATTCTTTAACATTAGACATTTTTTACAAAAAATGCATTTTACCATCCAAAATATTAAGAAAGCAATCTGGAACTTGCAAGAACGATCACATTTGTCTTTAAGAATCTGTGCAAAAATAGGGCTTCTTTTTATAAGATATTTCAAGAAGTAACTTTAATCTTGTTCTTTAATCTATTTTCCAAACAGAAAGATTTAGATTGATTTAAATCATTCAGGCCAAATTAAATTTAAAGGATTTAAACATAGGCAATGCAATTCTCTTAAAAGTTCAAACTGCTACGAGAGCATGTTTCAGAACTAACCAGTCTTCAGATAACAAGTATTCTCTAATGACAACAAGTAACAATTGAACAGAAGTTAGTATTAGTAATGGCCACATGGTTCAAGGAAGCCTACGGCTTGTGCTGCACCAGCCAAAAGAAATAATAAATAATAATAAAATAAAATAATAATAAGAAGAAAATAAAATAAAATAATAAGAAAAAAAAACAAATTAATAATAAGAAGAAAATTAAAAAAATAATAAAAGAAGAATAAAATTTAAAAAATAATAATAATAATTAATAAGAGTAAAGGAAATGGACAATCCTGCATTTCCCTCCTCCCATTATCCAGCTGACCTTTGAATTTCCCCAAACTGTCGGCCTCTACCACTCATGTAAGTAACTTATTCCAGTAATTTATAACTCGCTGGCTAAAATAAAACTTCCTGCAATCCAGTCAACACAACTCTCCCATCTTCGTAACTTGAAATTATGGCCCCTAGTTCTAGAATCATTTATAACCATGAAATTTTCATCTTCATTCATTTTCTTATGCCTCTCAGAGCTTTAAACAGCTCAATCAAGTCTCCTCTAAGGTGCCTAGTTACCAAGCTCTGCAACAAACATATTCAAAACTTTCCTCATATGGACACCCTTTTGCTGATCTCACCAGGCGATTAAACCTGTCTTTGGACCCTTTCAAGAAGAACAATGTCTTTCTTTAGGTGTGGTCTCCATACTTGAATGCAGTATTCCAAGTTTGTGGTCTAACAATAGTCTTATATAATGGGATCATATTGTCCTTATTTCTACTAGCAATTGTTCAATAAATCATCGATAGAATACCATGGGCCGTCCTTGCAACCAGTCTAAAATGATCGGAGAACTTCATTTCTGACCATATTGTAATACCAAAGTCCCTTTCCTCCACTACCAACTTTAGTTCAAATTCCACCAAGTGTATAAGTTATTTTGGGGTTACTGTCCCCAGATGCAATACCTTACACTTTGCTGGATTAAAGCATAGCTGCCATTCTTCTACTACAATATAGCCGCCATTTTTCTCATCGTCCCTGAAGTCTATCTAGGTCATTCTGAAGAAGCTCTGCTTGGCAGCAATCATTAACTACTCTACCAATCTCTGCAAATTTAGACATAATGCCATCTATTCCTTCATTGATGTCATTTATGAAAATAAAAAACAACAGTGGTCCTAATACTGATGCTTGGGGAACCCCACTTCTTACATCAACCCAATCTGAGGAATAACCACTTATCACAACCCTTTGCCTCCTGCCCTGAAGCCATCCAGCTATCCATCTAAGGATTTTCCTTATAATTCCAACCTGTTCCAGCTTATAAAGAAAAATTTTAAGTGGGACTGAGTCAAATGCTTTGCTGAAATCCAAATAAACAATGTCGAAATTATTCCCTACGTCCAGCTCTATAGTGATCCTGTATAGCTAACCAGATTAGTTAAACGTGATTTTCCCTTTACAAAACCATGCTGAGTATCCGCCAGAATTCCATTTCTAACTAAATGATTCTGAATTCCACCTCTGATCATTGTCTGCATGATTTTCCCTCCTACCGAAGTTAGACTAACTGGCCGGTAATTTCTAGCTTCTTGGAGATACATTGGCACTTTTCCAATCCAACAGAAGTACTCTCAGAGTCCAGTGATGCTCTCATAATTAGCCTCAATGGTTCAATGCACTCACTTGCCGCCTCCCTTAAGATTATAGGGTAAATGCCATCAACCCCAGTAGCCTTAGTGGCCTGTAGTCTAGAAACTTTTTTCATTAAATGAACATGTGAAATTTCAACATCACTAATTACATTTTTTTTCAATTTCACTCCCATAATTTCTCATTGACATAAAGGGTTTTCCTTCTGTAAATATCGATGCAAAGTAACTGTTGAATTCATCTGCAACTTCAGCTGCGGTATCTAATACTATCCCATGTCCATTCCATAAAGGTCCAATCTGGTTTGTCCTATTATTTGCTTGCATTTATATATGTGAAGAATTCCTTATCCGCATTCTTTGTTCTCTTTGCTAGCGAATTCTCATAATCTGCCTTTGCCAGCTTAACCTTTTATGTGGCACTATTACAGATCACTTTGTAGCTGTTATAGGCTTCAGTACTTTTTATTGCCCTGTAACTTTTACATGCCATCTTTTTCTGCTCAAGTAATTTCGCAACTTCTTTATTCATCCAACTTGGAATCTTCCACGTAAAGTATTTTTAATGGTATATAATGGTATATATAAGCATTCAAGGCTTCTGTATTTAATGTCCCTTTAGGCTATCAACTTCCACAATAACATCCCTTGTCGTGGAAGTTGATAGCCTAAATAAGTTTAAGTCTCAGCTGGACAGGTATTTCGAACAAACAGAGGGGTGAAGTGGAAGTGGTTATTTTTTATTTTTTTTTTTTGGCTGATGCTGCATAAGCTTGCTTTCTTGCATCAAATGCCTCTACTAATGCTAATGTTTTAAAGGTATACCATAATTTAATTGTATTTGTTTTCTGTGAGATATCTACCCAGTTAATATAGGCCATGTAGCACCTTAAGGCATCGTAATTTCTTTCCTGAAATTATAACCCATTCCTTTGCCTTTAACTACTGCCTCTCTCTTCATCGTGCACCGTAGAACTTCATGATCACTTCCTGCTACTAGTTCTTGTACTGTCAGCCCTATTATGTCATCTGGTTCATGGGGGATGATGAGGTCTAGAGTATTCTTTTCTCTAGTACTTTCCCTGACATGTTGATACAAATAGCAATCATCTAATGGATTTAAAAATTTTAAAACCTTACAGGGTCCTCCAAAGAGTGATTGGAGCAAATAGGAAGTTTCTTTCCTATTTGCTCCAATCATTTAACAGCAAATTGAAATCACCCATAATAAGACATTCACACTTGCCCATTTCATTTGTATGTAGAGGCTCTCATCATAATCTTCACAATCACCTGGCCTGTAGATTACTCCGACTCTCATTATACCTTTGCTTCCAACTATTTCACACCATACAGATTCTATACTAGCATGCAAAATTTCTGAATTTGGAAAAGCTTTCTTTGAGCTCAGGCTGCTTTTGATAAGAAGCACGACCCCACCACCCCTTCTATCTTCCCAATCCTTCCTAAATACACTGTACATACCATATTGAAACTCATCATCCCCTATCTCCAGGTGGTACAATGTTTCTGTAAGTCCTATTATGTCAGCGTTATTTATCCTAACCAGTAGTTCGAATTCACTCATTGTATTGACGACACTTCTGACATTACTGTATAAACAAATAAGACTTAGTATTCTTGTATAGTTAACTACCCCGACACATTCCTTAAAGTTATTTAAGCTCAGTTCCCTGGCATTTCCTACCAGCTCATTTGAAATGCTTCTGCCCTCACAACATCTTGTTACTATGTTCTGTTGCGGTAACAAAAAAATACTCTTGAGGTATGTGCAAGCATTAATTTGACCAATACTATCAAATAATTCATGTCTATATTACTCTTCTCCCCCCCCCCCCAAACTAGCAGTTTCCCTGTACGTTTAAGGTATTCTCAATAATACTGGCAAAAACTCTTGCACCACCTTTGTTTAAATGTATCCCGTCTCTAGAAAACAGATTCCTTCTACTTACAAGTGCAGGCCAAGCTGATAGAAATTTCCCCCCAAGACCCTTACAGAGTCCTTCAAGTCTTGAGTTAATCCACAAGGCTTTCAGCATATAATCTCTCCTATCATGTCAGAGCAAAAGTGCATGCACACATAGTCATTGTGACCTAACCTGCGACATTTCTTCAGCATGGTCCTTTCGATGCACTCCTTACAATGGTGACAAAGAAAAGAATCTCCAAGTGAGCTAGGATTATATACTAGGTCCATCTTGGAATACATGCAACAGGTTATGCAAAGGATAAAATCATGACTCACTGGGAAATTGCCATCAGCTATTTCTGTATGAGTCATGGTACCCTCTGACGAAGTGTTCAAGGCGGATCTTGTAATAACCATTATGGAATTTACTAATTATTAATAAAAAAAAAAAACCTTCAAAAAATTATATTTATAATATAAAAAAAAAAATCAAACTATTACAGGAAAAAAAACTTATTAAAATAAACTTTACAATATACTAAATAACCTTTGAAATCCTGCTCTACTTCACTAGTCCTGCTTTAATCCCCTCTTATTTATACTTCTTTAATGTGAAGAGCTGTAATAGGCAAGTCTGCTCACCACAAATGCCAACAGTAGAATGATCAATAGGAAGAACTTTATGCCTCAAGTTATTTGATATGAGCTGCCATGTGGTATATGAAATCAGTTGTTGGAGTTGTAATATGGCTAAAGCTATCTTCTACTCAAAGTAATGCAATACTAGTGCAGCTCATTAGAAAGGCAAGTTTGTGTTTCTGTGAGAATTGAGACAATTACATTATCCATGCAGTATAAGTGTTACTGTCAAAAAACAGACAAAATGACAAGATAATCTTTATGGTTTAGAGATAAAAATGATAGGTGGAACAGGACCAAGGTATGTCCGCTAGGGGCAAAGGTTTATGACGTTGTAGAGCAGATATCATAGATATCATCTTTTAAGGGTACAAAAGGCGATATTGTTGTACATGTTTAAACTAATGACACTAAGAGTAAGAGATCTGCAGATTTACTCAAGTACAGGTCAATGTTGAAAAAAAGTCACGAGTTTGGTTGAATGTGAAAGTGTCTGCCATTCTACCTAGACACAATAGGAGGGAGTATCTGATGAGAGCCTTTGTCAATCAATTCGCCCCTGGAGAGATTGTGCAAGGCTCAATCTCTGTGCTTGTTGACAGGAGAGACTGCAAGAATATTTGCTAATGTTATTGAGGCAGTGTTATGTGGGTTGGAAAACTGCTAGCTTAGAGAGATATACAGACTAAAAGGTTAAAAGTGGCCGAGGGCAGAAGCAAAAATGATTCTTGCACTGCTTCTATTGGAATGAGCAGCAGCATGGAAAGCAAGGTAATGGAGATTTCCAGAACGGTTGGGAGTCATAGTGGAACAAATAAATACATGGGTCATTTGTTTTGTCTTCTCAACCTCCAACCCAAGCACGGTACTAAGTACTATAGGTTCTAATACCGCTCATGTTTGGGGTTTTCATAAAAAAAACAAACTAAGAGTAGAAACAGGTGCATGTACACCAATTCTAGGAGTATAGTTAATAAATTTGATGAGCTTGAAGTGCTAGTCAAGACATCAAAGGCAGATATTGTTGGGATATCAGAGACGTGTTGTCACAGATAGAGGCAATGTAGAATTGAAATTTGGGGAGTACAATGGGTACAGAAAGGATAGACAGCACAGGAAGGGAGGAGGGGTTACACTGTTAGTTAAGAAACACATAAAATCTAAGGAAGTGCACGGTAGATAATGCAATGTTGAGTCTGTTTGGTGTGACATAAGCACTGGGAAAGGAAAAATGAGAGTAGGTGTGTGTTATAGGCCTAATGAATCTGATTAGTATAATGAGCAATTGTGCAGAGAAATAGAGTGGGCTAGTAAATCAGAATGTCTTAATAATGGAGGATTTTTAACTTTCCACATATTTACTGGAACTTCTGGGTTGGTCACACGTACACTAGTAAGACTTTTTTGGATTTATTGGATGACTGTTTTCTACAGCAGCAGCATGTTCGAGAGGCAACCAGAGGGAGTAATACTCTTGATCTGATTATCAGCAGTGGTTATTCATGCATTAAGAATTTGCGGATAAAGGAACCACTGGGTGACTGTGATCACTATGTACTGATATGGGAATTACTTAAAGATGTAACTACCATCAAGGGTAAAGAGAAGGGCATTTGCTTTCATAAAGGTGACCGACCACAGGAGTCTCAGACCAATGTTGAATTCTAAATGGGAAGCCTACAGGGACTTAATCTTGGAGGCTACTAGGCTTTTCAGTCCAAGAAATACTGTTCAAGGTTGAGGCCTAAATGGATGTTAGATGAATTAATGAGGCTCGTTGCAGAGAAGAAAAATGTATGGGATGCATATAAATTATCAGGTGACACAAAAGCCTAGGGCAGATATAAGCTTGTCTGTAATCAAGTCACAAAGGAGGTTAGGCAGGCAAAGGCAGATTACGAGAAATCTTTGGCAAAGGATGCCAAGAAAAACAGCAAAGAGTTCTTTACTTACTACACTTCTTTACTTTCCTTCTAGAGTTTACTTATGTAAACTCTAGAAGGAAAGGGATGAATCAGATTGGACCAATTAACATAGATGGGTTGACTATTGATGATCATTCTCAGGTAGCTGATAAATTGAATAAGTATTTTGCATCTACTTTGGTTTGGTTTGAATTTTATTGGCGCATTAGCAACTAAGGCTATAATGCACCAAGACCAGGTAATATCTAAAAATTTAACATCTCAGTGACCTAATTAATTAGGCCACCATGTCCAGATCTAAAAACAAAAAACATAAATAAATAACAATAACATATAAATTTTAAATACGATTAAAAACCTTTACTGCTTTCAAAAAGCTAAAAATAGCAGAAACGTTGTCATTGTTGGATAAAATCTGACTGAGTGTATAAGGCTCAGTCAAATGATTAAAAGCGGTAAAACGGGTGCTGCTAAAATCTGGACAGTCAATTAAAAGGTGTCTGATCGTTAAAATTGTGCCACAGGACACACACATAGGAGGGTGATCAGCCCTCAGCAAAAATGAATGAGTCAAATGACTATGTCCTATGCGGGTCCGAGCGAGAACAACTTCCTCTTTACGATTCCTGCGCAGACTAGACTGCCACGGTTCAATTACAGGCTTTATACAATATAATTTATTCGCAGTCTGTCTATTCCACGAATCCTGCCATTGGGAATGTATATTTATTTTTGTTTCTTTTTGCATCTACATTCATGAGGAGATATTAAATGAGTGGAATGCCAGAAGTTTATCAAGCTTTATCAGGGAGCTAAGTGATATTGTAGTAACTGAGAGCAAAGTGGAGGAGAAATTGTTGAAGTTAAACATAAAAAAGGCACCTGGGGTGGATGGGATCTATCCAGTTATATTAAAGGAGGCAGCAAAGGAAGTAAGCAAATCCTTAGCCATACTTATGAGAGCTTTCTTGGACTCAGGTAGGTACCCATGGACTGTAGGTGTGCAAATGTATCACCAATTCACAAGGGGGGTTGAAAAGGTGACACAGGTAACTATAGATCTGTTAGTTTAATTTGTGTTCTGGGGAAAATAATGGAAACACTGGTTAAAGAAGCATTGCAGGATCATCTAGACAAGACTGCAGTAATTTTTTTTTTTTTTTTAATGAAAACCCCAAACACGAAAGGTAACAAAACCTATAGTACTTAGTACCGTGCATGGGCTGAAGGAGAAGTATGGGGGGGGATACCAGAAACTTTGCTCTAGAGACTAAACATAGTAAGACTCAGCATCGGTTTGTTAAAGGGAGGTCTTGTGTGACCAATTTCAAAGGAACTGAATGTCAAAAATAATTTTGATATCATATACAGTGGATTCCATTTATTTGGGGCAAATCTTAAAAAACAGAACCCAATCGAGAAAATAGCCAGGGTTTAATTGGGACAACATGCCATTTAATCGGGGTAGGAGACTGCAGCACTGGAGATTACCCTACGATTGTCTCGGACTGTACCATGTGGTTCGGTCAGATTTCTGGAGGACACAACCATAAAACAATAAAAACAATTAGTCACCTGTTTATTGGGATTTTCTGTTAGTGCAATCTATCATGAATGGATAATAAATTGGATCTTATTGAATTTGCAATAATACCGACAGCTGGAATTCTGTGAGTTATTATGGTAAAATGTGTTTATACTTCCATAAAATTTTCAATCATATAAAAAAATTAATTTTCAGAATCTTCTCTTCATTCCTATTTTTAAAGCTTCGTAACTTGTTACTCTGTTCTCACTTGCACATATCGTGTTATTTGCAATTTGTGTGTGCTGTGTTCTTTGTTACTGATTGCTTATCTTTTTACTGTTTTAAATTTTAACGCCCACCTGCAAATGTCAGTGAATAGGAATGTACAGTACATAATAATTATTCCGATTATCATGTATATTCTTTGGATTTTCACGTATCATTTAATTTTTTAATTAGTAAGGTAATAAAGGGTAAATGTGTGCTTAATATATCTTTACTTTTATAGCCTGTGGATAATATTCCTTCTATTTTTGCTAATTAGAATCGCTGATTAAAGTTTAATAGAATTAAAATTCAGTTCTCATACATGATCACAATGACAGGCGCTTACTACACATTGTATAATGAACGGTACTTTACTATGGTGAGTCCATCGTAATGTGATCTGATTGTACAGTGAACCAATTGTAAAGTGAGAGTCCATTGTATTTTTAACTATTTACGTGAAACTTCGGATAATTGTTGTAGCCAATTAATTGGGCCAAAATGCACTAGTCCTGATGGGGACCAAATAACTGGAATCAACTGTACTTGGATTTCTGGAAAGCTTTTGAATACATGGAAGACTGCTGTATAAATTGGAGAGGTATAGCATTAAGGGTAAGTTGCTACAATGGATAAAGGAATGGTTGAGTGGGAGACTACAGCAGGTGGTAATCAATGGACACTGCTCTTTGTGGACAAATGGAGTGTTGTCAATGATATATAGGAATTTTGCCAGCAGGGACAGGAAGGTGATTATCCCATTGTACACGGCAATGGTCAGGCCACTCCTAGAGTGAGTCTGGAGGCCTCATTTTAGGAAGGATGTAGAGTTGCTAGAATGAGTACAAAGAAGGGCAACAAGATTTGTGAGGGGAACAAAGGGGTGTTCTTACCAATAAAGGCTTAAGTTCTGCAAATTGCAGCAACTGGAGAGTAGGCACCTGCGAGGTGATCCGATTGAGGGGTATAAGGCCTTGAATGGGTTGAGCAAGCTCAATGCTGATGGGTTTCTTCCTCTTGCTCAGACAAAGAACCTGAGGGGGCATAGTTTCAAATTGAGGAAAGATAGTTGTAGAATAGATGTGCAGAAATTTGCCTCTAGCCAGCAGGTAGTTGATTGATGGAACAGGCTTCCATCTTTTGTTGTGGAAGCTAATAGCCTAAATAAATTTAAGGCTGAGCAGGACAGGCATTTGGAACGAATGGAGGGGTGAAATGGGAGGGTTTTTTTTTTTTTTGGCTGATGTTGCATAAGATTGCTTTCTTGCATTGTATGCTAATGCTAATAAGTTCAGTTGTTTCTGCTTAATATTTTTTTGAAATTATTCTTCTAAAACTGATTGATAACTAAATTACATCTCTAAAATCAGGCAAGTTTAAAATCCAGTACCTCTCAATCCCTGAAGGTGGTCCATTTTAAACAGGGAAAGGAATCTTTTCCTTTCTTTATTCTGCAGGGATTGAATACAGAACAGGAATTAATCTTAGCCAGAGATCCAATATATATACAGATGGTGAAAGTGTACAATGGAAGAGGAAATATAAATCTACTGAATGAGCCTAGTTCCCACATTTTCGCTATCACAAAGCACTGAAATTTTTTTCCTGCAAATAGCAGAAAAATTTTGAAGCTTAGAATTTAAACTAAATTTCACTGCAGTACATGCTTTTTATGTTAAGATACAGGAACAGGACTGTTCGTCACTACAGCAGGAATTCAAACATTTGGTTACAGAAGATTTTTCTGTCTATGAATTCTTTTTGGTCTATCTGTTAAACACAAAATGATTATGACTATTTCAAGGAAGGTATTCTTATGAAATTTGCTGTCTAGAGCCAACATGAACACATATGCTTCAAACCATTTTTTACATCAATGGCATGTATCATTTGAAGAAGTGCCATTTACTCTCTTTCCTTTATAGCAATTCTTTATAGAAAACAGTAACTGTCCATCAATAAATATTTCAGCCCACAAATGCCAGGAATTTCTGCACATAAATTAATTAGATAACAAGGACAACCTAAGAGCACCTCTAGTGCTCAATCCCCTCTTTTAATATTCCTTGCCACTTCAGGATTTTAAGCTTAACATAACAAAGGAATAAAGTGCAGACAGTTTTATAAAGGAATCCCACACAATTTCAGGTTGTTCAGAAGTAGCCTAATAGAATAAGCTGCCGAGGCATCTTCCAACACTGCATGAAAGTAAGCTTGATTTCATCTCCTGACTATTATTATTTTTTTATTATTATTCATTTATTTATTACAAAATGTCACCACAATAGAATAACTTTGAATAGTGCCCTCTGTTTCAAACAAAAATGGGACATTTTTAAATGTCATTACTACGTTTTTCCTCTCACTAAAAGTAACTGTAGTTTTTGTATTTCCACATCCGTGGCCATGTATTTTTTTTATTTATTTTTATTTTATTATGTTTTTCTATTTCACTATCTGGAAATATTTCTGAATGAATGGGTCCACATGAATGGGTCTGAATGAATGAATTTCCACAGCTACTGGCAACACATTAGCATAGGCATATGATGCAAGAAAGCAAGTTTATGCAGCATCAGCCAAAAAAAACCCCCTCCCATTTCACTCATCTATTCATTCCAAATGTTTGCTCAGCTCAGTCTTAAATTAATTTATGCTAGCAACTTCCACAACAAGAGATGGAAGTCATTTCCAATCAACTACCCGCTGGCTAAAGGCATGATGCAAGGATTCAAAATTCATACAGCACCAGCTAAAAAACAATGAACACATGCACGCACACACACACACTTCTTCCCTCCATTCTTTTCAATAATTTGTCTAAAGCATCCTTAAATTTATTCAAACTACCCAGCTCCATAAAACTAGTTGGAAGTTTATTCCAACAATTGATTGCACCTTGGCTAAATGCAAATTTCTGCACATCTATTCTGCAATCATCCTTTTACAATTTAAATTTAAGTACCCTTAAGTGTTTCATCTGAGAAGGGATAAAGATGTCATCAGCATATAACTTACTTAGCTCTTTTAATTAAAGTCTTATTACACTTAAGTTAGGTCACTGTGTAGAGAAGCCCATTCTTACAAGAAAGACTGAAGTTCTCTAAATTGCAATCTCTGGAAACTAAGCAGATGTGTAATGGCCTTTCTGAAGTATATAAAGGTTAACAAAGGGCTAAGTAAACTAAATGCTGATGACTACTTTACTCTTTCTGACGTGAAACATACAAGGAGCATAAATTTAAATTGGAAAAGAATGGCTGCAGAACAGGTGTGCAGAAATTTGCATTCAGGTAAAGTGTAATCAATTTTTGGAATAAACTTCCAACTAGTGTTGTGGAAGTGGGTAGTTTGAATAAATTTAAGAAAAGTTTGAACAAATAATTGGAACCAATTAATTACTTACATGGCACTCACCTGGTCACCGCACAGTTAACATGTGACCAAATCATATATACTATGAAGATATGACTTCATATATAGATATGAAGTTTTCTGAGCAATGCAGCAGGCTGCCAGGGCAGGTCATGGGATTTTGTCAGTGATATAGGAATTTTGCTAGCAGGGAAAAGGAGGTGATTATCCCTCTGTATAAGGCAATGGTCAGGCCATGCCTTGAGTACTGCGTACAGGTCTGGAGGCCTCATTTTAGGAAGGATGTAGATTTACTTGAGCGTGTACAGAGAAAGGCAACAAGATTGGTGAGGGGAATGAAGGGATCCTCTTACCAAGAGAGGCTTAAGTTCTGCAAATTGCAGTGGCTGGAGACTAGGCACCTGCGCGGTGATCTGATTGAGGTATATAAGGCTTTGAATGGGTTGAGCACACTGAATTCTGATGGGATCCTTCCACTTGTTCAGATTACGAATCTAAGGGACATCAATTCAAATTAAGAAAAGACAGATGTAGAATAGATGTGCGGAAATTTGCCTTTAGCCAGCGGGTGGTTAATTGCTGGAACAAACTTCCATCTGTCGTCGTGGAAGTTGATAGGTTGAATAAATTTAAGGAGGAACTGGACAGGCATTTGGAGGCAATGGTGTGATTTTTTTTTTTTTTTTTTGGCTGATGCTGCATAAGCTCATACACTTGCTTTCTTGCATCACATGCCACTACTACTACTACTACTACTACAATTATACATCTCTGCCTGCAGTGGGATTCCTTTTTTCTTTTTCTTTATCATTTCACATATGTGCATGCATGTGTGCACATATATGACATTTAATTGGGGCATACTCATTCACTCAAACATTCATTCAGCTCCTCTCATCACAGCATTGTGGGAGGGGACACATTTTTTTTCTTTTCTTTTTTGCAGGCTAAGGTCACCCAGACTAAGCAATCATACACAAGGGTCTAAACAGAAAGAGGCAGTTATCCTAGCCCATCCACACATCCCAAATCATTCACACATTGCCCCAGACAGGTGCCATGGATTTGCATGGGAACTAGAGGATGCATATTGGAAGTAGGAGAGAGGAAGACTGGAATTAATTTTCAATCTGAAATATAAATGAAGACTAAAAGTGTCCCTGTCTGTATTACAGAGGGGCTGCATTAGCACAGTGATCAATGGATATTGTTTGCTTTCCCTTAGGAATGTCTTCATTAGCTAGATTGGCCCTGCTGTCAGCCTCATAATATTCCAGCTAATGTCAGTGGAATCATTAGAAGATGGCTCAGCAGTGCAAGGATCCACTTGTGGTAGGTTTAATGTAACATGTGTTAGACATGTCATGGACAACATTATTGACTGGATTAGTGGGACCTTCTGGTTTGTTGATGGTCTGTGCCTCCTCCTCCTCCTTGGTTGTTGATATATTCACCATACACTGCATGCAGTGAAGTTTACTTGCAAAAAGTAAAATGAATATGACGTCTTGAGAAACTTGAACTGCTTGAATATGACATCTTGAGAAACTTGAACTGCTTGGATAGTTAAAGCATAGAGAACATAAGGTTTGCCTACCGGTACCCTTGCATATCACACTAAGAGTAGCAGTCTGGTGGCAGCAAATGCATAGTCTGGAATTAGGCAGTGAAGCCTGTCCATTCTTCATATCTATTTACAATTGAAACACAGACTGATCATATGTCGAACAAATGGCTTGGATGTTATTCTATCGCATGCAGGCATTTGGGGGGGGGAGATGATGACTTTAAAAAAACACTAATGTTGGGTCAAGGTCACACACATTATCCTCAAACATATATTAGCTGAATTGGCAAAACATTGGTCATCAGGCTGAAAGTGCACGTTAGGAGCAGTGATACTAGCAAAAAGCATGAACAATTTCACAACAATATTTATCCTTTGTCTGCACTCATCATTGAACAGCTGCATCTAGGTTTTATAAGAGTGAACCTTGATGTGGTGATATTAAAAGTAACTGCATATTTTAATAAAAAAATAAAGAAACATTTATGAGACACAACACAGGAAAAGCTGGAGGTTATTATGACTATTAACAATGCCACCCAATTAATGGTGATTCATAGATTTGGTGGAGTGTTAGACTGAAAGTAGGTGACAGGGTTTTATTATGACTGAGGTGAAAAGCAATACAACTAACAGCTGACAATATCATGAAAAGTACACCACTAATCTGGAATTTCATGGGGGCAAACAGTTCATATGATAATTACATTCCTTTTGAGATGCCAATCCTGGCAGAGGTTGTGCAAGCTGAAGAGTTTCATTGAAGTTTGAGAGATTACAGAACTGAAGACAATGGCAATGATGAGAAAGCAGACAAGAGCTTTTGAAGTCCTTTCAATTACATAAAATATCACTGATTTTAATGCACAATATAGAGAACACACATTTTCCAGGCATGATTTTTTTTTTTTTTTTTTTTTATATATATGAAATCTTGTAAAATCAGCCAAATCTTTCAGATGATAAAGTTGTTAAAGATGCTCAAAATTGATGAAAGTAGCAACCTAAGATGAACTAACACTCATTGAACAGCTGCATCTAGATTTTATAAGAGTGAACCTTGATGTGGTGATACTAAAAGTAACTTAATACTGCATATTTTAATACACAAATCAAGAAACATTTATGGGGCATAATACAGGAAAAGCTGGAGGTTATTATGACTATTACAATGCCACCAAATTAACGGGGAGTCAGAGATTTGCTGCAGTGTCAGACAGAAGTAGGTGACACAGTTTTATTATGACTGAGGTGAAAAGCAATACAACTGACAGCTGACAATATCATGAAAGTACACCACGAATCTGGAATTTCATTGGAGGAGGACAAACAGTTCATATGATAATTATGCTCCTTTTGAGATGCCAATCCTGGCAGAGGTTGTGCAAGCTGAAGAGTTTCATTGGAGTTTGTGAGATTACAGAACTAAAGGAAATGGCAATGATGAGAAAGCAGGCAAAAGCATTTGAAGTCCTTGCAATTACACATAATACCACTGATTGTAATGCAGACATATAGAGAACATCTATATGTCTGAATGGGCATCTGAAAAGACTTGATTTCTCAATCTGATAACTTATATTTTTCAATATCTTGAGCAGGTAAGCAGACTAAGCAGACTTCAAAAGGTGGAGTGGGTAATGATTTTTTTTTTTTTGGAAATATTGTAAAATCAGCCAAATCTTTCAGATGACAAAGTTGTTAAAGATACTTAAAATAGATGAAAGTAGTGATCCAAGATGAACTAGCTGAGTGTTTTTATTTAACAAGCATGAAAATTTTGGAAATGAGTTTATTATTTGATAAATTTTTGCTTAATGACACCATAAGTTGTCACTGATATTTTTGAAAACAGTGAAATAGCAACAGTGGTATATCTGTTGATGTAATTGGCCTATGCCTTTAGATCTAGTTCAAGGTATGGTAAATTATGTACTTTCGAGAATATGTTTCTTTTACACACACAAAGTTCTCAAAGGCCATGTTTTCCTCCAAATAGTAGTACTAATCTGCAAATAGTGGCACCACCAATTGTAACAAAAACAGTAGTACCTGGCCTAAGAGACACTAAAATTTTCTTTTTATTTCTGTAAAAAAGCTTTTAATTTTTTGAATTCTGTTCTGAGTATACCAGTATAGGGAAACAGACACACTGTGGGTTACACTCTTCTGTTCTTGAATGGTTGCCTTGGAGTATACACAATTTTTTTTTCCCCCTTGTTATTTTCAATATGGAGTTTCACTCAATAGGCAAAACTGTTATTTTTATTTTAATAGATATTGCAATTACTAATTAGCTAACCATTTCAACTCATTTTCATCAAGTGCACTATTTTTCTGTAAAAAATTAAAATACATAAATAAAACCAATTTACTGCTGTACATATTTTATAATTAACATAAATTTTCAAAATGAATTGCAAACCAGACCATAATTCTTAATTAGTAACTGATACAGCCAAATATTTTAGGAATTTTATTTAACTCTGATAACACCAAACAACAAATTTTGGGTCATATATTTTTAAGGGGCATGAAAATAAGTTCGCTTTATAGATTTTGGGGTGATAAAATGGAAATAGTGCTAAAAATGGCAGATTGGTTCTTTAAAAAAAAAAAAAAAAAAAAAACAATCCCTTTTCACCATCCAACAATAATCAGCTAACATGGGCACACATCATTTGCTTTTGTATCTTTGTTCCATTGCTGTGATGTCTTGATGGAAGCACTCACACCATGTTCATTGCTGACAGCACCACAGTTTGGCAGGAAGAAATCCAGGTGTGAGTGCAAGAAATGCATCTTCAATGACACACTGTACCCCAGTTTTTCTTAAGTAGTAATGATTTCTTCCACAAGCTGCCTGTAGTTTCCGGCTTTAATGTTTCCTAGAAAACCAGTCAAAATATTTTGAAAGGCTGATTTCTCACTATCACTAAGGACACATCTGTCGTTGTGGAAGTTGACAGGTTAAATAAATTTAAGGAGGAACTGGACAGGCATTTGGAGGGAATGGTGCGATTTTTTTTTTTTTTTTTTTTTTTTTTTTTGGCTGATGCTGCATAAGCTCATACACTTGCTTTCTTGCATCACATGCCACTACTACTACTACATTCAAACTGTTTGTCTTTGAAAAGTGTTGCCTTATTTGTGAAAATGCCTGCCTTAATCTTCTCTGTGCTAAGTCTTGGGAATTTCTCTTGCAAGTATGTGAATGCAGGATCATTCACTTCCAAAGCCTCCATGAAATTTTTCATGACCCCAAGTTTGATGTGGAGTGGTGGAAGCAAAACTTTATTTGGATCTACCAGAGGTTCAAATGGTACACTCTTCATTCCAGGTGTTCATTATTTGCATTGAGGCCAACTCCTCTTCTCGTAGTGCATATCCTTGGCACGACTATTCCACTCGCAGAGAGAGCAACAATACTTAGTGTAACACTTTTGTAGTCCTAATAATATAGTGATTACCTTTAAATCACCACATATCTGCCACTCATACTTCTGATGGTGTACACCAAGAGGATATTCTCCACATTTGCATATTTCGGCATATGCAAGAGGTATTGAAGGCAGCATATTTCCATTGTGCAATAACAGAGACTTAGGGATAACCTTAGATGTGTCTACAAATAGTTGTCATTCTTCGGGAACATGCCTCGTGTTGATTGTTGCCATTAGGCCATGAACATCCCTATAAACAGTGAGTTCACCTTCTGTTTAATGGAATTTATCATAATCTTTACTTCAGGTACAAAATGTTGTCACTTTCAGAGAATGATCTAGAAGATTCCACTGTTGTAGCCTCGAGGCCAAAAGCTCTGCCTTATTTTTCGGCAGTTCGACATTCCTGATGAGGTCATTCAGCTCACTTTCTGTGATCTTATTTGGTTCAGAAGGATAAAGGTTTAGACAAAATGGTGGATACTTTGACATAGATGGCTGCTGTACTTCTTTGTGTATATCAAATTGATATTCATCAGAGTGCACAGAAAAACAGTTGGGTGCACAGAAAAACTCATGAATGGGTAATACTTCACGGAGAGGCACAGGATGAATTGTAGATGGTATATTTGGGTATATCACTGTCCTCTTTTTCTTCATTGTCATCCCTTTTCTAATAGGAGGCACCACACAGAAGTAACAGTCTGTGACGTGATTTGTTGGCTCTCTCCACATCATGGGTACTGTGAAGGGCATAAAACATCCCTTTCAATTCACCCACACATTGAGTTTTGATGAACAGGTAGCGCAGCATATGTGTGGAGCCCAGTTCTTGTCCTGGTTGCGTACTTTACACCCAAATTACAAGAAGTAGGTCTTTTTTTATGGCTCGAGTTAGGGGACGCTTTCTTGAAACTAATGTGACTTCTCCACATACGCAACATAAGTCATCTGTACTATTCACACAATTACAGGCTATATTAATCTTACATGACACAAATACTGTGCAAAAAGTAGGAATCTCACAGAGAGCAACCGTTAACTGAACAAATCACCCAGTACCTAGTCATATTTGAGGATTACTGAGACAGAGTTGAAGACGCATTTGAAGAGATAACTTATCACATGATGCAGAATGCAATGACAGTTTCTGGTCACGTGATAAGGGCATGGTGGGACTGAAACTGCGGTGTTGCCATGGATTTTGCCGAGAGCCATAGTTGATTATGTAAAGTAACTTGCTAATATGAGACCCCAACTGTAATTCAAAAACAAGAACCAATCAACAAATTGTAATGGGCATAAAATTAGTCAAGATTGGATATTTTCATTTGTTTTCGTAACATTTTACATATTGACCAGTATAATCACAATATTTCAAAAGAACATGTTTCTTTTAGTATCCACTTCAAGGTATAAAGTGACAATGATGTTGTTTAATGCAGATGTAGAAAGGCAATGCACAGAAAGGAAAAAAAAAGGAATTCAGTTGTATAACAGAAACTGTGATAATTCAAAAATTTGGATATATGTATTTATATCAATTTAAGTTTACCTTGTAAATTCTAGGACATTCAGGATATCATATCTCTCCTCTTGACCAAACTATAAAAAAAAAAAAAACCCAACTTAAAAATAATGCATCTATTAAGTAATTAATTTTATAAATTGTCAATATAATTATTAATAAAAATAAACAGGAATATATAAAACTAAACACTAAAAAAATGTATCCTTTGTACCATGTGGTAAGAAGGGTACTTCCTCTTTTTGAATAATGAACACTAATGGGCAAACAGACAGTCAGTCTTGTTAATTACTATAACAGCATAAGAACAGTATACAATAGTGATTAACAGATATGATAATATCTGTAGTCCATTTTCAGTTCTGTACAGAAACTGATCAAAGATGTGTTCAGTAATATGAATCTACTGATTACTGGCTGAAGCTACATTGTTATTGGCTGATTATTGGTTGAAGCCACATCATTGTTGGCCGAAGCTACATTCTTGCCAAGCCATGTGCCCTCAGCTATGTGGTTTCTCAAGGTGAGTGGTTTGTCACATAGTGGACATAGTGTTTTTGTCAAACGGTTCCTGTTGTTCCCCACAAATCCACGTCGAGTACTCTGTGAAGTATGCACAACATTGCAAGGCCAGTCGGTGTGGGTTAGATGTGAGTAGTGTGTTGTTTGACTGGTCTCTTAGTTACTGGCAGACTCGATCACCATAGAAGGAGCCTTTCAGCAACCGTCCACTGGCATGAGGAGTTGGGCCAGGAAAGTAGAAGGAAAGCCTGATGGGCTCTCTCCCCACTTGTAAAGCAACAGGGGAGAGAGTCCAAGTTAGAGGAACAGAGCAATTTGGATAGGAAAGATAAGAAAAGGGGAAGGAAACAGGGGTAGGCAGAGCGGAAGGCTATCCCCAGCAGAGGGACAAATAGCCAGGTGATCTCATGCCTGTCAGTTGACCAGCATCAGTAGAATGATCACCCCGTGTGATCACCAACAAGCGTCTGCAGGGTCTATGTATAGTTTTATACATAGGCCCTGCTGGTGGTGTCCAATCTGGTGTCTTGTCCGAGTTGTCATCCGTGGGACCGGGGTCCCATCTGTTAGTCCTTTACTTTAGTGTGGTTTATTTCCTAAGCCCTCCAGTTCTCAGGAATGAGTCTTGTTCACATAGACCCAGCTGGTGGGGTGTCTAACTTTGGTAGTCATCTCGACTTGTCATTCATGGGACATGGGTCGTCCATGTTGGTCTACTTTGGTATAGTTTGTTCCCTGAGTTTTCTAATTCTTGAGGGTGCATCATATCTCGTGTCCCAGTCCAAGCGAGCTGAAGAACAGATGTTCTTTGGTTATAGTGGTAGTGGGTTGTGGGCTGCGGCGATTTGGTTTCTCCTCCTCGCAAACAGTGCCCGTGCGTAATCCGAGAAGGCTTGATACTCCTCCTTTGTATCTAGGAGGTGGTGTTCTTGTCCCTGTGGTACGTAGTGGATCCTGGTGAATAAAACACCACGTAGGTCTTCACAGAGCCGGCAGTCATATATGAGGTGCTGCCAGCTCTCCAGCCCCCTGCAAGTGCAAGTTGGATCATCCTGGATCCCAAGTAGAGACAGTTTGACATTAATCGCTCCATGTCCAGTTAAGAGGCAAGTTACCTGTAGACCTGGGGAGAACCAGTTTGGTGAGGTTGGGTAGTTTTGTTCAATATTGGACAGAAACTTCTTTGTGATGTCTCCCTTTTGAGAGGTGCTCCACCTTTCCTGCCATGCCTGCTGCAGTTGAGTTTGTGTCCTCTTCTTTTCCACATTTCTGTGCTGGTTAAATCAACAGTGAACCCCAGAAAGTCTGTGGGATACCTTTGTCTAGGTAGTACAGTAGGCCACAACATACGATTTCTACGTCCAGTGGGAGAGTGCCAGCAAGCACCTGCAGTGCTCACCGTGCGGCAGATGCAGGTGATGGTTAGGATGGTTCTGTGAATTTGGTCTGTGATACGTCTATTTACTGGTGTTGTAGTTTTTTGAAACCATGTGCCAGATGCGTAAGTGACGATCAGAGTGAAGATAGTTTTATAGAACAGTTGGATGACTCACTTTTTCAAGCCCTATTCTTTAAGTGTGACCCTGGCAACCATGGCTGCGTAGCTTCTTAATTTTTTTCACAGAGATATTTCAGATGATCCTCAAATGACAGGCTTTGGTCCAATATCACACCTAGGTATTTCAGTTGGTTAGAGAATTTGATTGTTTCCTGCCCAATTTTTATTTGTAGAGGCCACCTAAAATCAAGGCATCCCTTTAGTAGGATGGAGTTTGTTTTGTGGGAGATATTTCGAGTTGGTTTCGGTTTGCCCATTCTTGGAGAGTGGTCAGGGCCTGATTTGCGAGGCCTCTAATGCAGCTCTTGAGTTTGCCTGCATTGTCAGAATGAGATCGTCCGCAAATGCCTGAGATTGTACTTCATGGAGATCGATATTAAGAAAGGTGTCCAAGACGATATTCCACAGCAGTGGGCCAAGGACCGATCCTTGAGGGCAGCCCCGATGAACAAGCCTGGAGAATGTGCCATAGGGGGCAGTGACTTTGATGGTTCTGTTGGTTGGGTAGCTTTTGATGGTGTTATAGAGGTTTTCAGGCATGTTGGTTTCGCGCAGCCTCGCCAGGATGCTCGGCCACCAAAGTGAGTCGAATGCCCGAGCGAAGTCCACGACTATCACTAGGAAGTACTTTGTATTACATCTGTTGACCTTGGTCAGGAGGTGAGTTAGGGCGTCCATGGCAGAGGTACCCCACCTGAAGCTGAACTAGTTTGCTGAGGCGGCCAGCCTCCTCATAGTAATGTTGGATCTGTGTGTAGAGTGGTAGTTCAAATAGCTTACTGATAACTGTCAAAAGTGCAATGAGCTGGTAGGAGTCCGGTGGCTTTGTTAGATTCTTTAGGATGAGTTTAACATTCGCCATCTTCCAGGAAGTCGGGAAGGTGCCTTCACTGAGACAGAGGTTATATAGGTTTAATAGTAAGTTCGGGGCATTTTTTTTGATAATTTCGGGTTCCAGAAGGTCCGGTACTGAGCATCTATTTCCCTTTATTAGGGCTGATGCATTGCTGATCTCTTCCAGGGTGAAAGGGTGCTCTTTTGTTGCCGTTTGGTGAGTCTTGTTGGCATGGCAAACTCGAGTCTGTTCTGTTATCAGTGTTTGTATCTCCGGATGAAAGACAGCATCAAGGATATTGTTGATGGCGTGTTCTCAAGTGACAGTCATGTATCCTTGGGGCATTTTAGTGTCTTCAACTACTTCCCCTCTGGGGAGTTTCTTGGTGACGAGCTTGTATACAAGTCCCCAAGGGTCCTTGTTTACAGTGGTGGAGACCAGGCACTCCCAGGATTGGTTTTTCTTTCTCTAATTTGCTGTATTGGTGTTTTTTGTAGCTCTGTCGTAGGGTTTCAATTCCCGCCACCAGCCAGGATTGCTTGGCTCTCTGGAAGGCCTTTCTTCTTTCCTGCGCCTCCTTTCCTGCGTCTGAGGGCACTGCCCCCAGTGTCTGATTTTTCTTCCTGATGGCTGTGTCGCTGGCTTGTTTTATGATTCCCGTAGTTTTAATTTGGAGGATTCTTGGGTCCTTGATATGTTGGAGTTCTCCCTGTTGTTGTATGCTATTCTGTAGGGTGGTCTGGAAGAGTTCCTAGTCTGCCTTTGCTATGGCATATCTATGGGCAGTTTGTCTGTTCACAGGCTGTGGCAGTGATTTGTTTAGATGTAAAGTAATAGCGCGATGATCAGACGTTGTCCAGGCCTCACTGACGGTCCAATTGGAAATGTTGTTGGCAGCATTCTATAGTGGCCTCCCATAATGTGTTTCAGAATGGAGGGAGATTGTTGGGTAAGTTTAGTACAGTTAATGTTGAGGCTGCCAGGAACTCTTCCAACCTGGTCCCGTTTCTGGTATCTATCTGGGGTATGACTATGCCACATTGCACGTCTGTTCACGTCTGGGAGCAGTTCACGTCTGCTCCCATGATGATTTTTGCATTTGGGAGCTTATCACTAGCCAGGCTTAGGCACCTTACTGCAAAGTCGATATCCTCACCTGGATGGCAGTAAAGGGCTATGACATAAAACGCTCCCAAGGCTCGGAGCAAAATGGCCTTAGTTGCTAATGCTCCTAAAAAAAATAACAAACAAACAACAAGCTCCCAAGGCTGTGGTGAGCTGGGCACACCACAGCTTTGGACTTTGGACTGTTTTTGTAAAGGTGTCTTGCCTCTGCACAATGCCCGCAGATTGGCTGCTTTTTGAGACACTTCTTGGAGTGTATGGCCGTATCCTAGGCAATTGCCCATTATAGCACATTGCATTCCACTTTCCATTTTGAGAAACCTTGTCCTGCTCAATCAGCTTCAACTTCTCGAAAATCTGCTACCAATTCCTTAAATGCCGATCTTCAGGTAATTCTCCAGTGGGGCAAAGACAACTTAGTTGATTTCAACCCTTCTAAAACTCAGTCTTGTCTTATATCTCGCAAAAAGGATTCTTCTGCTCCTATGCTTATCTTTAGTGACACTCCAATTCCTAGGCAAAATGATATATCTCTTTTGGGGATTACCCTGACTTCTAATCTCTCTTGGCACAAGCACATTACAAATATTGCTTCCTCTGCATCTAAAAAACTTGGTTTTCTCTTTTGCTCTCGGCGTTACTTTTCTTCCAAACAGCTGCTCACTCTGTATAAATCGCAAATCCGCCCAGCCATGGAATATTGTTCCCACATCTGGGGTGGTGCCCCCAAAACCTCTCTCAAGCTTCTTGATTCCATTCAGAAGAGGGCAGTTAGGTTAATTAATAATTCATCTCTAACAGAATCTCTCTAGTCGCTTTCTCATAGACGTACTGTTTCTGCTGCATGCCTCTTCTACAGATATTTCCATGGGCACTGTTCTTCTGAATTGGCTTTCTATAATTCCCGCTCTCTCTTTCAAAACAGTCCGAACACGTGCCGCCACCAGCCAACATCCATTTACTGTCCAACTTCAAACCCACAGAACCAACTTTTCATCTTCCTCATTTATTCATTCAACTGCCGTTTTCTGGAACAACCTTCCTTCATACGTATTTCCTGAAAATTACAGTCTACAGAAGTTCAAGTCCAATGTCAACAAATATCTTCTTTCATCTTCTCAACCTCCAACCCAAGCAGGGTACTAAGTACTATAGGTTCTAATACCTCTCATGTTTGGGGTTCACATAAAAAAAAAAATTTTAAAAAATTGTAACATTTCATAACTGGTACAAAGTCCCGGAAACGGTGTGATAACCAATCCAAGAAGATTCTTTCTTGATTATGTAGAAAATTTCTAATCCTGGATTTGTTGAGAACTAAATCTTCATTTCATTGGCTGCCTCCTCACTGTCTATGTGTCCAACTAGATTTCTACTGAAAAGCTCTTCCAAGAGCTCTTCCTTCTGGAATGAGACCTCAACGTCAAAGATGATAATGCTAGGCCCTCTAAATTTCGGGGTTTCAAAGGTGAGGTTCAAGTTTTCAGGTTTTCCACATGTTTGTAATTACTCCAGATCTGATTTGGAGGCTGCTTACAGGATTATACCCTCATCGTGAATCTTTCGTACACTTTTGATTTTTATGTTGTCTGACTTTGATTTTAAGATTTTCAAGACTGTCTTTTACGCCATCGCTGTCCAGGATATCACAACCCTCTGCTGCCTTGATAATGAGCGTATGCTTCTGCTCCAGGCATTGGGCATTCTGATGGTGGCTGCATTTGACAAAGCCTGAGGAGCCCCTTCAATAGGGGCCTGGGCCTACACGGTAGAGGCAATGGTGTGTTTTGTCACAGTATAAACAACTGTTTTTTTTAACTTCATATGATGTTAACATATTCACATCGATGTAGCTTCAGCCAGTAATCAGCAGATCCATATTACTGATAGTAGGATCTAAGGACTTTCAGTGCTGTACAGAAATTCCATCAATTCTGTACAGCACTGAAAAAGTAGCACATGACAGCTTTCATTTTACAATTATTTTAATAAGGCATATGATGCAAGAAAGCAAGAAGCATATACAGCATCAGTAAAAAAAAAAAAAAGAAAGAAAAAGAAACACCTTTCCCATTTTACACATTCCATTCACTCCAAAAGTTAGTCCAGTTCTTCCTTGAAATTACTTAAGCTATCAACTTCTACATCAACCGATGTAAGTCTGTTCCAGCAATCAACCACCACTGGTTAAAGGAAAATTTCCACACATCTATTCTACAACTGTCTTTCCTAAATTTGAATTTATGCCACTTCAGGTGTGTAATCTGAGTGAGAGGGAGAATTCCATCAGCACTGAGCTTGTTCAAACCATTCAAGGCCTTATACATTCAAGATCAATTTGATCACCATTCATGTACCTAGTCTCCAGCTTCTGCAATTTGCAGAACTTAAGCCTTTCTTGAACAACAATTTGTTCCCCTCACAAATCTCTTTGCCCTTCTCTGTATTCGTTCGAGCAGCTCTACATCCTTAATAAAACGAGGCCTCCAAACAAGTATGCAGTACTCAAGGTGTGGCCTGTCCACTGCCTGATACAAGGGGATAATCACCCTGTAAAATTTCTAGCAAAATTTCTGTATATCATTGACAAGATCCCATGAGCTGCTCTGGCAGCCTGTTTGCACTGCTCAGAAAACTTTAAAGTGTTGGTCAATATATGAAAGAAGACTGGTCTAGAAGTGATTGTATGTGTTAATCATTTTTAGATAAGTGAACAGTTCCGATAAAGTGGCATCATCTACTTAGCTCACAAAAACCTCTGCTTAGTTGCAGAGGTTTTTGTGAGCTAAGTAGAGATCTGAAACATGCGATTCTAGCTGAATGATAATGTGCACACTCAATGATAATAATATGCTTCACGTAAGTATGGAACTACAATGCAGGCAAAGTGGAAGATCTTCTCCGAGCAGTAAAAATAGCTGTGTTAGACGTGTATGGCCAATTCATGCTCTTGCAAGCACGACCTCTTCCTGCCTGTTTAATTGGGAACTGGATATCCATAGCTGTGGAATCTGTTTTATTTCAAGAAGTTTGTTAGCTGTTTGATTATGCCACATTTCAGACCACATCTCAGTACATATCCACCATATGACTGAATTATAGTCAAAAAAGGAACTGAGAGGGGAACTGAAACAAGCAGGGTGTTTTGCTGCTTCGTCTGCACATTCGTTTCCTGGAATTCCAACATGGATGGGTATCCAGCAAAATGTGACAGTCAGCTTATTTTTATTGAGATTACATAATTGTAATCTGATTTGTGAGAGAAGTGGATGCAAATTTTGTGATTTATTCTGTAGGACATTCACAGCACTTAAAGAGTCTGTATATATTATTACCTGGATGTTTGGAAGATCGTTAAGGAGATTTAAAGCCATTTTGATTGCATATAGTTCACCGTAAAAACACTGCATTCAGTGGATGTAGGACTCATTATTGCAGCTCCTACGGATATATCAGTTTTGGAGCCATCTGTGTATATCTGAAGACTGTGAGCATTGGTCAATGCGTGATCTGCAAGTAACTGTCTAAGATTGTGGTTTGATAGGGAGTGTTTTCTCCCACTGAAGAAAATAGTTGCCGCAATGAGGTATATACATTGCCCATGGTGCTTGTACTGCGTCTGCAGCTTGAAAGATATTTCCAAGATAGATGTTCCAATTTTGAGTTACCTCTTGTAGCCGGATACCAGCAGGTTTGTTTTCGTTGGGTTTATCTCTATATAAGTTTTCCCAATGCAGTTCAAAGAGATATGTCAAGATGGGATGAGACGGAGGCTTCATAATTTGACTGCATAACTAAGAAGCAATACTTTTCTCCTAAGATGTAGTGGAGGTTCATTGGCATCTATATACATACTTTGTATATACATTCTTAAAGGCTCCTAAGACAATCCTGAGAGCACTAGGCTGGACCGGACTGAGCCAAGCCAATTCTGTCTTACATGCAGAATCATAAACTGGGGCTCCAAAATCTAGACGAGATCTTATTAAAGTTCGATATAGGTGTAGAAGAGTGAAGCGATTGGCTCCCCATACCATGGAAGAGATAACTTTGAGGATATGCACTGAGTTTGTATTTGTCGTATATGTGCCTGAAAGGTAAGTTTAGTGTGCACAGTTGTAATGTTACTCTGGGGTTGCTGCTACCATATGCAGTACTTTGCATTTCTCAATGTTAAAATTTACATTATGGGGCACATTGCCACCTCTCAGGCCATCTGCCCAACTTTTCCAGAAACTGTTGCAGCAGCCTACTGTCATTACCACCAGTAACAACCCTGTCAATCTTTATATCATCTGTAAACTTTGACATTAAGTCCGTTATACCTTCATCAATATCACTGATAAATATAGCAAACAACAATAGTCCTAACACTTAACCCTGGTGGACTCCACTAATAACACTGGTCCGCGGTGAGCAGTGTACATTGATTACCACTCTCTGACTTCTCCCACTCAACCATCTTTTGCATCAACTTTCCCTTAATTCCATACTGCTCGAATTTGTATAGCAGCCTTTTATGAGCAACAGTATCAAAAGCTTTCCTGAAATCCAAGTATATGATATCAAAATTATTTTTTGCATCCATTTCCTTGGTGACAACATCATGGTATCAAATCAAACTTGGCTTACGCATGCATGCTTACATGTTGTGACCCTATATGTGACAGAACAAATGGCAGCTTGTGTTAGGACAGGATTTTTGTGTGTGTGCACTTATGTGCATGCGTGCCTGAGTGCAAACTAAAACTGGGGGGGGGGTGGATGAGTGAATGAGAATGTTCATATTTCGCATCAGAATATATGTGTACATTCTGAATATTTCTAACAAAATGCAGGGTAAGATGTGTAACTCTGCTGTGAATGGTTGACTGTGTGTGCAAATTGTGCAATGACCAAATGAGTTCTTATATTTTGTCCCATAAAAAGAAGTTTGTTTGTTTGTTATTTGGTTTTTTTAGGAGCATTAGCAACTAAGGCCATATTGCTTGGGGATATGCGGTGGTCATTCCCTGAATGACATTTCCGCATCCTCCGTATTTGGTGGTGACGGGCTCGAACCCCGGTCTAATCAAGAAGCGTGTGCTACGCACTGCTGCTCCTTCCCACCTGGCTACGGAGGCGCCCATAAAAAGAAGTGGGTCAGTTCCAGTGTCATTGATATTCAGAGGTCCTTGTGATTTGGTCTGTATGCAAAATGAGTGAATCAGGGCAAATGAGTTCTAAATGAGAATATTGGTTATTGATATATGGTTTTGGCCTTTTCAGTGGCAATCACTGGCAATGCTATGCATTTATTCTTTTTTCTATTTTTAGTTAAACAATAGTAGAATGAGATTCCCACTTATCTGTTTAGTAGTAATCAGACTTTGCCCCAAAGACCAAGTATTAGTCTTTGGAGGTTTTAGAGGATTTTTCAGAGACCAGGAGGAATTTTAATTGTGCTAAGGCTAAAGTTATTTTGGATTTTGTCTCAATATCATATTTCAGAGGAATGACATTTTCTCTAATGTGAATCCTAAAGTTTTAGCTGGACATTGGTTTTGATGAGTATGAAAATGGAAAAAAGATGTACAATTAAACTGCTCTTTTCTTAATACTCACAATGGAAATTATGTTTCTATCTTTAATATGACAGTTTCTCCTGGTCAGTTAAAGAATATTACTACAAAAAATATAGAGAAAATACAAGTCACTGCAATGCATCAGTTCTGTACGTAGTAAATCACGAAAGTTAGTGAAATGGCACCATTTTCATTACATTGTATCACATATTGTGAATACCTCCACAATGAGTTGCCTGTCATTGTACTACTTCGAATCGAATAAGTAATGCTTCTCCATTAGAGAAGACTATTGTTATTTATTCTCAGTAATACCACCACCTAGACAACCATTCAAGGGTTATTTGGCACTTCACAGGTGGTTGGGAAGGTACGTGGTGGTGGTGGTGGTATTAGCATTAGTAGAGGCATACAATGCAAGAAAGCAATCTTATGCAGCATCAGCGAAAAAAAAAAAAAAAAACTTCCCAATTCACTCCTCCATTCTTTCCAAATGCCTGTCCAGCTCAGCCTTAAATTTATTTAGGCTACCAACTTACACAACAAAAGATGAATGTCTGTGCCACCAATCAACTATCCGCTGGCTAAAGGCAAATTCCCGCACATCTATTCTACAACTGTCTTTCCTCAATTTGAATCAATGCCCCCTCAGGTTCTTAATCTGAGCAAGAGGAAAATCCCATCAGCATTCAAGTTGCTCATCCCATTAAAGGCCTTATACACCTCAATTAGATCACCTAACAGATGCCTACTCTCCAGGCACTGCAATTTGCAGAACTTAAGCCTTTCTTGGTAAAAGTGCGACTTTGTTACCCTCACCAATCTTGTTGCACTTCTTTGTACTTGTTCTAGCAACTCTACATTCTTCCTAAAATGAGACCTCCGGACCTGTACACAGTACTCTAGGTGTGGCCTGACCATTGCCTTGTATAACGGGATAATCACCTCCCTGTCTCTGATAGCAAAATTCCTAGATATCATTGACAAGACTCCAATTACCTGCCCTGGCAGCCTGTCTGCACAATTACCCAAGGTCGTTTTCACTTTCCACTTCCCTGAGTGCAGTACCAAACAGTTGGTACGTTCTCTTGGGTTATTGCTACCCATATGCATTACTTTGCATTTGTCAATGTTAAACTTCAGTTGCCGCTTCTCAGTCCATTTCCCCAACTTATCTAGATCCAGCTGGAGTAGCATACTGTCGTTAACAACCCTGCCAACCTTTGTATCATCTGCAAACTTGGACATTAAACCCGATATACCTTCATCAATATCATTGATCAATATACAAAACAACAATGGGCCCAACACCAAACCCTGGGGAACTCCACTGATAACAATTGTCCACAAAGAGCAGTGTCCACTGATTACCACTCTCTGTCATCTCTCACTCAACCACCCCTTTATCCATTGTGGCAGCTTACCCTTAATACAATACCTCTCCAATTTGTACAGCAGCCTTCCATGTGCAACAGTATCAAAAGCTTTCCTGAAATCCAATTATATAATATTAAAATTATTTTTTGGCATTCAATTCCTTTGTGACCACATCATAGTATCCAATCAAATTGGTCAGACAAGCCTCTCTTTAACAAATCCATGCTGTGTCTTAACTATTACTGTAGTCTTGTCATGATGATCCTGCAATGCTTCTTTAACCAGTGATTCCACTATTTTCCCTGGAACACAAGTTAAACTAACAGGTCTATAGTTTAACAGATATTTATTTAAAGTATACCCAGTAAAATAAAATAAAATAAAATATTTCCAGAAGCTTTCGGAACTCGTGTCCCTTTCTCAACTGACAGAATTTTTAAATACATTACAAGCAAACTGTGGCACGTTACTCATTCGTCATTGTTGTAGCACGGACGTGTGCTGCCTTGCGCCAGTGATCATCCATCAATAAAACGGTTGTCTCCAGGATTGGATGTATACGCATGCCTTTCTGGCGATTTAATGCCTTAGGGTTGTTCATTATGTTTAGTGACTCTAGCCATAGGCGGTGGCGAAAGTGTCGCGCGTGGTCCACTATCTCAAAGTCGCGCTTGGGGTCAAGATCGTGGTTGGTAGCCCAAAAATGTTCTGCAAGCGCGGACTGGTCAGTTTCGGCAAGCCGGATTGCTCTGTCGTGTTCCGTGAGGCGATCCTGGAGACGTCTCGATGTCTCACCTACGTAGCAACTGTTACAGGCCCTACAGGTGATACGGTACACTACATTGCTGCGTAAGACAGGTGTGACAGGGGTCTTCACACTGGAGACAAGTGAACGTAGGTTCCTACCTGGTAATTGTACACATTTTATGTTGTAACTTCTCAGGATCTTCGAGATACGTCCTGACACTCCTGGATAGTACGGAATGTAGGCGGATGATATGCCGACTTGCTTCGGAGGTCTTGGGTTGGAAGTAAGCTCTTGTGCCTCTAACAAGCATCTGTTTAGTACATGGGATGGATAACCGCATCTGGTTAAGTCCGCCTTCACACGGGAGATCTCGTTACGTCTAATTGTGTCGGTGCTGGAATGGCTCCAGGCCCTGGAGAACAGGGTGCGGGCAGTGCTATTGAGATGGCTTGGAGCGTGGCCGGACCCGTAGTTGGTGAATTGACCGCACCACATGGGTTTGCGGTATACTGAGGTCTCTAGATGTGGGCCTACGCGATGCACTAGCACGTCCAGAAACGGGAGCGAACCGTCCACCTCTGATTCTACGGTAAACTTGATGAAATTGGATAGAGAGTTGAGGTATTCTAGTAGTACCGTTTCAGAACCACGTGGTATTATGGTAAAAATATCGTCGACATATCTACACCACGTTGTAATAGGTGTAGGTGGGTTCTGGTGTATCTGCTTCTCCAGATCTTCCATGGCGATGTTAGCTACTACGGAACTGACAGGGGCACCCATAGCAGTGCCATGTACTTGTTTGTAGAGTGAGTCTTCAAAGGTGAAGATGCTGCTAGAGAGGCATAGGTTGAGGGCGGTACAGATGTCATCAGTGGATAGTGACGTCCTGGATTGGAGGCTTAAGTCGCTCTCAAGGAGCCTTCTGGCGCAGTGCACGGCCTGTTGGACGGGAATCGAGGTGAATAAAGAAACCACGTCAAATGATGCCATGACAGAGTTATCAGGGATTGAAATGTCCTTAATGGTGTTAATGAATTCACTGCTGTTTTTAACGGTGTGAGATGTATTACCTATAAGAGGCGAGAGGAGGCTCGCGATGTGTTTGGACAGTTCTGGAAATATTTTATTTTATTTTATTTTACTGGGTATACTTTAAATAAATATCTGTTAAACTATGGACCCCAGTACTCCAGGCCCATTTGTCACTAGGTCTATAGTTACTTGTGTAACCTTCTGAACTCCCTTTGTGAATTGATACCTTTGCACACCTCCACTCCATGGGGACCTCCCCCTGAGTACAGGGAATAATTATAATTATCTCTCATAATTATGGCTAAGTGTTTGCTTACTTAGTTTGCTGCTCCTTTAAAATAACGGGATAGATCCCGTCCGCCCCAGGTGCCTTTTTAATGTTTAATTTCAACAATTTCTCCTCCACTTTCCTCTCAGTTATTACAAAATTACTTACCTCCCTGTTAGAGTTTGATAAACTTCTGGCACTCCATCATTGAATAACTCCTCATGTGTGAATGTAGATGCAAAAGACTCATTCAGTTTATCAGATACTTGTGCACGATCATCAATAGCCAAACCATCTATGTTAAGTGGACCAATCCGAGTCATCTCTCTCCTACTAGAGTTTACGTAAGTAAAGAACTTTTAGCTGTTTTTCTTAGCATCCTTTGCGAAAGATTTATCATAATCTCCCTTGCTTACCTAACTTCTTTTGTGACTTGATTACAGACTAGCTTATATCTGCCATAATCTTCTGTGTCACCTGATACTTTATATGCATCCGATACATTTTTCTTCTCTGGCACGAGCCTCATTAATTCCTCTGACAACTATTTAGGCCTAAACCTTGAACAGTAATTCTTAGTTCGAAAGAAAAGCCTAGCTGCCTCCAAAATTAAGTCCCTGAAGGCTTCCCATTTAGAATTGAATGTTGGCAACATCATCAGTTGATCCCGCTGTACAGAATTTAAAAACTGTTTGAGACTCTTGTAGTCACCTTTACAAAAGCAAAAGCCCTTCCCTTTAGCCTTGATGGTAGTTACATCTTTAAGTAATTCCCACATCAGTACATTCTGATCACTGCCACCCAGTGTTTCCTCTATTTGCAAATTCTTAATGTATGAATAATCACTGCTGATAATCAGATCAAGAGTATTACTCCCTCTGGTTGCCTCTCGAACATGCTGCTGTAAAAAACAGTCATCCAATAAATCCAAAAAAATCTTACTAGTGTGCGAGTGACCAATCCACAAGTTCCAGTTAATATCTAGAAAGTTAAAATCCCCCTTTATAAGAAATTCTGATTTGCTGTCCTGCTCTATTTCTCTGCACAATTGCTCATTATACTCATCATATTCATTAGACCTATAACACACACCTACTCTCATTTTTCCTTTCCCAGTGCTTATGTCACACTAAGCAGATTCAACATTGCACTGTCCAGCAACATCAACTGGATGCACTTCCTTAGATTTTATGTGTTTCTTATAAAAGCACAACCCTATCCTCCCTTCCTGTTCTATCTATCCTTTCTGTACACATTTTACTCCCCAAATTCCAATTCTGCACTGTTTATGTCTGTGTGATACCATGTCTCATATCCCAACAATATCTGTCTTTGATAATTTGACTAGCACCTCAAGCTCATCAAATTTATTAACTACACTGTGCTAGAATTCACGAACATGCAAGTATACATGCACCTCTCTTAGTTACCCTAACCCAGCCCCTGTATTTATTTAGTCGACTATGACTCCGAGTCGTCCTGAAAATCTCCATTGTTTTGCTGCTCATCTCCATTGCCTTGCTGCTCATTCCAATAGAAGCAGTGCAAGAATCACTTTTTGCTTCTGCCTGCAGCAACTGTTAACCTTTTAGTCTGTGTATCCCCCCAAGCTAGCAGTTTTCCGACCCACCTAACTCTGCCTCGATAGCATCAGCAAATATTCTTGCACCCTTTCTATTAAAGTGTACCCCATCTCTGTGGAAGCAGTCTCTCCTGTCAACAAGCACAGACCAGGCTGAAAAAAATTCTACTCCTTGAGCCTTGCACAATCTCTCCAGGGCCAAATTGATTGACAAGGCTCTTATCATACACTTCATTATGTCTGAGCAGAATTGCAGACACTTTCACATTCAACCCTAACTCGCATTTTTTTTTTTTTTTTTTTTTTTTTTTCAACATTGACCAGTATTTGTTTAGTAAATCAGCAGGTCTCTTACTCAATGTCATTAGTTCTAACATGTACAACAATATCACCTTTTCTGCCCTTAAAAGATGATATCTGTGCTAAAACATCGTCAAAACAACTTTTGCCCCTGGCAGACATACCCTGGTCCTGTTCCACCTATCCTTCTTGCATAGTATATTCCCCATCTACCTGACAATGGAGTCACTAACCATAACTAGTTCCTTTGAGACCAGCGCATTCTGCCTTCGAGAGATTGCCTCTGTGTTGCCTGATGCACAGGAGTCATCTCTGCATTGAGCTGTGCCTGAACTATAACTTGTCTAGATGATCCTGCAACGCTTCTTTAACCAGTGATTCCATTATTTTTCCCGGAACAGAAATTAAGTTAACAGGTCTGTAATTACTCTGCTACCTTTGATCCCCCCCTTTGTCAGTTGAGAGAACATTTGCACATCTCCATTCTGTGGGAATTTCCCCTGAATCCAAGGAAGCTCTTACAATTATGGCTATGGGTCTGCTTACTTCATTCACAGCCTCCCTTAATATAACTGAATAGATCCCATCCACTCCTGGTGCCTTACGTTTAATTTCAACAATTTCACTCCCACTTTCCCCTCCTATTAGAGTTGGATAAACTTCTGGTTTCCCCTTCCCTAATGAATTGCTAGTGCGAATTAGATGCAAAGTACTCATTCAGTTTGTCAGCTACCTGAGCAGGATCATCAACAGTCGAAACATCGATATCAAGTGGACCAATATGATTCTCCATTTTCTTCGAGTTTACATAAGTAAAGAAGTCTTAGCTGTTTTTCTCTGCAATCCCATGCATTTTTCTTTTCTGCCACGAGTCTCATTAGTCCATCTGACATCCATTTAGGCATAAACCTTGAAAAGCATTTCAAGGTTGGTATGACGAGCCTAGTAGCTTCCAAGATTAATTCCTTGAATGCTTCCCATTTAGAATTTGCTGTTGGTAACATCATCAGTTGGTCCCACTGTATAGATTTTTTTTTTTTTTTTTTTCATCTGAGACCACTGTAGTCACCTTTATGAAAGAAAAAACCCTTCCCTTTACCTCTGAAGTAAATTCTTTGTTTTTTTTATGAAAACCCCAAACACGAGAGGCATTAGAACCAATGGCACTTAGTATCGTGCTTGGGTTGGAGGTTGAGAAGATGAAAGAAGATATTTGTTGCCATTAGACTTGAACTTCTGTAGACAAATTTTGAGGAAATACGTATGAAGGAAGGTTGTTCCAGAAAATAGCAGTTGAATGAATAAACAAGGAAGATGAAAATTTGGTTCTGTGAGTTTGAAGTTGGACAGTAAATGGATGTTGGCTGGTGGCAGCATGTGTTTAGACTGTTTCGAAAGAGAGAGCGGCAATTATAGAAGACAATTCAGAACAGTGCCCGTGGAAGTATCTGTAGAAAAGTCATGCAGCAGAAACAGTACGTCTATAAGACAGTGAGTGGAGAGACTCTGTTAGAGATGATTCATTAATTAACCTAACTGCCCTCTTCTGAATGGAATCTAGAAGCCTAAGAGAGGTATTGGGAGCACTGCCCCAGATATGGGAACAATATTCCATGGTGGGGTGAATTTTCGATTTGTGCAGAGTGAATAACTGTTTGGAAGAAAAGTAACGCCGAGAGCAAAAGAGAAAACTAAGTTTTTTAGATGCAGAAGAAGGAATATTTGTAATGTGCTTCTGCCAAGAGAGATTAGAAGTCAGGGTAATCCCCAAAAGAGATATATCATTTTACCTAGAAATCAGAGTGTCACCAAAGATAAGCATAGGAGCATAAGAATCCTTTTTTGCAAGATATAAGACAAGACTGAGTTTTAGAAGGATTGAAATCAACTAAGTTCTCTTTGCCCCACTGGAGAATTACTTGGAGATCAGGATTTAAGGAATTGGTAGCAGATATTAGAGAAGTTGAAACTGATTAAGCAGGGCAGGATTTCTCAAAATGGAAAGTGGAATGAAATGTGCTATCATCAGCAAAACTATGGATAGGATTTCCAGTCAATGGAAGAATGTCATTAATATACAAGAGGAAAAGAGTAGGAGAAAGAACTGAACCTTGGGGGACACCAGCATCAGTGGATAATTTAGAAGACAGAGAGCCATCTACCATCACCCTCAGGGAGCGATCAGAGAGAAAACTGGATAACTAATTACAAAAAACAGTTGGCAAACCATAAGATGGAAGCTTGTTTATAAGACTTTAGGCCAAACACGATCAAATGCATTTGAGATATCAAGAGCAACTGCTTGTGTTTCAACAAACTTTTCCATTGAATTTGTCCATACATGGGTAACATAAGCCAGAATATCACCAGTGAATCGACACTGACAGAATCTATACTGGCGATCGTTGATCAGATGGAAAGTTTCTCGGTAGCTTAAGAGTTGGCAGTTAATTGATTTCTCCATTACTTTAGAAAGAGTAAAAGTTAGTTATGTTAGTTTGTTTGTTATTTGGTTTTTAGGAGCATTAGCAACTAAGGCCATATTGCTCCGGGATATGCGGTGGTCGTTCCCTGACCTTTCGCATCCTCTGTATTTGGTGGTGACGGGCTCAAACCCCGGTCTAATCAAGAAGTGTGTGCTACGCACTGCTGCTCCTTCCCACCTGGCTACGGAGGCGCCAAGAGTAAAAGTAATTACAATAGGACGATAATTGGATAGGAGGGATTTGTCACCCTTTTTAGGAACTGGCTGGATATGAGCTAATTTCCAAGCAGAAGGAAATACACCTTTGGAAGAAGAAAGTGAAAAAAGGTGGCAAAGAACAGGAGTAAGTTCAGGAGCACAGTTTTGAGAACAAGTGGAGAAATACCATCAGGACCTGGAGCTTTCTTAGCATCGAGATTCGTCAAAATCCTTCTGACATCCTTTTGACGAAGACCGCAGCAGGCCTTGAATGGAGCATGCCAGGAATCATGGGAGGTGTTTTTCCAAGATCTTTAATGCATGAGTTGGAAGAAAAATGGGATGCTAGCAGGTCAGCTTTATCCTTGGCTGAAGTGACAACAGAACCATCTGGTTTTGAGAGAGGTGGGAGTAGAGATGGGCAAAAGTTGCGGCCAATAGCTTTGGCAAGAGACCAGAATGCTTGGCTACCATTAGGGCAAGAAGCAAGTTTTCTACACTTAGCCTGTTCAAAATCTAGTTTGGACTGATTAATAACTGCTTTACAATTCTTGCGAGCTTTGGTGTACACAGAAAATGAAACTGAAGTATTGGAAACAAGCCAATTATGATATGCAACGTTCTTCTCTTGAATAGCCTTAGCACATTTATTGGAAAACCAAGGTTTAGATAAAGGATGAGTTTTTAAAGTGGAATGTGGAATAAAGGATTCTATCTCCATTCTTTAAAGAGATATGAAATAAGCAGCAATATTTATAATCCCACCCTGCAAATGAACTTTAGTTTATAATCAGAAATAAAATAAAAGAACTAAATAAATAAACAGATAAATACAAAAATATAAATAAACAAAATGGTAATTGATTAGCCCTCAGCAGGCACAATTTTAAAGGATGAAAAAGAGTAGAGTCAAATTACTTACAGCATTAATTATCACATATTCTGGTGTCCTAGTAGTAAATATACATCCAAGGTGTTTGGCACCTTTAACTAAAGCTCCTTCATCTATAAAGAGAAATTATAAAGCTGAATAAGAAGAAATAAATAGTCATACTCAAATGAATAGGCATTATAAAAACTGACCCACTTAACTTAAATTCAGAGAGAGAGAGAGAGAGAGATGAATACAATAGAAAAATAAGAAACAAAAGGAATTCGATTTCAGTCTGTATTTTTGCTGTAGATAATTCTACTTAAGATTTCCCATGAACTGATGTTGTTATGTTCTCGTTATTTGGTTTTTAGGAGCATTAGCAACTAAGGCCATATTGCTCCAGGGATATGCGGTGGTTATTCCCTGACCTTTCTGCATCCTCCATATTTGGTGGCTCATGGGCTTGAACCCCGGTCTAATCAAGAAGCATGTTCTATGCACTGCTGCTCCTGCCCACCTGGCTACGGAGGCACCACCATGAACTGAAAAACCAACAATTGGTGAGAACAAAAACTTTTGCAAGGAAAAAAGTGGGGGAAGAAGAGCATTAATGCTAACTGGCCAAATAGACATTAGACTTGAACTTCTGTAGTCGTAATTTTCAGGAAAAATTTATGAAGGTTTGTATTAGCATTAGCATTAGTAGAGGCATACGTTGCAAGAAAGCAATCTTATGCAGCATCAGCCAAAAAAAAAAAAAAAACCTCCCATTTCACCCCTCCATTCATTCCAAATGCCTATCCTGCTCAGCCTTAAATTAATTTAAGCTATCAGCTTCCACAACAAAAGATGGAAGCCTGTTCCACCAGTCATTAGCATTAGCATTAGTAGAGGCATTTGATGCAAGAAAGCAAGCTTATGCAGCATCAGCCAAAAAAAATAAAATAATAAAATAAATAAATAAATAAAAAATTTTAAAAAATAAATAAATAAAAAATAACCACTTCCACTTCACCCCTCTGTTCGTTCGAAATACTTGTCCAGCTGAGCCGTAAACTTATTTAAGCTATCAACTTCCACGACAAGGGAAGGAAGTTTATTCCACCAACCAACCACCCGCTGGCTAAAGGCAAATTTCCTCACGTCTATCCTACATCTGTCTTTTCTCAACTACCCGCTGGCTAAAGGCAAATGTCTGCACATCTATTTTACAACTATCTTTCCTCAATTTGAACTGTGCCCCCTCAGGTTCTTTGTCTGAGCAAGAGGAAGAATCCCATCAGCATTCGGCTTGCTAAACCCATTCAAGGCCTTATACACCTCAATCAGATCACCTCGCAGGTGCCTACTCGCAGGTGCTGCAATTTGCAGGACTTAAGCCTTTCTTGGTAAGAGAACCCCTTTGTTCTGCTCAGCAATCTTGTTACCCTTCTTTGCACTCGTTCTAGCAACTTTACATCCTTCCTAAAATGAGGCCTCCAGACCTGTACACAGTACTCTAGGTGTGGCCTGACCACTGCTTGTAGTACACACAGTTGATACATTTCTCTTCAGTTGTTTCTACCCATATGCAGTACTTTGCATTTGTCAATGTTACGCTTCAATTGCCACTTCTCAGCCTATTTTCCCAACTTATCTAGATGCAGTTTGAGTAGCATACTGTCTTTACTGTTATTAACAACCCTGCCAACCTTTGTATCATCTGCAAACTTGGACATTAAACCTGATATACCTTCATCAAAATACAACACAACAATGGACCCAACACCGAACCCTGGGGAACGCCACTAATTACATTTGTCCACAAACAGCAGTGTACATTGATTACCACTCTCTGTCGTCTCCCACTCAACCACCCCTTTATCTTTTGTAGCAACCTACCCCTAATGCCATACCTCTCCAATTTATACAGCAGTCTTCCATGTGTAACAGTATCAAAAGCTTTCCTGAAATACAAGTATATGATATCACAATTATTTTTGGCATTCAGTTCCTTTGGGACCACATCATAGTATTCAATCAAATTAACTACCCTGACCTCCCTTTAACAAACCCATGCTGTTAACTATTACTGCAGTCTTGTCTAGATTATCCTGCAATGCTTCTTTAACCAGTGATTCCATTATTTTCCCTGGAACACAAGTTAAACTAACAGGTCTGTAGTTACTTGTGTCATCTTCTGAACCCACTTTGTGAATTGCTGATACATTTGCACACCTCCAGTCCATGGGGACCTACCCTGAGTTCAAAGAAGCTCTCATAATTATGGCTAAGGGTTTGCTTACTTCCTTTGCTGCCTACTTTAATATAACTGGATGGATCCCGTTCCACACCAGGTGCCTTCCTTATGTTTAACTTCAACAATTTCTTCTCCACTTTGCTCTCAGTTATTACAAAATCACTTAGCCTTTGTGACTTGATTACAAACTAGTTTATACCTGCCATAGGCTTCTGTGTGACCTGATACTTTATATGCATCCTTTCTCCTCTGCCATGTGCCTCATTAATTTATCTGACATCCATTTAGGCCTAAACTTCAAACAGTATTTCTTAATTGGAATGAAAAGCCTAGTAGCCTCCAAAATTAAGTCCCTGAAGGCTTCCCATTTAGAATTCAACATTGGTAACATCATCAGTTGATCCCACCGTACAGAATTTAAAAACTCTGAGTCCTCTGCAGTCAGCTTTATGAAAGCAAAAGCCCTTCCATTTAGCCTTGATGGTAGTTACATCTTTAAGTAATTCCCACATCAATACATTGTGATCACTGTCACCCAATGGTTCCTTTATCTGCAAATTCTTATTGCATGAATAATCACTGCTGATAATCAGATCATGAGTATTACTTCCTGTGGTTGCCTCTCGAACATGTTGCTGTAGAAAACAGTCATCCAATAAATCCACAAAAGTCTTACTAGTGTGCGAGTGACCAACCCACAAGTTCCAGTCAATATCTGGAAAGTTCAAATCTCCCAATATAAGACATTCTGATTTACTGGCCCACTCTGTTTCTCTGCATAATTGCTCATTATAGTCATCAGATTCATTACGCCTACAACACACATCTACTCTCATTTTTCCTTTCACAGTGTTTATTTCACACCAAACAGACTAAACACTGCATTGTCCACCAACATCAATTTGGATGCACTTCCTTAGATTTTATGTGTTTCTTAACTAACAGCATAACCCTTCTTCCTCCCTTCCTGCGGCGCCTCCGTAGCCAGGTGGGAAGGAGCAGCAGTGCATAACACACGCTTCTTGATTCGACCGGGGTTCGAGCCCATCACCACCAAATACGGAAAGGTCAGGAATGACCACCGCATATCCCGGAGCAATATGGCCTTAGTTGCTAATGCTCCTAAAAATAACAAATAACAAATAAATATCCCTTCCTGCCATGTCTATCCTCCCTGTACACATAGTACTGCCCAAATTCCAATTCTACACTGCTGAATTAGAATTTGGATGTGACACCAGGTCTCTGATATCCCAATTATATCTGCTTTTGATGTCTTGACTAGCACTTCAACCTCATCAAATTTATTAACTATACTCCTAGCATTGGTGTACATGCACCTGTTACTTTTTTTTTTTTTTTTTTTATGTGAACCCCAAACACGAGAGGTATTAGAACCTATAGTACTTAGTACCGTGCTTGGGTTGGAGGTTGAGAAGACGAAAGAAGATATTTGTTGCCATTGGACTTGAACTTCTGTAGATTGTAATTTTCAGGAAATACGTATGAAGGAAGGTTGTTCCAGAAAACGGCAGTTGAATGAATAAATGAGGAAGATGAAAAGTTGGTTCTGTGGGTTTGAAGTTGGACAGTAAATGGATGTTGGCTGGTGGCGGCACGTGTTCGGACTGTTTTGAAAGAGAGAGCGGGAATTACAGAAGCCAATTCAGAAGAACAGTGCCCATGGAAATATCTGTAGAAGAGGCATGCAGCAGAAACAGTACGTCTATGAGAAAGCGAGTGGAGAGACTCTGTTAGAGATGAATCATTAATTAACCTAACTGCCCTCTTCTGAATGGAATCAAGACGCCTGAGAGAGGTTTTGGGGGCACCACCCCAAATGTGGGAACAATATTCCATGGCAGGGCGGATTTGCGATTTATACAGAGTGAGCAGCTGTTTGGAAGAAAAGTAACGCCGAGAGCGAAAGAGAAAACCAAGTTTTTTAGATGCAGAGGAAGCAATATTTGTAATGTGCTTGTGCCAAGAGAGATTAGAAGTCAGGGTAATCCCCAAAAGAGATATATCCTTTTGCCTAGAAATTGGAGTGTCACTAAAGATAAGCATAGGAGCAGAAGAATCCTTTTTGCGAGATATAAGACAAGACTGAGTTTTGGAAGGGTTGAAATCAACTAAGTTGTCTTTGCCCCACTGGAGAATTACCTGAAGATCGGCATTTAAGGAATTGGTAGCAGATTTTCGAGAAGTTGAAGCTGATTGAGCAGGGCAAGGTTTCTCAAAATGGAAAGTTGAATGCAATGTGCTATCATCGGCAAAACTATGGATAGGATTTCCAGTCAATGGAAGAAGGTCATTGATATACAAGAGGAAAAGAGTGGGGGAAAGAACTGAACCTTGGGGGACACCGGCATTAGTGGAGAAGTTAGAAGACAGAGAGCCATCTACCATCACCCTCAGTGAGCGATCAGAGAGAAAACTGGATAACCAATTACTAAAAACAGTTGGCAAACCATAAGATGGAAGCTTGTTTAGAAGACCTTTATGCCAAACACGATCGAAAGCCTTTGAGATGTCAAGAGCAACTGCTTGTGTTTCACCGAACCTTTCCATTGAAGTAGTCCATAAATGGGTAACATAAGCCAGAATATCACCAGTGGATCGACACCGACGGAATCCATACTGGCGATCGTTGATCAGACGGAAGGTTTCTAGGTAGTTTAAGAGTTGGCGGTTAATTGATTTCTCCATTACTTTAGAAAGAGTAGAAGTAATTGCAATGGGACGATAATTGGATGGGAGGGATTTGTCACCCTTTTTAGGAACTGGCTGGATATGAGCAAATTTCCAAGCAGAAGGAAAAACACCTTTGGAATAAGAAAGTGAAAAAAAGGCGGCAAAGAATAGGAGTAAGTTCAGGAGCACAGATTTTGAGAACAAGTGGAGAAATACCATCAGGACCTGGAGCTTTCTTAGCATCAAGATTCATCAAAATCCTTCTGATATCCTTTTGACGGAAGACCACAGGAGGCATTGAATGGACCGTGTTGGGAATGGTGGGAGGTGTTTTACCAAGTTCATTAATACATGAGCTGGAAGAAAAATGGGATGCTAGCAGGTCAGCTTTATCCTTGGCTGAAGTGACAACAGAACCATCTGGTTTGGACAGAGGTGGAAGCAGAGATGGGCAAAAGTTGCGGCCAATAGCTTTGGCAAGAGACCAGAATGCTCGGCTACCATTAGGGCAAGAAGCAAGTTTTCTACTCTTAGCCTGTTCAAACTCTAGTTTGGACTGATTAATAACTGCTTTACAATTGTTGCGAGCTTTGGTGTAGGCAGAAAATGAAACTGAGGAATTAGAAACAAGCCAATTACGATATGCAACATTCTTCTCTTGAACAGCCTTAGCACATTTATTGGAAAACCAAGGTTTAGATAAAAGACGAGATTTTAAAGTGGAGTGTGGGATAAAGGATTCCATTCCTGCAAGAATAATTTCACTGACACGATCTGAGCAAACGTTGACATCAGGAGTTTTGAAACAGTAATCCGACCAAGGAAAAGAAGAAAAGAAGTCTCGCAGGTCATCCCATTTTGCATTCTTGTAATGCCAAACAACACGAGGTTGGGAATAGCCATGAGATAAAGGTTCCATTGGAGAAGAGACAATCACCAAGTTGTGATCTGAAGTGCCTAAAGGACCTCTCACTTCGACCGTGTACTTAGAAGGGTTGTTTGTGAGAAAAAGATCAAGCGTATTGGCTGTATGATTAGGATTGTCCGGTATTCTTGTAGGTAAATGAACAATCTGTGCTAGGTCATTAGTAATTGCAAAAGCCTCAGCATCTCGACCTGCTGGGTCGGTGTGACTAGAAAACGGAAGCCAGCTGGAGTTGTGAACATTAAAATCACCAAGGAAAATTACCTCACTGTTAGGAAAGTTGGACTGGAGAAAGTCAAGTTGCAACGAGAGGAAGTCAAAGAGCTCCAAGTGATTAGTGGAGTTGGGAGAACGGTAGAGACAACAGATGAATTTGACACAATGAGGTAGAGAGATTTTAAGCCAGAGAAGATCAAAGAGAGGAGATTCCAAATTGCCAAGTCTCTGACAGGGAATATCAGAACGGACATATGCACAAGTACCACCTTTGAGGCGAAAGGAATCATACAGCGAATAATTTGGGCATCTGAGATGAACAGTAGTTGAATCAACCGATAACTGAGATTCTGTCAGAAAAAGTACATGGGGTTTGGCAGACTGCAAGTGGAAATGGACATCGTTGAGATTAGAATTGAGACCACGTATATTTGTGAAATGAATTAGGAAATCCTTGGGAGGTTTAGATCTTTTCGCAGATAAGCTTGTTCTATTAGTTTGACAATTCATGGTGTATTCAATAGTAAGAAAAAGTGGGTGGGACAAGCTGTATGAAGTAATGAAATTTTTGGATGTGGCGTACATGTGGGAAGAATATACCCAGATCCTTGACATAACGTGGCCTCGACAATGCTCCCCGCATACACACTACTCGGACTCCCTCCAGTCACTATCTGGCAGAGTAGAGGTAGCAAGATTATACACTAGCTGATCCGGTAGCCTCCTAGAGAGTTACCAATAGGTTCGGTCCGGTGTACTAACTAGCAGCCGGCCTGCGAAAACCGTTTTAGAGCTGTACCCTCGAAATGTAAGGAATATTGGATCTCGCCACAACGTTCATCATAACCTCAAAAGTCATCAATCATACTGCATGATGGAAGAGATAGGGAAGGGTTGACCGGAACTTAGCTCTAGAGACTAAACATGGGTTCCACCACTTCAAGCCTCCAATAAGCAAAGTGGTGGTATTTCACCGGTTGATGAGAGTCATCTACCACCTAGTACTGCCTGGTAACATAGAGGGGCGGCATTCCTCCATGTGGTGTGGGCGCCACACCTCGACCCCTGCTTACGTTGGTTCACACCTGGGTGGTCACCCACCATGTGCTTGTGCATGGAGGTTATACCCAGGATTACTAACAGTCCCACCATCGTGAAGGTGCAAGCAGAGGATTTGGTTGTCACAGACCGTCCGGACTTCGCCGAAATTGGGTCCACTTGACTTGAGTGTCACCCGAATATCAGTTCCATCAGCGTTTTAGACTCCCAGGTAGCAAGTACAGCTTGTCTGGCATATCTGAGAGAATGTCTGTGACAACCTCAAGGACCAAACTACTCTTGTTTACTCTTGTTACTACTCTTGTTTACTCTAATACAGCCCATGTATTTACTTGTTCCACTATGACTCCCAACAGTCCTGGAAATCTCCATTACCTTGCTCTGATATCCCAATTATATCTGCTTTTGATGTCTTGACTAGCACTTCAACCTCATCAAATTTATTAACTATACTCCTAGCATTGGTGTACATGCACCTGTTATTACTCTTGTTTACTCTAATACAGCCCATGTATTTACTTGTTCCCCTATGACTCCCAACAGTCCTGGAAATCTCCATTACCTTGCTTTACAGGCTACTGCTCATTCTAATAAAAGCAGTGCAAGAATCACTTTTGCCTCTGCCTGTGGCCACGGTTAACCTTTTAGTCTGTGTACCCCCCAAACTAGCAGTTTTACGACACACCTATGGATCATATGCATAGTAGAGGCATATGATGCAAGAAAGCAAGCATATAAGCATCAGCCAAAAAAAAAAAAAAAAAAACCCTTCCTATTTCACCCATCCATTTGCTCCAGAAGTTTGTCCACTTCTTCCTTGAATTTATTAAAGTTATCAACTTCAAAGATCACAGATGGAAGTTGGTTCCAGCAATCAACTGCCCAAAGGGTCAAGGCAAATTTTCGCACATCTACTCAACAACTGTCTTTCCTCAATTTCAATTTATGCCCACATAAGTTTGTAATCTGAGCAAATGGAAGAATTCCATCAGCAGTGAGCCTGCTCAATCCATTCAAGGCCTTTTACTCCTCAATCCAATCACATCGCAGGTGCCTCGTCTCGAGATGTTGCAATTTGCATACTTAAGCTTTTCTTTGTAAGAGTGCCCCTTTGTTCCCCTCATTAGTCTTGTTGTCCTTCTCTACTCATTCTAGCAATTCTACATCTTTCCTAAAATGAGGCTTCCAGACCTATACTCAGTACTCAAGTTGTGGCCTGACCATTGCCTTATACAAAGCGATAATCACCTCCTTTTCCCTGCTAGAAATTCCAGTATATCATTGACAAAACCCTATGATCTGCTCTTAGAAGAAGGTCGTTAATATACAAGAGGAAAAGAGTGGGAGAAAGAACTGAACCTTGGGGATCATAAGCATTAGTAGAGAAGTCAGAAGACAGAGAAGTCAGAAGACAGACTATCTACCATCACCGGCAAAGAGCAGTCATAGAGAAAACTGGATACCCAATTACAAAAAACAGTCGGCAAACCATAAGATGGAAGCTTATTTAGAAGACCTCAATGCCAAACAAGATCAAAAGCCTTTGAAATGTCAAGAGAAACTGCTTGAGTTTCACCAAACTTTCCCACTGAATTTGTTCAGAAATGGGGAACATAAGTGAGTTCATCTCCAGTGGATTGACACTGACAGAATCGATACTGGCGATTGTTGATCAGATGGAAGGTTTCTAAATAGTTTAAGATTTGTGGATTAATTGATTTCTTCATTACTTTAGATAGAGTAGAAGTAAGGGCAATGCGACGATAATTGGATGGATGGAATTTGCCAAACCCACTACTGATACAAATCAAGTCTCTCTCTCTCTCTCTCTCTCTCTCTCCTTTCTAGTAATTGCCTTAGAAAACAGGCATCTATTCAATCCAGAAAATTGTTGCTAGTGTGTGAGCTACCAATCCACATATTCCAGTCAATATCGGAATAGCTAAAATATTCCATTATATGACATTCTTATTTAGTGGCCCACTCTGTTTCTCTGTACAGTTTTTTTGTTAGGTCTGTAACACACTCTTACTGTCATTTTTGCTTACGCAGTGTCACACTCAATGGACTCGACATTACGCTGATCACCCCATGTCAACTGGATTCACTGCTTTAGATTTTGTTTCCTAACCAATACTCCCCACCCCCTTACTGTTCTGTTTGTCGGTTCTCTACACATTGTACTCCTATATGGGTGAAATGGGAGAGTTTTCTTTTTTTTTTTTTGGCTGATGCTGCATAAGCTTGCTTTTGAAGCATCTGCAGCAAAAGCTAATGCTGATATTCAAATTCTGCATCCCTTATATCTGAGTGACACCACATCTCTGATATCCCCAGAAGATCTACATTTGTTGATGACTTGACCAGCACTCTTCACTTCAAAATTCATCAAATCTATTTACTGTGCTACTAGCATTGGTGTACATGCAAGTATACATGCACCTGTACATGCAAGTATACATGCACCTGTTATTACTCTTAATTACCCTAACACTGCCCATATATTTATCTATTCCTTGGTGACTCACAGCAGGCTTTGCAATTCCAAGTACCTTGCTTTCCAGGCTGTTGCATGTTCCCATAGAAACAGTGCAGGAATCATTTTCACTTCTGCCTGTGTCTCCTGTTAATTTTTCAGTCTGTGTATCCTCCCAAGCTAGAGTTTTATGACCTACCTAATGCTGCCTTAATAGTATTCGCAAATATTATTGCATGCTTTTTAGTATATCCCATGCCTTTAGAAGTAGTCTTCTTGTTAAAAAGCACTTACCATGGTGGGAAAAATTCTACCTCATTAATCTTGCACAATCTCTCCAATGCTGAATTTATTGACAAAGCTCTTATCATGTACTCTTTGCTCTCATGCTTGGGCAGAATTGCAGACACTTTCAAATTTAACCCTGCTCATGACTTTTCCTCAACATTGCCCTGTTGAGGAAAAGAGCAAGAGATCTACTAAATTACTTGCTAAGTAATTTAGTAGATCTCCTGCTCAGCGATGAAAAAAAAAAAAAAAGGAGAAAAAAGGAAAAACCCCAGGGGACTCACATCTGGTGAGTATGGGCTTAGCACACCCAGGGACCTGAGCTGGATATTATCATTCTTCTCTTTTTTCGTGATTCCCTTCTACTTTCTCTCTCTCTCTCTCTCTCTCTCTCTCTCTCTCTCTCTCTCTCTCTCTCTCTCTCTCTCTCTCTCTCTCTCAGGGTGACTCGGGAATTTTTTTTGGCTGGTGCAGCATAAGCCTCAGGCTTCCTTGCACCATATGGCTAATAATAATAATAATAATAAAGAAAGCAAGCTTATACATCATCAGCCAAAAAAATTTGTCCAGTTCTCTCTTGAATTTCAGACATATCCTAGTCCTATTCTTTTTGCACAGTATATTTCCTGCTTTCCTGACTATAGAGTTATCAAAAGTAGGTACCGCCAGTGGGTTGCTGCTGTGTTGCCTGATGCTCAAGTGTGAGCTCTAGCAATTAGTTGGATAGCTAGGAGAATTTGATGGGTCCCATTTTAATTTCTTTGAGGCCATCCACTATTCCTCAAGCTCTTATAAATGCCCATCAGAATGGAACTCTGAGCTGGTGCCTCATTTCTTGACATACTCTGCACTGAACTTACAGAAAGACAAACCTCTTTGGCTGTATTGTTTCCTGTTCCAGAAAGGTCGCAAACAATTCACAAGCAGTCAGCACATTCCATCAGGTCATGATTCATAGGAAAACTTCCCCTTCAGTTCTCCCCGAGAAATAGCACTCCTGCTGCTTTGAGCCCGTTGCTTTGCTGCTCTAGTCTGGGGCATGGTTTCCTTTTAAATTCAGTATAATTAGGAATACTAAATTAATATACTTAAATGCAGTAATAACACTACTATACTTCATCAGTTAAGCTGCAATAATACATTCTACCCCATAGAGTTTACATTACATGTATTATTCTGTCAAGTTTAGGTTATGTATATTATGATATTCCATTGAATTCGCAAATTTATATATTAATTAAAACAGATAATAAAATTATTTAACTAAGACCAACTTATGTAATTCAAACTATTTAGATACCTATTTGCAACAATTGAGTCAATTAGATCACTAAAATTCCCCTACCATGCATTACTATATAAGTTGCAAGATATGATATTCATACCGAAAGACTGATACAAAGGTTTTACATATATATTGTCATAACTTATGAAATTCTTGAGACTCTCACAGACATTCTCTTGGGTATGTCAAGCTGTGCTTGTTACCTGGGAGTCTAAAATGCCGATGGAACTGATATTCTCATGAAACTCAAGTCAAGTGTATCTAATTTAGGCAAAAACCCCAGGGGGCTCACATCTGGTGAGTGTGGGTTTGGCACACCCAGGGACCTGAGCTGGATATCATTATTCTTCTCTTTCTTGGTGATTCCTCTCTCTCTCTCTCTCTCTCTCTCAGGGTAACTTGGGAATTTTTTTTTTTTGGTTGGTGTAGCATAAACCTCAGGCTTCCTTGTACCATATGGCTAATAATAATAACAATAACAAGACTGGCTGGTCTGTGACAGCCAAATCCTCTGCTTGCACCTTCACAATGGTGGGAGTATTACTAACCCTGGGTATAATCCCCAATATGCAAGTCCGGAAATAAGGCACTTAGTATACTGGAAGTGACCACCCATGTCCTAACCAAAGTAAGCAGGAGTTGGAATATGGCTCACACCACACAGAGGAATGCCACTCCTCTGTGTTACCAGGCAATACCAGGTGGTAGATGATTCTTACCAACTGTTGCAGTACCACTTACTTTGCTTATTGGAGGCCCGAAGTGGTGAATCCTATGTTTAGTCTCCAGAGCAAAGCTCTGGCTGCCCCTCCCCCATCCCTCCTATCATGCAGGATGATTGATATATATTGTGGTTATGATGGACATCATGATGAGATCCAGTCTTTCTTACATTTCGAGGGTACAGTGTTAAAATGGTGTTCGCAGGTCGGCTGCTAGATAGCCCGCCGGACCGAACCTATTGGTAACTCTCTAGGAGACTTCCGGATCATCTAGTGTATAATATTGCTGCATCTACTCTGGCCATTCTCAACCTTGGTATTACAAGAATGCAAAATGAGGTGGATCTGCAAGGTTTCTTTTCTTATTTTTCTTGGTTGGATTACTGTTTCAAATCTAATTTTGTTCAGATCATTGTCAGGGAAATTATTCATTCAGGGATAGAATTCTTTATTCCACACTCCACCTTAAAATCTTGTCCTTTAACTTTGATTTTCCAATAAATGTGCTAAGGCTGAACAAGAGAAAAATGTGACAATGCTATTGGCCACAACTTTTGCCCATCTCTGTTCCCACCTCTGTCAAACCAGATGGTTCTATTGACACTTCATCTAAAGATAAACCCGGCCTGCTAGCATCCTGATTTTCTTCCAACTCTTGTATTGATGATCTCAGTAAACTGCCTCCCATCATTCCTAGTACACTCCATTCAATGCCTCCTGTGGTCTTCCGTCAAAAGCATGTCAGAAGGATTTCGAATAATTTTGATGCTAAGAAAGCTCCACAGGCCCTGATGGTATTTTTCTACTTGTTCTTAAAACCTCTGCTCCTGAACTTACTCGTGTCTGTGTCTTCTTTTTTCACTTTCTTATTCCAAAGGTGTTTTGGAATAAATTCTCATATCCAGCCAGTTCCTAAAATTATTAATTATTGATTCTGCACTAGTTGCTGACAAGGTGAATATGTATTTTGCATTTACATTCACACATATGGAAATCTTTAAGGGAGTGGAGGCCAGAAATTTATCAAAATCTAACAGAAAGCTAAATGATTTTGTAATAACTGAGAAGAAAGTGGAAGTGAAATTAAACATAAGAAAGGCACTTGAAGCAGCTATCTTATGTTTAACTATCCAATTATATTAAGGGAGGCTGAAAAGGAGATAAGCAAGCCCTTAGCCATAATTATGACAGCATGTGTGGATTCAGGGGAACTCCCTGGAGATGGGCAAATGTAACCCTAATTCACAAAGGGAGATCTAAGAGTGATAAGAAAAATTACATTCCTGTTAGCTTAACTCATGTTCTAGGGAAAATAAGGGAGTCATGGTTAAAGAAGCAATGCAGGACATTAGACAAGAGTGAAGTTATACTTCAGTCACAGGATCTGCTTTTCCAGGGGCGATCTTGTCTGACCAATGAGATTGAATACTAGGATGCAGTCACAAAGGAACTGTATGAAAAAAACAAGTTTTGATATCATATACAGTAAACCCTCGATTTAACGGACCCCGATATAATGGATTTCGTATTTAATGGACCGGACAAATAATACAGTAATGTACATATTAATCTCGACCATATTATTTTTTTTACGTTAAACAAAACTTCAGTGTTATTATTAATTTTTAATTAATAATAATTCCCTACTTTTATTCTTATAATCAAATTCAGGAAATTGTTTTTTATTCTTTCTGAAAACATGTTCAAAAAGCTGTTTTCCCAGATTACAGATAAGAGCAGGCAGTGACTTGCAAGCGGAACGTGACTCGGACACTCAGGTCTACCGACTTGCTTTGTTTCGGTCTCAGTCTACCTCAAGCTATCGTGCAGTCAGGTTGTATACAGAGTTTCTGTGATTTCTGAATTGTGACTTTATTTATTAAATAATTTTTCTATCCTTACAATTTAAAATGGCATCAAGTGGTAGAGAAGTTAAAAGAAAGCATGTGAACTTAAATGTGGCATAGAAATTAGAGCTAATTGAGAAATTAGAATCAGGCGTCTCAGTAGCATGTTTGTGAAATTTACGGCATTAAAAAACAAAGTTTCTGATATCCGTAAATCAAAGACCAAATTGCAACATAATTTTATATTGTACAGTATTGTATATTGTATTAAAGCTTTTTTTTTTTTTTTTTTTTTGACATTAAGAACAATAAGTTACTTGTGTCACCTTCTGAACTCACTTTATGAATTGCTGATACATTTGCACACCTCCAGTCCATGGGGACCTCCCCTGAGTCCAACATGCTTGATCTTTTTCATACAAACAACCCTTCTAAAATCACGGTCGAAGTGAGTGGTCCTTTAGGCACTTCAGATCACAACTTGGTGATTGTCTCTTCTCCAATGGAACCTTTATCTCATGGCTATTCCCAACCTCATATTATTTGGCATTACAATAATGCAAAATGGGATGACCTGCAAGATTTCTTTTCTTCTTTTCCTTGGTCTGATTACTGTTTCAAAACTTCTGATGTCAATGTTTGCTCAGATCATGTCAGTGAAATTATTCTTGAAGGAATGGAATCCTTTATCCCACACTCCACTTTAAAATCTCCTCCTTTATATAAACCTTGGTTTTCCAATAAATGTGCTAAGGCTGTCCAAGAGAAGAACGTTGCATATCGTAATTGGCTTGTTTCCAATCTTCAGTGTCATTTTCTGCCTACACCAAAGTTCACAACAATTGTAAAGCAGTTATTAATCAGTCCAGACTAGATTTTGAATAGACTAAGAATAGAAAACTTGCTTCTTGCCCTAATGGCAGCCGAGCATTCTGGTCTCTTGCCAAAACGACTGGCCGCAACTTTTGCCCACCTCTGTCAAAACCAGATGGTTCTGTTATCTCTTCAGCCAAGGGTAAAGCTGACCTGCTAGCATCCCATTTTTCTTCCAACTCATGCATTATTGATCCTATAAAAACACCTCCCACTATTCCCAACACGATCCATTCAATGCCTCCTGTGGTCTTCCAATAAAAGGATGTCAGAAGGATTTTGACAAATCTTGATGCAAAGAAAGTGTCAGGTCCTGATGGTATTTCTGCACTGTTGTCAAAACCTTTGCTCCTGAACTTACTCCTCTTCTTGGCACCTTTTTTCACTTTCTAATTCCAAAGGTGTGTTTCCATCTGCTTGGAAATTTGCTCATATCCAGCAAGTTCCTAAAAAGGGTGACAAATTCCTCCCTTCCAATTATCATCCTATTGCAATTACTTTTACTTTTTCTAAAGTAATGGAGAAATCAATTAACAGGCAACTCTTAAACTACCTAGAAACCTTCCGTCTGATCAATGATCGCCAGTATGGATTCCATCACTGTCGATCCACTGGTGATATTCTGGCTTATGTTATCCATTTATGAACAAATTCAATGGAAAAGTTGGGTGAAACACAAGCAGTTACTCTTGACATCTCAAAGGCTTTTGATCGAATTTGGCATAAAGGTCTTCAAAACAAGCTTTCATCAATTGGAAGCTTGTTTTCAAGCAACTGGCAAACAATTGGTTTGCCAATTGTTTTTTGTAATTTGTTATCCAGTTTTCTCTCTGATCGCTCACTGAGGGTGATGGTAGATGGCTCTCTGTCTTCTAACTTCTCCACTAATGCCGGTGTCCCCCAAGGTTCAGTTCTTTCCCCCACTCTTTTCCTCTTGTATATCAATGACCTTCTTCCATTGACTGGAAATCCTATCCATAGTTTTGCCGATGATAGCACACTGCATTCCACTGTCCATTTTGAGAAACCCTGCCCTGCTCAATCAGTTTCAACTTCTTGAATATGCGCTACCAATTCCTTAAATCCCGATCTCCAGGTAATTCTCCAGTGGGACAAAGACAACTTAGTTGATTTCAATTATTCTAAAACTCAGTCTTGTCTTATATCTCACAAAAAGGATTCTTCTGTTCCTATGCTTATCTTTGGTGACACTCCGATTTCTAGGCAAAATGATATATCTTATTTGGGGATTACCCCGACTTTTAATCTCTCTTGGCACAAGCACATTACAAATATTGCTTCCTCTGCATGTAAAAAACTTGGTTTTCTCTTTCGTTCTCAGTGTTACTTTTCTTCCAAACAATGGCTGTTCTCTTTTAAAGAAAGTTTTCACTCTGTACGAATCGCAAATCAGCTCTACCATGGAATAATGCTCCCACATCTGGGGCAGTGCCCTCAAAACCTCTCTCAGGCTTCTAGATTCCATTCAGAAGAGGGCAGTTAGGTTAATTAATGACTCCTCTCTAACAGAGTCTCTCCACTCAGTCTCATAGACGTACTGTTTCTGCTGCATGCCTTTTCTATAGATACTTCCAAGGGCACTGTTCTTCTGAATTGGCTTCTATAATTCCCACTCTCTCTTTCAAAACAGTCCAAACAATTGCCGCCACCTGCCAACATCCATTTACTGTCCAAATTCAAACTTACAGATCCAAATTTTCATCTTTCTCGTTTATTTATTCAACTGCCGTTTTCTAGAACAACCTCCCTTCATGCATATTTCCTGAAAATTACAGTCTACAGAAGTTCAAGTCTAATGTCAACAAATATATTCTTTCATCTTCTCAACCTTCATCCCAAGCACGGTACTAAGTACTATAGGTTCTAATACCTCTCATGTTTGGGGTTTTCATTAAAAAAAAAAAAAAAATATCACTAGAAGAACTGATTTGTCATTATTTTCCTGATAGATCTCTCAACAGTTTTGACTGAATACAAAATCCATTTGTTGAATTGACATCTAATAAAATGCGGTTAAGCCTTAAAGAAGAAGAGGAATTAATACCAATTTGCAATGACCGTACATTGCAATTAAAATACTCTGAAATTTCACTCGAATCCTTTTGGATATTAAGTACGAAGGAATATCCCAACATAGGAGCCAGAGCACTTCAAATTTAGGAACAATTTTCTACCTCGTACTTGTGTGAACTCAGGTTTTCTACGCTCGTTAACATTAAAACTAAAAAGAGGGAAAGTCAGAAGTCAGTGGAAAATGAAATGTGAGTATGGCTGTCTAAAATACACCCAAATATAAACTTCTTCTTCTTTATCTTCGCCTTCTTCCCACGTTTATATGGGGTCAGCATTTCCGTTCTTAATTCTTTTCCTCCATTCCTCCCTATCCTGGGCTTCCTCTCTCCTCCATCTTCTCTCTTTTAAATCCTCTGCCACCTTGTCCTTCCAGCTCAGCTTAGGTCTTCCCCTCTTCCTCTTCTCTATCACATCCAACTTTTTGCACCTCTTCCCCACATACTCCTCACTTCTTCGTTCCACATGTCCAAGCCACCTCAACCTAGATTCCCGCATTTTTTTACTCAGAGGCCCACCTTAACTGTACCTCTGATGTAGTCGTTTCTTATCTTGTCCTTCCTTGTCACACCACACATCCATCTTAGCAGCCTCATCTGCACCACTTCCATCTTTTTCTCCTCGGCCCTTGTAATCGCCCATGTCTCAGCACTGTACATCAATGCGGGTCTAACCACAGTTTTATACTCTTCCCTTCGTTTTACAATTTACTTTCTTATCACACAGCACCCCACTCTTCTTTCTCCGGTTCAACCATCCACATTGCACTCTATGCTGTATTTCTGCACTCAGTCCTCCATCTCTCTCAATGTTCGATCCCAGATACTTAAATTTCGAAACTGATGGTAGCTTTTCCTCCTGCAGTTTTATAGAGCTCTCATCTTCTCCATTTAATACCATATATTCTGTCTTTGTTCTACTTATCCTCATGCCTCTCTCTTCCTACGCTTTCCTCCATTCCTCCAATTTCTTCTCTACCTTTCCTTGAGATGGTTCGCACAGTACAATATCATCCGCGAACAGCATACTCCATGGTGTTCTACTCTTCACTTCTCTCACCAACACACCCATTACCAGATCAAACAGATATGAGCTGAGAGCTGATCCCTGGTGAGTCCAACTTCTACAGAGAACCCCTCAGTCATACCTACACTACTCTTAACCTGAGTCACTGCTCCCTCGTACATTTCCTTCACAAGCCTTATGTACTTTTCTGATGCACCCTTCTCCCTCATGCATCTCCATACCTTTTGTCTGGGCACTCTATCATATGCTTTTTCCAGGTCTATGAACACCAGGTGCAACTCTACTTGCATCTCCCTGTATCTTTCCGTCACCTGCCTTAAAGCAAAGACCGCATCTGTTGTTCCTCTTCCCGGCATGAAACCAAACTGTTCCTCTCCTATTTCCATCTCCTGCCTTATCCTTCCTTCCACAATTCTTTCCCAGATCTTCATCGAGTGAGACATTAACTTTATTCCCCTGTGGTTCTCACATTCCTGCACATTCCCCTTTCCTTTATAGATTGGCACAAGTATACTTTCCCTCCACTCATCGGGTATCCTCTCCTGCTGCCACAGTTTTTCCATAAAGTCCCATAGGATATCGATCCCTTCTTCTCCCAGACTTCCCCATACCTCTACTGGTATCTGATCAGCACCTACTGCTTTCCCCCCTTCATTTTTCTGAGTGCTCTTTCCACTTCTTTCCTGCTTATGTCTTCCACTACTCTTTCATTCGTCTCTCCATCCTCGCATAGTGCTCTTGGGTTTTCCTCATTTAGTAACTTCTTAAAATAGTCTCTCCACCTTTCCTTAACCTTCTCCTTGTCCTGTATAACCACTCCCCTCTCATCTTTAATCTGTTTTATTGATGAGAAGTCCTTTGATGCCTTGTCTCTCGCATTGGCTATTCTCATCAATTGCCTATCTCCATCTTTCCTTTCCAGTTCCCCATAGGCCTCGTCCCAAATACAAACAATACACCCAAATATATACAAACTATGTAAATCACATCAAGCACATGATTCACATTAATTGTTTTGTTTTGTTCTCTTTTAAAGAATATATTTTTGTTGTAATAAGCATTTTTTCCTAAAATTAATAAAATTTCAATATAATTTTGCATTTTTTTTTTTTTTTACTTTTTTTTAAATTTTGAATTATTTTAGTTTCTGGATATAAATTAGAAAATGTACTTATTGTTCTAAAAACATTAAAATAAGTATGAAAAAACAATCGAATATTATTTCTTTAATTTAGATTTTTTCATACAATTTTTATTCTTAGAGATATAGAAATTGTGCATAAATGCAGTATGAGACCAATTTTTAAATAAAAAAAATTTGTTTAAAAATCCTGTACCAAACGTTTTTTCATACATCTTTCAAAAAAAAAAAATTCCCTCATTGCCCTCCCACATGCACCACTTTACAAAATATTCTGCCAGTGCAAATGCACCCAGTGCTGGGAATTTTTCATAATGATTTTAGGGTGTCTTCACATTAAAAAGTTTGAGAACAACTATTATACAACATCGGCCAAAAAAATAAAATAAAATAAAAATAATAAAAAAACACTTCCCATTTCACCAATCAATTCACTCTAAAAGTTTTTCCAGTTCACCTTGAATTTATTTAAGCTGTCAACTTCCACAACAGATTGAAGTTTGTTCCAGCAATCAATCACCCGCTGGCTTAAGGAAAATTTCTGCACATCTATTCTACAACTATCTTTCCTCGATTTGAATTTATGCCCGCTCCGGTTAGTAAACTGAGCAGAAGGAAGAATCCCATTAGCATTGACCCTGGTCAAACCATTCAAGGCCTTATACACCTCAATTAGATCACTTGAAGGTGCCTAGTCTCCAGACACTGAAATTTGCAGAACTTAAGCCTTTCTTGGTAAGAGGCCCCCTTTGTTCCCCTCACCAATCATGTTGCTCTTCTCTGTACTTGTTCTTGCAACTATACATCCTTCCTAAAATGAGGCCCCCCCCCAGACCTGTATGCAGTACTTTAAGCGAGCAAGATTTTGCTGCTTACAATACATGCAAGCACAATATATTAAAATTTACATTTTTTTTGCTTACAGATTAAAAATGTATTTTTTAATTAATTTTTTAGACAATATTACACATACAAGAATTATATTTCTCAATTAAAACGTTTTGGCACTGATAAGGTATTTATTACTTTATCAGCTGCACTCTGAAGGGATGATGCCAAAACTTTGAAATTAACTTCTCCATTATGAAAAGATAATTGAAAATTTTCTTTCAAATATGATGTCAACAATTTGTCCTATTTTTTGTTTTTGGTATTGTTCATTAATGAAAAACCACTTTCACACATGTATGTTGATCCATACACAGAAAGTACTTTGAATGCTTCTCTTTGTAATAAAGGACATTTTTTGCAGTCAGAAGAATTCCAGGATTTTAAAATAGTTTTGTGTTGGAAAACATATTTCAAAGCTAAAGACAACCGCATATCAGTAATTTCTAACTCAGCAGCTGCTACTTCATTTTGACTGAAAATCTGTACCAAATTACTGATTTCAAAATTTCTGTAATATATAGTTAATTCAAATTCTGGGAGGTGCTCTTTCAAATATTCAAATATTACTACCATTAACAATACACTCCCCAGCAGTTTTCTCCAGACATTTTAAGAGTAGAAAAATGAAGCAAATTTCCTTTTAAAAATAAATTCTGAAACACTTGAAGTTTTTTTCTCAAATGTAATAATCTCCTCGAATAAAACTACCACAAATTTATCTTTTCCTCATAGCCTCAAATTTAACTCATTTAAATGGCTGAAGATGTCAACTATAAATGAAAGTATAATCTCGAAATCTTCAGTAAAATGTTCATTAAAAAGGTTTTCTTTATTGCTTTGCATTAGAAAAGCTTTAACTTCTCCAAAGACCTCCCAAATTATGAAGAGCACCTTTCCATGACTGATCCAACAAACTTCTGTATGGGTAATAAAATCTTCCAAAAATATTTTAGAAGTCACTTATTTAGCCATAATTTAACAATAAAATGGTTGAGACTTTAACAATGCCTCAATATGAATCAAACAGTGAAAATGCAGAAAATTAGGTATCCTTCCACCTCTGTTGAGATAAGCAATAAGGCCATTGTTTCACTTATCATGGAACGTGCACCATCGGTAACAACTGATACAAGTTTACTCAGATCAATTTTGTGCACTGCAAGGAATGTCATAAATGTGTCATATACATATTTTACAGTTGTATGACCAGTAATACTTGCGTGTACACCAATGCTAAGAGTTTAGTAAATAAATTTGATGAATTTGAGGTATTGCTCAAAACATCAAAGGCAGATATTGTTGGAATATAAGGAATGCAGAACTGGAATTTGGGGAGTACAACGTCTACAGAAAGGATAGACAGGATAGGAAGGGAGGAGGGGTTATGCTATTAGTTAAGAAACACATAAAATCGAAGGAAGTGAAGCCAGTCGACATCGATGGACAGGGCAGTGTCGAGTCAGTTTGGAGTGACATAAGCATAGGTAAATCAAAATTGAGAGTAGGAGTGTGCTATAGGCCTAATGACTCTGATGAGTATAATAAGATACTGTACAGGGAAATAGAATGGGCCAGTAAATCAGAGAGTCTTATAATGGGGGATTTTAATTTCCCAGATATTGACTGGAATTTGTGGGTTGGTCACTCACACACTAGCAAGGCTTTTGTGGATTTATTGGATGATTGTTTTCTACACCAGCATGTTAGGGAGGCAACTAAAGGAAGTAATACTCTTGATTTGATTATCAGTAGTGATTCTTCATGCATTAAGAATCTGCAGATAAAGGAACCACTAGGTAGCAGTGATCACAGTGTGCTGAAGTGCGATTTACTCAAGGAGGTAACTACCATCAGAGGTAAAGGGAAGGGTTTTTGCTTTCGTAAAGGCGACTATGATGGTCTGAGACAGCAGTTAAATTCTATACAGTGGGACCAACTGATGATGTTACCAACAGCAAATTCAAAATGGGAAGCATTCAAGGAACTAATCTTGGAAGCTACCAGGCTTTACATACCAACCAAGAAATATTGTTCAAGGTTCAGGCCTAAATGGTTGTCAGATGAACTAATGAGACATATGGCAGAGAAGAAAAATGCATGGGATACATATAAATTAACAAGTGACACAGAAGCCTATGATAGATATAAGTTGATCTGTAACCAAGTTACAAAGGAGGTTAGGCAGGCAAAGGCAGATTACGAGAAATCTTTGGCAAGGGATACAAAGAAAAACAGCAAACAGTTCTTTATTTATGTAAAATCTAGAAGGAAGGGGATGAATCAGATTGGTTCACTTGATATCGATGGTTCAACTGTTGATGATCCTGCTCAGGTAGCTAAAAAACTAAATGAGTATTTTACATCTACATTCACACATGAGGAGTTATTCAGGAAGGGGAATGTCGTAGGTGAAGTAAACATTGGCAGTGAGCTAGATGATTTTCTAATAACTGAGAGGAAAGTGGAGGAGAAATTGTTGAGGATAAACACGAGAAAGGCACCTGGGGTGGATGGGATCTATCCAGTTATATTAAAGGAGGCAGCAAAGGAAGTAAGCAAACCCCTAGCCATAATTATGAGAGCTTCTTTGGACTCAGGGGAGGTACCCATAGACTGGAGATGTGCAAATGTAACCCCAATTCACAAAGGAGGATCAAAGGCCGACACAAGTAATTATAGACCTGTTAGTTTAACTTCGGCTCCAGGAAAATTAATGGAGGCACTGGTTAAAGAAGCACTCCAGGATCATCTAGACAAGAATTCAGTTATAGCTCAGACACAGCATGGTTTTGTTAAGGGCAGGTCTTGTCTGACCAATTTGATTGGATACTATGATGTAGTCACAAAAGAACTGGATGCAGGGAATAACTTTGATATTATATATTTGGATCTTAGAAAGGCTTTTGATACTGTTGCGCATGGAAGACTGCTGCACAAATTGGAGCAGTGTGGCATTGGAGGCAAATTGCTGCTATGGATAAAGGGATGGTTGAGTGGCAGAAGACAGAGAGTGGTAATCAATGGACACTGATCAACGTGGACTAATGTTATTAGTGGAGTTCCTCAGGGTTCAGTTTTGAGTCCATTGTTGTTTTCTGTATTTATAAATGATATTGATGATGGTATATCAAGCTTAATGTCCAAGTTTGCAGACGATACAAAGGTTGGCAGGGTTGTTAAGGATGCTATGCTGCTGCAACAGGATCTGGAAAGGTTGAGCAGATGGGCTGAGAGGTGGCAAATGAAGTTTAACATTTACAAATGTAAAGTACTACATATGGGAAACAGTAACCCCAGATCAACGTATCAACTCTGTGGTACTACGCTGACAGTGGTAGAGAATGAAAAGGCCCTGGGGGTAATTGTGCAGGCAGATATGAAGTTCTCTGAGCAGTGCAGACGAGCTGCAAGAGTAGCTCATGGTGTCTTGTCAATGATATACAGGAATTTTTCTAGCAGGGATAGGGATGTGATTATTCCGTTGTATAAAGCATTGGTCAGGCCACACCTTGAGTACTGTATACAGGTCTGGATGCCTCATTTCAAGAAGGATGTAGAGCTGCTGGAACGAGTACAGAGAAGGGCAACAAGATTAGTGAATGAAACAAAGGGTTGCTCTTACGAAGAAAGGCTTAAGTTTTGCAAATTACAGAGTCTGGAGACTAGGCATCGGCGAGGTGATCTGATAGAGGTGTATAAGGCTTTGAATGGCTTGAGCATGCTCAATGCCGATGGGATTCTTCTTCTTGCTCAGAATAATCACCTGAGAGGGCATAAATTCAAATTGAGGAAGTACGGATGTCAAAGAGATGTGCAGAAATTTGCCTTTAGCCAGCGAGCAGTTGGTTTGTGGAATAGACTTCCATCACTTGTTGTTGAAGTTGATAGCCTAAACAAATTTAAGGCTCAGCTGGACAGGTATTTCGAAAGAACGGAGGGGTGAAATGGGAGTAGTGGTGGTTTTTTTTTTTTTTAGCTGATGCTGAATAAGCTTGCTTTCTTGCATCATATACCTCTACTAATGCTAACGCTAAGCAGCAAAATAGCCAAAAAATCTTCTTCATAGCTGCCATCACGTTGAATCAAACAAACAAAGCACATGAGTTGTGATATGCATGAAACATCAGTCAACTCATCATAATACACAACTTTCAATTCTACCTAATAATTTATTGAAAATTACATCTGCCATTTTATGAACTCGATTTGAAACTGTATCATTACTCAAAGGAATATTTTTTGGCAGAGCTAATCAAGGTAGCTTTCTCTTTTCCTGGTAAGACACTGGCAAGCACTTCTAGTGATGACACTACATAATTTTTTATTAGTTCACCACTAGTGTAAGGCAATGAATTCTTTGCAATTAAATTTGATAAAATAAATGAAATTTCATATGCTATCACTTTACTACTATTAGCATGACCTAAATTTAAAATATTTTTCTGTCTTTCAAGTTTCTTTTTTACTTCTTGTAGTTTAGCTTTTCTAATTTTAAGCTCTTCACTAAATTTGGGGAAATTTTAAAGAAAATTCCTATGGCATGCTTGGTAATGTCTTTCACAATTCGATTTCCGATAGCCAGAAAAACACTCCTGACATAATAAGCAAGTTCCACTACAATTTGAAACATGTAGGTCTAAATCAGATGAGTGCAAAGGTAGTATTAATGCATCATTTTTTCCTCATCACGTTTGTTTCGGTTTCTTTTTAAAAACTTATCCATTTTGAAAGAGTTTAGTAACTTTAGTTAAATCTGCAAAAAGAAAATACATTTAAGCATTTGCACACAAAATCGTGTGCAAATGCTTAGACTTCATACTATAACACTTTCATCACCTTTAAAGTCAGCACTTTACATATACTATACCTATTCTGGCTGCACAACTGAGCGAAACCTGCAGAAACCTGTTAAAACCAGAAACCGAGGCATGAGGCACTATTCTCAGTCCATAGCAACACTAGGGCAACAATGATCAACAGAGTATTTTGTAAAAATTTTTCTTACTAAATAAATGTCAAATTAACAATAATTAATAAGAAAAAATTTTAAGAATACCATCAAAGTGTCAAACCTTGACCGTTTTTGAGAATAAAATGACGTGAAATATATAATTTTCCTCCAATCACTAACAAAAGAAAAGATTTTCTAGGGAAGATTGGTATGGATTTTTGTAGAATTTTGCAAAAAGTTGAGAAATAAAAAGCACCATTTTTAAATACAAAGATTTATATATAAATTTTTTAGCTTAAGCGAAGGTGCTCATAAGCACCCATTTTAGGATCGGTTGCATGAAAAAAAATTTTTTAAAGAGCACAATTGCATTCGCGAGCACCATGTTAAGAACCCCTGCCTTATACAAAGGGATAATCACCTCCTCATTCCTACAAGCAAAATTTCTGCATATCACTGACAAAACCCCATAACCTGCTCTGGCAACCTGTCTGCACTGTTCAGAAAACTTCATATCTGACTGCACAATTATTTCCATATCTTTTTCATTCTCTATCACCCTGAGTGTAATACCACACAGTTGGTATATTTCTCTGAGGTTAATGCTACCCATAGGGAATATTTTGTATTTCTCAATGTTAAATTAAGTTGTCACTTCTCAGTCCATCAAGCCAATTTTTCTAGATCCTGTTGCAGTTGCATACTGGAATTACTCCCATTAACAACCCTGCCAACCTTTATATCACCTGATATACCTTCATCAATATCACTGATAAATAGACAAAACAACAATACGCCCAACACCAAACCGTGGGGACTCCACTAAATAATATCAGTCCACGAAGAGCAGTGTATTGATTACCACTCTCTGTCTTCTCCCACTCAACAATCCTTTTATCCATTATAGCAACTTGCCCTTAGTACCACACTGCTCCAATTTGTATAATAATCTTCCATGTGCAACAGCATCGAAAGCTTTCCTGAAATCCAAGTATATGAAATCAAAATTATTTTTTGCATCCAGTTCATTAGTGACCACATCATTGTATCGAATCAAAATGGTCAAACAAGACTTCCCGATAAGTAAAGTAAAGAACATAAGTAAAGAACTATTTGCTGTTTCTCTTTGCATCCTTTGCCAAAGATTTCTCGTAATCTGCCTTCACCTGCCCATACCTCCTTTGTAACTTGGTTACAGACCAGCTTATATCTATCATAGGCTTCTGTGTCACATGTTAATTTATATGTATCCCATGCATTTTTCTTCTCTGTCACATGTGTAATTAGTTCATCTGCCATCCATTTAGGCCTAAATCTTGAACAATATTTCTTTGTTGGTAGGAAAAGACTAGTGGCTTTCAAGATTAAATCTTTGAATCAGAATTGATATAATTCAATTCTGATTTTTCTCATGCACAAGTCTTTTGAGAATTGCTGAATCAGCCTGTCCGATTATTTAAGAAAAAAAGTAACTCCCACTAGTACAACCGTAAGCTGTTCATAATACTACCTAGAGACAGCCAATCAGTCTTAACTTGATGGTAATGTCGGTTGAAAGTTGCCAAGACATTCAGTTGCTAAGTGAGGTGCAATGTGGAGGAATACATCAAAACAAATGGGCAAATCAAAATAAAAATTTTAATTCATAGCATTCATACCTCAATAATTTCTCATGACATGTTCTATTATTAGTATTTCTAATACCACTATTTGATTAATTTTTTAAAATAAATTCTGTAGAGGAGCCCTGTCTGAGTTTATAACATTACGAACATAACCATATGTAACAAAATTACGTTAAGTTTGTAGCATAATACATATTCTGTTGCACAACCTGCAAACAGTGTAGTACTATTGCACTCAAGTATCTCTTAGCATAGTGTGTTATTTTAAAATTAATGTAAATGGAAATCATGCCTCAGACAAGAGCAGCAAGGTAAAGAGGCTCAAAGCAGCAGGTGTGCTGTGGCTGGTAGTGACACTAAAGAGGGAAGTTGTTCTATGAATCATGGGTTCATAAAATATGCCACTGTTAAATGTTTGCAGAGCTACCGGAACAGGATGCCATTGTGTGTGTTTAATGCAAAGGAAGTGATGAAATTGAGTGTGAATTCAACATTCTGATGGGCGTTTGAGAGCTTGAACTAAAATTGGGGACCCAACAAACAGTCAGCTGCCCACTTCGATGCCAGAGCCTATATGATGCACCACATCATACAGCCACAACCCAATGGCAGAAAGAAACAGTCCCATGGGAGGTAGCTATTTTAGCTAACTATTTTCAGGAAAATGGGAAATAGTATTAGCAACAAGGATGAAAACAATATACAACACCAACTGGGGAAAAAAACTTCACTTCCCATTTCTTCCAATAATCTTTCCAAACCTTCCTTAAAGTTATTCAAACTGCTCATCTGCACACACACACCCCCCAAGGAGGAATTTTATTTCACAATTGATTACTCTTTGGTTGAATACAAATTTACAAAAATCTATTCTGCAGCCTCCTTTTCAAATTTAAATTTATGAGAACCCTTGTATGTTTCATTTGAGAAAGAATAAAGATGCCATTAGCATTTAGTTTAACCCATTTAAAGCCTTATATAGTTCAATGAGGTCATGATGTGGATGCCAAGTTTTCAGAGATTGTAATTTATAGAACCCAAATTTTTTCTAGTATGCATGTCCATTATTGCTCCCAATTAATCTTGTTTCTCTTTCTGAACCCTTTTCAACAGATCCATATTTTCCTAATAATGAGGTTTCAAAACTTGTCTGCAGTATTAATAGGGGAAAATGATGTAATGAAGCAAGCATATGCAAAAAAAAAAAAAAAAAACCTTCCCATTTAACCTGTCCATTCCCTCTAATAATTTGCCCAATTCTTCCTTAAGTTTATTCAAGTTATCCACTTTCACAACACCAGATAGAAGTCTGTTCTCACAATAACATACCCTGTGGCTGAAAGCAAATTTCCATACATCTAACCTTCAATCATCCTTCCTCAATTTAAATGTATGCTCACTTATGTGTGTTGTTAGAGCAAGAATATGAATGCCATCAACTTTTAATCACTAAATACATTCAAAGTATTAAACAACTCAATCAGATTTCCTCAAAGGTTTCGAGACACTGCCAGTGCAATTTGCAGAAGAAGGGAAGAGGGATGTCTTTCTTGGTAAGAGTATACCATTTTGTTCCCCTTACTAATCTTGGTGCATTTCTTATATCTGTTCCAAAAATCCACATCTTTCTTAAAATGAGGTTCCAGACCTGTATGCAGTACTCACAATGTGGTCTAACCATTACCATATGTAATGAGATAATCACCACCTTGTTCTGCTGGCAAATTTCCAGTATATCGCTAACAAAACCCCATGAGCTATCTCATATCTCAGAAGACAATTTGCACTGCTCGTAAACCCTTCGTGCTTAATTTTGCACAGTCCAAGGTCTTTTTTGTGGTACCACACTCAAGTGTAAAAAGAAAAATATATTTTGCAAAAGGGATAAGTGAAATAGGACGAGGGTAAGTCTGCCAGGGTAGAAGGTTAATGAGGACATAGGGCAGTTATGATCTTTTAAGGACACTAACAATTGATGTTACTGTACACGTTGCTATTAATGATATTAAGGATGGGAGATATGAGGATTTATTCAACAGGAATACAGCATTGTTGAAAAAAATTGAGGATTAAATTTGAAATGATCTGCAATTCTGCCATGACATAATGGAGGGAGTACGTGATAAGAGAACCTTGCCAATCAATTCAGCTCTGGAGAGACTGAATTGATTGGCAAGGTTCTCTAGTATAATATATGGTTTTTAGAAAGAACCACAGTAGGGTTCAAATCTCCATAAAAATGTCTGAGAGAAGAGACTATGAAAGAAAATTTTTAAATCAACTAGATGATTGTTATTTGTATCAGCATGTCAGGGAAAGTACTAAGGAAAAGAATACTCTAGACCTCATCATCACCCATGAATCAGATGACATAATAGGGCTAACAGTACAGGAAACACTAGCAGGAAGTGATCACGGAGCTCTATCGTGGACGATGAAGAGAGAGAGAGGTAGCAGTAGTTAAATGCAAAGGAATGGGTTATAATTTCAGATGCTACATGGCCTCTATTAACTGGGTAGATATGGGTATCGTCAATAAAATGAGCGAATTCGAACTGCTGGTTAAAACAAGTAACGCGGACATAATAGGGCTTACGGAGACATGGTGCCACCCGGAAATGGGGGATGATGAGTTTCAGTACGGCTTGTATAATGTATTTAGAAACGATAGGGTAGATAGAAGGGGTGGTGGGGTAATGCTTCTTATCAGAAGCAGCCTGAGTGCAACAATAGCTTTCCCGGATTCAGATGTTTCACATGCTAGTATAGAATCTGTATGGTGTGAAATAGTTGGAAACAAAGGTATAATGCGAATAGGAGTAATCTACAGACCAGGTGATTGTGAAGATTATGACGAAAGCCTCTACATGCAAATGGAATGGGCAAGTAAGCGTCAATGTCTTATTATGGGTGATTTCAATTTGCCTCTAATTGATTGGAGTAAATGGGAAGGAAACTCGACATGGATGGGGAACAAAATTTTTAAATCAACTAGATGACTGTCATTTGTATCAACATGTCAGGGAAAGTACTAGAGAAAAGAATATCCTAGACCTCATCATCATGCATGAATCAGATGACATAACAGGACTGACAGTAGAGGAACCAGTAGCAGGAAGTGATCACGGAGATCTAGAGTGGATGATGATGATGAGAGAGGTAGCAATAGTAAAAGGCAAAGGAATGGGTTTTAATTTCAGAAAAGGAAATTACGATGCCTTAAGGTACTACATGGCCTATATTAACTGGGTAGATATTGCACAGAGAATGAATACAATTGAATTGTGGTATGCTTTTAAAACATTAATCACAGATGCCTTGAATGCATATTTACCATTAAAAAAATACTCCACGAGGAGGGTTCCAAGTCGGATGAATAGTGAAGTTGCCACATTACTTCAGCAGAAAAAGGTGGCATGGAAAAGTTGCAGAGCAATAAAAAGTACTGAAGCCTATAACAGCTACAAGATGATCTGTAATAGAGCCACAAAAAAGGTTCGACAGGCAAAAGGCAGTTTATGAGAAATCACTAGCAAACAGAGCAAAGAGGGGGGGGGGGGATAAGGAATTCTTCACATATATAAATGCTAAGAAGAGCAGGACAAACCAGTAGGACCTTTACTTAAGAGAAAGGGGATAGTATTAAATACACCAGCTGCCGTTGCAGATGAACTCACCAGTTATTTTGCATCGATATTTAGAAATGAAAAACCTTTTGTGGCAATGGGAAATTGTGGAGCGAAGTTGAAAAATATGTAATTAATGATATTGAAATTTCGCAAGATTATTTAATGAAAAAACTTTCGAGCCTACACGCCAGTAAAGCTCCCAGAGTTGATGGAATATACCCTATAATCTTAAGGGAGGCGGCAAGTGAGTGCATAGAACCATTGAGGCTAATTATGCGAGCATCACTAGAATCTGGGGAGATTCCCTTGGATTGGAAAAGTGACAATGTATCTCCCATATATAAGGGTGGCTCTAAGAGTGAAGTGAGAAATTATCGACCTGTCAGTCTGACTTCAGTAGTAGGGAAAATCATGGAGGCAATGATCAAGGGTGGAATTTGGGATCATTTAGATCGAATTGAAATTCTCAAGATACTCAGCATGGTTTTGTAAAGGGAAAATCATGTTTAACAAATCTGGTTCGCTATTTTGAAAGGGTCATTCACGTGCTGGATTTAGGGAATAATTTCGACATTGTTTATTTAGATTTCAGCAAAGCTTTTGACTCAGTCCCACATGAGCGGTTGCTTTATAAGCTGGAACAGGTTTGAATCACTGGGAAAATCCTTAGATGGATAGCAGGATGGCTTCAGGGCAGGAGGCAGAGGGTTGTGATAAATGGCTATTCCTCAGATTGGGTTGATGTAATAAGTGGGGTTCCCCAAGGATCAGTATTAGGACCACTGTTGTATTTAATTTTCATAAATGACATCGATGAAAGGATAGAGGGCGTGATGTCCAAATTTGCAGATGATGTTAAAATTGGTAGAGTAGTTAATGATCACTGTCAAGCTGAGCTTCTTCAGAGAGACCTAGATAGACTTCAGGAATGGTCAGAAAAATGGCAGCTATGCTTTAATCCAACAAAGTGTAAGGTATTACACCTGGGAAATAGTAATCCCAAAATAACTTATTCACTTGGTGGAGTTCAACTAAACCCAGTGCTGGAGGAAAGGGACTTGGGTGTTATGATACGGTCAGACATGAAATTCTCTGAGCATTGTAAACAGGTTGCAAGGAAGGCCCATGGTGTCCTATCGATGATCTATCGAACTTTTGCAAGTAGAGATAGGGACGTGATAATACCATTATATAAGACTTTTGTTAGAGCACACTTGGAATATTGTGTTCAAGTATATTAGATAGTATGAATCAGAGCTGTACTGCTCAATAATGAATTTTCATTCCTGTGATCACGACATACGGTCGAAAAGCGTTGTCAGCTTCAGGAAGGAAAATCGTTTTGAATATTTTCGTTAGATTCTTTTAATTGCGTTAATTTGATTTTTAATTGTTTTAAATTGATTTGAATTGTGTTAAATTGATTATTTAATTATTTAAATTTTAATCTAATGTACCAGTAAGTTGTCGATTTTTTCATTTTTTCCGTTTTAATTTCTGGAGGGTATCATACGGAAGTGTTCTACGCACTATATTGAGGTAAACTCCTCTTATTATTTTACTAATGTGTTCAAGTATGGAGACCGCACCTAAAGAAAGACATCGGGCTTCTTGAAAGGGTGCAAAGATGGGTAACTCGCCTGGTGAGAATGGCAAAAGGGCATCCTTATGAAGAAAGACTTCGAATATGTGGGCTGCAGAGTTTGGAAACTAGACACCTTAGAGGAGATTTGATTGAGGTGTTTAAGGCTCTGAGAGGCATCAGTAAAATGAATGAGGACAAAATTTTCAAGATTATAAATGATGCTAGAACTAGGGGACATAAATTCAAGTTACGGGGGAAATGTTTAGATTGGACTGTAGGAAGGTTTATTTTAGTCAGCGAGTTATAAATTACTGGAATAAGTTGCCTACATGGGTGGTAGAGGCTGACAGTTTGGGGAAATTCAATGGTCATCTGGATAGTACCTTCGGGTCAGGGAAGTGCATAGGATGATAGGTTTAATTTCCTTTTCTTTTATTAATTATTATTATTTATTTATTTATTATTATTTTTTTTTATCATTGTTTTATTCTTTTTTTTTTTTTTTTTGGCTGGTGCAGCATAAGCCATAGACTTTCTTGCACCATACGGCCATTACTAATATCTCACAGAGAGCAAATACAACTGAATTATGGTATACCTTTAAAACATTAATCACAGAAGTCTTGAATGCTTATATACCATTAAAAAAATACTCCACGAGGAAGATTCCAAGTTGGATGAATAAAGAAGTTTCCAAATTACTTGAGCAGAAAAAGATAGCATGGAAAAGTTACAGGGCAATAAAAAGTACCAAAACCTATAACAGCTATAAATTGATCTGTAATAATGCCACTGAAAATATTAGGCTGGCAAAGGCAGATTATGAGATATCGCTGGCAAAGAGGAGGGGGGGGGGGGTTAGGAATTATTCACATATATAAATGCAAAGAAGATAAGGACAAACCAGGTTGGCCCCATATGTAATGGACATGGAATAGTAATAGATACTGCAGCTGAAGTTGCAGATGAACTCAACAGTTACTTTGCATCAATATTTACAGAAGAAAAACCCTTCACATCAATGAGAAATTCTAGGAGTGAAGTTGAAAAAGATGTAATTAATGATGTTGATATTTCACATGTTTATTTAATGAAAAAACTTTCGAGCCTACAGGCCCAGTAAGGTTCCTGGGATTGATAGCATTTACCCTATAATCTTAAGGGAGGCGGCAAGTGAGCATATTGAACCATTGAGGCTGATTATGAGAGCATCACCGAACTCTGAAGTAATTCTGTTGGGTTGGAAAAGTGCCAATGTCTCTCCAAACATAAGGGAGGTTCTAAAAGTGAATTGGGAAATTACCGGCTGGTTAGTCTAACTTCAGTGGTAGTGAAAATCATGGAGACAATGATCAAGGGTGGAATTAGCATTAGCATTAGCATTAGCAGAGGCATATGATGCAAGAAAGCAAGCTTATTCAGCATCAGCCAAAAAAAAAAAAAAAAAAACCCACTCCCATTTCACCCCTCCGTTCGTTCGAAATACCTGTCCAGTTGAGCTTTAAATTTGTTTAGGCTATCAACTTCAACAACAAGTGATGGAAGTCGGTTCCACCAACCAACCACCCGCTGGCCAAAGGCAAATTTCCGCACATCTATCCGACATCCGTCCTTCCTCAATTTGAATTTATGCCCTCTGAGGTGATTATTCTGAGAAAGATGAAGAATCCCATTGGCATTGAGCATGCTCAAACCATTCAAAGCCTTATACACCTCTATCAGATCACCTCGCCGGTTCCTAGTCTCCAAACTCTGTAATTTGCAAAACTTAAGCCTTTCTTCGTAAGAGCAACCCTTTGTTCCATTTACTAATCTTGTTGCCCTTCTCTGTACCCGTTCCAGCAGCTCTACATCCTTCTTGAAATGAGGCCTCCAGACCTGTATACAGTACTCAAGATGTGGCCTTACCATTGCCTTATACAAGGGAATAATCACCTCCTTATCCCTGCTAGAAAAATTCCTGTATATCATTGACAAGACACCATGAGCTACTCTTGCAGCTCGTCTGCACTGCTCAGAGAACTTCATATCTGCCTGCACAATTACCCCCAGGTCCTTTTCATTCTCCACCACTGTCAGTGTAGTACTGCAGAGTTGATACGTTGCTCTGGGGTTACTGTTTCCCATATGCAGCACTTTACATTTGTCGATGTTAAACCTCATTTGCCACCTCTCAGCCCATCTGTTCAACCTTTCCAGATCCTGTTGCAGCAGCATAGCGTCAGTATTGTCCTTAACGACCCTGCCAACCTTTGTATCATCTGCAAACTTGGACATTAAACTTGATATTCCATCATCAATATCATTCATAAACACCGAAAACAACAACGGACCCAACACTGAACCTTGAGGAACTCCACTAATAACATTAGTCCACGTTGAGCAGTGTCCATTGATTACCACTCTCTGTCTTCTGCCACTCAACCATCCCCTTATCCATAGCAGCAATTTGCCTCCAATGCCACACTGCTCCAATTTGTGCAGCAGTCTTCCATGTGCAACAGTATCAAAAGCCTTTCTAAGATCCAAATATATAATATCAAAGTTATTCCCTGCATCCAGTTCTTTTGTGACTACATCATAGTATCCAATCAAATTGGTCAGGCAAGACCTGCCCTTAACAAAACCATGCTGCGTCTGAGCTATAACTGAATTCTTGTCTAGATGATCCTGCAGTGCTTCTTTAACCAGTGCCTCCATTAATTTACCTGGAACAGAAGTTAAACTAACAGGTCTATAATTACTTGTGTCAGCCTTTGATCCTCCTTTGTGAATTGGGGTTACATTTGCACATCTCCAGTCTATGGGCACCTCCCCTGAGTCCAAAGAAGCTCTCATAATTATGGCTAGGGGTTTGCATACTTCCTTTGCTGCCTCCTTTAATATAACTGGATAGATCCCATCCACCCCAGGTGCCTTTTTTATGTTTATCCTCAACAATCTTTCCTCCACTTTCCTCTCAGTTATTACAAAATCATCCAGCTCACTGCCAATGTTTACTTTACCTACATCATTCTCCTTCCTGAATAACTCCTCATGCGTGAATGTAGATGCAAAATACTCGTTTAGATTGTTAGCCACCTGAGCAGGATCCTCAACTGTTGAACCATCAATATCCAGTGGACCAATCTGATTCATCCCTTTCCTTTTCGAGTTCAAGTATGTAAAGAACTCTTTTCTGTTTTTCTTTGCATCCTTTGCCAAGGATTTTTCATAGTCTGCCTTTGCCTGCCTAATCTCCTTTGTGACTTGGTTACAGACCAACTTATATCTATCATAGGCTTCCATGTCACCCATTAATTTGTATGTATCCCATGCATTTTTCTTCTCTGCCACATGTCTCATTAGTTCATCTGACAACCATTTAGGCCTAAACCTTGAACAATATTTCTTAGTTGGTATGTAAAGCCTGGTAGCCTCCAAGATTAGTTCCTTGAATGCTTCCCATTTTGAGTTTACTGTTGGTAACATCATCAGTTGGTCCCACTGTATAGAATTTAAATACTGTCTCAGACCATCATAGTCGCCTTTACGAAAACAAAAACCCTTCCCTTTACCTCTGATGGTAGTTACCTCCTTGAGTAAATCCCACTTCAACACACTGTGATCACTGCCACCTAGTGGTTCATTTATCTGCAGGTTCTTAATGCATGAAGAATCACTACTGATAATCAGATCAAGAGTATTGCTCCCTCTTGTTGCCTCACGAACATGCTGATGTAGAAAACAATCATCCAATAAATCCACAAAAGCCTTGCTAGTGTGCGAGTGACCAACCCACAAATTCCAGTCAATATCTGGGAAATTAAAGTCCCCCATTATAAGACTCTCTGATTTACTGGCCCACTCTATTTCCCTGTACAATATCTTATTATACTCATCAGAGTCATTAGGCCTATAGCACACTCCTACTCTCAATTTTGATTTCCCTATGCTTATGTCACACCAAACTGACTCGACACTGCCCTGTCCATCGATGTCGACTGGCTTCACTTCCTTGGACTTTATGTGTTTCTTAATTAATAGCATAACCCCTCCTCCCCTCCTGTCCTGTCTATCCTTTCTATACACATTGTATTCCCCAAATTCCAGTTCCGCATTACTTATATCTGTGTGACACCACGTCTCTGATATCCCAACAATATTCAGGATCATTTAGATAGAAATTGAATTCTAAAGGATACTCAGCATTGTTTTTTAAAGGGAAAATCACGTTTAACTAATCTGATTAGCTATACAGGGTCACTCAAGAGCTGGACTTAGAGAATAATTTCGACATTCTTTATTTGGATTTAAGCAAAGCATTTGACTCAGTCCCACATGAGCGGTTATTTTATAAGCTGGAACAGGTTGAATTACAGGGAAAATCCTTAAATGGATGGCTGGATGGCTTCAGGGCAGGAGGTAGAGGGTTGTGATAAACGGTTATTCCTCAGATTGGGTTGATGTAAGAGGTAGGGTTCCCCCAAGCATCAGCATTAGGACCACTGTTGTTTTTGATTTTCATAAATGACATCGATGAAGGAATAGAGGGCATTATGTCTAAATTTGCAGATGATGTAAAGATTGGTAGAGTAGTTAATGATTGCGCCAAGCTGAGCTTCTTCAGAATGACCTAGATAGATTTCAGGGATGGTCAGAAAAATGGCAGCTGCGCTTTAATCTGGCAAAGTGTAAGGTATTGCACCTGGAAAACAGTAACCCCAAAATAACGTATACACTTGGTGGAATTTGAACTAAAGTTGGTAGTGGAGGAAAGGGACTTTGGTATTACAATACGGTCAGGAATGAAATTCTCCAAGCATTGTAGCCTGGTTGCAAAGAAGGCTCATGGTGTCCTATCAATGATTTATCGAACAATTGCTAGTAGAGATAAGGACGTCATAATTCCATTATATAAGGCTATTGTTAGACCAGACACTTGGATACTGTGTTCACGTATGGAGACCGCACCTAAAGAAAGACATTGTTCTTCTTGAAAGGGTCCAAAGATGGGTAACTCGCCTGGTGAGATCAGCAAAAGGGTGTCCATATGAGGAAAGACTGAATATGTGGGTTGCAGAGCTTGGAAACTAGTCACCTTAGAGGAGACTTGATTGAGGTATTTAAGGCTCTGAGAGGCATAAGCAAAATGAATGAGGACAAAATTTTCATGGTTATAAATGATTCCAACTAGAGGCCATAATTTAAAGTTACAGGTGTAGACGTTTAGACTGGATTTCAGGAAGTTGTATTTCAGCCAGTGAGTTATACATTACTGGAATAAGTTACCTACATTGGTGGTTGAGGCTGACAGTGTGTGGAAATTCAAAGGTCAGCTGGATAATTACCTATAGGAGGAGGGAAATGCAAATGCATAGGATGTCTATTTGCTTTTCTCATATTAATTATTATTAATTTTTTAATATTCTTCTTATTTTTATTTTATTTTTATTATTTTTAAATTGATTTGATGTATTTATTATTTTCTTTTATTTATTAATTTTTTGGCTGATGCAGCAAAAGCCATAGGCTTCCTTGCACCATGTGGCCATTGCTAATACTAATTCTAATTGCAAGAAAATTCCTACCCTATGGCTGAGCACAGAATCAGAAAAGATAATTCACTGTGACAAGGGTCAGTGTCTACATTTAAACATGTTAAGCGGGTGATTTGAGTGAATTTAATTCCAAGAAACTATCTCTGAAACTATTTACAGAATATTTCAAAAAATTCTGCCATCTTCTGAAAGTTCATTATTTGCTTTAAGTGTTCTTCATTTTAAAGGATATGGATAAGTTTACCATTTTCCCCTTTTTTAATTTTATTTTGTTTCAAATAACAAAATATATCAATGACAATATCACCAATTTTTCCTATATAAAATGTCTAATCACTTATTAGACTCTTTGTATGAAACTGACTGAAAAAAGTCACCCATTGTGTGGAACACCAATTGTCTGATCAAAAACAAAAAAAAAGAAAAAGAAAAAATCAGTTGTTGCTGATAAGAAGAGAGGCAATGTTATAACTGCATTGGTCCATAGAGAAGAATGCCTAAGGTAATGCTCATATTCAGATTCCCAAAGATTCAGATCTCTTGGCTGGGTATTTTGGAGGACAGAAAAAAACCCATCTTTGAGAATGAATTGCAAAAGTGCATTGACAAGGATGGTGCTTATGTATAAATCTTAACTTATTTGCTTCTTTCAAAACTTAAATTCAAAAATTTTCAGTTATCCCTTCAGGTAACAATTTGATATTATACACAAAATGGTATTTGTTCAAAGTAACTTCTGTTTTAATAATACCAATGGATTATATAAAATACAGATGACTCAGAAGTCTGAACCAAGAGGCCATTATGAAATTGTGGTGTACTCATTTAAATATTGTTTTATTAGTGGACAGGATGCAACTTTTATTTCTGGTGGCAAGGCCAAAATAGGAGGAAGTGAGTTCTGACCATAAATTCAGACTTCTGATACACCTCTTCCAATTAATATATGGATAAGACAAATTCGTTTATTTTAAAAAAAAAAAAAAATTTACTATACCTGGAGAAGCAGCTTGATAATATATTTCATGTGTTATCATATTTTGTTCTGGAACAACTGTATGACAAACACTCATAAGAGTCAAAAATTCACGAATATAAGGAGCTGTGGGCTATTAAAAAAAAAAAAGGATATTTTTAAAATAAATTTAAATTATTAAATTATAAAATAATTATTTTCATTATTAACAAAATGAGAATTCAGTGAAATAACTGAATAACAATATTTTAGAAAAGAAAGCCTCAAAGTATGTGAAATTCAAAACTATGACATTAGTTAATGCATTGCATCTTTACTACAAAGTTAAATTTTTTGGACAAACTGAAGTTTGTACAGTGGCATCGTTATATTAACATTTCATATTGTGAAATCCTTCAGTTGAGTACCACAATTCATACAACACTGTTTGTGTATGTCAGTGCTGTCCAACCCACGGGCCGGATCCAGTCTGCAAATAATTTTTATACGGCCCGCCCAGAAAGTGAACTAAAACAGCATTTTAGAGAGTCATGCGACTGTCTGTACAGGCATGCAAGCGATGAGCTCGACTGTATCAAACGTGTACATGTAGTCCAGTGCAGTCATATGTACACTAAATACAGTTATGTATGCATCAACCTTTTCATATTGTGAAATTCTACTATTTTAATATAGCTTGTTCAGTTTATTGAATTATTATTAATTTGTATTGAATTTGTTCTGAAAGAGGAATTGATTTCAATTGTTGTGTTTTTAATCAAAGGTGGACTGAAGACTATTTCTTCATTGAGTACGACAAAAAAAAATGTTTGTTGTATAAGGATACTGCATCATTTGTCTCAACAAACAATAATGCGAAGAGTAGAAGATATTGGAATTAATAAAAGAACAAAACACATTGAAACCGAATCAGTCAAGAAATTTATTTGCTGTAAGTGTCAGTTATCAAGTTGCACATTTGATCACTTTTGAAAGTAAACCGTTCAGTGATGATGAATTTGTTAAACGTTTTTAGAAGCTATGGATGAAATTTGTCAGGAGAAACGAGCAATGATACAAGACAAACAATTACGCGAAGAGTAGAAGATATTGGAAAGAACTTGTTCCAACAACTTTTGGAAAGCGTAAAACAAGTGAAATATTTTAGTGTATCACTGGGTGACAATACTGATGTAAAGGACACAGCCCAACTCCTTATCTTAATATATGGAATTAATGATCATTTAATTCCTCTGATTTGTACATCAAATCGTTTCAGAATACATTGTTATTATTTAAATCCCAAATTAAGCAAGAATCCATTTACTTCTTTGGCTGAAAACTACAATCCCAGCTTGCAATTTGAACTTTTTGATTTTCAAGCCAAAACATGGTTCAAAATTAAGTAGATGGACTGCGAAAATAAACTACTTGAATTCTACAAGGCTCTCTCATTTAAAGATTTTCCACTAATAAAAGAAAATGCCATGAAAATGGCTACTTTGTTCGGATCAATGTATGTTTTCGAGCAAATTGTTTCACACATGAAATCAAATAAATATTTAAAAAGAAACTGAATAACAGATGAGCATCATCATTCCGCATTGAGAACTGGCATCACAAAATTTTGAATAGTTATCTAAAAACATTTAGCCTCAATCATCTCATTAAATGTTAAGTTTTGTTCAGTAAATGTTGTGAATTGTACATAATAAAATTTTTGAATATTTTCCATCTTAGGGGTATCATTATATTTATTTATTTATTCACCTTAGATAGTATGAACCAGAGCTGTAATGCTCTGGTTCATAATATTGAAAAGCAGTGATCCTTTTCAGGCTGTAAATTTTCTCAAGTGAACATTTAAAAGCAAAAGTATTTAAAAAAAAAAAAAGAAAGAAAAAAAAGTAAAGTATTTGAAAAAAAAAAAGAAAGAAAAAAAAGTAAAGTATTTAAAAAAAAAAAAAAAGACAAAAGTCAAGTATTTAAAAATAAAGTATTTAAAAAACAAAAGTGAGTCATAGTTTTTAAATTTTAATAAAATCTAAAAAATAAATCACTGACATATGTTTAAAAGTGTTTGGAATTTGCATTTTTTATATATAGCCTGAAAATAAAAAACTGTAAAATGAAAACAGAAACTTCCTTTCATATGTAACAAGATATGGAAAATGTAACACACTTTTTGTGTGTTACATTTTCCATGTAATTTAGTTTAAGGAAAATGTAATTTCTCTCAAATCATGCAGTGCGGCCCGCAAAACAAATCTAACTTTCAATATGGCCCTTGTACTGGAAAAGGTTGGACACCACTGGTGTATGGGGAAAGGAAAATCAAAACCCTCTCCACACTTCCGGCTCTGTTAGACATGAGAACAGAGAACAGATAGATGAAAGTGACGGTACGAGAAGAAGGAAAGTGCTGTCAAATAAGAAAGGGGCAATTATCCTTAACTAAACTAAGACCACCATTCATGCCATTAACTTAGAGACCAAAACAGTTGTCAGAGTCACTCTCATATGGACTGACTCTGTGGAGGGCCCAGTCCACGAGACTGCCAGATTGGTGGCCACCTGGAGCAAGTCTGCTCTGCATGAATTCACAGAATCACACTGGTTCTTTACAAAGTAGACCTCCACTTTGTCGGGAGAGACATTAAATGCCTGCAGCTGGCGCTTGGTCTCTATCTTTCCCTCTTAAAACAAAGCTAAACTAAGACAAACTTAAGTTTACTACTTTCACCTCACACTAAATTAACTGCTACCATGTAGGCTGCAGATAGATGTCGTGTTCTATTAGATGACACAGATGTGTCAGACAACACCACTGCTACCAAAACTTCTGTTCTTCAAGTTGTTCCAGCCCTACTGAAGTAATCATTATAGCAGCATGCACAGAGCAAAGCACATATTTAGATACTTCGGTCAGAGATCCCCATACTTTTCTTTTCCTCAACTTCCACACCTGATATTTTCCTTCACTGATGACAAATATGAGAATATGCATGGCTCTGGACAGTGGAGCAAGGAATTGCAGAAAGCACCTGACCTCTTGTTATTCCCATACTTCTGTGAATGCTCATCCAAACTCATTGCACAACTGGACAAGAAAAAAAAAAAAAAAGACTACCTATCTGCTCACTGATGAGAAGCCAAATACACTGCTCAACAAAATTAACAGAACACATAAAAAACGTAGCATAACTTGTGCAGCAATGAAGTGGGACAAAATTTAGTATGGAGGTGTACTATAGAATTATGATGAAATGAGGAGACAGTGGAAAAGTATAAGGGGCATTTATAGTAGTTCTATAAGAATTACCAAAAAGGTAATTCTTATAGAGCCTTATAGAATTCTTTTTATAGAATTACCAAAAAGATAATTCTTATAGAACCTTATAGAATTACCAAAAAGGTAATTCTTATACAATACAAGATGCTCGGTCATAGGACATCAGTACAACATATGATCCCCTCCAACCATTGGAGCCTGACAGTGGTGAACCATGCTCGATATAAGGGTGTCTATAAGATTCTGTGGCAGCAAATCCCATTCTTCCACCACCGGTGCAGACTGTAGTTCACTAAGTGACCAAGGAATTGGTAGTCACCATGCCATGCAATGCAATCCCAAGGGCATCCCACACATTCGATCGGATTTAAGTCTGGAGATCATACCAGCCACGGCAGTCAGATATCATCAGTTTCACGATATTCCTCCACCACTTAAGTTCTATGTGCCGGTTTTTTTTTTTTTTTTTTTTTTTTTTGATTTGGTAGTTGTTGGCGCATCGGCTTCTGTGGCCATATTGCACCTCCCAAGGTTTTTGCAGTACTTTGATCCAAGCCCGAGGCGGGAATCGAACCCGCGACCTTTGGGTTGCCGGGCAGGTACTTTACCCACTCGGCTAGCCCGGTCGGCCTCTATGTGCCGTGGCATTCTCGTGCATGAAAAGAAAAACTGGGCCAGCCACACCTCTAAGAAGTCACACATAGGATCTGTTCTCGGTACCTCTGTACAGTTATGGTACCCCATCAAAAAATATGAAGAGGAGTGTGGCAATTGATCATTATTCCCACCCACACGAGAATACCGCCTCCATCATAGGTGTCAATTTCTCTGATGTTGGAGGGAGGGTACCGCATTTCTCATTGTCACCAAATGAAATAACATCAAGAATCTGTTTGAAGGCTAAATCGGGACTCATTAGAGAATAGAGCTGTACCCCATTTGTCAGGGCTACAAGTCATGTTCATGGGCACCAGTTTAGACAAGCTCTGCAGTGGTTTGGGGTTAATACAACCCACTAGCTTCACTGCATAGAGTCCACTTGGATTACGCCTTCTAAACACAGTCTGGTTGGAAATGTTTCCAACTGTGGCAGTAGCAACCTCAAGAGACAGTTGATGATAGGACATCATAGTGGTCCTTCATGCTGTTAGAGCCAGAAAGTCTGTTCTGGTTGATGTAGCCCTCGGTGACCTTGGCCAGCTCTTCTTGTAATGGTTCCTCTCTCCTGAAACTGCTTTCAGAGTGCCGAACACCCTGTGACACATTAAGCCAACATGCCCCTTCTCCTTGTGACTGCCCGACTTCAAGTTATCCAGCAGCCCAGCATCTCAAAGAATCATCTAAACAATGACTTGCCATCCTGAATACTGGAAATGTGGCTATCACACTTAGCAAGCCAAAAAAATGTGAATGAAGTGATGAGGTTGCAACTCGTGTTTTTATAGGCATGAATAATTTTTATAATGTGTGGCTCTGTATTTTTTGATTTTTCTATTGGATACTCAGAATTTCCATGCCTATTATATCAAATGTTCGCCTTTGGCGAAACTGTTCACAACAAAATATTCATGAAAAACGTTTTGTTCTGTTAATTTTGTTGAGCAATGTAGCTTCAAAACAGTGTCATCTGAGATGTGGTACTCAACTGAAAGTAAGTAACAGTAGTGTTTTCTAGTGGGGAAGCATTACTTATTTGAAGCATAAAGAGAGCAATTTGTTGCCCTCCTTACACTTACAATACATAATGCTTCTCCATTAGACAGATTTTATATGAGATGTTACTATAATGATACGAATGAACAAAGTTCAGTTTGTCTAAAAAATTCAACTATATATTAACGATTAAAATCACTAACTAATGTCGTAGTTTGAGGCTCATTATTATTATTATTATTATTATTAGCTGTATTGAGGCTTGTGCTGCATAAGGCAAAAAAAAAAAAAAAATTGAGTAATCCTGAGAGAGAGAGAGAGAGAGAGAGAGAGAGAGAGAGAGAGAGAGAGAGAGAGAGAGAGAGAGAGAGAGAGAGAGAGAGAGAGAGAAGAGATAGAGAGAGCAGTAGAAGGAAATCACCAAGAAAGAGAAGTATCCAGCTCAGGGCCTTGGGTGTGCCAAACCCATACTCACCAGATGTGAGCCCCTTGGGCTACTTTCTACCTAAATTATTGTTAGTCTAAGAAGCATACCTTTTGGCATCTCTTATGTTGTGTAAATAAGTCACAACTGAGTTGTCACCATTTATACCCCTGGGTTCCTACTGGCGCATTGATGAGAAGCCAAATAGCTTTGACACAGTGCTGTTTGAGTGGTGGTACTCAACTGAAAAGAAATACTGCTATTCTTCTTCTCTAATGGGGAAGTATTACTTATTTCAATGATAAGTAAGGCAACTTGTAAAATCCTTCACAAGTTGCCCTCCTTATGCTTCAAATATATGAGATGTTACAATAATGATGCCAATGTACAAATTTCAGTTTGTATAAAAAAATCAACACTACATAGTAATGATGCAAATGCACTAAATGCCATAGTAAAATGATCATAGTAAGATTAAAATCCATATATCAAATAATCCCATGATTTCTTTCATTTTAAAGAACACATCAGGAATAGACCAATAATTTTCATAGGTAGGTTCAACTATATAGGTCTCAATTTTCTGCAGACAACATTCCTATATTTATGTTATACTATTCACAACATTCCTATATTTATGTTATACTATTCACAACATTCCTATATTTATGTTATACTATTCACAACATTCCTATATTTATGTTATACTATTCACAACGTTCCTATATTTATGTTATACTATTCACAACATTCCTATATTTATGTTATACTATTCACAACGTTCCTATATTTATGTTATACTATTCACAACATTCCTACTTTGTGTTTACTGAAAAGTATGAACTTTTCATGAAAAAGTATGAACTTTTCAGTAAACACAAACTAAACATTGAGCATGGCAATTAGCTTGATGCAATGCTAATAAAAATAAAGCAACATTAAAAATTTATGTGTAACTGGCAAATAAAATGTGCATATCAGATAAATATAAACAAAAAAGCTCTACTAAAGGTGACAGAAACATGATAGAGAATTCCACTCTCTATGTTACGTTCATGGTGGCCAGGGAAGAAATATGCATTTGTTTGGAATTCTGCCTAGGAATGATAAGATGGCCAACATACAGAAGGAACCCATACGGTTTAACTCAATACTTCTTTTTTTTTCTTTTTTTTTAATTTTAGGGGAAGGTCAATTTTATAAGAATAGTCTGGCTAGTTTTTAGAATGAACCAGTTTAGTAGAAATAAAATTCACTTGAACAGAGGAGGCAGAGAAGGGTATTTTCTAATAGCACAGAAAAGCCTTTACAGGCTGAAGTAAATTTTTAATTGAGACAATTACAGACGTTACTAGAAAAATTCAGTTAAGTGGCAGAGACCACAGTTACACATACGCCTTCACTACATATACTTGTGCAACAGTGAATTAACATATTAACAAAAAGAATAAGCACTCAAATCACTACAATGCATACAACACCGATTAAAAAAAAAAAAGCAGGAATAGCATTTACAGCAGACATGTGGACAAATAAGGTGGAGGGGTATGCTTCTTATTCAAGCATAGCTAATAAGAATATTTCCACAATCTGGTCATACCCAGATGAAAGTTGAATATGAGATCACAGTGGTAAACAAAAGGGGGGGGGGAACATGCTAAAGACCAAACAAACCACGAAGAAGTAAAAAAAATCTTTAGTCAAATTCAATGAACAAGTATAACTGACTCATTATAAGAGACTTTAGCTTACCCCTCATGAAGTAAAAAATTGTGGACTGGAGGTTCATCAAGTGGAATAAGATTCATGAAGCAACTAAATGACCTATTTATTCGAGCATATTAGCAGAAGCACATGGGGAAAACATGATTCTGATCATGGATCCAACACCAATATAATGATTATAGTTAGTCAGTACAAAATGGGGACAATCCAAATGAAGTTTAGAGTGAAGATTGTTACACTTGTTTTGAGTTTAAGGGTGCAAAAAGCTAATGCAACTATTCAACTTTCAAACGGTTTTGGACGATACCAGATTTTATGGTTATCGTAATTTTTTTTTTTTTTTTTTTACCTTACGGGGAAACTGTGAGTTTGAATAGTTTGCTTGTCTTTGTTTCCTTTAATGTTATATATCAACATAACAATTTATTAATTATAGGTTTTTAAAATTCTGGTATATTATACAGGGTGATTCAAAAATGACTTTACAACTTCGCAAGTGTATAGAAACTTATTCAGGAAACATATATTTATTAAACTGTCATATTGCAGCAAAAAATATCAAGTTTTACCTAGAACAGTCATTTTGGTTCGATGTGACTGCAATTGGTGATGCAGCAGACATCCCATCTGAATTCCCAAATGAGACATAACATAACTTCTGTAACTGCGGCAGTGATTTTAGTTTTGAGCTTGGCAAGATTGGTAGGTAAGGATGGAACAAACACTCAATCTTTAATGAAACCCCATAGAAAAAAGTCTAGAAGTGTCAAATCTGGGGAACGAGGTGGCCATGCTAATGGCCCTGCTTGACCAATCCACCGACCTGGGAAACGGTTATTGAGGAATTCCCTTACCTCCGTCAGGTAGTGAGGAGGTGCTCCACCTTGTTGAAAGTGAAAGTGTCCTTCGTGGTCATCTTCATTGAACTGTGGAATGAGAAAATTTTCCAGCATATCCAGATACATGATACCATTAATGGTTGTCTCATGGGAAAAGAAGGGTTTCTAAACTTTTACTTTGCTGAGGATGCAAAAGACATTCTCCTTTGGGCTGTCACGAATGTGTTCCAGACATGCACATGGGTTTTCGCCAGCCCAAGTCCTGCAGTTGTGGGTGTTAACCCTACCACTAACATGAAATGGTAACTCATCATTAAAGATTATAATCTTTAGTGATGAGTCATAAATAATTATATACACATAAATAATTATTTATGTTATCCTAGTAATGTTTCATCTTCCTCTATCCGATGTAACATGTCTTGCACTGTGGTAAACGAGTATGGCTGCAAGTGTAAACGTCTTCATAACACACTCCAAATGATCGGTTGTGTAATGCCATCGCACGGGATGCATGTCGCATTTAAAATAGGTCTCATTTTTACTGTGGATGTTGCCTTTCTTGAGGATGGCCTTCACTTTTCTGATCAGCTTCTTATTTCTGTTACCCCGTTGGTACTAGGTTAGTTGGACAATCTTCACTCTTATCTCTTCTATCTTCTGCTGTAGCCTTCTTTCCCAGGCTGATGGTTCCATGTCTTTGCGTTTTGTGTTATATTGTTCTCTGGTTTTACTTCCATTCATCCTACTGCCTAACACAGCAGCACAATAAATGGCTATGCGGATAGTGTCTGGTATTACTTCGTTGCTGTTGAGATAACCCAGTATTATTCATGTATCGCATTGGTCTGTGCTTGCCAAAGGATTCTATTCAGTCTCTGCTTCGGTATGGGGTGGGTATTTGTGGGGTCCATTCCCTCGAATTCTGCTAGTGATTTCTTCCACTCTTCTACAATCCTGGATATCATGATCTTGCCTTTTTGGACCTCAGGTGTTTTGGGTTGTAGTACTTGTTCTGGCTGTTCCTCCTTCAGTTCTGGTTCCATTATGGCTGTATTCATTATTTATTGTAGTTGGTCACTCACGTTAATCCTGCTTGATTTTTTCCAAGATTGCAGGAGCTATCAGGTTCTTCTTGATGATGGTCCATCTCTTGTTTGCTATTCACTGTTTGGTGACCCAAACAGTTGGGAATCATTCCAACCACTTTGTGTGTAGTTTTGTCCTGTACATTGTCATTCTGTCTCTAGTTTCGTTACTTCACAGAATGCTATCAATACGTACATATTCATTTTAATGCTCCAATTCATGCATAGGCTTCTTCTTTCCTTCTTCTTCGTATTATTATACTTCTATTATTATTGCTCTCTGATGGGAAGTTCCACCTCATGATGGGTACTGGTACCAAGTGTACAAGGTGGTTTTTATGTCCGGCTGTTATTACTGTTGGTCGAAGAACTCTCGGACTATCCTACAGGTGTTTAGGATTGCAAGTTTCTGGAGTTCCTTGTAGATGTTCTCTGGGAGACCAATATCTCCTAACTCATATGTAGGATGTTTGGCACCACACTGGTGGTTAACATGGTGATCTAGACGGTTGTTACTTGTTCCATATCCCAAAGCAATTTGATCTCCTGTCATAGGTCTGTGCACTTTCTGATCTTTTCAGGTAGGTAGGTAGGTAGCCATTTCCTTCTTGTCATTAAGGGTTATGCCTAGTCAATTGTACAAGATCGTCTTGTCCCTTATTATGGCACAGTCCCAGAATAGTTTGTGAGTAAGGGTCTCTAGTACGGCCTGAGCTTCATACTTGTAATACAGTATAGTTTCTTTGGTCAACTTAATTTCCTCACTAGCTCCTGATGTATTATCCCGGAGATCTGATTGTGTCTGGGAGTGTACTCTGTCTGGGTGATCACACTGCATCCTGTGGTGATGTGCTGGATCATTTCTATGGCCAAGTGACATCATCATCAAGAGATATCATCTGTCACTCCAAGTTCCTTGGCAATGTATTTTCTATAGTTTCTGTTGCTAATTACCTGGTCTCGGACGGTGAGTATAAATCCTTAAATCCTTCAGTCTCGGGGAAGTGGCCTAGTCTTGAGCCATGCACTGGAAGCCATTTTATCCATTTGGTCTTGAGGGAGGTCATTAGGGTGTCTGCCATAGAGCATTTTCTTTGTCCATCTTTCTGGTTTTTGTTGTTTTGTTGTTTTGGTTTTTTTTTTTTTAGGAGCATTAGCAACTAAGGCCATATTGCTCCGGGGATATGCGGTGGTTATTTCCTGACCTTTCCGCATCCTCCATATTTGGTGGTCACGGGCTCGAACCCCGGTCTGATCAAGAAGCGTGTGCTACGCACTGCTGCTCCTGCCCACCTGGCTACGGAGGCGCCTCCATCTTTCTGGTTTTGTTTGATACATATGGAGGCAACCTAAGCTTGGAGACCCTGCCAGCCATATGGCTGGAGGGGTCTTCTCACTTTGGTTGAGTGGGGTATGCCTCTTTCCCTTATGGCCTGGTAGAGTGGATCTGTGTTTTTCTAGAAGTTCGTTATTTGGTTTTTAAGAGCATTAGCAACTAAGGCCATATTGCTCCGGGATATGAGGTGGTCATTCCCTGACCTTCCCGAATTCTCCGTATTTGGTGGTGACGGGCTCGAACCCCAGTCTAATCAAGAAGTGTGTGATACGCACTGCTGCTCCTTCCCACCAGGCTACGGAAAAGCCTTTTCTAGAAGTAAGTATTCCTTAAAGTTCTATAAAATTTTCTTTTGTTGCTTGATGAGGTCTATCAAGCCCCTTTCTCCTTCTTTTAAAGCAATGATAGCTCTCTCAATGGCCAACTTCAAGTGGTATTGCACTTGGTCGTCACTGTTCTTGCCTTTCTCATGATCTCCTCCAGCTCAGTGTTAGTCCATTCTAGGATCCCAAAGAAGTATGTTAGCACTGGGATTGCATAGGTGTTTATGGCTTTAAATGTGTTCCCTCCCTTCAGCTTTGCTTTGAGCAGGCTTCTGAATCTCCGACAGTATTTTTCAGTCAGGCAGGCCTTGATCTCTTTTTGCTCTAACTGCTGAGCCTTCAACATCCTCAGATATTTCCAGGTCTCTCCCCATGCCATGGTTTTTTTTATGAAAACAACAAACACAAGAGGTATTAGAACTATAGTACTTAGTACTTACTATAGTACTTACTGTGCTTGGGTTGAAGGTTGGGAAGACAAAAGAAGATATTAGTTGACATTAGACTTGAACTTCTGTAGACTGTAATTTTCAGGAAATATGTATGAAGGAAGGTTGTTCCTGAAAATTGCAGCTGAATGAATAAAAAAGGAAGACGAAATGTTGGTTCTGTGAGTTTGAAGTTGGACAGTAAATGGATGTTGGCTGCATGTGTTCGGATTGTTTTGAAAGAGAGAGAGAGCAGAATTATAGAAGCCAATTCAGAAGAACAGTTCCCATGGAAGTATCTGTAGAAAAGGTGTGTGTGTGTGTGTGTGTGTGTGTGTGTGTGTGTGTGTGTGTGTGTGTGTGTGTGTGTGTGTGTGTTATGGAAGTTTAATGGCGCATAAGCTTCTGGGGCTATAGTGCACCTTACAAAAGGCATGCAGCAGAAACAGTACATCTATGAGACAGCGAGTGGAGAGACTCTGCTGGAGATGAGTCATTAATTAACCTAACAGCCCTCTTCTGAATGGAATCTAGAAGCCTGAGAGAGATTTTTTCCGGTCACCGACCCAGACTTGGGAACAATATTTCACGGTATGGCGAATTTGCGATTTGTACAAAGCGAACAGCTGTTTGGAAGAAAAGTAATGCAAGAGTGAAAGAGAAAACCAACTTTTTTTGGATGCAGAGGAAGAAATATTTGTAATGTGCTTGTGACAAGAGAGATTAGAAGGCAGGGTAATCCCAAAAAGAGATATATCATCTTGCCTAGAAACTGGAGTGTCACCAAAGATAAGGCACCTCTGTAGCCAGGTGGGCAGGAACAGCAGTGTGTAGCACACACTTCTTGATTAGACTGGGGTTTGAGCCTGTGACCACCAAATACGGAGGATGCGGAATAGGTAAGGGAATGACCAAGCATATCCCCAGAGCAATATGGCCTTAGTTCCTAATGCTCCTAAAAACGAAATAACAAACAAACCAAAAATAACCATAGCAGCTGAAGAATCGTTAGTTAGTTAGTTAGTTAGTTGAGTTTTATTGGCGCATCAGCAACTTAGGCTATAATGCGCCAAAACGTTGTCAACAAAATTAGTAAAACATTCAGTGACCTAATGAATTAGGTCACTAAGTCAGAGTATAAAAACAATTGTAAACTGTAAAAGACAAATATCTGTAAACGAGTAACAATAGTAAACCTTAAAAAAAGAAGATTTTTTTTTTTTTTTTTTTTTAAATACGGGTAAAAAGGTTTACTGTTTTTAGGAAACTAAAAATAGCAGACACATGGTCATTGTCGGATAAAATCTGACTGAGTGTATATGGCTCAGTCAGATGGTTAAAAGCGGTACAACGAGCATTTCTAAAATTGATACAGTCACATAAAATATGTTTGATGGATAAAATGGTGTCGCACTGCTCGCACATAGGAGGGTCATCAGCCCTCAGCAAAAAGGAGTGTGTTAGATGACAGTGTCCTATGCGGAGCCGAGCAAGAACAACTTCCTCTTTGCGATCCCTGCGTAAGCTGGACCGCCATGGATGGATCATAGGCTTAATTCGACATAGTTTGTTTGTAGTAATCAGTCGATGCCACGAATCTTGCCACTGAGATTGTAGGTTACTACGGATCACTTGCCTGTAGTCTGTATAGGGGACTAACAGGTCAAGATTATCCGTCAGGGCTGCCGATTTGGCTGCAGTGTCAGCCAAATCATTTCCTCTAATCCCGATGTGACTGGGGATCCAGCAGAATCGGATATCGAATCCACTTACAAAGAGGCTGTATATTATCTGCTGGATTCGGGACAGGGTTGGATGATTAGTGTGTGACATCGCTGATAAAGCCTGTAGTGCACTCATTGAGTCGGCATATATAATACTCCGTTGGTAACGGTGTTTTCTTATGTGATCTAGAGCTAACTCTATGGCATGCAGCTCTGCAGTGTAAATGCTGCAGTCAAGGGGTATCTGCTCTGATACGGTATTATTTGGAAAGACAGCAGCAGATCCCACATACGATTCTGACTTCGAGCCGTCTGTGTAAACTGGCAAGAAGTCAGAATGTTCTGCACGGTGTTGTGAATAGAGCTGAAGGTAGACAGAGGCTGGAGTATTAGACTTCGTCGCAAGTTTGAGCGAGAAGTCACATGCTGGTGTTTGTGCATGCCAGGGTGGAAGGGGCTCCTTTGGTGATCGAGCGACCTTGTCTACCGAGATGTTAAGCTCATTGAGTAGCTCTTGAACACGAATGCCGAATGGGCGATTGGCGGTCCGCCGTGTGTTATAAAGATTTTCCCATCGTGGCTCGAAAACGGATGTCCACGTGGGATGGTCCGGCAGGGACTTCAGCTTGAAGGCATATTGTAGAGACAACTGCATTCGTCGAAGCGACAACGATGGTTCATTTGCTTCGACATACAGACTTTGGACAGGTGATGTTCGGAATGCACCAGTAGCGATACGAATGGCTTGGTGATGGATGGGGTCAAGCCAACGAACGGCGCTATTTCTGGCAGATGCATACACCTGAGACCCATAATCTAATTTTGAGCGTACAAGTGCATGGTACAGACGTAGAAGAGTGCATCGGTCTGCACCCCAAGAGGTAGAAGAGAGAGAGCGGAGGATGTTAAGCCCTCTCGTACACTTCGTACGTAGCTGACGAATGTGTTGAACAAATGTCAACTTTTTGTCAAAAATGAGTCCCAGGAATTTTGCCTCTGATACGACTGGGATGGTGCTTTGTCCAAGTCGTAATTCAGGCTCAGGGTGGAGGTTACGTTTGCGACAAAAATGGACGCAAACGGTCTTCTCCAGTGAGAACCTGAAACCACTGGCCGTGGCCCAGATGTTAACACGGTCAATAGCTTGTTGCAGTTGTCTCTCAATAACCCTCATATTGCATGATTGAGAGAATATGCTGAAGTCATCGACATAGAGTGCACTGTTTACAGTTGGAGGAAGTTGTTCTGAAATAGAATTTATTTTAATGGCAAAAAGCGTAACACTTAAGACAGATCCTTGTGGTACCCCCTCCTCTTGGCAAAAAGGCCGCGAAAGGGAGGATCCTACACGAACTTGGAAATAACGGCAGGATAAAAAATTTTTAATAAAAATGGGAAGGTGGCCTCTCAGACCGAGATTGTATAGGTCTCTTAAAATACCAAATCTCCAAGTTGTGTCGTACGCTTTTTCCATGTCAAAGAACACCGACACCAAATGTTCTCTTTTTAGGAAAGCATCTCGGATAGATGTTTCCAGTCTAACTAAGTGGTCCAATGTGGACCTATTTCTTCGGAAGCCGCACTGACAGCGGGAGAGAAGGTCATTCGACTCTAAATACCATAAAAGCCGAGCATTGACCATTCTCTCCAATATTTTGCACAGACAGCTGGTCAGAGCAATAGGACGATAGTTTTTTGGATATTTAGGATCCTTTCCTGGCTTAGCAAAAGCAAGAATAGTTGCCTTGCGCCAGGTTTCCGGAAAGTGCTCCTCGAGGAAGATTCTGTTGTACAGGAGGAGCAGACGGTCCATGGATTCTGGTGAAAGACGTTTGATCATTTCATAATGGATGTTATCTGGTCCAACAGCGGTAGCCTTTGTACGGGCGAGTGCTGTTTTCAGCTCATGGATATTAAATGGCCCATTGTATGGGTGGGATCCCTTCGATGTGAATTTAAGGGCCTGTTTTTCAGCGTTGCGCTTTAGGACCAGAAACTCTGGGGAGTAAGATGATGTTGCGGAGATTTTAGAAAAAGTTTCCCCAAGAGCATTCGCTATTGCAGTAAAGTCTGCAATAGTACATCCATTATATTCAAGGACCGATGAGGGGTGCGCTGTGTATTTTCCCTTCATTTTCCGGATTTTATCCCAGACTACCTTAGAGTTGGTAGACTGGTTAATAGATGATGTAAAACGGATCCACGATTCCTTTTGACTCTGACGACGGATGTAGCGTGCTTTGGCTCGTGCACGTTTAAAGGCTATAAGGTTGGTCGTGGTAGGATATCGGCGGAATATCCCCCACGCTTTGTTTTGAGCCTTTTTTGCTGCTGTGCATTGTGAATTCCACCAGGGTTTGGGAAATGGTGGAAACCGGGCAGATGTTTTTGGAACAGTATTCGCAGCTGCTTGGAAAATATTTTCTGTGATGTACTTAACTGCATCATTGATAGGCTCTTGACTGACTGTACTAAGATTAAAATTTGCCTGATGTTGGAAGGCAGTCCAGTCAGCCTGATCAAACTTCCACCGTGGTAACCTGAAGGGAAGACATGGTCTCCCACTGTGTAACAAGGTTATCACAGGGAAGTGATCACTTCCGTATGGATTCTCCTCCACTTCCCAAGTGAGTGAAGGGAGCAGAGAAGGGGAGCAGATAGAGAGATCAATGGCAGAAAAGGTACGGGTAGGCATGTGGAAAAAGGTGTTTCTTCCAGTATTTAGAAGGGAAAGGTCATTGTCATTGAGCATACGCTCTATGACTCGTCCCCTTCCGTTGATGCTAGCACTACCCCACAGGGTGTTATGTCCATTCATATCCCCGAGAAGTAATAAAGGGGGAGGCAACTGCGTTAGAAGATCATCAAGGTCTGCCTGGGAGATGTCAGTCCCAGGTGGCAAATAAATAGAGCATACAGTTAATAAGAATCCCACTGAAAGGCGAATTGCAACAGCCTCTATGCTGGTTGTAATTAGCAAGGGCTGCACTGGGGTATGGTTACCCACAAGGATAGCCACTCCCCCATGTACAGAGCCGTCCGCAATTCTATCCTTTCGAAAAACTGTGGTGTTGTGCATGGTGGGATCATCATTTGCCTTTAGATATGTCTCCTGCAAGCAAAAGCAAACTGGCTCGTGCTTTTGCAGGAGGGCCTTGATGTCATCTATATTTCGCCGGAATCCACGACAATTCCATTGTAGGAATTTAGCCATTATTTTGGCTTGGTGGGTCCATCAGGCGGCCTCCGAGGTGCTGAGGGCTTACTTTTGTCAGTCTTGGATTTATCTTTTTTGGGGAAGAAAGGACGCTGTCCCGTGTCCATTTCCTCCTCCGCAAAGAGTTCCAAGACTGACTCTTCGGGTACCTCCTTCTGCTCGACATCCATCTTTTCTTGGGTACTAGGGGGGACTTCCCCTTTCTTATTCTTTTCTTTCATAACTACCTTTGTAATTTGTGGAGCATTAGGAGGTACCGATATAGGAGTGGCAGCTGATTGGTCCTTCTGTGTAGGTTTTTGCGAACTTAAGAGATACCGCGCGATGGGAGTGAAAGACTCCTTTGGAGGAATGGTCATGTCCGTCTGAGTTCCGACGGAACATCTCCCTGCTACCTTCTGGGCGTAGGTAGGTCTGTTGATATTCAGGGGTTTGACCGATTTCCTTGCCTCCTGGTATGATATATTTAGCTCTGCCTTCAGCCGCTGAATTTCTTTTTCTTCTTTCCACCTCTGGCATGCTCGTGAGTAGGCCGGATGTTCGCCCTCACAGTTAATACAGGTGGGTTTTGCGGCTGAACAAGCTGTTGTTTCGTGGTCCTTTGCACCGCATCGAGCGCATGCAAGGACTCCACGGCAGGCCATTTGAGAATGTCCATACTTCTGGCACTTAAAGCACCGTAAAGGGTTCGGAACGTATGGACGCACTGAACAGTTGATGTATCCAGCTTTAATCTCGTCAGGAGGTTTAGGAGTGTTAAAAGTCAGGATTACGCTCCTGGTTTTAACAATTTTTCCATCCCTTCGCGCAGTGATTCTCTTGACAGCAATGACTCCCTGTGGTTTTAATTCGGAGCAGATTTCCTCCTCGGTCACGTCGAGAAGGTCCCACTCCGAAATGACACCTCTCGATGAATTGAGAGTTCTGTGTGGTGTCACTGTTACAGGAATTCCTCCGATTGATGTTACTCGGAGTAGATGTTCGGATTGCCTGTCATTTTTTGTTTCAATTAAGAGGTCTCCAGAACGGAGCCTCTTAACTGATTTGGGAGAACCTACTAACCCATCTAACCCTTTTTGAATAAAAAAGGGCGACATTTTACCAATCGGTTTTTCACTGGTGGAATGAATAATTAGGAATCTTGGGACAGGCCCTGATGATGATGTTTCAGTTCGCTGCCTCTTTGTTGCAATAATATCTGCCTCTCCGTCTATATTTTCAGATAGGGACCGGGTTGGGGCCCCTGAAGAAGTAAGTTTCTCAGGATTCATGAAGGTTATTTAGTTGTTCAGTGCCCGGGCTCCCCACCCACCATGGAGCCCAAAGGGACGCCCACTACCCGGCATGCAATAAATGCGCTCGGGAGTGGGACGCCAGGGCTACCCAGACACCATACCCGCACCGCCGCCAGCCTGAATCCTGTCCCTCGGACCGTGAGGGTAGGGGCGTGGCATTGACACGGTTGACCCTCGCAGGCGAACCTACTAGCCGATTGATCCTAGCCGGGCCTTCCAGGACCACCCGTCTTGTCGAAGCAGGGGCCAAAGTGGTGTATTGAAGCTGGGCCCCTCAACCACCAGGATCCCCCTTTCCGAATTTCCACGGGTCGCAGCGCACGGCAAACACGCCGGATTCCATTGATGTAAGCCCGGAACCTAGGCTGTGGGCGTTGGATCCCAGTGATGCTAGTCTGGAAGTCCAGCAGCGTCACTGGGAGGTCCCCTCACCACGTACAGGTGCCCACGTCGAGGGGCTGAAGAATCCTTTTTGTGAGATATAAGACAGGACTGAGTTTTAGAAGGTTCGAAATCAACTAAGTTGTCTTTGCCGAACTGCAGAATTACCTAGAGATTGGCATTTAAGGAATTGGTAGAGGATATTCGAGAAGTTGAAGCTGATTGAGCAAAGCAAGATTTCTTAAACTGGAAAGTGGAATGCAATGAGCTATCATCGGCAAAACTATGGCTAGGATTTCCAGTCAAGGCAAGGTCATTAATATACAAGAGGAAACGAGTGGGGCAAAGAACTGATCCTTGGGGAACGGCAGCATTAGTTGAGAAGTTAGAAGACCGAGATTCATCTACCATCACCCTCAGTGAGTGATCAGAGAGAAAACTGGATAACCAATTACTAAAAACAGTTGGCAAACCACAAGATGGAAACTTGTTTAGAAGACCTTTATGCCAAACATAATTGAAAGCCTTTGACAGGTCAAGAGCAACTACTTGTGTTTTGCCGAACTTTTCCATTGAATTTGTCCAGAAATGGACAACACACACCAGAATACCACCAGTGGATCAACACTGGCAGAATGCATACTGACGATCATTGATCAGACGGAAAGTTTCTAAGTATTTTAAGATTTAGCAGATAATTGATTTCTCCATTACTTTAGAAAGAGTACAAAAAAATGCAATGGGATGATAATTGGATGGGAGGGATTTGTCACCCATTTTAGGACCTGGCTGGAAATGATCAAATTTCCAAGCAGAAGGAAAAACAACTTAGGAATAAGAAAGTGAAAAAAAAAGCGGAAAAGAACAAGAGTAAGTTCAGGAGCACAGGTTTTGAGAACAAGTGGAGAAATACTATCAGGACATGGAGCTTTCTTAGCATCAAGGTTCGACAAAATCCTCCTGACATCCGTTTTGACGGATGACCACAGACAGAAGGCACTGAATGGAGCATGTTGGGAATGATGGGAGGTGTTTTACCAAGATCATTAATACATGAGTTAGAAGATAAATGGGATGCTAGTAGGTCAGGTTTATGCTTGGCTGAAGTGACAACAGAACCATCTGGTTTTGAGAGAGGTAGGAGCAGAGATGGGCAAAAGTTGCAGCTAATAGCTTTCACAAGAGACCAGAATGCTCAGCTACAATTAGGGCAAGAAGCAAGTTTTCTACTCTTAGACTGTTGAAAATCTAGCTTCGACTGATTAATAACTGCTTTACAATCGTCACGAGCTTTGGTGTATTCAGAAAATAAAACTGAAGAATTGGAAACAAGCCAATTATGATATGGAAAGTTCTTCTCTTAAACAGCCTTAGCACATTTATTGGAAAACCAAGGTTTAGATAAAGGACGAGATTTTAAAGTCGAGTGTGGAATAAAGGATTCATTCCTACAAGAATAATTTCACTGGCACGATCTGAGCAAACATTGACATCAGAAGTTTTGAAAGAGTAATCCAACCAAGGAAAAGAAATCTCGCAGGTCATCCCATTTTGCATTCTTGTAATGCCAAACAACACAAGGTTGAGAATAGCCATGAGATAAAGGCTCCATTGGAGAAGAGACAATAACCAAGTTGTGATCTGAAGAGCCTAAAGGACCACTCACTTCGATTGTGTACTTAGAAGGGTTGTTTGTGAGAAAAAGACTGACGAGGCTAGTGGGAGCCAAACGTGTTCAAAGCCGCTAAGTGGATTTTATTATTTATTGATTTGAAATTATTGTTTTTCTAAAACTTTTGATTTAAATTTAGTAGTATAGCATTCTTTTGTGATTTTCTGATTAATCTGGTGTATTTATTCTTTACTCGGCCTTGTAATTGAATAAAAGTATGGATAAGGGTATCATATCCACGTGTTACAAGTTGCAGCTCCGCTGAACGAAACGTTTTTTAGCCATATTTGGCCGCTTTATTGACCAATTGATACATCAAATTATTTTCTATAAGTAGCTTATAGTCCTAGTCAGGATCATAGTTTATTCGGAATTGAGACAGCGAGATTTGGAAGTTAATTACTACTTAAGTGTCCGTAGATTTACCATTCGTAACTTGCGCCATTGTTATACGATACGTTATATCCCAAACTAGATAGCGTTAGTATAGTGTAGTATAGTATATAATATAATATTGTCAATTAATCAGCAAAATCTATTAATTTTGTTAAACTTCGTTATCAATTAAATTGTACTTTTAACTAATATAACGACTTAGATTACAAACATAACATAATTAATTAATACAACTTGATACGGAAGTTATATAAACGGAACTCGTAAATAATATTTCATACTGACAAATATATATCACGTTATAACTGTGTTGGGATACAAGTTTAGGGTTATAATTTTGTACTGAAATTGAAATTTTATTGAAATTAAGTTGAAATAATGACTCAGACCAGAGCAGCAAAGCAAAAGGTTCAAGCTAATGGGAGTGCTGTGGCTCAGACGAGAACTGAGGGGGGCAGTTGCCCCCTGAATCACAGCCTTTTAAAATGCACTGCTTGCAAGATGTTTGTGGAGCAATCGGGTATGGGACATGATATTGACATAAGGGATGTCTTTGTGTGTGCGTGATGCAAGGAATGTAACAAAATCAGGGGATAACTCTTTTTTTTTTTTTTTTTTTTTTTTTGATTTGGTAGTTGTTGGCGCATCGGCTTCTGTGGCCATATTGCACCTCCCAAGGTTTTTTTTTTTTTGCAGTACTTTGATCCAAGCCCGAGGCGGGAATCGAACCCGCGACCTTTGGGTTGCCGGTTAGGTACTTTACCCACTCGGCTAGCCCGGTCGGCTGGGGATAACTCAGCTTCTGATGTATTGTTATGGGCGTATATGAGAGCTTGAAGGACAGGGTTGATGCCCTCAAAGAATCTAAAGTGAGGGGCCCATCAAGCTCTCAGCTGCCCAAATCAACGCCAGAGCGTGCACTTGGTCATCATGCAACACTGGTCCCACAGGAACTAGTAGTTGTAGGTGACTCTTTTGCCAGGGAAATGGGGAATATGCTTTGTAAAAAGAGTAGGTGGAACAGGACCAGGGTATGTCTACCAGGGGCAAAGGTTGATGACGTTGTAGAGCAGATATCATCTTTTAAGGGCACAAAAGGTGATATAGTTGTACACACTAGCACTAATGACATTAAGAGTAGGAGACCGGCAGATTTAATAATTAACAAGTACAGATCACTGTTGAAAAAAAGCCGTGAATTAGGGTTCAATTTGAAAGTGTCTGCAATTCTGCCCAGATACGATAGGAGGGAGTATATGATGAGAGCCTTGTCAATCAATTCGGCCCTGGAAAGATTGTGCAAAGCTCAAGGGGTAGTATTTTTTTCAGCCTCGTCTGTACTTGTTAACAAGAAGGGAATGCTTCTACAGGGAGGGGATACACTTAAATAGAAAGGGAGCATGAATATTTGCTGATGACATCGAGGCAGTATTAGTTGGGTCGGAAAACTGCTAGCTTGGGGGGGGTACAAGGACTAATAGATTAGCAGTAGGCACTGGCAGAGGTGAAAGTAATTCTTGCACTGTTTCTATTGGAATAAGCAGAAGCCTGGAAAACAACATGCAGGATATTTCAGAGACTGCTGGCAGTCATTGCGGTACAAGTAAACACATGGGTTGTGTTAGGGTAGCTAAGAAAAAGAACAGGTGCATGTATACTTGCGTGTACACCAATGCTAGGTGTTTGGTAAATAAATTTGATGAATTTGAGGTATTTCTCAAAGCATCGAAGGCAGACATTGTTTGGATATCAGAGACCTGGTGTCACACAGATATAAGAAATGCAGAACTGGAATTTGGGGAGTACAACGTCTACAGAAAGGATAGACAGGATAGGAAGGGAGGAGGGGTTATGCTATTAGTTAAGAAACACATAAAATCCAAGGAAGTGAAGCCAGTCAACATCGCTGGACAGTGCAGTGTCGAGTCAGTTTGGTGTGACATAAGCACTGGGAGATCAAATTGAGAGTAGGAGTGTGCTATAGGCATGACTCTGATGAGTATAATAAGAAACTGTACAGGGAAATAGAGAGGGCCAGTAAATCAGAGAGTCTTATAATGGGGGATTTTAATTTCCCAGATATTGACTGGAATTTGTGGGTTAGTCACTCACACACAAGCAAGGCTTTTGTGGATTTATTAGATGATTGTTTTGTACCTCAGCATGTTCAGGAGGCAACTAGAGGGAGTAACACTCTTGATTTGATTACCAGTAGTGATTCTTCATGCATTAAGAATCTGCAGATAGAGGAACAACTAGGTGGCAGTGATCACAGTGTGCCGAAGTGGGATTTACTCAAAGAGGTAACTACCATCAGGGGTAAAGGGAAGGGCTATTGCTTTCGTAAAGGCGACTACGATGGTCAGAGACAGTATTTAAATTCTATACAGTGGGACCAACTGATGATGTTACCAACAGCATATCCAAAATGGGAAGCATTCAAAGAACTTATCTTGGAAGCTACTAGGCTTTACATACCAACTAAGAAATATTGTTCAAGGTTTAGGCCTAAATGGATGTCAGATGAACTAATGAGACATATGGCAGAGAAGAAAAATGCATGGGATACATATAAATTAACAAGTGACACAGAAGCCTATGATAGATATAAGTTGATCTGTAACCAAGTTACAAAGGAGGTTAGGCAGGCAAAGGCAGATTACGAGAAATCTTTGGCAAGGGATACAAAGAAAAACAGCAAACAGTTCTTTATTTATGTAAAATCTAGAAGGAAGGGGATGAATCAGATTGGTCCACTTGATATCGATGGTTCAACTGTTGATGATCCTGCTCAGGTAGCTAAAAAACTAAATGAGTATTTTGCATCTACATTCACACATGAGGAGTTATTCAGTGAGGGGAATGCCAGAGGTGTATTCAACTCTGGCAGTAAACTAGATAATCTTGTAATAACTGAGAGCAAAGTGGAGGAGAAATTGTTGAAGATAAACACAAGAAAGGCACCTGGGGTGGATGGGATCTATCCAGTTATATTAAAGGAGGCAGCAAAGGAAGTAAGCAAACCCGTAGCCATAATTATGAGAGCTTCCTTGGACTCAGGGGAGGTGCCCATAGACTGGAGATGTGCAAATGTGACCTCAATTCACAAGGGAGGATCAAAGGCTGACACAAGTAATTATAGACCTGTGAGTTTAACTTCTGTTCCCGGAAAATTAATGGAGGCACTGGTTAAAGAAGCACTGCAGGATCATCTAGACAAGACTTCGGTTATAGCTCGGACACAGCATGGTTTTGTTAAGGGGAAGTCTTGCCCGACCAATCTGATTGGATACTATGATGCAGTCACAAAAGAACTGGATGCAGGGAATAACTTTGATATTATATACTTGGATCTTAGAAAGGCTTTTGATACTGTTGCACATGGAAGACTGCTGCATAAATTGTAGCAGTGTAGCATTGGACGTAAATTGTTGCTATGGATAAAGGGATGGGTGAGGGGGGAGAAGACAGAGAGTGGTAATCAATGGACACTGCTCATTGTGGACTAATGTTATTAGTGGAGTCCCTCAGTGATCAGTGTTGGGTCCATTATTGTTTTCTGTATTTATAAATAATATTGATGATGGTATATCAAGCTTAATGTCCAAGTTTGCAGACGATACAAAGGTTGGCAGGTTTGTTAAGGACACTACTGATGCTATGCTGCTGCAACAGGATCTAGAAAGGCTGAGCAGATGGGCTGAGAGGAGGCAAATGAAGTTTAACATTGACAAATGTAAAGTACTACATAAGGGAAACAGCAACCTCAGAGCAACGAATCAACTCTGTGGTACTACACTGACAGTGGCAGAGAATGAAAAGGACCTGGGGCTATTTGTGCAGGCAGATATGAAGTTCTCGGAGCAGTGCAGACTAGCCGCAAGAGTAGCTCATGGTGTCTTATCAATGATATACAGGAATTTTTCTAGCAGGGATAAGGAGGTGAGTATAAGACAATGGTCAGGCCACACCTTGAGTACTGTATACAGGTCTGGAGGCCTCATTTCAAGAAGGATGTAGAGATGCTGGAAGGAGTACAGAGAAGGGCAACAAGATTAGAAGAAAGGCTTAAGTTTTGCAAATTACAGTGTCTGTAGACTAGGCAACGGCGAGGTGATCTGATAGAGGTGTATAAAGCCTTGAATGGTTTGAGCATGCTCAATGCTGATGGGATTCTGCCTCTTGCTCAGAATAATCACCTGAGAGGGCATAAATTCAAATTGAGGAAAGACAGATGTAGGATAGATGTACGGAAATTTGCCTTTAGCCAGCGGGTGGTTAGTTGGTGGAACAGACTTCCATCCCTTGTTGTGGAAGTTAATAGTCTAAATAAATTTAAGGCTCAGCTGGACAGGTATTTCGAATGAACGGAGGGGTGAAGTGGAAGTTTTTTTGTTTTTTTTTGGCTGATGCTGCATAATCTTGCTTTCTTGCATCATATGCCTCTACTAATGCTAATGCTAAAAGATCAAGCATGTTGGCTGTATGGTTAGGATTGTCCGCTATTCTGGTGGGTAAATCAACAATCTGTGTGAGGTCATTAGTAATTGCAAAAGCCTCAGCATCTCGACCAGCTGAGTTGGTGTCTATCTAGAAAATGGAAGCCAGCTGGAGTTGTGAACATTAAAATAACCAAGGAAAATTATCTCACTGTTAGGAAAGTTGGTCTGGAGAACGTCAAGTCACAAAGAGAGGAATTCGAAGAGCTCCAAGTGGTTATTGGATTTGGGAGAACGGTAGAGACAGCAGATGGATTTGACACAATGAGGTAGAGAGATTTTAAGCCAGAGAAGATCGAAAAGAGGAGATTCCAAATTACCAAGTCTCTGAAAGGGAATATCAGACACTGAGATATGTACAAATACCACCTTTGAGGCGAAAGGAATCGTACAGAAAAAAATTTGGGAACTGAGATGAGCACTAGTTCAATCAATCTGTCAGAAAAAATACATGGGATTTGGCAGATTGCAATTGGAAATTGACATCGTTGAGATTATAATTGAGACCACATATAATTGTGAAATGAACTTGGCAGTATTTGGAAGGTTTAGATCTTTTTCGCAGATAAGCTTACTGTATTAGTTTGACAATTAATGGTGTATTCAATAGTAAGAAAAAGTGGGGGGGGGGGTGCATGCCGTATGAATTTATGAAATTTTTGTATATTGTTATTCACATGGTAAGAATATACCCAGATCCTTGATATAACGTAGCCTTGACAATGCCCCCCCCCCCTTCCCGATATACACACTACTCAGACTTCCTCCAGTCCCTATATGGCGCAGTATAACCTTAGTCGTTTTTGCGCCAATAAAATCAAATCAAACCTTTCACTATCTGGCAGATTAGAGGTAGCAAGATTATATAGACTAGCTGATTTGGAAGCCTCCTAGAGAGTTACCAATAGGTTCAGTCTAGTGTACTAACTAGCGGCTGGCCTGCAAACACCGTTTTAGAGCTGTAACCTCGAAATGTAAGGAAGATTGGTTCTCGCCATGATGTCCATCATAATCTCAAAAGTCATCAGTCACAATGCATGATGAAAGAGATGGAGAAGGGTGGACTGGAACTTAGCTCTGGAGACTAAACATGGGTTCCGGCACTTTAAGCCTCCAATAAGCAAAGTGGGGGTATTGTGCCAGTTCTGGCTGACTAATTTCTGTGGGCTTTGTCTTGCATTTGTCTAGTCCAAATTTCATCCTGATATCATTGCTGAACTCTTTGGTGATCCTGAGTAGCTGTTGGTGTTGCTTCTTGTTTCCTGAGGAGAAACTGATCTCATCCATACATCAATGGGAGAAGGCACACAGGTTCATCCTTCCTTCTTTTGGGGTATATCCATACTTGCTGTTGTTTGACCTTGACAGTAGTCCTCAATTTCACTATGGTTACTTCTAGGACTTGTCAGTATCAGGTTTACTTTGTAGATCTTCAGTGTCTCTAACAGCCAGCTATGAGGCATGGGGTTCGAAGGCCTTGTGGTAGTCCATTTTGGCCATGTACAGGTTGCAGTGCATCTTGTTGCTCCATAATTGTCATATCAGTAGTCAGTTGCTCCTTGAACCCTTTGCTCATCTGCTTACATACTTCTGTTGCTTGGACATGATGTTGTGGCTAACCAAGTAGTCTGATATCCTCTTGGTTGTGCAATGATTCAGGGCCTTGCAGATTGTTATTTTTATTGTTTTTGTCATTGTTTGTACATTCATATTTGAAACTGATTACATCCATATCCTTGTTTTTCATATGATTATGAATTGTTTCAGAATGGTCCTTAAGGCTGTCGCAGACATTCTCTCAGGTATGCCAAGCTGTGCTTGCTACCTGCGAGTCTGGTGGAACTGATATTCAAGTGAAATACAAGTCAAGTGAACCTAATTTCAGTAAAGTACAGTTAGTCTGTAACAGCCAGATCCTCAGCTTGCACCCTCACGATGGTGGGATTGTTAGTAACCCTGGATATAACCTAGATGTGCAAGTCCTGAAATATGGCACCTAGCACACTGGAGGCAATCATCAAGGTGCGAACCAACATAAGCAAGGGTCACGGCATGGCACACACACCACACAGAGGAATGCTGCCCCTCGGTGTTACCAGGCAATACTAGGTGGTAGATGACTCTCATCAACCAGTGCATTGTCACCACTTTGCTTATTGAAGGCGTGAATTGGTGGATCCCATGTTTAGTCTCCAGAGCAAAGCTATGGCAAACCCCCTCCCCCACTAATCAATCTCTTCCATCATGCAGTATGACTGTCTTTTGTGGTTATGATGGACATCATGGTGAGATGCAATTCGAGGGTACAGCTCTAAAACAGTATCTTGCTTACATTTCGAGGGTACAGCTCTAAAACAGTGTTCGCAGGCTGGCTGCTAGATAGTCCACCAGACTGAACCGATTAGTAATTGTCTAAGAGGCTTCCATATCAGCAAATGTATAACCTTGCTACCTCTACTCTGCCAGAGAGTGACTGGAGGAAATTCGAGTAGTGTGTATGAGGACATCGTTGAGGCCACGTCATGTCAAGGAGCTGGGTGTGTTTTTACCATATGTACACCATATCCAAAAATTTCATTACTTCATACAGCAGGTACTCTTCACCTTTTCTTACTACTGAATACACCATAAATTGTCAAACTAATAGAACAAACTTATCTAAGAAAAGATCTAAACATCAACCTCTAACTAATCATATTTCAACACATATGAAGATGATGCATTTACAATAGATCTATGTTCATCTTCTGACTACAATTTACTTTGGAGAATACTTCCATGGGGTGGAATTCAGCGTTCCGGGTAATATTTCATTTATTAAAAATACTTTTCTTTTTCAGACTGGACATCACATTGAAATTGTTAGTGATGACAATTTATCACTTTTTCTCACAGCAATTTTTCAATTTCTGACTTTTCGTAGCAGGGACTCCAAATTCATTTTATATGAACTGCAGCTCTTCAATGTTTTATACTTGTGTGGGAACATGAAGGGCAGAACTTCAATATCTTGTAAGAGTGGGAATTAGTGATGTAAGTCTGCGAATATCTGTACAGTATTGTGATTAATGGTGAGGATGCCAAAAAAGCTGGCTGGGACAACCTAATACAATAAATAAATAATAAAAAATGCAAAGTGGTAAACCCTAAGATTTACCAAAATTATTTTATAAAATACAAAATTTTGAGTTTTTATTGAGGCAGGTTTGCAAATCCTATCAGATTTTGGGCTTTTACAGTAATATACATACACTAAAATTTTCTCAGGAACTCAAATCTAGTATGGCCTTATTCAGACCAAGATTCATTCTTCTCTTGATAATTCCTTTCCACTTACAACTCTAGCTGTTACTCTTTTTTTTTCAGTGAGAGTCTGCCTTCTCTCTCTCTCTCTGACTACTTGTCCCATCCAAACCATGGATTGAGGAAGGTGATGAGAAACCACCCCAAACTATTTTATCCCCAGACATAGCAAACAATTCTGCAGTGAACCAAAGTATCAGGCTCAGCAGGAGAATTAAGGGTCTCCCAAAACACTACCCAGTGAAATCTGCAGGTTGTAAGCAAGAATGATGATGAGAAGAGAAGGAGAAAGATAGGTAGCTGAAATGTTAGGATAAAAAATCAGACGGGTAATTAGAGAACTTGAACAAGAAAAAATACAAGACAGATGGAAAGAGAAAAGGGACTTAAGAATGGAGTTTGGGTAGTTTTGAGTAAGCAGGTATGGGAAAGGTGAAATACATTAATGATATGATAATGGTTGTTAAGATTGGATGGTTGTTAAGAATAAAAAAAAAACAACTTTAGTATGCAGTATATATATGTCAACAGCAAAATATGAGGAAGAGGAGATTGAAGAGATTTATGAGCAACTATAAATGTAACTAAAACAGAACAGGCAGACAGGTTTTTGGTAATGATGGGTGACTGAGTTGGTGAAAGAGAGAAAATATGCGGGACACTATGTGCTGGGAAGGCAGAATCAGAAGGGACAAAGGTTAGTGGAGTTTTCTGACCAGAATGATCTAATATAATAATAAGTACTTGGTTTAACACATTGTTAGACAAAGTTTCTTAATGTTAAGAGAGTGCTGAAAATGATTCAGAGTACATTAATGATTTTACCTTTTAGCAGTCTCAGATCGTTTTTCCAGTTACAGTTCCCTCAAAGAAACAAGGTCCAAGACACCTGAACAAATTCCAACCCAGACTACCAAGCCAGGAGAGTTTAAAAATCCATGTTAAATCAAAAATGGGGGTTTCTTAAGAGAATAATATACGTGGTTATGGTGATTAACAATTCTATTTAGCTTAAATGTGACTTCATCAGTCCACAAAACATTGTCAACAATATCTTGGTTTGTAACACTCATGAACAAAACCATTCAGTAAATCCCAAAGGAAGAAGTGCATGAAAATTTTCTTCTGCATTGGCTCTGTCATATAAGATTGGTTTGCACAGTGATATAATATAATAAAAGTTTGCATGGTGAGGTAATAAAATAACTGCTCCTGAATAGCAAATATCAAATTTCCCTAAAAGATCTCCTCCATGGAAAGGAATATCAAGTCAGAAATCTCAATAAAATCATTATCAAAGAAAAATCAATTGCAAAAAAAAAAAAAATCAGTCAGCAGGGCTATTTCTGCACTACAAAAATCTTCTGTACTCCAAATTATATGTTCAAGATTGTCCCTTTCTTCATTATCAACAAGGTTTAATTTAATTCAATGAACTGACTGCCAAATCTGATGCAATTTCAGAAACTTAACAACATACAAAGGATCCTACTCATCAAGAAATCTCATTTAACATTTCAAGCTGACTAAAAACAGCACCATATCACCACAAAAATTACTGAATTGATGTCTGAAATCTTCTAAAATGAAATTAAGAACATTTAAACACCATGAGTTCTACTGTTTGTTTGTTTGTTGTTTGTTATTTGTTATTTGGTTTTAGGAGCATGAGCAACTAAGGCCATATTGCTCCGGGGATATGCTGTGGTCATTCCCTGACCTTTCCGCAACCTCCATATTTGGTGGTCATGGGCTCGAACCCCGGTCTAATCAAGAAGCGTGTGCTTCGCACTGCATGAGTTGTACTAAAAACTTGTATATGCTTCTCAGAAAACTTCACAACATCAGAATGTACAATGATCCCCGAGGTCATTTTCTTTCCCCACTACTTTTACTACGGCACCACCTGAATGGTATGATTTTCAAATCCCCCTTATTAACCCATCAGGCTAATTTTTCTAAGTGTTGTTGTTGCATCGTGTCATTTTTGTCATTAACCATCCTGAAAACTTTGAAATTAAACCTGATATGTCTTCATCAATATCAATAATAAATACTGAAAACAGTAAAGATATGATAAAGGGCCCAGGACTACCATGACTAAACCCTGAAGAACTATACTAATAACATTAGTCCAAGAAGAGCAGTTTACATTAATAACCATTCTATATCTTCTACTACTCAACTATCCCATTATCCATGGAAAACAAACTGACTCTAATGTGTACAGCAGTAGCTCATGTTGAACAATCTCAAAGCTTTGGTGAAATTTAAAGCATGTAATGTCAAAATTAGACAAGATCTTCCCTTAATGAATTTATGCTGTGATTGCCATATAGCTGCATTCCTGTTAAGATGATCCTGCTTTACTTCTCTGATCACTGACTCAATCATTATAGCATTATTAATAGGTGGCAAATTATACAAGAAAGCAAGCTTGTACAACATCAGTCAAAAACATTTCCTACATCATCTGTCCATCTACTCCAATAGTTTGTCTAATTATTCCATGAATTTATTAAAACCACCTGGCTGAAATTGAATTTCCATGGCGTCTATCCTGCAACCATCCATCCTCAATTTAAATTTATGTCCATTCATGTGTGTAGTCTGAGCAAGAGGAAAAATGCCACCAGAAAAATGCCTGAGCTTGCTGAACCCATTAAAAAAAGCCTTAAACACCTCACAGGTGCTTAGTCTCCAAGCACTGCAATTTGCAGAACTGAAGCCTTTCTTAGTAAGACTGCCACCCTTTTGTTCCCGCACCAATCTTATTGCCATTCTCTGCACCTGTTCTACATCCTTACTAAAATGAAGCATCCAGACTTGTATGCAAATGTGGCCTAACCGTGTCTTCTGCAATGATATAATTACCTCCTTATTCCTGCTAGTAATATTCCTGTATATCACTGATAAAAGAGAATGAGCTGCCCTGGCAGCTTGTCTGCACTGCTCAGAGAACTTCAATTCTGATTGCATAATTACCCCTGGGTCTTTTCTCATTTCCCTCTATCCTACAGATGTAAAAATTAATGTACCAATTTGTAATATCATACAAATTGGTACATTAATCTGGGATTACTGCTACCCAGATGCAGAACGGGCACTCCCCGGCTTACGTAATACTCGACTTATGAAAATTCAGCTTTACGTAAGCTTTTGCTGACCAGTGCAAACTTAAAAAAATCGTGGAAACGTATTTTGCATCCAGCAGGAATAAATGGAGGTTTCGTGAAAATAACATAACATGAACCCAATAACACTGGTTATTTATTTATTTTTTTTTTTTTGTTAATTCATTCTAAGGCCTTGGAAGTTGAAATATTCGCTATACAACTAAGCTATTTATCTCTTTAAAAGGTCATTTTTATAATGGAAATTGGCCTATACTTTCATCATTGTCATATTTTCCGTTATAAGAATCAATTTTGAACGCCGTTGTAATATTTTTTAAAAACACATTACTGGAGTTCACAACCATAAAACAATAAAAACAATTTGCACTTTCGGGTTTATTGGGCTTTTCTGTTAGCACAATACATTATAGACAGATAATAAACTCGATCTTATTGCATTTACAATAATACCAATAACTGGAATTCTGTGGGATTTTATACTATGGTATTATGGTGAAATGTGTTCCCCTTCACTGAAATCTTCAGCATATAAAAAACATCAATAAATTTTCAGAATCTTCTCTTCATTCCTATTTACTTATTACAATGGTGAAGGAAAAGCGACCAACAGAAAGTGCAAGTGGTGGCAGGGTTAGGAAACGAAACAAAATTGGTTTAGAAATGAAGATGATTAAGAAGTACAAAGCAGGACAAAGTTGTCATCTATTGCACAGAATTAGGTTGTTGTTATTTGTTATTTGGTTTTTTTTTTAGGAGCATTAGCAACTAAGGCCATATTGCTCCGGGGATATGCGGTGGTCATTCCCTGACCTTCCCGCATCCTCCGTATTTGGTGGTGACGGGCTCGAACCCCGGTCTAATCACAGAATTAGGTCTCACTGCTTTAACAATGAATACTATTTTAAGGGATAGTTAACATATAAAATAACATGTTAAAGGATCAACTAATTTCAGATCAACAGTGTTCAGATGCTATATCGAAGGTGGAAAAGCTATAAATAAATGGAAAATCAGATTCAGAAGCAAGTGCCCCTGAGTCTAATGGCAATTCAATCAAAAGGAAGAAGTATTTATGAAGACATTATGGATAAGTATGACGATCCCAAGCCATGTTCATGTCAAGCAATGGGTAGTTTAATAGGTTCAAGCATCATGCTGGTTTCCAAACCATTAAAGTATGTGGTGAAGTTGCCAATGTCGGTTCTGCAGAGAAAACCGCTTCTAAATCTCCACAGCCCTCAACTTCCGCAGTAGTGTGCTTATCAGCTGGAGAGGTAATTCTGGCAACGATGCTCAAAAGCATTAGCATAAGCAAAAGCACATCATGCTCAAACCATTCAAAGCTTTATACACCTTAATCAGATCACCTCGCAGTTGCCTACTCTCCAGACACTGCAATTTGCAAAACTTAAGCCTTTCTTTATAAGAGCAAGCCTTTGTTCCATTCACTAATCTTGTTGCCCTTCTCCGTACTCGTTCCAACAGCTTGACATCCTTCTTAAAATGAGGCGTTCAGACCATTGCCTTATACAAGGGGATAATCACCTCCTTACCCTGCTAGAAAAATTCCTGTATATCATTGACAAGATACTATGAGCTACTCTTGCGGACCATCTGCAATGCTCAGAAAACTTCATATCTGCCTGCACAATTACCCCCAGGTCCTTTTCGTTCTCTACCACTGTCAGTGTAGTACCACAGAGTTGATACGTCACTCTGGGGTTGCTGCTTCCCATATGTAGTACTTTACATTTGTCAAAGTGAAACTTCATTTACCACCTCTCAGCCCATCTGCTCAACTTTTCTAGATCTTGTTGCAGCAGCATACTCTCATTAGTGTCCTTAACAACCCAGCCAACCTTCGTATCATCTACAAACTTGGACAATAAGATTGATATACCATCATCGATATCATTTATAAATACAGAAAACAACAATGGACCTAACACTGAACCCTGAGGGACTCCACTAATAACATTAGTCCACGAAGAGCAGTGTCCATTGATTACCACTCTCTGTCTTCTCCCACTCAACCATCCCTTTATCCATAGCAGCAATTTGCCTCCAATGCCACACTGCTCCAATTTGTGCAGCAGTCTTCCATGTGCAACAGTATCAAAAGCATTTCTAATATCAAAATTATTAGAAATTATCTTAGAATGCTTAGAAATTATCATTTCTAAGCATTTCTATGATATCAAAATTATTCTTTGCATCCACTTCCTTTGTGACCACATCAGAGTATCCAATCAAACTGGTAAGACAAGACTTCCCTTAACAAACCCATGCTGTGTCCGAGCTGTAACTGAATTCTTGTCTAGATGATGCTGCTATGCTTCTTTAACCAGTGCCTCCATTAATTTCCCTAGAACAGAAGTTAAACTAACAGGTTTGTAATTACAAGTGACTCCCTTTGATCCTACTTTGTGAAATGGAGTCACTTTTGCACTTCTCCAGTCCACTGGGACCTCCCCTGAGTCCAAGGAAGCTTTCATAATTAAGGCTAAGAGTTTGCTTACTTCCTTTGCTGCCTCCTTTAATATAATTGGATAGATTCCATTCATCCCAGTTGCCTTTCTTTTGTTTATCTTCAACAATTTCTCCTCCACTTTACACTCAGTTATTACAAGATTATCTAGCTTACTGCCAGAGTTGACTACACCTCTGGCATTCCCCTCCCTGAATAACTCCTCATCTGTGAATGTCGATGCAAAATATTCATTTAGTTTGTTAGCTGCTTGAGCAGGATCATCAACAGTTGAACCATCGATAGCAAGTGCACCAATCTGATTCATCCCCTTCCTTCTAGAGTTTACATAAGGTAAGAACTCTTTGCTGTTTTTCTTTGCATCCTCTGCCAAAGATTTCTCGTAATCTGCCTTTGCCTGCCTAATCTCCTTTGTGACTTAGTTACAGACCAGCTTATATCTATCATAGGCTTCCATGTCACCCATTAATTTATATGTATCCCATGCATTTTTCTTCTCTGTCACATGTCTAATTAGTTCATCTGACATCCATTTAGGCCTAAATTTTTAACAATATTTCTTTGATGGTATGAAAAGCCTAGTAGCTTCCAAGATTAATTCTTTGAATGCTTCCCATTTTGAATTTTCTGTTGGTAACATTATCAATTGGTTCCACTGTATAGAATTTAAATACTGTCTCAGACCATCGTAGTCACCTTTATGAAAGCAAAAACCCTTCCCTTTACCCTTGATGGTAGTTATCTCTTTGAGTGAATCCCACTTCAGCACACTGTGATCACTGCCACCTAGTGGTTCCTTTATCTGCAGATTCTTGATGCATGAAGAATCACTACTGATAATCAGATCGAGAGTATTACTCCCTCTAGTTGCCTCCCGAAAATGCTACTGTAGAAAACAATCATCCAATAAATCCACAAAAGCCTTGCTAGTGTGTCAGTGACCAATCCACAAATTCCAGTCAATATCCGGGAATTTAAAATCCCCCATTATAAAACACTCTAATTTATTGACCCACTCTACTTCTCTGCACAATTGCTCATTATACTCATCAGATTCATTAGGCCTATAACACGCACGTATTCTCATTTTTCCTTTCCCAGTGCTAATGTCACACCAAACAGACTCAACATTGCATTGTCCACATCAATGGATGCACTTCCTCAGATTTTGTGTGTTTCTTAACTAACAGCATAACCCCCCCCTCCCTTCTTGTCCTGTCTATTCTTTCTAAATCGCGCTATCTAAATTCAAAATAAATCACGGAGCTTGACTAGGTCTATAAGCTACTTATAGTAAATAATTTAATCTAACAATTAAGTCAATAAAGCGGCTAAGTATAAATAAAAACTTTTCCTTCGCTGGAGCTGTCCACACGTGGATTTGATACCCTTACTGATACTAAGTAATAACCTAAAAAATCTCTATCTAAATTCAAATTAAACTAAAGTATTGTTACTAGGAATATAAAGCAACTCTAAAAAAATAAAATTAATATGCCAATTTAAATCAATAAAAAAGCAAAATCTTCTCAATTTGCTGGAGCCGTAAAAACGAGAAAGGTAAAACTTGTTGACGTTATGCCTGTCTCCTCTCTCTTTCTGTAATTTTATAATTTTGAGATTTTTGTAATTTTGTATAATTTTGTAATTTTTTAATTATTTATTAAAAAAAATTTAATAAATAATTCTATTTACATGTTCGCCAAACATTTATTTTTTGCTTCAATTAAATTCAGCGTGCATAGTTGTGAATGCTGATAAGCATTTAGGGAAATTCCAATTTGCCTAAAATTCGACTTACGTAGAGTTCCACAGAACACAACCCTTAGGTAAGTTGGGGAGTGGCTGTACCTTACATTTTTCGATGTTAAACTTTGAGTGCCATTTCTCAGCCTATCTGAAAAATGTAAAGATGTACGCATGTACGATGTTACAAAGAGTTTTTAGATCTTGTGGCAGTAACTTAACTTAATTACTGTCATTAACCACCCTGCCACCTTTGTAATATCTGCAAACTTAGATATGAAGACCAAATATATGAAGAGAAAAAAAAAAAAAGACATGTGACCAAATCTGTTCATTTGTTTGCAAGAAAGTTCTTTCTTGGTAACCTCTCCACACCTACACTTTGAAACCTTTTTTTCCACTCTTGTTGGTCACAGAATGCATAAGATATTTGAAAATTGTTACGTCAACATCAGTCCAGGGTAAAGAAGCACAGGGGTGCTTCTTTACCTTGGACTTTGATAATAAAATAATAATGATAATAGACCCAGGGGTGCTGTGATAATAAAATACCTAGAACCAACTCAATATATATTGGGGTGGGGGGGGAACATGTTACATCAGAGCAATCTTGATAATGTTTATGGGGAAAAAAATTAAAAGGGCAGATCAGATGAAAAAGATATAATGTGCCCTGGAAAAAAAGTTGCATAATTATGGGAAGGACAGTTTTTAAAGAGCTATTTTATTATGCCAGAATTTCACTGCACTAACAGCTTTTATTTTCTTTCCTCTCTTTTGTCATACACTGTTTAACGCATAATTTTCTGATGACATATTCACTGCAAGCCCAAATAAAGGTTTTATATTTCACTATAAAACCAAATAAAGGTTTTATTGGGCTTGTAGCATGTAAGATGTTTTATTTAACATTTTACATGCAATATATATAAGATGTTATAAGATGTTTTATTTAACACAAGTCTTCTGATTATTCCACTAGTTTCAATGGCAATGCCTTACGCATGTAATTTTAAATATTTGAATATGATCAACTTACATGATTAGTCTTTAAATTTTCAAGTAAGTGAAGTTCATCAAACACTGTTCCAGTTCCACTAGAGTATTAAAAGATGAAATAAGAGTTTTAGTGAAGACCAACAAAACAAATTACAGAGTATATAATATTACAAAATTACAAAATGCTAAAAAATATCACATTAAAACTTCTAAAATTTTGTATGGATTTCTTGATACTAGAAAATCAAATGTAAGCAAACTTTAATTATGTTTTGCCACTTAATCAACAGTAGACTTGGAAGCAAAGATGGTCATATGGATCCTCTTTCAGTGATAGCCAGGGAGAGGTATGAACATTATAATTAGTTGAGGCATATGATGCAAGAAAGCATCAGCCAAAAAAAAAAAAAAAAACCCTTCCCATTTCACCCATCCGGTCACTCCAAATGTTTCCCTAGTCCAGTCTTAAATTTATTTAAGCTATCAACTTCCACAACAACAGATGCAAGTCTGTTCCAGCAATCAACTACCTGCTAGCTAAAGGCAAACTTCTGCACATCTACTCTACAACTTCTTTCTTCAATTTGAATCTATGCCCCCTCAGGTTCTTAATCTGAGCGAGCGAAAGTATCCCATCAGCATTGAGCCTGCTAAAGCCATTCAAGGCCTTATACACCTCGATCAGATCACCTCGCAGGTGCCTAGTCTCCAAATACAGCAACTTGTAGAACTTAAGTGCACCCACCTAACACTGCCTCGATAGTATCAGCAAATATTCTTGCACCCTTTCTATTTAAGTGTATCCCATCCCTGTAGAAGAAGTCTCTCCTGTTAACAAGTACAGACCAGGCTAAAAAAAATTCTACCCCTTGAGCCTTGCACAATCTTTCCAGGGCCGAATTGATCGACAAGGCTCTTGTCATATACTCCCTCCTATTGTGTCTGGGCAAAATTGCAGACACTTTCAAATTCATCCCTAATTCACGGATTTTTTTCAACAGTGACCTGTACTTGTTAAGTAATTCTGCCGGTCTCCTACTCTTAATATCATTCATAAGTTCATAAGACTGATATATGAATTTGTAAATTGAATGTACAATCTCAAAAAATTTCGTTTAATAACAGAAAAAATTCAGAAACCAGGAGCACACTGCATTTCTTAAATTTTGCCAGTGACATCAAATCATATATTTTACATTCAGTGTTAAAATAGAGCAGCAACGTTATCCATTGCACTACCTGTGAGGTTGTTGTTGTTGTTGTTGGTATGAAAGTTTCACGACACAAGGACAACTGTGGCCAATATGTGTCTGTCAGCGTCATTACGTTCATTTTAATGATTTAGGATGGATATATCAGAATGTATTTATTATTCCTAGATGTTTAATATATATATAAAGAGCTCAATTAGGTTTGTTTTGTCGCCAAGTACATGAGAGAGGGTTAGAGGAGCTTGCAAGTTTGCTAATGATTGGAAGGATGTGGTTCGAACGGCTGAATAGGATGGACAATCAATCAGGATGTGCCTTACTGTAAGTTGTATCTGACAGACAGACAGAGCAGAGCGGTGGATCTTCCCTTAAAAGTAAATGTTTGTGAGTGAGGAAGGTATGTCCAATGCGCAGTCTTGTTAATATAACTTCCTCCTGTCTATTTGTACGTGAGCTAGATCGCCACAAACATAGATCTTTTTTTATTCTGGAAAGTTTATTGCACGATTGGTCCCTCCAAAGTTTTTCCAGATGGAAGTATATTTGGTACGAAATACATCCCTATAATCTGTAAATGGTACAAACTGAAAGTTATCTTGTATATTAAGATCTGGATTTTTTGCGGCTTGGTCTACATGATTATTTCCTAGAATTCCAGCATGGCTGGGAATCCAACAGATAGACACTTGTTTTCTTGCTTTATGCAAAACTCTGAGTTGTTTTTTGATATGCTGAATCAAGGAATTTGAGGAATGTTTGCTGTTCTGTAAAACTGCTACTGCACTAAGGGAGTCAGTATAGATTAGAGCAGGTAGAAGTTGATGCTGGGTAATATCATCCAGTGCTACTTTAATAGCATATAAAATACTGCTGTGAAAATACTGCAAACATGAGGTAAGGAGACAGATATAATATATTCCAGTAAAACTACTGCGGCACCTAGTGAGTTGTTCGACTTTGAACCATCCGTGTAAATCTGATGACTGTTTCTATTTTCAAAACTGTGCAGTGCATGAAGCTTCTGTAAAACAATTGGAGAGATCTCTTTTTTATTCCTGTTTGTAAGATGTGATAAAGGCACAGTCGGAATCCAAGGAGGTTCTGAGTTTATATCTACTGCAGAAATGTGCTGGAAATGTATTTCCCAAACTTGAGCTAAGTGTCTGAGGCGCATTCCTATTGGTTTATTTTCATTTGGCTTGCAATCATAATTACTCGTCCATGGTGGATTGTGAATAATGGACCAATTTGGATGTGATGGTTGACCGTATATTTTTGCCGCATACATGCACAGTAGATAATCTCGTCGAAGATGCAGCGGGGGGTTCCGAAGCATCTGCATACAGGCTGTAGATTGGTGAAGTTCTAAATGCTCCTAGAGCTATGCGGAGAGCATTATGGTGAATGGTATCTAGGCGACGTAAGATGCTCCTTCTTGCTGAAGCATATACAGGAGATCCATAATCTAAACGAGATCTAATCAAAGTTTTATATAATAGTAATAATGTGGACTTGTCGGCTCCCCAGGCCATTGAAGATATTGTGCGCAAGATGTTAAGTTTTAAGAGGCAACTAGTTCAAAGTCTTAGTATATGTTCATGAAAGTTTAGTTTTCTATCTATTGTTAAGCCCAAAAAGGAGAAATTTTTAACAACAGGTAGAGCAATTTTATTTAAGTATAAGACCGGTTCAGGATGAAGACCACGCATTTTACAGAAGTGTATAACAACTGATTTTTTCTCAGATATTCTATATCCATTATTTTGAGTCCATACTTCTATTTTGTTTATGGATAATTGCAGCTATCGTTCAATTGTGTTCATGCTTTGTGATTGAAATGAAATGAAAAGATCATCTGCGTACATATATATTTCCAATGGTGGAGGTATAACCTTTGTGATATTGTTCACCCGCAGTGCAAACAGGGTTGCACTTAATACTGAGCCCTGGGGAACCTCTTCCTGTTGTATATAGATTGTAGATAAACAGCCTTTATATCGTACCTGAAATGTTCTGTCGGCAAGAAATTTTTCTATAAATTGTGGAAGTTGTCCTCTGTATCCTAATTGAAATAGATCTCGTAGAAATTCCAAATCTCCATGTTGTGTCAAAGGCTTTTTCAAGAACTAGATTTACATCACCATATGCTGCTTTCTTATAAATGAGTTTCTAATATTTGTTTCCACTTTGACATGTAGGTCAAGTGTTGATCTATTTTTCCTAAATCCAAATTGGTGGGGTGATAAAACATTCTCTTTTTCCAGCAACCACATAAGTCTATTATGCACCATTCATTCAAGGATTTTTCCTAAGCAGCTGGTCAGTGAAATCGGGCAATAATTATATGTATAGGAAGGATCTTTTCTGGGTTTGGGAAATGCAAGGACAATTGCATGCCGCCATATGGGTGGATACAGGTTGTTCAGAAAAATTCTATTATATAGAATTCCAGACAATCAGAGTTTAGGTGTTGTATCATAGTATAATAAATGCCATCGGGACCTGGTGCGCTATTAGGTAATTTTGTAATGGTTGTAAGTAATTCCTCTTTTAGAAATGGTAGATTATAGGAATGAGATATCTTGGTAGAGAAATTCAATTTACTCCGTTCAGCTTGCTCTTTATATTTTTGAAAGTCAGTGCTGTAGCTTGTAACTGCCAATATGGAAGCGAAAGAGTCAGCCAAAATTTCTGATATCTGATCTGTTTGAAAAATGTCCTGCCCTTTCCAATGGAAGATTGGAGATTGTGTGATTGGATATCTTCCACTTAAAATCCGAATTTTTTTCCACACCAAACCAGGATTCGAGTTCCTAGTAAGTGAGGAAGCGAACACGATCCAAGACTTTTTCTTTGCTTTTTTCTGAATTCTCCTCACTTCAGCTTTGGCTTTTTTATATGCAATTAAATTGGCGGTAGTTGAATATTGACGGAATCTATTTATTCCATGCATGATTTTGTTTTGTTTTGCTGTTGCACATTCTGCATTTCACCAAGAGTTGTACCGTGCCTGCCTTGCCTTACTTATTTGAGGTATTGTAGCTTTGGAAGCTTCTAGCAGTTGATCGTTGATATAAGACAGCATCATCTATTGGCAGGGTTTCTATTAATTGCTTATCCAGTTTGATTAATTGCATATATTTACTCCAATTAGCTTTTTTAAAATTCCATACTGTTCTGGTTCTTTCTGTAAGAGTTGATTGTGTCTGTATGGAACATACTATCAGAAAATGATCACTGTTGTAAGGATCATTCAACACGAACCATTCTATACTAGGATAAATGGAGGGAGAACATATTGTTAAGTCTATTGCAGAGGTGATACCTGTACCCAAACTGATATAAGTGTGAGATCCAGTATTCAGTAAATTCAGTTGTTGATCATCTATAAAAGTTTCAATTATGTTACCTCTACTGTCTGTGTGAGTAGATCCCCACAAATGATGATGGGCATTCATATCTCCCATAAGGCAGTAGGGAGGTTGGAGCTGCATAGTAAGATCATTTAATTCCGAGCTGGAGAGAGGGATATTTGGTGGAAGATAAATGGACGAGATTGTGATAGAAATTCCGATGGCTATTCTTACTGCTACTGCTTCTAAGTTGGTTCTTAATGTTGTTTGCTTAGCTGGTATATGAGTATTCACCAAAATTGCCACTCCTCCTTTGGCAGTTCTGTTATCATTCCTGTCTCTCCGGAAAAGTGTATAATTTTGAAATGTGGGTGAAGATTGAGGTGTTAGATGGGTCTCCTGAAGGCAAATGCAGGCCGGTTTATACTGCTGAATAATATCTTTTATTTCATCCAATTTTCCATATAAACCACGACAATTCCATTGTATAATAATATGTTGCATTATTTAGGTCTCCGGACGATTTGCTGAATCTGACGGCGCTTTTGAGTTTTTCCGTTTATCATATTTGGGTCTATCTTTCTTCGGAAAATTAGGACGAGGTGTGTCAATATCTTCTGCAGGGTGTAGTTCTAGTACGTTCTCTCTCTCTCTCTGTTCATCAGTATCCATTTGGTCTATGTTTGTTTGTTTCTGTTCACACAGTTTACTAGATGATGTTTGCTTTGTTTTTGAAGATGTTACTTCTGATTTCTGCTTTCTAGGCACAGAAGTATCCTGCTCTTTAGTACTGGATGTTTCTTGTGAAACTGTTTTTGTGTGGCTATAGTTTTCTCCATTTGAGTGGCTATAGTTTTCTGTTGTTTCACTGCTGAAGCATAGGAACGTGAAGGTTTGGTTGCAAGTATCTGTTTTCTTGCTTCCGGATAAGACACTTTATTTTCTACTTTGTATTTTTGAATTTGCTTTCCCAATACCCACATTTCACATGTCTTCGAAAAAGCAGGATGATTTTCGTGAAAATTGGGACAGAGTGGTGTAGCGGATGTGCAGTTTGCTTGATTGTGGTCTTTTGATCCACAGAGTGGACAGATGGGATCACTGCGACATGTCGCCTGAGAGTGTCCGTATCGCAGACAGTTGTAACACCTTATTGGATTTGGTATATATGGTCAGATTTTGCAATTTAAATATCCTGCTTTAACTGAATGGGGAAGAGAAGGATTGTTAAAGGTGAGAATTACTGATCGGGTTGGAATGAGAATTCCATCTTTCTTCATCATTATCCTCCTAACACGTATCACTTGTTGTTCTGTTAGCTCGCTCAGTAGTTCTTCCTCTGAAACAGTCAAAAGGTCCCATTCGGTAATAACACCTTTCGATGTATTCAGGGAATTATGTGGGGTAATTTCAACTGGTAGTCCTGCAAAAGTTTTCATTTCTAGCAATTTTTCCGATGGATGACTTAATGAGGTTTCTACTAAGAGATCACCTGATTGTAATCGTTTTATCATTTTTGGTGATCCAACCATGGACTCTATAGTCTTCTGAACTAAGAAAGGGGATAATTTCCCAACGGGTTGTGATGATAACGAATGTATCACCAAAAAAAAAAAAAAGGGACAGTAGGCTGAGAGCTGTTTATTTTCATTCTCTTAGCCTGAGACATGTTCAGCTGTAAGTCATCACATTTATTGGGGGTAACTTTCTCCAATCTTGTGTTGTTAGTTTTTTGGTCCATTTTCAACTCCTTTTAGTCCTGGGTGATGTCTTTTCACCCAGGTCCAGCCCCGCCACGGGGAGGCAGGAGTAGTGCCACCAAGTGAACAAGCGAGTAAAACAGAAGGTTAGTATACAGAAAAATTAAGAAAGGTTATTTTCCTTTCTGAAACTTCTTCCTTATGCTTTAAGAAAGAGAGTTCTTATTATATATTTGAATAACAGAAGGAAAAATGTGTGAACTCAAAGTGAAAAGCTTATCTCTCTAATATAATCACAGTAGAATTCGCAGGGAAGATCGCTTGGCCTCAAGATTCGCTTGGCACCCGGAGCTCTACCTGTGAGGGTTCTGAAACTTGTTTATATAGAGTAATATTCATTACCCGTAAAAAATTATACTTAAAAATACTGATTATAAATTATATTTTTATATTCTGTAACAACCATCACAAAATATGAACCTTTATACTGCTAACTGACTGAATTTATGGATCAAAATGCATAACACTAGTGATCATATCTTCAAAAGCATTGCAGGAGATAGTCTGTTCCACTCTAAATCTCATAAATTGAGAATGACCTGAGCTTGATATCTGTCACTGGCCAATATTAAGATATAGTTTCCATTACGACAGGAACAGATGATATGGGCTCAGTTTAGAAGGCTCAATTGCAAAAGTAGGGTGTTTTTTTTTTTTTTTTTTTTTTTAATTGTAATATTTTAATTAATTTGAGCATATAATATTGCAATAATATTCAACCTAAATCCCAAAAAGCACTTTCCCCACTTAATAAAGTGGTTCATTAAAATAGTTTTGTTTTATATAATTAGTATACAAAAATATTCAAACATTTTATAGCTAAAGAAATACACTGCCCAATCAAAATATTATAACCACCTATCAAATAGTGGTTATGATGAGTATCCTCCACTTACTGCCAGTAATGCTGCTACAATAGACTCTAAAGTCCTCTGAACATTGCTGGAGGCATATTGTACCATATATTGTACCATTGCATCCTACAGACCTACGTTTCATGGTGAAGGGTCCCAATATACACTCTGTTGATCCACATAATCGCAGAGATCTACTATGGGATTCACATCTGGTGAATTCAGCAGCTAAGGTAGCACTTTTGAAGTCACATTTGTGTTTGGGCAAATCACTCTTGAATACCAGCAAATTGGGGAGGACACATTATCCTTCTGGAACACACCTGTGCCATCAGTGCCACAAAGCAGCATAACTGATCAGCCACAATGGACATTGTGGCTGATCAGTTATGTAACATTCAGAGTGCAATCTACAGGTGTGAGGGCTCCAAAAGGCTCCCAGAAAACATCCTCCATACCAAAACAATGCAATTGCCTTCCTGTTTCTGTTGGACCAGGGCAATGGAATGATTCCTCTCTGCAGTTTGTTGCTGTACCCGCCATCATAGCAGTAAATACAATTCATCAGAAAAAGCAACTTTTTTCCAACTGTCAATGGTCCAATGCCACCAGACAGATGCAAACTTTGGGTGTGGATGGCTATACATATGGGTATCTCGACTGGATGCCTACTCAAGGGCACATACAGAGGAGGGTTTGTTGAATCATGCTCTTGGAAACACCACTGGTAATTCCCATGGTTAAGATCCATGGTAAGCAGTTTCACGAATTTTTTCTGTCTATTGGCTCGCACAAGGCAGGACAGCCTACGTTCACCATGACCATCACTGAGGCATGGATGCTCGCTTCAGTGATGCCCAGCAAGTGTTGCTCTGTTCACGATATGTCCATTCTTGGAACACCTTAAGTACAGCACATCACAAAAAGCCCACAACATTCACAGTTTCTGTAAGCCTGCCATACTACAACCAGTAGAGTGGCAATCTTACAGAACAGAAGCTTACATTGCCCAACAACCATTCCTCTTTTTTCAAAGCCTTTCAGATCTTGTCCCTTGCCCACAATAATAAAGTACTTCATATGGACTGTAAGCATGAACCTGCAGTACCATATTTTACCAGTTTTTGCTGCAACATGCATGCCACCAGATAGAGAGAAATGGCAGGTTGCTAAAATGCAGGGATGGCCATAATGTTTCAAATGGGCAGTGTATAATGTGGCCATGTTAAGGGTTGTAAGATTTATAGAAAGAATTTGGTGTTTATATAAAAATAAAAAAATTAATCTATTTATTCATGTTTATACAAATCTCAGAATACAAAGAAAATAACTAAAGTTTCTAGGGCTTTAGCTGTTTCTTTAGTATCTGTTTCCAATTCATAAAAACGTAACTATTAAAATATTTTGTGAACATTTATAAATTAAAAAAAAAAAAAAAAAAACAAGCTGAAAACAAATTTAATACTCTAAATATTTATATCCATCCACAAATTCTGAGATCATAATGTTGGAATCCAAGCAGATGTGTACTGTTACTAATACACTTACCTTAAACAACTCAACAAAAAAATGCAATAATGTATCAAACTATTTACCACATTCTTAAGAAATGCAAGGGGTGGGGATACATAGCTGTTTTAAAAAAGTACTAATGCGCTGACTGCTTAAAAGAATTACCAGAAAAATCAGTATCTAAGCACATCCTGACCTAACTACATCACCAATCAATAAGACATTGTTACCATTTCCATTTTTCTATGTTCACCAAAAAAAAAAAAAAAAAAAATGCCCAGAAGTTACCAAATTTGATTCATAAATCAGTATCATAATATATCTTTTAATAGCCAATGAGCTTGTCCTGAGGTGGAAAGATTTACTCTGCACAAAGGCTAGGAAATAGCAACCAGCAACTATTCTGATTCTGAACTTCTCTCCACATCTAGATGCTTGTAAAAATCACATGCTGATATTCATGACATACTAATGTGCAAAGAGAATAAAAAAATAAAAAATAAAAATAAAAAAAAAGGAAAAAGAAACATGAGAACGTATGGAGCACCCTAGATATTAAAAAAACTAATTTTTTTGTATTATCAGCATAAAGAGGGCAGAACTCCACTAGACCAACCAGAACTATCACACATAGTTCTGGTTGGTCTAGAACTGTGATCTAGAATTGGATCCCTGGTGCATGTGGAACAACGTATCAGTGGTCATCAACTGCTTGCTGACTGTGTACACCCTGCTATGTTACACTTTTTCCCGAATGGCGATGGTGTCTACTATCTGAGTGATCACTGAATTATGACCACCTATCTAATATTTTGTAGGTCCTCCTTTTGCCCTCAGTACAGCAGCTATCTTACATGGCATTGATTCAACAAGATGTCAGAAGCGTTGTGTGTAATGTGGTCACCAATGCAGGTATGGAGGTTACTGGTGTACCCAGATGCCTGATATGCCTTTCCATAGCGTCCCACAAGTGCTCTATGGGATTGATATTGGAGGAGTTCAGAGGCCAATCGATATGTTGGAAGTCAGAACTGTGTTCCTCAAACCACTCCTGCACAACAACAAGTGCCCGATGGCTCGGCGCACTGTGATCTTAGAAGACACCATCGCCATTCGGGAAAAGTGTAACATAGCAGGGTGTACACAGTCAGCAAGCAGTTGACGATAGCGGAGACCACTGATACGTTGTTCCACATGCACCAGGGATCCAAGTTCCTGCCAGAGAAACATGCCCCACACCATACAACTGCCTCCTCCGGCCTGCACTTTTGATATTATGCATGATAGATGAAGAGCCTCATGTTGTTGATGCCAAATCCATACACAGCGATCCACGGTGTGGAGTAAATAATGTGACTCATCCGACCAGCACACCTTCTTCCAGTCTTATAATGTCCAACTTGTATGCTCTTTGCACGGGGCGAGTCTTTTACACCGATGAACCTTGGTTAGGAGAGGATGCCGTAGGGGTCGTCTGCTGGTATAGCCCATACGTGCAATGCATGGTCATGCCAGATATTGTTCCAGGTTGGACCATGTTGTATTGGACAGTCAACTCTTCAACAGTGCTGCGTCTGTTCGACTGTATGATTCATCAGACCCCGGTACTCACCTTTCGCTGAACTTTGCAGTTTTGCCGTCAGGTCGATGTTTGACCATTTTGAAGTCAGCCCTGGTACACTTTAACTACAGCAGCTCTCGAACACTCCACCAGTTCAGCCATTTGGGAAATTGAGGCACCAGCTCGTCGAGCACCCACAATCTGTCCTTTATCAAAGTCCAATAAATCCTTCCTTTTACCCATCGCGCTCGGAATTTTACTACCTACTGAACCACTGACACCATTTAAAAAATAAGCTAACATTCATTAGCTTATTTTTTAAATATAACTAGTGATTTTTGTAAGTTACAACTCACTGCTCATACCATTTATTGGATTGGTGTTTTGACATGGATATCAAAGAACGTAACCAGTAGTGCAGAAGAATAGTAGGGTTTTAATCATTAGAAATAAGTAGTTTGAAGGTTTTAATCACTTGTTGAGCATATATGTCTAGTATTTAGCTAAGGATATAACTAATCTAACATTATGATCATTACGGTACAGCGTAACTTGAGAGTGTATATCTGGAACTTGATAACATAAGGTATAATGTAAGAACTAGATAGTGTAATACATATCACTGCATTAGCATAGCATATTATTGTCAATTAAATTTACTAACTTATAATTTTTTGTTAATCAATGAAATTAATAAGAATTTCACAGATTAACTAAATTCCATTTAAATTAATGAAATCAATTTTAAAGGAAATCATGCCCCAGACTAGCACAGCAAAACAACAAATGCAAAGCAGGAATGCTGTGGCTCGAGGGAGAACCTAAGTGGGTGATTCTCGAACGCATTACAGACTAAAAAAATGTGCATCTTAAGAAAGTTTGCAGACCATTCTGGAACAGGACATGATCTAGCCAAGGAGGATGTCATTGTATGCTAGGTGCAGTGTGTCAAGAAATTAGGGAATAAATCAGAGTTCTGATAGGGGTCTATGAGAGTTTGAAGAGTAGGGTAGATGCCCTCGAAGAAATTAAAATGAACAACAATCAAGCTCTCAGCTGCCCAACTCAATGCTTAGTCTTGTGCATCAGGAAACAGCTGCAATCTTAAGGGCAGAATGTGCTGGCCCCACAGGAGCTAGCTATTGTCGGTGACTCTTCTGTCAGGGAGATGAAAAATATATTGTGCAAAAATGATAGGTGGAATAGGATGAGGGTGTGTATACCAGGGGCAAAATTTGATGATGTTGTAGAGCAGATATCATCTTTTAAGGGCACAAAGGGTGGTACTAATGACATTAAGAGTAGGAAATCTATGGATTTAAAAGTACAGCCAATGTTGAAAAAAAAAAAAAAAAAAAAAAAAGTCACAAGTTAGGGTTAAATTTCTATGTCTTCAATTCTTGCATAGACACGAAAAGAGGCAGCATATAATCAGAGCCTCGTTAATCGATTTGGCCCTGGAGAGATTATGCAAGGCTCATGTGGTACAATTTTTCTCAGTGTGTTCTCTGCTTGTTAATAGGAGAGACTGCTTCTAAAGGGATGGGATACACTTAAATAGAAATGGTCCAAGAATATTTGCTGATGCTATCGAGGTATATGTGTAGCAGTAACTCCAGACTAATGTAGCAACTGTACAGTACTACATTCAGGGAAGTGGAGAATGAAAAAGACCTCGGGGTAATTGTGCAGTCAGATATGAAGTTTTCTCAGCAGTGCAGAAATGCTGCAAGAGTGGCTCGTGGTGTCTTGTCAATGATACACAAGAATTTTGCTAGCAGAGATAAGGAGATGGTTGTCCCCTTGGCAATGGTTAGGCCACACTTCTGGAGGCCATACCACTGGAGGCCTCATTTTAGGAAGGATGTAGAGACGCTGGAATGCGTACAGAGGACAGCAAGATTGGTGAGTGAAACAAAGGGTTGCTGTTACCAAGAAAGGCTTAAGTTCTGCAAAATGCAGCATCTCGAGACTAGGCACCTGCGAGGTGATCTGACTGAGGTGTATAAAGCCTTAAATGGGTTGAGCAAGCTCAATGCTGATTTTTCCTCTTGCTCAGATACTCACTTGAGAGGACATAAATTCAAATTGAAGAAAGACAATTGTAGAAAAAATGTGTGGAAATTTGCCTTTAGCCAGCAGGTGGTTGATAGTTAGGAAAAACTTCCATCTGTCTTAGTGGAGGTCGACAACTTAGATATGTTCAAAGTGGAACTAGACAAGCATTTGGAGTGAATGGATGGATGAGTGAAATGGGAAGGGGAGATTTTGGCTAATGCTATATAAGCTTGCTTTTTTGCATCATATGCTTCTACTAATGCTATATCAATATTGATATAGCTAATGTTATATCAATCCTACAGTAAATTATAATACCATTAATGATAAATATTTCATGGAAGGAAACGAAACGAAACGAAATGAAACGGAGGTGGTAGATGACTCTCATCAACCAGTGCAATACCACCACTTTGCTTATTGGACGCTTGAAGTGGTGGTTGTTGTTGTTGTTGTTATTTGTTTTTAGGAGCATTAGCAACTAAGGTCATATTGCTCTGGGAATATGCGGCGGTCATTCCCTGACCTTTCCGCATCCTCCATATTTGGTGGTCACGGGCTCGAACCCTGGTCTAATCAAGAAGCGTGTGCTACGCACTGCTGCCTCCGTAGCCCACCTGGCTACGGAGGCAGCTGAAGCGGTGGAACCCATGTTTAGTCTCCAGAGGAAAGTTCCAGTCAACCCACCCCATCTCCTCCCATCATTATGCAGTATGATTGATGTCCTTTGAGGTAATGATGAACACCTCAGCAAGATCCAAACTTTCTTACATTTCGAGGGTACAGGTCTAAAACAATGTTTGCAGGCCGGCCACTAGTTAGTACACTGGACTGAAGCTATTGGTAACTCTCTAGAAGACTTCTGGATCAGCAAGTGTATAATTTTGCTGCCTCTACTCTGCCAGATGGAGAGAGTCTACTGGAGAGTCTACTGGAGAGAGTCTGAGTAGCGTGTATGCGGGGGGAGCATTGTCGACGCCATGTTATGTCAAGGATCTGGATATATTCTTACCATGTGTACACCATATCCAAAAATTTCATTACTTCACACAGTGTGTCCCACTACTTTTTCTTATTATTGAATACACCATGAATTGTCAAACTAATAGAGCAAACTTATATGGAAAAAGATCTAAACCTGCTAAACACTTCCTTGTTCATTTCACAAATATATGTGGTCTCAGTCCTCAATACTGATAATTATCAGTATTGAGGACTGAGAGTATTTCAAAATACCATATTATTAAAATAAATGACGATGGATTTGTTATTAAAAATAGGAAGTCTAAAACGAGAATAAAAATACTTCTAGTAGTACAACTGTGGTTGATGAAAACGAATACAATATTGTCACGCTTCAAATTGAGGATGAACAATCGCAGCTTTTGTTCTCCAAAAATCCAAAGTGAAAAAACAGGAACCAACTAATAAAAGATCAAAATGAAAGAATGATGACAGTTATTTTAATTTCAGCTTTATATGTGTTGGAAATAAAGATACTCCTGATGCAGAATGCATCGTATGTAATAAAGTATTAGCAAACAGTTGCTTGGCTCCTGCTAAACTTGTGTTCCGTAAATATATTTTAGGATGAAAAGTGTTCTGTGACTTAAAAAGTTTGGGATATCCTGATCTAAACCTTGGTTTTCCAATAAATTGCTAAGGCGGTTCAAGAGAAGAATGTTGCATATTGTGATTGGCTTGTTTCCAATTCTTCAGTTTCATTTTCTGCCTATACCAGAGCTTGTAACAATTGTAAAGCAGTTATTAATCAGTCCAAACTAGATTCTGAACAGGCGAAGAGCAGAAACCTTGCTTCTTGCCCTAATGGTAGCCAAGCATTCTGGTCTCTTGCCAAAGGTATTGGCTGCAACTTTTGCCCATCTCTACTCCCACCTCTGTCAAAACCAGATGGTTCTATTGTCACTTCAGCCAAGGATTAAGCTGACCTGTTAGCAACCCATTTTTCTTCCAACTCATGTATTAGTCATCTTGCTAAAACATGCCCACCCTTCCCAGCATTCTCCACTCAATGCCTCCTGTGGTCTTCCGTCATAAGGATGTCAGAAGGATTTTGGCAAATCTTGGTGCTAAGAAAGCTAAGATGGTATTTCTAAACTTGTTCTCAAAACCTGTGCTCCTGAACTTACTCCTGTTCTATGTCGGCTTTTTTCACTTTCTTATTCCAAAAGTGTTTTTCCTTCTCCTAACAAATTTGCTCATATCCAGCCAGTTCCAAAAAAGTGTGACAAATCCCTCCCATCCAATTATCGTCCCATTGCAATTACTTCTACTCTTTCTAAAGTAATGGAGAAATCACTTAACCGCCAACTCTTAAACTATCTAGAAACCTTCCGTCTGATCAATGATCGCCAGTATGGATTCTGCCAGTGTTGATCCACTGGTGATATTCTGGCTTATGTTTTTCACTGAACATGAAAATGTTCAGTGAAACACAAGCAGTTGCTCTTGACATCTCAAAGGCTTTTGATCATGTTTGGCATTAAGGTCTTCTAAACGAGCTTCCATCTTATGGTTTGCGAATTGTTTTTTGTAACTGGTTATCCAATTACAAACATTTTCTCTCTGTCCACTCACTGAGATTGATGGTAAATGGCTCTCTATCTTCTAACTTCTCCACTAATGCTGGTGTCCCCCAAGGTTCAGTTCTTTCCCCCACTCTTTTCCTCTTAGTAGATGCATACGATGCAAGAAAGCAAGCTTATGAAGCATCAGCCAAAAAAAAAAAAAAAAAAAAACCACCTTCTATTTCACCCCTCCATTCATTCCAAATGCCTGTCCAGTTCAGCCTTAAATTTATTTAGGCTATCAACTTCCACAACAAAAGATGGAAGTCTGTTCCACCGATCAACCATCCACTGGCTAAGCACAAATTTCTGCACATCTATTCTACAACTGTCTTTCTTCAATTTAAATCTATGCCCCCTCAGGTTCTTAATCTGAATAAGAGGAAGAATCCCATCAGCATTCAGTTTGCTTAACCCATTCAAGACCTTATACACCTCAATCAGATCACCTTGCAGGTGCCTGTACTCCAGGTGCCTACTCTCTTGTATATTAATGACCTTCTTCCATTGACTGGAAATCCTATCCATAGTTTTGCCGATGATAGCACATTGCATTCCACTTTCCAGTTTGAGAAACCTTGCACTTCTCAATCGGCTTCAACTTCTCGAATATTAGCTACAAATTCCTTAAATTCTGATCTCCAGATATTTCTCCAGTGAAGCAAAGTCAACTTAGTGGATTTCAATCGTTCTAAAACCCAGTCCTGTCTTATATCTCGCAAAAAAGGATTCTTCTGCTCCTTTGCTTATTTTTGGTGACACTCCGATTTCAAGGCAAGATGATATATCTCTTTTGGGAATTACCCTGACTTCTAATCTCTCTTGGCACAAGCACATTACAAATATTGCTTCCTCTGCATCTGAAATACTTGGTTTTCTCTTTCACTCTCAGCATTACTTTTCTTCCAAAAAATTGTTCACTCTGTACAAATCACAAATCTGCCCCAGCATGGAATACTGTTCCCACATCCGGGGCAGTAGCCCCAAAACCTCTCTCGGGCTCCTAGATTCTGTTCAGAAGAGGGCAGTTAGGTTAATTAATGATTCATCTCTAACAGATTCTCTCCACTCTCTGTCTCATAGATGTTCTGTTTCTGCTGCATGCCCATGGAAGTTTCTGCTACAGATACTTCCATGGGCACTGGTCTTCTGAATTGGCTTCTATAATTCCTTCTCTCTCTCTCTCTTTCAAAACAGTCCAAACACATGCCATCACCAGCCAACATCCATTTATTGTCCAACTTCAAACTCACAGAACCAACTTTTCATCTTCCTCGTTTATTCATTCAACTGCTGTTTTCTGGAACAACCTTCCTTCATACGTATTTTCTGAAAATAGCAGTCTACAGAAGTTCAAGTCTAATGTCAACAAATATCTTTTTTCGTCTTCTCAATCTCTAACCCAAGCATGGTACTAAGTACTATACCTCTCGTGTTTGGGGTTTTCATTAAAAAAAAAAAAAAAAAAATCATTCACATCTGTTCATCGTATTGTAATAAATGTAATAGATGGCAATGAAAAATTATTTTGAAACTTTAAGAATCAGCAAATGTGTTCATCACAATTAACACATGCTGACAGTTGCAAAAACAAAATTGTAGTTTTGTTCATTTTTTCATTGATGGCTGATGTAACCACCTGCAGTGGTGCTGTAATATCTAAACATAAACACTGGAAGTGCAAAAAAATAGAAAAATTTATTTTTGGATGGAAGAAACAATTCTATGATGCAAATTAAAAAATAAATTTTGTACATGAATCGGCAAATCTCCTTAAGTAGATATATGATTTACGATTGGCATTAAACTTTTGTAGCTATATTAGTTGTTCTATGTTCCACAGTAAGAAAAATTAAGGTAGGATTACCTAAATGAGGACACCATTGAGGAAGTGGAAGTTTCATTCCCTAGTCCACAAAAATAAACTTACTGCAAAAAACAGTAAGGAAAGTGTTGCAGATGGTACAGCCATTATGGCTGGCAAACAAGGTTGAACATTCTGCATGAACTTGTCTACTAAAATCGCAGGAGCTTAAAGAGCTGCTGCATAAATGTCTCATGTTTAGTGATTAGTGCATGTTCCACGCCATATGTAGGGTGAATACACACACATTATGGAGAATGTGGGGAAACGAAAAAACAACATGGTTTTGGAAAACATTCAGGACAGTTCCAAAGTTAATCTGTTTTGTGGTCCTTTTTTTTTCTTCTTCTTCTTCTTCTTCTTCTTCACAGAAGAACAATCACCATCTGAAAGTATCGAAACATGCTGGAGAATTATCTATCTTTCAAACTGCTCAGGATCATCCTGGCAACAAGTACTCTTCCAACATGATGACAAACCTCCTCACTGCCATAAAAATGATTTTACCCATTTGGATCTCCACTATACAGGTCAATGAGTAGGGCACAAAGATTCAGTTTTGTGGACAGCTTTCTCACCAGACCTCACAGCATTGGTCTTCTTTTTGAGCGGTTTAAGAACCAGATGTACAAGCCCCACTGGCAACTGATGTGAACTGGAAGATAAGGATCACTGCAGCCATTGACACAGCCATCCCAGCCATGTTACAACATGTTAGGTAAATGGTTGATTACAGCCAGAATGTCTGCCTCATTACTGCTGGAAATCATTCTGAAATGTTGTGAATTTTTGTAAAATTAGTACAAAAAGTTGTACTAATTTTCATTCAATGGAATGTTTCTTCTATGCAACACTAGCTGGCACTGCCTAAACACAATAAATGTAATGTAAATAAATGTATATAAACATAACAAAAAGTTATAACACACCAAGTGTGTTAATTCTAACTTACCCTCTATATTAGTAGCAAACAGCCATATACAAGAGATTAATAAGTATAATACACATTGTTAATCTCTTAGAATATGCAAATTCCAGGAATTCACTCTTTTTCTGAATTTTTTTTTTTGAATGGATTTTATGGATCACACTACTCATTTTAGAGATCACTATAGGTTTTGGTATGTGATGGGAAATTTTCAATTTCCAAAAATTGATCATATAAGATGCTTTTCAAAGTAAATGAAGAAAAATAAATTATATCAGATTAAAAGAATCTCATTAAAAAAAAAATCCATAACAACAGAATCTTCTAAAAATCAGCATACCCATACATAATTCCAGCAATTGAACACTGTTTAAATACCATAACATTCTGGGTTAAAGTTCCTGTTTTGTCAGAAAAAATATATTTTACTTGGCCAAGTTCTTCATTTAAATTAGATGTACGGGCCATTGCTGGGGTATCCGTTTCTTCATGATACATGTTAATATCCTGCAACAACAAAATAATAATAAACAAATAAATTAATAATTTCTGAAAATCTCAGTAGCAGTATTATATCTTATATATAAAATAATAATTCACTGAATAACAGGATTTCACCCTCCCAAAACCTTTATAAGAAGGTTCACTGAAATAAGGTTTGCATAAAAAAAAAAATCTTAGTATTGGTGCTCTGCACAAGAGAGAGAGAGAGAGAGAGAGAGAGAGAGACAGCTAAATTTCTTGATAAAGATGCTGTCTGTCTCTCTCTGAAAAACTGGTTTTACGGGGATAGAATACAGTTAAAAATAATCGCTGATACCATCAAGGTATTGTTATGTTGGTTGGAAAACTAACTGATAGCTTCAAGGACACACAGACTAATCAGAGCAACATTCAAAGGTAAAAGTGATTCTTACACTGCTTCTACCGAAACATGGAACAGCCTAGAAGCAAGGTGTCAAGTATTTCAAGTCCTGCAGTGAGTCATTATGGAACAAGTAAATACATCGGTTGTGTTAAGATAACAGAGAGTAAGAACAAGTGCATGTACACTTGTTCATGCAGTTGATCACAATGCTAGGAGCAGAGCAAATAACTTTGAAGTACTGATTAAGTCATCAAATGCAGACATTTTAGTGATATCAGACATGGTTCCATGATAAGGAATGCATAATTTGAATATGATAAGTAGAATGTGTACAAAAAGGACAACTGACCTTGCCCTAATAACTGTGATTACTACTACACACCTATACAGAGAAACAGAGTGGGCCAATAAATCAGAATGTCTTATAATATAGGATTTAAAATGTCATGATATTCAATGGAAATTATGTGTTGGTCTCTCATACACTTGACTTGAGGTATTATTGGATGTGTGTTTTCTACAACAGCATGTTAGAGAAGCAACAAGAAGAAGCAATACTCTTGATCTAATTATCGGCAGCAATTGTTCATGCATTAAAATTCTACAGGTAAAAAACCACTGGGACAGGGGATCACTGTGCAATGACACGAAATTTAATTAAAGATATAACTACTGTTAAGAGCAAAGGAAAGGATTTTTGCTTTCATAAGGGAGACTACAGTGCTTTCGGGCAGTTTTAAATTCTATGCAGTGGGACCAAACTTGATAATGTCAACAACAAAAACTTCTAAATAGGAAGCATTCAGGAAAGTAATCACAGAAGTTAATATGCTTTTTCTACCAATTAAGAAATACTGTTCAAGGTTTAAACTGAAACAGAGATCAGATGAACTGGTAGGACTTGTGGCAGAGAAGAAAAATGCATGGGATGAACGTAAATTATCAGTTAGCTTTAGTAGAGCCATATGATGCAGGGAAGCAAGGAAGCATATATAGCATCAGAACTAGGGCTAACAACATTGGTCAAAAATCTTAATACCATTAGTTTGGTATTTTTAATTTATGAAACCGGGATACCAATATTAATACTCATATTCCAAAAAAAAAACATTTTTTGCAATAAATTTTGATGACAATTAAGTGCAATAAAGTAAGGAAAAAACAAGCAATTACTTGAATTCACATTTTAATCAAACTCTTATTACAATAATAAATATTCTTGCAAAAATTATTAAACATACAGTTATTCTAAAAAAAGCATCCACACTACCTAACCAAATAAAGTGAGCTCTTAAGAAACTCAATAGTGTCATCGTTTAAACTGGATCTCACATACTAGCAAGGCTTTTGTGGATTTATTGGATGATTGTTTTCTACATCAGCATGTTCGGGAGGCAACTAGAGGGATTAATACTCTTGATTTGATTATCAGTAGTGATTCTTTAAAGGGAAGGGTAATTTGCTTTCGTAAAGGCGACTACGATGGTCTGAGACAGTATTTAAATTCTATACAAGTGGGACCAACTGAGGATGTTACCAACAGCAAATTCAAAATGAGAAGCATTCAAAGAACTTATCTTTACATACCAACTAAGAAATATTGTTCAAGGTTTAGGCCTAAATGGATGTCAGATGAATTAATGAGACATATGGCAGAGAAGAAAAATGCATGGGATACATACAAATTAACTATATGATATCGGTGTTTAGATACACCATAGACACTCTTAAAAAACTACAAAGTAGCTGTTGTGGGCATCATTTGCTCTTTCTCATATTGTGCTCTGCCTTCACGACGAGTTGCCATGATACTGCACTACCTCAAATAGGTAAAGCTTCACTAATAGAGAAGACTATTGTTACTTATTCTCAGTGAGTACCACCACCTAGACATGTTTCAAGGCTATTGGCCTATCATCAGTGGGTGGGCAGGTACCCTAGTATTGCAGACATGACGACCCAGTTGTGAAGTTAATCGCACAATATGAGAGATGCCAAAAAGTGTATAAGATAATATTTAAAATAATTAAATGCATTGGCATAATACTTTAAGAGTTTAATATCTATATAATATCGGTGTTTAGAAACACCATAGACACTCTTAAAAAACTACAAAGTAGTTGTTGTGGGCATCATTTGCTCTTTCTCATATTGTGCTCTGCCTTCAGGACGAGTTGCCATGATACTGCACTACCTCAAATAAGTAACGCTTCACTAATAGAGAAGACTATTGTTACTTATTCTCAGTGAGTACCACCCAGACATGTTTCAAGGCTATTGGCCTATCATCAGTGGGTGGGCAGGTACCCTAGTATTGCAGACATGACGACCCAGTTGTGAAGTTAATCGCACAATATAAGTGCATTTAATTATTTTAAATATTATCTTATACACCTTTTGGCATCTCTCATATTGTGCGATTAACTTCACAACTGGGTCGTCATGTCTGCAATACTAGGGTACCTGCCCAACCACTGATGATAGGCCAATAGCCTTGAAACATGTCTGGGTGGTGGTACTCACTGAGAATAAATAACAATAGTCTTCTCTATTAGTGAAGCGTTACTTATTTGAGGTAGTGCAGTATCATGGCAACTCGTCGTGAAGGCAGAGCACAATATGAGAAAGAGCAAATGATGCCCACAACAACTACTTTGCAGTTTTTTAAGAGTGTCTATGGTGTATCCAAAAACTGATATTATATAGATATTAAACTCTTAAAGTATTATGCCAAGTGCATTTAATTATTTTAAATACAAATTAACACGTGACACAGAAGCCTATGATAGATACAAGTTGATCTGTAACCAAGTTACAAAGGAGGTGAGGCAGGCAAAAGCAGATTACGAGAAATTCTTGGCAAGGGATGCAAAGAAAAATAGCAAAGAGTTCTTTACTTATGTAAACTCTAGAAGGAAGGGGATGAATCAGATTGGTCCAATTGATATCGATGGGTCAACTGTTGATGATCCTGCTCAGGTAGCTAACAAACTAAATGAATATTTTGCATCGACATTCACACATGAGGAGTTATTCAGAGAGGGGAATGCCAGAGGTGTATTCAACTCTAGCAGTAAGCTACAGAATCTTGTAATAACTGATAGTAAAGTGGAGGAGAAATTGTTAAAAATAAACACAAGAAAGGCATCTGGGGTGGATGGGATCAATCCAGTTATATTAAAGGAGGCAGCAAAGGAAGTAAGCAAACACTTAGCCATAATTTTGAGAGCTTCCTTGGACTCAGGGGAGGTACCCACAGACTGGAGATGTGCAAATGTGACCCCAATTCACAAAGGAGGATCAAAGGCCGACACAAGTAATTACAGACCTGTGAGTTTAACTTCTGTTCCAGGAAAATTAATGGTGGCACTTGTTAAAGAAGCACTGCAGGATCATCTAGACAAGACCTCAGTTATACCTCGGACACGGCATGGTTTTGTTAAGGGGAAGAGTCTTGCCCGACCAATTTGATTGGATACTATGATGCAGTCACAAAAGAACTGGATGCAGGGAATAACTTTGATATTATATACTTGGATCTTAGAAAGGCTTTTGATACGGTTGCACATGGAAGACTGCTGCACAAATTGGAGCAGTATGGCATTGGAGCCAAATTGCTGCTATGGATAAAGGGGTGATTGAAGGGGAGAAGACTGAGCGTGGTAATCAATGGACACTGCTCATCGTGGATTAATGTTATTAGCACTAGCATTAGTAAAGGCATTTGATGCAAGAAAGCAAGCTTATGCAGCATCAGCCAAAAAAAACACTTCCACTTCACCCCTCTGTTCGTTCAAAATACCTGTCCAGCTGAGCCTTAAACTTATTTAGGCTATCAACTTCCACTACAAGGTATGGAAGTCTGTTCCACCAACCAACCACCCGCTGGCTAAAGGCAAATTTCTGCACATCTATCCTACATCTGTCTTTCCTCAATTTGAATTTATGCCCTCTCAGGTGATTATTCTGAGAGAGAGGAAGAATCCCATCAGCATTGAGCATGCTCAAACCATTCAAGGCTTTATACACGTCTATCAGATCACCTCGCTGGTGCCTAGTCTCCAGACACTGTAATTTGCAAAACTTAAGCCTTTCTTCGTAAGAGCACCCCTCTGTTCCATTCACTAATCTTGTTACCCTTCTCTGTACTCATTCCAGCAGCCCTACATCCTTCTTGAAATGAATCCTCCAGACCTGTATACAGTACTCTAGGTGTGGCCTGACCATTGCCTTATACAAGGGAATAATCACCTCCTTATCCCTGCTAGAAAAATTCCTATGTATCATTGACAATACACCATGAGCTACTCTTGCAGCCCGTCTGCACTGCTCAGAGAACTTCATATCTTCCTGCACAACCACCCCCAGGTCCCTTTCATTCTCTACCACTGTCAGTGTAGTACCACAGAGTTGATACGTTGCTCTGGGGTTGCTGTTTCCCATGTGTAGTACTTTACATTTGTCAATGTGAAACTTCATTTGCCACCTCTCAGCCCATCTGCTCAACCTTTCCAGATACTATTGCAGCAGCATAGTGTCAGTAGTGTCCTTAACAACCCTGCCTACCTTTGTATCGTCTGCAAACTTCAACATTAAGCTTGATATACCATCGTCAATATTATTTCTGAATACAGAAAACAATAATGGACCCCACACTGAGCCCTGAGGGACTCCACTAATAACATTAGTCCACGACGAGCAGTGTCCATTGATTACCACTCTCTGTCTTCTACCCCTCAGTCACTCCTTTATCCACAGCAGCAATTTGCCTCCAATGTCACACTGCTCCAATTTGTGCAGCAGTCTTCCATGTGCAACAGTATCAAAAGCCTTTCTAAGATCCAAGTATATAATATCAAAGTTATTCCCTGCATCCAGTTCCTTTGTGACTGCATCATAGTATCCAATCAAATTGGTCAGGCAAGACTTCCCCTTAACAAAACCATGCTGTGTCCGAGCTATAACTGAAGTCTTGTCTAAATGATCCTGCAGTGCTTCTTTAACCAGCGCCTCCATTAATTTTCCTGGAACAGAAGTTAAGCTCACAGGTCTATAATTACTTGTGTCAGCCTTTGATCCTCCTTTGTGAATTGGGGTCACATTTGCACATCTCCAGTCTATGGGTACCTCCCCTGAGTCCAAAGAAGCTCTCATAATTATGGCTAAGGGTTTGCTTACTTCCTCTGCTGCCTCCTTTAATATAACTGGATAGATCCCATACACCCCAGGTGCCTTTCTTGTGTTTATCTTCCACAATTTCTCCTCCACTTTACTCTCAGTTATTACAAGATTCTCTAGCTTTCTGCTAGAGTTGAATACACCTCTGGCTTTCCCCTCGCTAAATAACTCCTCATGTGTGAATGTCGATGCAAAATATTCATTTAGTTTGTTAGCCACCTGAGCAGGATCCTCAACTGTTGAACCATCAACATCCAGTGGACCAAACTGATTCATCCCCATCCTTCTAGATTTTTTTTTTTTTTTTTTTTTGATTTGTTAGTTGTTGGCGCATCGGCTTCTGTGGCCATATTGCACCTCCCAAGGTTTTTGCAGTACTTTGATCCAAGCCCATCCTTCTAGAGTTTACATAAGTAAAGAATTCTTTGCTGTTTTTCTTTGCATCCCTTGCCAAAGATTTCTCGTAATCTGGCTTCGCCTGCCTGCCTAACCTCCTTTGTAGCTTGGTTACAGATCAACTTGTATATATCATAGGCTTCTGTGTCATGTGTTAATTTGTATGTATCCCATGCATGTTTCTTCTCTGCCATATGCCTCATCAGTTCATCTGACATCGATTTGGGCCTAAACCTTGAACAATATTTCTTAGTTGGTATGTAAAGCCTAGTAGCTTCCAAGATAAGTTCTTTGAATGCTTCCCATTTTGCATTTGCTGTTGGTAACATCATCAGTTGGTCCCACTGTATAGAATTTAAATATTGTATCAGTCCATCGTAGTCGCCTTTACGAAAGCAATAACCCTTCCCTTTACCCCTAATGGTAGTTACCTCTTTGAGTAAATCCCACTTCAGCACACTGTGATCACTGCCACCTAGTGGTTCATTTATCTGCAGATTCTTAATGCATGAAGAATCACTGCTGATATTTAAATCAAGAGTATTCCTCCCTCTAGTTGGCTCCTGAACATGCTGAGGTAGAAAACAATCATCCAATAAATCCACAAAAGCCTTGCTAGTGTGTGAGTGACCAGCCCCCAAATTCCAGTCAATATCTGGGAAATTAAAATCTCCCATTATAAGACTCTCTGATTTACTGGCCCACTCTATTTCCCTGTACAGTATCTTATTATACTCATCAGAGTCATTAGGCCTACAGCACACTCCTACTCTCAATTTTGATCTCCCAATGCTTATGTCACACCAAACTGACTCGACACTGCACTGTGCAGCGATGTCCACTGGCTTCACTTCCTTGGATTTTATGTATTTCTTAACTAATAGCATAACCCCTCCTCCCTTCCTATCCAGTCTATCCTTTCTGCAGACGTTGTACTCCCCAAATTCCAGTTCTGCATTCCTTATATCTGTGTGACACCACGTCTCTGATATCCCAACAATATCTGCCTTTGATGTTTTGAGGAATACCTCAAATTCATCAAATTTATTTACTAAACTCCTAGCATTGGTGTTCAAGCAAGTATACATGCACCTATTTCTATTCTTAGCTACCCTAACACAACCCATGTGTTTACTTGTACCGCAATGACTCCCAGCAGTCTTAGAAATATCCTGCATCTTGTTTTTCAGGCTTCTGCTCATTCCAATAGAAGCAGTGCAAGAATCTCTTTCACCTCTGCCAGTGGCTACTGTTAATCTATTCGTCTTTGTCTCCCATCAAGCTAGCAGTTTTCCGACCCACCTAACACTGCCTCGATTGCATCAGCAAATATTCTTGCACCCTTTCTATTTAAGTGTATCCCATCCCTGTAGAAACAATCTCTCCTGTTAACAAGTACAGTCCAGGCTGAAAAAAATTCTACCCCTTGAGCCTTGCACAATCTTTCCAGGGCCGAATTGATCGACAAGGCTCTCATCATATACTCCCTCCTATCGTGTCTGGGCAGAATTGCAGACACTTTCAAATTCAACCCTATTTCACGGCTTTTTTTCAACAGTGACCTGTACTTGTTAAGCAATTCTGCCGGTCTCCTACTCTTGATATCATTAGTGCCAACGTGCACAACTATATCACCTTTTGTGCCCTTAAAAGATGATATCTGCTCTACAACGTCATCAACCTTTGCCCCAGGTGGAGTCCCTCAGGGTTCAGTGTTAGGTCCATTATTGTTTTCTGTATTTATAAATGATATTGATGATGGTATATCAAGGTTAATGTCCAAGTTTGCAGACGATACAAAGGTTGGCAGGGTTGTCAAAGACTACTGACACTATGCTGCTGCAACAGGATCTGGAAAGGTTGAGCTGATGGGCTGAGAGGTGGCAAATGAAGTTTAACATTGACAAATGTAAAGTACTACATATGGGAAACAGCAACCCCAGTGCAACATATCAGCTCTGTGGTACTACACTGACAGTGGTAGAGAATGAAAAGGACCTTGGGCTAATTGTGCAGGCAGATCTCTGAGAAGTGCAAGAGTAGCTCATGGTGTCTTGTCAATGATATACAGGAATTTTTCTAGCAGGGATAAGGAGGTGATTATTCCCTTGTAAAAGGCAATGGTCAGGCCACACCTTGAGTATGTATACAGGTCTGGATGCCTCATTTCAAGAAGGATGTAGAGCTGCTGGAACGAGTACAGAGAAGGGCAACAAGATTAGTGAATGGAACAAAGGGATACTCTTACGAAGAAAGGCTTAAAGTTTTGCAAATTACAGTGTCTGGAGACTAGGCACCAGCGAGTTGATAGCCTAAATAAATTTAAGGCTCAGCTGGACAGGTATTTCGAACGAAAGGGTGAAGTGGAAGTGGGGGTTTTTTTTTTTTGGCTGATGCTGCATAAGCTTGCTTTCTTGCATCATATGCCTCTACTAATGCTAATCTAACTTTAGTACTTATTTAATTAGCGAAAGAAAAGGTCCTTTTGGATTCTGTGCCAGTTGGTGCTTTGTACTGAGATTGCCGTACACGAGTTGCAGTTTTGATCATCCCCCCCTCTTATTCGCTTATCTTCAAAAAATCTTATTTCCTTTTTATCAAAAATAAAAACTATTTCCTTTTTTGACTTTTTATGGCACTATATCCATATTAACAAAAGAGAGGGATTAGCGTTTACGTTCAGTGAGGAAACAAAATCTAAGTTGTGAGCGGTTATTTATTTATTCATTTTTATTTCCCTGTACCCTAATACAGTGAATCGCCATCAGTGGCTATTGTTATTATTTTCGTACAGCAAGCTTTCAATTTTAACCCTTTCGCACCTGCCATACCATTGGTCACCATCCATTAGTGGGGGCTACTGCCACTAATGGATGGCGCACTATGGCCATAGTTGCCGATGCGTCTAATAAATCCCTAAACAAACAAACAAGCCACTAATGGAAATATTTCCAGTGGAAATATGGAAATGGTGAAGTGCTTTACTTCCACACACACTGTACTTACTAAGAGAAATATATATCTTAGCAATAAATAAACTCATATACCAACCATAAGAATAAGTATTTTACTGTAACTGAAAATTTACAAATTAAAATAAATAAAATTACTGCACTATATATTTACAAAAACTGATATTATAATAAATTAAATTATGTACATTGTGAAAACATTAAAACTGTAATAAAATCCTTGCAATAAAATATACTAAAATAAACCGGATTAAAAGCGATAAAAACAATAAGAAACCTGGAGCTTTCGGAAGCATCAGCTTCCTTCCTCAGCAGTAACAAAACTTCCTGCAAAACTTCCTTATATAACAGGCTCACGGTACTTATACACGTGGTTCAGTCGACGGATGGTCTGAACTGGAAGCGGAAACAGCTCGGGAGCGTGCCAAGCAAAACCGTTCATCTGTACTTAGGACAGAGGATGCATACGCATACCTCTGTCCCTATTCATGATATTGTTGTCGGATGAACTGATTCGTAAGCTCTCGAGCCATTTACGTTCCCAGAACCCATGCGCTTGATCCACAATAACCGCATCCTCTGGAGAGATTTGATGCTGCCTCTCCCAAAAATGCTCGGCCACAGCAGACTTCTTGTAATCAGCGGTTTTTATAGCATTTGCATGCTCCCCAAGACGATCCTTGAGCCGTCGTTTTGTCTCGCCCACATAACATTCCCCACAATCCGGGCATTTTATCCTGTATACCACTCCATTAGCGAGGTCCTTTGCTATTGGGTCTTTTACTTGGGTCACAACTGTGTGCAACCTCCGCTCGGGAAGTTGCACACAGCATGTTTTATAACCATGCAAAATTCTCGCTAGATGCTCAGTAATGCCCGGATAGTAAGGAATTTATGCGGTAGCCACAGGAACAAACGGTTCCTGACGGTTGGGCTCTGTTCCTCTACTAAATCTGTCTATGATCCTCTGGGGGTATCCGCATTTTCTAAGGTCTGCTGTGACTCATCTAATTTCACATACTTTGTAATTTGAACATGAGCGTTAACCAAAATGAGGGTTATAACTTAATTAAATTGGTGCAGCTCAATGCTCAAAGTGTAGGTCAGTTACTAATGAAATAAGAAAAGTGGTTGAGGGTCAAGGTATTGATATGTTGAGAAGGAATTAGAGAAGGAATTATGTTTAGATTCAGTACTGCCACCAAGGCTAAATATAATAACTGGGTAATAAGGGTTGCCCCAAATTTGTAAAAGGATTTGATGTGGAATGACAGATTGTACATAGGGTATGCCTCTCAGAAGTACAGGAGATTTACAGTAGTCTGTAAATGCTTTAGGCGCGTGGGGTATGGCCACTCGGCGCAGTATTGCACACATAAAACTGTGTCTTGTGGTCACTGTGCACAGGGTTGTCATCTATTCGTACATTGTCCAAACAAAGCTAAAGACCCAAGCTGCGTGAACTGTAGGCGTAGGGGTAGACTACATGATCACTCAGTGAGAAGTTCTAGCTGCCCTGAGTTTAAAAAGGCATTGGAAATAGCAAGTACGAGAACAAAAGATGGATCATTCTAGAATGAGTTTTGGATTTGGATTTTATTGGCGCATTAGCAGCTTTGGCTATAATGTGCCAAGACTAGAATGAGTAATTTGAACATGAGTGTTAACCAAAATGAGGGTTATAACTTAATTAAATTGGTGCAGCTCAATGCTCAAAGTGTAGGTCAGTTACTAATGAAATAAGAAAAGTGGTTGAGGATCAAGGTATTGATATGCATGAAGGAGAACCCTATGTCAGCGCTTTTGAAAAACAGAATAAGATTGTGGGCTTTCCTGTAGAAGCCCATGTAATTTGTGATTTGAAGGAGAAGCCAAAAACAGCCATTGTTCTTTTTAATGAGTTTATGCAGGGCACAGTAATTTCAGGTCTTTGTAATCAGTATTCAACATGTGTTAATTTGAGTACTCCAATGCTTTCCTTTTATGTAGTCTCTCTTTATTGTGCCCCTAGTCAAGATATATCATTTTCCATTCAATATTTAGAATCACTGTTTAATGTAATAGGTAATAGTATTGTAGTGATAGCTATGGACTCAAATGCAAAGTCTAACTTGCAGCACAGTGGATTTCATGATCAAAGAGGACATATATTAGAGAATTTCATATTACAGAATAATTTATGTGTAGTGAATATACCAAGTCAGCCATATACTTTTCAAAATTTACATGGTAAGACCAACATAGACTTGACATTGGTGACTCATAGGTTATATATAGAAGAGTCTGTCATTGGAGTGTACAAACTGACTATAAAAATAGTGATCATAGATCATTAGTCTTTCATATAAATTTAGAGGTCAATACTTTTATACAGGGTGTCTCAAAAATATTGATACAAACGTTTAGGGGAGGTAGGTAACATCTAAAGAAATGTGAATCACATAGGAACCCATAACTGGAAACGTCACCGTAAGTCGGTAGACAGCGCGGTAGTCGCTGAACGACGAGCATGCATCGATATACAAACTGTGAGCTGGCAGACATGCACCTAGTGTATGGATTAGCAGAGGGCAATGGACAAGCTGCTCAACAAATTTATGGAGAATGCTTCCCAGACAGACATGTACCAGACCACCGCTTGCGCATGTGCATCAAAATTTGTGAGATTATGGGTCATTTAGAGGTAACGAGTAGTGTGGGCAGACCACATTCGACGCAAACTCTCACCATGGAAGAAAGTGTGTTGAATGCCGTCCACAATAATCCTACTACCAGCACACATGCCGTTGCCTCAGGAGTGTTTCTTTGCAGAGTACAGCATGTCTGGCACGACGATTCCTTACATCCCTTTCATCTCCAAAGGGTTCAGTTACTGCTCCCCCAAGAACCTGCACGTGTGGCTTTTGCGCAGTAGTTTCTCCAAGAAAGTGTTCAAGACTTGAATTTTCCAGCCTATGTTTTGTTCACGGATGAGGCTTATTTCACTCGGGAAGGCTTATTCAATCAGCACAATGCTCATGTGTGGGCTCATGACAACCCACACGGTGCGCGCCCCCATACGGCACAACATCGCTTCGCAATAAATGTGTGAGCAGGTATGGTTGGTGACTGCTTAGTTGGCCCATACCTGTTACCATCCCACATGAACTCCGCTAAATATCGGCTCTTTCTTGAACAAGTTCTACCAGGGTTACTTGATGATGTTCCAGCAAATGTGAGATGCAACATTTGGTTTCAACATGACGGGGTGCCTGCCCATTATGGAAGGTGTGTTCGTGACCATTTGAACAGGCATTTTGGGCATTGATGGATTGGCCGTGGTGGACCCGTTGCCTGGCAACCACGCTCACCTCATTTATCGAGCCTTGATTTCTTTCTATGTGGGGCCCTCAAATTTATCGTGTATGAATCGCCTGTGGAGACGGAAATGGATCTCGTGGCGAGACTCATCTGCGCTGCTGCTACTGTCAAAGAAACTCCAGGTGTGTTTGACCGTGTCTGCCAATCCATGCTGCATCGGTGTCATGCATGCATCGTGTCTCATGGTGGAACCTTCAAGCATCTGTTGTAACATCATGAAATGCATCCATCTCGTACTCCAATGTTAATATTATGTCAAATAAATGTTTGCCACTAATTACTGTCTTTTGTCATTTGTGCTTCTTGTGCCTCTTGTACTACTACTTTCCCGTGACGTTTCCAGTTTTGGGTTCCTATGCAATTCACATTCCTTTAGACGTTACCTATCTCCCCTAAACGTTTGTACCAATATTTTTGAGACACCCTGTATACAGCAGAAATATACATTTAATTAGATTTCCATACAGGAAGGTTAACTGGATAAGTTTTGTAAGGTCACTTGATTTAGATTTTTCATGTTAAACCCTGATGTCTCTGAATGATTTAAATGCTACTGAATATGCTTTTTATGTTCAAAATACTATCCTTAGGGCTTTGTGCTCAACTTAACAGGAAACTGTTAAGTTGTTTCCTACCAAAAGGAAACAACTTAACAGGTTGTTTCCTTTTGGTAGGAAACAACTTAACAGGTGTGTCGTAAATTGGTGGTTACCAGAACTGACCAGGTTGAGGAAGCAAATTTTTGCAAGTAGGAAGTTGTATCACAGGTTTAGACAGTGGGAGCCAGATGAGGCAATTCATTACCCAGCATTATATAGAAGTAAAAGGAAAGCTTATTTTAAGGCCTTATATGAAAGTAAACTACAGGCATGGAGGAATGTGGTCAATACAAATCCCTGGGGATTGATTTATAAGTTAAACCAAAATAAAATTAAATCGGGTGATATATTTAACACAGTGACTGTTAATGGGAGAGAAACCACAGACTGGGTTACTACTGTTCAGGCTATTACTTCTGAATTGTTTCCAAGTGAGGAAAGAGGGGGGAGGTGAAATGTTGAGCAGTATAATATTATAATACATAATGCATCATATAGTGGAGAGGAAGAAATTTATTTGTTTACTCAACCTGAATTACAAAATGTGCTTAAAAAGTTAAATATAACAAAAGCCACAGGGATAGATCTAGTGGAGAATGTTGCAATCCTTAAAATGGCAAGGGTTTACCCTAGTATCTTAGTTAATTTATATAATAAATGCTTGCTCTAGGGTACATTTCCTGGAATCTGGAAGGTGGGACTGGTAAAGCTTTTGCAGAAAGCAGGCACGGCACTGAATGATCCAAGGGGCTATAGGCCTATTTTTCTTTTGCCTAATCTTGGCAAGGTATTTGAAAGATTGCTGTTTTTAAGGATTAATCAGGCAAGGGGGGGGGGGGGGATTAAGTTTGCCATGTCAAAATGGTTTTAAGTAAGGACACTCTGCTAAGGATGCTATTAATGATTTAATGTCTTTTACTAGGGAGGCTATAGAAAAATATGTTCTGGCTGTATTTATAGATTTTACTGGTGCCTTTGACACTGTCTGACATGACAGTATTCTAATGGCACCTAGGGAAATGCAATATCCAATACTATTGTATCAAACTATACAAAGCTTTTTACCTGGAAGGAAAATTATACTTAAGGCAAAGCATTTAAAATATGAGAGAAGTCTTGGAAGAGGCTGCCCAGAGGGATCTGTATTGGGACCACTATTTTGGAACCTGGTGCTTAATCTATGGTTATAGTTACGGGTTCCAAACGTACATAAAATTGCATATGCTGATGATTTGGTGTTATGTTTTAAGGGTAATTCTAGGTCAATGTTAGAGAACAGATTGTCTCAAGGGTTAGTCAGTTTAGCCAAGTGGGCTAATTTTCATAAACTAGTAATTTCCAGAATTAAAACAGTAATGATGGTTCTTAAAGGGAAGTTAAATTAATTAATGCATTAATTAATGGGGTACAGATTCACTTGGTAGCATAGGTTAAGTACTTGGGTTTAAGAATAGACAACAGGCTTTCATTTTTGCCAAACTTAAATCATTTACAGATAAAGGTAAAAGGTTTACCTCTGCTATAATCAGAATAACAAGGTCGAAATGGGGCTTGAAAAGAAGGTACTCAATTTATACTACAAAACTGTTTTTTTACCATATAGAGCATCTGTGTGCTATCAGAGTAATTATATTTAAGATTAAATAGAAACTGTGGTCAGTTTAGAGGTCTATGCTTTATGCTATAATGAATGCATGTAGAACAGTTTCAACCAATGCTATGCAGGTGCTTGCCAGCCATTTACCATTGGATTTGTATATAGTTTATCGGGCTTATTGTTATTTTATTAAGAAAGGTGCAGCTGTCTCGTTCATGAACATTACTTGTGATCTAACTAGTAATTTGGCCATGGCCAAATGGATGGGAGTTTTGACAGTGATGAGGAGTTGTATGAATTTTATGATGAATAAAACTTGAGTTCATAACTTTATGTAATACATTTTTTTTTTTTTAAATTTCGGGCACCAAAATTAAGGTGCATCTTATACATGGGAGCGTCTTATACATGGGGAAATATGTTAAAAAAAAAAAAAAAAAAAAATATATATATATATATATATATATATATATATATATATATAAAGATTAAAATTAGTAGATTATGAAGAAAAATATAAGGGCTTCAGAAATAAAGCAATAAAGAAATACTGGTAAACATGAGTATTTCTTTGTTGCATAAAGAAATAATGCATGTAAATTAAAATAGGAGGGAAACAGAATGGAAGGGCACAGAGAAAGCAAATAAACAAGAAGTTAAGCAATTTATATTTAAATTAATGAAAGTTCCTGTGAAAGCTATTAAAATGAGTAAGCTACTAATTCACAGATCTAACATTAAGCATGTAATTAATTCATAGATCTAACATTAAGCATGTAATTAATTCATAGATCTAACATTAAGCATGTAATTAATTCAAAGATCTAACATTAAGCATGTAATTAATTCAAAGATCCATTTAGCATGCTTAATGTTAGATATCTGAATTATTCAACCAGGAACTAAATCCTCCACTAACTATCAACAAGTCACTAATCTTATTCGCATATTACAGTAGCATGGTTACAAATTTTTGACTTTCAAAAAGCTGGAAATTAGGTATTTCTAGGCAGGAGGGTTTTTTTTTTTTGCAAAAAAAGCATGAATTCTTTCAAAAAAACAGATTTTCTTTCTCCTTTTTATACACTACACCATAGATTAAATTTCATTGACAAAATACATATTTTATATTAAAATACAGACATAAGATTGTTTACCAATAGAATATGCTCTTAAGCATTAGCGTACCCAACATTTCTCTGTCTGTGGTTTGTTTGTATGTCTGTTAAAAATCAAATGATTATAATGGCTTCAAGAAAGATACTATGACAGAATTTGAGCCTCTTCAGAAATTTTGAGTCAGTAAAAAACATTTCAAAAACTGCACCAAAAGATCTAATTCTCTTCCCCTTCCCCCACATACACATCACACCACCTAACTGAATATTCTGACACTCAGCACTGCAATAAGGAATTAAGATAGCGAGAATGACTTAGCTCACTGCCCACATTTATTTGAAAATAAATCCTTAATTATATATTAGTTTCCAACAAACTTTAAGTTCTTTAAGTTTAATTGAGAAAGGGTTTCTAACAAACTTTAGTTCTTCTAAATTGAAAACTTTATTCTAGATTTTAATTTACAATATGGAAATAAAAATTTGTAGAATAAAGATTTGCCATTGTAAATCCAGAGAGTTAGCAGCTATGCAGTAGACAACCCAATGATCTAATAAATTTCACTTTGTAGATGAAGCAAGGAAAAAATTGAATGTATGCGAAGTGAAATTTCCACTCTGCACAATCAATTCTGATGCACAGCTTGAGATGATGGCCAACCCAACACCAAAATTTGATCATTTTTAAAATTATTGCAGAAATGGACCTGCTACATTTGGAAGGATAAAGTGTATAACTAACTAAACTGCATGCGTGAATTGTGCTGAAATTTTGCTAACACATTATGACATTACCTCTAATACTCTCTCTCTCTCTCTCTCTCTCTCTCTCTCTCTCTCTCTCTCTCTCTCTCTCTCTCTCTCTCTCTCTCTCTCTCTCTCTCTCTCTCTCTCTCTCTGTGAATACCAAGCCAACTTTCTCATCAGCAACATTAATTTTAAATTAACAAAAATAGCATTCCATTCTATATGTTTAAAAATCACACATCTAAATTATCCAGTTATACCAAATACAATGCTCACATTTTTAGTCTTTCACATATTAAATACCACTATGGATAATACCAGTGATGGCAAACCAGTGGCATCCACAGGAAAATTTAGTGGTATGTGCCACTTGTTCTCATTATAAACTTTCACATATACTTACCTTTTTAAAATATTAGTAAAGCCTATTTACAAAATTTCTTCAATTAAAGTTGAGAAGTACATTACTAAGTAAGATTTAAAATAAGACACTTTTTCACATGAATGATTTTAATAATTTAATAGTATTCAAAGGACAATTGGGGTGCCTTCGTAGCTAGGTGGGCAGGAGCAGCAGTGCGTAGCACACGTTTCTTAATTAGACCGGGTTCAAGCCTGTGAACACCAACGGAGGATGCGGAAAGGTCAGGGAATGACCATCGCATATCCCCACGGAACAATATGGCCTTAGTTGCTAATGCTCCTAAAAACCAAATAACAACAACAAGACAATTGGTACAATTAGACCCCAAATAATCTCAACAACTAAATAAAATTTGCTACATTTCAGATTTCAATATCAAATCCATCTTCAGGCCTAGGTTTCTGGGTTTGGGAGGAGTTCAAAAACTTGTCCATGGGCGTGCCATACTGTACCTCCAGATAACCCAAAGTGTATCTGCTGAGGAACACTACCTCAGTGTGATAGGGTAGGCAGTATTCCTCATTACAGATAGTGTCAGTACGCCATATTGCACCTGGTTGTGCCTGAAGATGGATTTTGATACTTAAATCCGAAAACACCCAATTTTATTTAGTTTTTGAGATTGTTTGGAGTATAATTATACCAAATCCTTTGTATAGCAATAAACTAATTAAAATACTTCATGTGCAAGAGTGTCTTATTTTAAATTATAAATCTTACTTAAACTTTTTTTAAATCCCCTCCACCCCACAAATTGTTATTTGCATTTCAGCTTATTTTTAGTAGGTATGCCAGAAAAAACTTTGCCATCACTACAGAACAGTAGAGTATACTTTAACAGAATGATGAAGTGAATTCATTAAAGAAACTTTATTTTGGAAAAAAAAACATACCATGTTAATAAAAATGGCTTGGATGAAACGAACCACTTCTAAAGTTACCTGAAGACTGATAGGTATAAGATTGTTATACAAAATGATAAATGTCAAAAATGTATATCCAAAGTTTGTGCTACTCAGATCTGAAAAAGAAAGAAAAACTTTAAGTAAATCTTATTGTTGAAAAATATAATGTAACTGAAAAATACATTCAAAAAGTACTTTTCCCATTCATTGGAATATAAAAAATTCAGTATACAGTCATACAAATTTACTGACATAGAAAGAATATACAGAAAAACAAGATGAATATATAAAATAAACTGCTTCACTCATTATTTTCTTTTTACATATCCATAAAAACCTAAATGAAAATGGATATTACAATAGTTAAATACTTTTCATTTCATCTGAATTTCCTGAATTTCTGAATTAAATAAATAAAAATTCTATGATAATTTTAACTTCTTTTAAATAATAAAAATTTTAGCAGAAAGCAAACTGATTTCATCCCACATAAAAATAACTCCATTTATCTCAAAAATCAGAAATTTTTTAAACGTATACCCAAAGCCCTCCCAAATATATATTAGCCAAATTCTGATAGAAGACTTTTGAGAACTTAATAATAATTTGAATGGCAATCTTAAACATGCAGGTAAATGTGAATGATGGAACACACTCTGCATGAAAATTAAGATACACTTAAGAGAAAGTGAATTATTCACAAAAAAAAGCATAATTAAGGAAAGATACATTTACTGAGCAGTGGCTGCCATTCCTGGTAGAATAGAAAACAGCTGCTAAATCTGTATTCTATTATGAACAGCAGCTGCAGAGCAAAAACATACATTTTCATGAAGAATGGTGTTTCATCTTTCACATCTTGTATTTCTGAGGAACATATGCACAGTCCGATGATAAAACAAATACAAAAAAACCTGTTAAACATAATATATCATAAAATATCATTGGTCCTTGGTGAAGGGTACATAAAATACAGTACTATAATATGATGAACGAGTTGAAAGTAAGGAAATCACAGAAAACTTACTGATACTCAATAAGAATTTTAATAGGTTGGAAATTTCAGTAAATGCATATGAAGTCAAGTTATTTCAAAACACAAAAATAGTACATTCAAAACAAAAACAATTTAGTGAACTTAAAAACAAAAACAGAGCAATTAAAATAAAAGCAATTTAGTGAATTTAGGTTTAACCTATAATCAGAAATTGAATTCGATCTCTGGTTACAGCTAGGTTTTTTTGCAAATCGTTGGAAAAAATATTTTATTGCATATATCTGAAACACAGATTCTCAAGAGCATATCAAACAAAATCCCAATGCAGAATGAAGTTTTCTGAGCAATGCAGATGGGCTGCCAGGGCAGATCATCGGATTTTGTCAATGATATACAGGAATTTTGCTAGCAGGGAAAAGGAGGTGATTGTTCCTCTGTATAAGGCAATGAGGGCTTAGAGGGGAACAGGTATTCTGTGTGTTATCAGACACTCAGCCTAAAACACTAATGGATCCAATATCTTTCTATTACAGAAGATTTAGGAGAAGTCCGGTTGGGCTGTCTCCCTAAATTCCACTCATGCACACCTTCTCGATAGTAACGTCACTTAGGTGGCAACGAACGTGTAGAGTGGTTCTCTTCAAGACACCTGGTCAGCGTGAAAAGGAAAAGACCAAAACCTCCAGCATATGACACCACAACGAAACAAATGACCCAGCAAGACTCAGTCTCCAGCAAGAGGATCAGAGTGGAAGCAGAGGGTGCTAAGAATCTCTGGGTACGACCAGGCTGCCATGCACGGAAACTGAACTTGGCCTGTTACAATGTAAGGCAGCTCATCGGTGAAGACAGGATATTAGAGCTGGAAAAGGAACTAGAAATTTTGAATTGGAATATCATTGGTTTGGCTGAAACAAGAAAAAGAAGAAATAAATCACTTATAAGTTTATCAAGTGGAAATCTGCTGTATACCAATGGAAACAGTGAAAGGAGAGAAGGTGGAGTTGGGTTTCTGGTCCCGAAAGATATAAAAAACAACATGTTGGAATTCAAAAGTACATCACCAAGGGTGTCAAGACTAATACTCAAGATTTCTAAGAGGTATAAGCTAATTGGTCCTTGAGGTTGTCACAGACATTCTCCCAGATATGCCAGACAAGCTGTACTTGCTACCTGGAAGTCTAAAACGCTGATGGAACTGATATTCGGGTGACACTCAAGTCAAGTGGACCCAATTTCGGCGAAGGCCGGATGGTCTGTGACAGCCAAATCCTCTGCTTGCACCTTCACGATGGTGGGACTGTTAGTAATCCTGGGTATAACCTCCATACACAAGTACATGGTGGATGACCACACAGGTATGAACCAAAGTAAACAGGGGTCAAGGTGTGGCACCCACACCACATGGAGGAATGCCGCCCCCTCCATGTTACCAGGCAGTATTGGTGGTAGATGACTCTCATCAACCGGTGCAATACCACCATTTTGCTTATTGGAGGTTTGAAGTGGTGGAACCCATGTTTAGTCTCTAGAGCTAAGTTCCGGTCAACCCTTCCCTACCTCTTCCATCATGCAGTGTGATTGTGATTGATGACTTTTGAGGTTATGATGAACACCATGGCGGGATCCAACATTCCTTACATTTCGAGGGTACAGCTCTAAAACGGTGTTCGCAGGCCGGCTGCTAGTTAGTACACCGGACCAAACCTATTGGTAACTCTCTAGGAGGCTTCCGGATCAGCTAGTGTATAATCTTGCTACCTCTACTCTGCCAGATAGTGACTGGAGGGAGTCCGAGTAGCATGTATGTGGGGAGCATTGTCAAGGCCACGTTATGGCAAGGGTCTGGGTATATTCTTACCATGTGTATACCATATCCAAAAATTTCATTACTTCATACAGCATGTTCCACCCACTTTTTCTTACTATTGAATACACCATGAATTGTCAAACTAATAGAGCAAGCTTATCTGCTAAAAGATCTAAACCTCCCAAGCTCTTCCTAATTCATTTCACAAATATACGTGGTCTCAATTCTAATCTCAACGAGTTCCATTTCCACTTGCAGTCTGCCAAACCCCATGTACTTTTTCTGACAGAATCTCAGTTATCAGTTGATTCAACTACTGCTCATCTCAGATGCAAAAATTATTCGCTGTATGATTCTTTCGCCTCAAAGGTGGTACTTGTTCTGTTCATCTGTTCATTCTGATATTCCCTGTCAGAGACTTGGCAATTTGGAATCTGCTATCTTTGATCTTCTCTGGCTTAAAATCTCTCTACCTGATTATGTCAAATTCATCTGTTGTCTCTACCATTCTCCCAACTCCTCTAATCACTTGGAGCTCTCTGACTTCCTCTCTTTGCAATTTGACTTTCTCCAGTCCAACATTCCTAACAGTAAGGTAATTTTCCTTGGTGATTTTAATGTTCACAACTCCAGCTGGCTTCCATTTTCTAGTCACACCGATCCAACTGGTCGAGATGCTGAGGCTTTTGCAATTAATAATGACATCGCACAGATTGTTCATTTACCTACAAGAATACCAGACAATCCTAACCATACAGCCAACATGCTTGATCTTTTTCTCACAAACAACTCTTCTATGTACACGGTCAAAGTGTGTGGTCCTTTAAGCACCTCAAATCACAACTCGGTGATTGTCTCTTCTCCGATGGAGCCTTTATCTCGTATTCAAAACCTTGTGTTGTTTGGCAATTCAAGAATGCAAAATGGGATGACATGCAAGATTTCTTTTCTTGTTTTCCTTTGTTGGACTACTGTTTCAAAACTTCTGATGTCAACGTTTGCTCAAATCGTGTCAGTGAAATTATTCTTGTAGGAATGGAATCCTTTAACCCATACTCCACTTTAAAATCTCGTCCTTTATCTAAATCCTTGTTTTCCAATAAATGTGCTAAGGCCGTTCAGGTGAAGAATGTTGTATATCGTAATTGGCTTGTTTCTAATTCTTCAGTTTCATTTTCTGCCTACACCAAAGCTCACAACAATTGTAAAGCAGTTATTGATCAGTCCAAACTAGAGTTCGAACAGGCTAAGGGTAGAAAATTTGCTTCATGCTCTAATGATAGCAGAGTTCTGGTCTCATTTAAACATATTTTAAACTATTGGCCACAACTTTTGCCCATCTCTGCTCCCAAATCTGTCAAAATCAGATGGTTCTGTTGTCACTTCGACCAAGGATAAAGCTGATTTGCTAGCATCCCATTTTTCTTCCAACTCATGTACTAATGATCTTGGTAAAACACCTCCCACCATTTCCAACCCACTCCATTCAATGCCTCCTGTGATCTTCAGTCAAAAGGATGTCAGAAGGATTTTGACGAATCTTGATGCTAAGAAAGCTCCATGTCCCGATGGTATTTCTCCACTTGTTCTCAAAACCTGTGCTTCTGAACTTACTCCTGTTCTTTCCCTCCTTTTTTCACTTTCTCATTCCAAAGATGTTTTTTATTCTGCTTGAAAATTTGTCATATCCAGCCAGTTCCTAAAATGGGTGACAAATCTGTCCCATCCAATTATCGTCCCATTGCAATTACTTCTACTCTTTCTAAAGTAATGGAGAAATCAATTAACTGCCAATTCTTAAACTACCTAGAAACCATCTGTCTGATCAACAATTGCCTGTATGGATTCCATCAGTGTCGATCCACTGGTGATATTCTGGCTTATATTACTCATTTATGGACAAATTCCATGGAAAAGTTTAGTGAGACACAAGCAATTGCTCATGACATCTGAAATTCTCAAATGCTTTCGATCATGTTTGGCATAAAGTCTTCTAAACAAGCTTCCATCTTATAGTTTGCCAACTGTTTTTAGTAATTGGTTTTTCAGTTTCCTCTCTGATAGCTCACTGAGGGTGATGGTAGATTGCTTCTAACTTCTTCACTAATGCCGGTGTCCTCCAAGGTTCAGTTCTTTCTCCCACTCTTTTCCTCTTGTATAACAAGTCTGGTCTGTAATTTCCATTGACTGGAAATCCTATCCATAGTTTTGCTGATGATGGCGCATTGCATTCCACTTTCCATTTTGAGAAACCCTGTTTGTTATTTGGTTTTTAGAAGCATTAGCAACTAAGGCCATACTGGTCCGGGAATATGCGGTGGTCATTCCCTTGACCTTTCCGCATCCTCTGTATTTGGTGGTGATGGGCTCGAACCCCGGTCTAATCAAGAAGAGTGTGGAGAAACCCTGCTCTGCTCAATCAGCTTCAACTTCTCAAATATCTGCTACCAAATCCTTAAATGCCAATCTCCAGGTAATTCTCCAGTGGGACAAAGACAACTTAGATGATTTCAATCCTTCTAAAATTCAGTCTTATCTTATATCTCCCAAAAAGGATTCTTCTGCTCCCATGCTTATCTTTGGCGTCACTCTGGTTTCTAGGCAAGTTGATATCTCTCTTTTGAGGATTACACTTACTTCTAATCTCTCTTGGCACAAGCACATTACAATCTTCCTCTGCATCTAGAAAATTCAACTGCATTTTTCTTTCACTCTCACTGTTACTTTTCTTCCAAACACTTGTTCACTCTGTACAAATCAAAAATCCGCCCTAGAATGGAATATTGTTCCCACATCTGGGGTGGTTCCCCCAAAACCTCTCTCAGGGTTCTTGATTCCATTCAGAAGAGGGCAGTTAGGTTAATTAATGATTCATCTCTAACAGAGTCTCTCCACTCGCTTTCTCATAGACGTACTGTTTCTGCTGCATGCCTCTTCTACAGATACTTCCATAGGCACTGTTCTTCCGAATTGGCTTCTATAATTCCCGCTCTCTCTTTCAAAACAGTCCGAACACGTGCCGCCACCAGCCAACATCCATTTACTGTCCAACTTCAAACCCACAGAACCAACTTTTCATCTTCCTCACTTGTTCATTCAACTGCCACTTTCAGGAACAACCATCCTCCATATGTATTTCCTGAAAATTACAGGCTACAGAAGTTCAAGTCTAATGTGAACAAATATCTTCTTTCGTCTTCTCATCCTCCAACCCAGGCACTATAGTAAGTGTTATAGGTTCTAATACCTCTAGTGTTTGGGGTTTTCATAAAAAAAAAAAAAAAAAACAATGGAGTGATAAGGACAATTGTGGGTGTAAAGGATGAATATCTGCCACTAAATACCACCTCCCTTTTACAACCAATGGAACGGGACATCATAGCAAATTTGACCTCGAGCAGACATTTATGGAGTTGTTAAGAGAAATGGACAACTTCAACATATTTGCCAAATAATATTGGAGGTCCTATAATATCCTGACAGACAGCAACAAATCAATGTTGCCTGGAAAAATGGAGTGTGGCAAGAAGTGTGGCCTGAGTGAGTACTACACAGTTTTGAAGGATTTGAGGAAGTGACTCAGATTGCACTGGTCTGCTCAATAGGTAGGGTTTAACAACATTAAGCCTGATGATGTGACTGATTTATTGGAGAACCATTCTCGGCTTCTTACAAATGATGAACTGAAGTATTTAGCTGCACTGTTGAAGAACAGCAGCAAGAACAAGACATGCCCATTTTACAGTACAGCCACTCACCAGCTTACGTAATACTCAACTTACGGAAATTCAACTTTACGTAAGTTTTTGCGAGTCGGTGCAAACATAAAACAATCGTGGAAACATATTTTGCATCCCGTAGGAATAAATGGAGGTATCGTGAAAATAATGCAATGTGAAACCAATTACGTATTGTTTTTTTTTTTTTTTTTTTTTTTTGATAATTCATTCCAAGACATAAGAAGTTCAAATTTTCGCTATATAACTAATCTATTTATCTCTCTAAAAGGTCATTTTTATAATGGAAATTGCACTACACTTTTATCGTTATCATATGTTTTGTTATAAGAATCAATTTTGAATGCCTTTGTGATATTTTTCTAAAATATATTTCTGGAGGTCACTACTATAAAACAATAAATACAATTTGTAATTTCCGGTTTACTGGGCTTTTCTGTGAGCGCAACCTATTATAAATGGGTAGTAAACTCGATCTTATTGCATCTGATATAACTGGAATTGTGTCGGTTTTTATGTTATGGTATTATGGTGAAATGAGTTTCCCTTCACTGAAATCTTCAATCATAAAAAAAAAAATAATAAATAAATTTTCAGAATCTTCTCTTCATTCCTATTTACATGTTACAATGGTGAAGGGAAAGGGACCAACAGAAAGTGCAAGTGCTGGCAGTGCTAGGAAACAAAACAAAATTGATTTAGAAATTATGATGATTAATTAAGAAGTACGAAGCAGGACAAATTTGTCCTCTATTGCAAGGAATTAAGTCTCACTGCTTCAACAGTGAATACTATTTTAAGGGGCAGTGCACGTATAAAAGAACATTTTAAAGGAGCAATGCATTTAAGATCAACAGCGATCACAAAACAGCATTCAGGCATTATATCGAAGATGGAAAAGCTGTTAATAATATGGAAGGAAAATCAGATTCAGAAGGGAGTGCCCCTGAGTCCAACGGTCATTCAAGCAAAAACAAGAAGTATTTATGAAGATATTACCGATGAGTATGGCGAACCCCAAGCCAAGTTCATGGCAAAGTAATGTGTGGTTTAATAGGTTCAAGCATCGCACTGGTTTCCAAAACATTAAACAAAAAACAAAAATAAAAAAGTATGTGGTGAAGTCACTCACCAGTGCCAATTCTGCAGCTGCAGAGAAATTTTGTGATGCATTGGAAAAATTCCCTTCTAAATCTCCACAGCCCTCAACTTCCACAGCGGCGTGCTTATGAGCTAGAGAGTTAATTCTGGTAACGATGCTCGAAAGGTAAAACTTGATGACATTGTGCCTGTCTCCTCTCTCTTTTTGTAATTTTATAATTTTTAAATTTTTGTAATTTTTCCTGTGTATGAGATAAAAAAAATTTAATAAATAATTCTATTGACATGTTCATCAAACATTTCTTTTTTGATGGAATCAAATTGAATCAAATTTGCTTCAATCAAATTTGTGAGTACTGCATAAGCATTTAGGGAAATTCGGACTTATGCAAATTTCCACAGAACACAACCCTTACGTAAGTTGGGGAGTGGCTGTATATAAAATGCATGATGCAGGAAATTCTGATTGGATTTGATAGGTACCTGCATAGGTTAGGCAACATTGATCCTAACTGGGAATAGAGCTGTTCCATTTGAGGAGGAATCAATGCAGTGTTGCAGCCTTGCTACCATACCATACATACCTTACGCCTCCAGCTGATCCAAAGATGGCAGTAGATGATCTAATCAACCCTGACGATCCACAACCAGGGCTTTCCTCTCATTAGTAATGCCTACTTATCTATATTTTATTATGGAATAAATGTGATTTAAATGCATATATAAAATGTTTTTATGTTAAATTAAATATTAAAATTTTTGTATTATTTTATGAAAGAGAATATCAATTTTTGTATGCATGGAACACATCCCATTGAAATATGGGTCTGATTTACGCTGATTCAAAAATGCCGGCATTTCCAGGAATTCAATCCCGGAGTAAACGAAGGGCCACCCATATTAAATACAGGTCTGGAGGCCTCATTTTAGGAAGGAGGTAAAACTGCTGAAATGAGTGAAGAGAAGGGCAACAAGATTGATAAGGGGGAAGAAGGGGGTGCTCTTACCAAGAAAGGATTCAGTTGTGCAAATTGCAGGATCTCAAGACCAGGCAACTGCAAGGTGTGCAAGGCATTCATTAAAATGCAACAAACAAGAATAAAGTTCTAAGACTCCTCTGAATATGTGTCACTGATTGGCTGAGGTCTGCTCAGGCCACTTACAAATGCTTCGACTGGAAGAAACTGGTAGATGTGTGCCCATCCTAAGTTTTTTATGCAAATTCAAGCTGTGAGCCAGTCATTATTGCAGGGTCCACTATATTATCATACTGAGAAAAGAATTCTAAAACAGGGGATTAAGTTCCCATTCAATTTACAATGTGCTTTCCACTTTTCCTTCTTTGTCTATCAGTAGCTATAACAATCATGATAAACATGAATAACAAATCTGCATGGCATTTAGTGCATCTTCTCACAAAACTAATTCAAACATGTTTAATTTTTTTGATAAACAGTAACTAAACAAAGTAATATTATTTAACTTAAACAGAAACTTAAATTCTGTATAACAGTTAGCAAATATTTTAAATTATAAACATTTCATATTCACATGCATCATAACTTCAGCTTTCTGAACACTGCTATACAAGCTTGCAAAAAAGCAATAAAGATCATTTTACATTTAGAGCTTTTTATTGAAAGAGTTCAGAGAAAAATATCCTTTTTCAATAATAAAGCAGAGGATCATTTAGTGACATAAAATGAAAAGATCTACTTAATTCCACAAAACTACATGATGTGCATGTATTGGTACTGCAATAATATAGTAATTCATACAAGACTAGGCCTTGATTATAGTTATCTTTCTAAAAGAGCCAGATATAAAATTTCATCAAAATCTGTCCACTGTGAGTTCATTTGGGATGTCGGATAATAAATACAATAACAACATCACTTGGAAAAACCACAAGAGAATAATTGTTACTAACCAGGATACTGATATAAATCTCTGATATAATTCACCTATGCTTGTACAGCCAAAACTAAACGGCATACTGATCCCAATTATCGAAACTCAGAGAGACCTCAGGATAATATATGACACTAAACTTACATTCACATCACATACTGACATGCTTGTAAAGAGAATGAACTAATGCACACGCATGCACGCGCGCATATACTATATTACCAAATATCAAATGTTCCCCCTGGTGTTTGAAAAAAAAAAAAAAAAACCATACATTTACAAGTCAGAAATATATATAAAAGCAGTTGCATTCACATAAGAAGTAAGCAAATCAACTTCCAATGGAAAGAAATCATATATACATTTGCAGCCAATCCGCTCACACCATTTTAGCAAAATAGCAATACCCTAGATCAGTGTTTCTCAAAGGGTGTGCCACGTCACATTAGTGTGCCGCAAAATTTTCCAAGTGTGCCGCGAAATTTAGAAATTTCTTCTTCTATGACTACGTAGGTGTGCCGCGAAATTTTTCTTCTTTGGAAAATGTGCCACGAGAGTAAAAAGATTGAGAAACACTGCCCTAGATTAATGGTGGGTGACAGACTCATCAAATGAATGTCTTGGTACTAGAACTACAAAACATTTGGGCACACCACAAAAACTGACAGAAAGAGTGTGCCCAGAAGAGCAATATTTGGATCCTGTTACTTGTCATCAAATACTATTAACAAGGAGTAGAACTGCAGCCATACAAACCAAACATCCCGAAAAGAAATGCACTGCATTGTTTTCCTGCTGACAACTCACTGTAACTGGTCCCAAGAACATTCGTAAGTAGTATTATAGAGTGATGAATCACAATATGCAGTTTTGGCCATGTCCAGAGAATACCAGAAAATGTCATCCCACGAATAGGACTGGAAAAATGAAAGCCACGTGAACACACATTCTGGACAATCCTGTTTTTCCTACAGAGGCAGCAATATGGAGAAAGAGTCCATTTCAGTTTTACAATTAGTACGACAATGCACCATGTCATACCATGTGCAGTGGTTTGGTTTAAAGGCATGGTCAAGCATAAGTTTCCTTTTTCTGCATGGAGCTCAACCTTAACCTCACTGCATACCATTGGGATGAATTGGAATGTCAGTTTTATATCGTCAACACATCCACAATAACGATGTGAACTTAAAAAACTGTGTTGAAGGAGGAATTGATCAAAATCCAGCACTGTTGCCAAAAATCAGATTTGAGTAACCAGATGAGGATGCAGAATAAAACTGAGGCCACAGATGGGCTGAAATTATTAAATAAAAAATCAACAAGTAATGGCAAATGATGCAAGAGAGCAAGCTTATCAGCAAAAGAAAAAAAAAACCTATACCAAGTTCACCAATCCATAACCTCCAAGAATTTGTCTAGTTCTTCCCTGAATTTATTCAACCCTTCAACTTCCACAACAACAGATGGAAGCCTGTTCCAACAATCAACGACCCAATGGCTGAAGACAAACTTATATCTATCTTGCAACCATCTTTCCTCAACTTGAATTTATACTCTTGAATTTATGGGCTTGGCACACCCAGGTTCTGTTGTTGTTGTTGTTATATTTGTTGGTGCATCAGCAACTTAGGCTATAATGCACTGATTACTGTCTAATATCTTCTTAGTTTGTCTTACACATGATATGGTTCATTTTTGTGATATTTATTTATCAATTTTAGAAAGAGAAAAATGTCATTCATGTCCTCACGATCTCCTAGAACACTCTGTAATGATAACTGGCTGGAGTTATGAAAATGAGAGAAGAAAGCAGATTTCCGTTCTTGCAGATATAGCGGGCATTCCAGGATGATATGTTTTACTGTTAGTGAACATAAGCAGTTGCTGCATTGTGGAGGATCATCGTTTGTTAGTAGGTAGCTATGTGTAAGGAATGTATGACCAATGCGTAATCTGGCTAGGATGGTTTCTTCTTTTCTGTTTCGTCTCAGACTGGATTGCCATTGCTTGGGTTCTCTCTTGATTTCAAGAAGTTTATTATTTGCTTGACCTTGCCACATGCGTGTCCACTGTTGTTTATACATCTGTTTGATAATGGATTTATGGTCAATATAAGGGGTCCTGAAATCAGATGGTATCACATTTGTAGCACATTTAGCAGCTAAATCTGCCTGCTCGTTTCCTAGTATTCCAGCGTGTCCAGGGATCCAACAAAATATTACTAGCTGTCCATGTCCGTGAAGTTCTAGTAGCTGTGCCCAAATCTTTTGTACCAGCGGATGACTAGAGAAGAATTGACGCTGTAGAGAACTAACAGCACTCAATGAGTCCGTATATATGATGGATTTGGTATACGACACTTCTTTGATATTCTCTAGAGCTAGAACAATGCCGTATAGTTCTGAGGTATAAGTACTGCATTCAGACGGAAGCTGTCTGGAGATGGTGATATTTGGTAATACTACAGCGGTACCAACTTTACTACCAATTTTGGATCCATCTGTATATATTTGAATGAAAGTGCTAAACTCAGAGGAGTGAGTCTTATGAATTTGTCTAATGTTGGAATCTGGAAGGTTATTCTTTCCCCATTGCTGAAAGTGTCTATCAATATGTATCAGGGGCATTTCCCATGGCTGGGTTTCCATGCTAGTATCCTGAAGAATGTTAGTAAAATTCAGGTCCCAGCTTGTGATAAGAGCTTGAAGCCTAATGCCAGATGGTTTATTGAGGCGTGGTTTACTTTCATAAAGTTTACTCCATTTGGGCATAAATAGATATTGCCATATGGGATGATGTGGAAGACTGCTGATTTTGGCTGCGTAATTTAGTAACAGAACTTGTCGTCGAAGATGTAGCGGTGGCTCATAGGCTTCGGTATATAGGCTTAAGATTGGTGAAGTACGGAAAGCCCCCAGTGCAACTCGTAGGGCACTATGATGTACGGGATCGAGCCATTTCAATGCACTCGGTCTGGCCGAGTCATATGCAGGAGACCCATAGTCTAACCTGGATCTAATCAGCAAGCGGTATAATTGTAGCAACATGTAGCGATCTGCACCCCATGACATGGAAGAAATTACTCTGAGAAGATTTAGTTTTCTAAGACAACTTGTACGAATATGTTTTATATGTTCCAGGAAGTTTAATTTTTTATCAAATATTACACCAAGGAATCTAATACTAGACTGGAAAGTAATACGATGAGAATCTAACTTTAGGTCTGGATCAGGATGTAAAGAGCGTTTGCGACAGAAGTGTACGGCAGTTGTTTTTGGTTTAGAGAGTCGATATCCATTGTTTTTGGCCCAAGAGACTATTTTGTTAATGGTACCTTGTAGTTGTCTTTCAATTAGTCGCATATTTTGAGAGTGACATGAGATGGCAAGATCGTCAGCGTATAGGTATGTATCAATTGTATTAGGTATACACTTGGTTATGGCATCAATCCTAATTGCAAAGAGTGTGGCGCTCAACACTGAACCTTGGGGAACTCCCTCTTCTTGTACATATGCTCGAGACAATGAAGAGTGGAATCTGACCTGAAAGGATCTATTGCCTAGAAAGTTCTTAATGAATATTGGCAGGTGACCCTGAAGTCCACATTTATGTAAGTCTTGAAGAATCCCATATCGCCAAGTTGTATCGAAGGCTTTCTCTATGTCTACGCATATCATGACTAGGTGCTCATTTCTGAGGAAAGCGTTCCGGATATTTGTTTCTGCTTTAATAATGAGATCAAGTGTAGATCTTCTTCTGCGGAAGCCATGCTGGTTTGGACTTAGAATGTTTTCCGTTTCTAGAAACCATGTCAGTCTAGCGTTAACTATTTTTTCCAATGTTTTTCCCAGACAACTGGTTAGAGAAATAGGGCGGTAATTTCTGGGATCTGTGTGGTCTTTTCCCGGTTTCGGGAAAGCTAGCACATAAGAATGGCACCAGCTAGCAGGATAATACTCCTCTAGGAAAATTCTATTAAACAGTTGTAAAAGGGCAGTTAACGAATCCTCACTTAAATGACGGATCATGGGATATAAAATTCCATCGGGGCCTGGAGCACTGTTCTTCAATCGAGAAAGTGCACTGCGCAATTCAATCATGGTCAGAGGTAGATTATACGAATATGGGACGGCAGTATTAAATTTTAGTTTGTATTTTTCCGTCCAGGATTTTAACAATTGAAATGCTGATTCATATGTGGTAACAGCTGAATGTGTTTCAAATGAAGTACCTAAGACATTGGCAATCTCTACAGGTTCAGAAATTTCCTTCCCTCTTACAAGTAGAATAGGAGTTGTTTGCGAGTATTTGCCATTAATTCGTTTAATTTTTTTCCAGATTATAGAAGTATCTGTGGATCTGTTAATGGTGGATGCGTAACGTGCCCATGCTTCTTTTTTACTCTCTCGTCTTATATGACGAGCTTTAGCTCTGGCTCTCTTAAACTGTAGGAGGTTGGCTGTGGTTGGACATTTTCGAAACAGATTCCAGTACTTATTTCTTTCTTTTTTAGCATTGTTGCATGCTTCATTCCACCACATTTTTGGATGTAGCCTAATTTTGAATGAAGATTTTGGAATAGCTACCTCCGAGGCTTTCATTATTTTTCGTGTAGTATACCTAACTGCAGAATCAATTGTGAGGGTTGTAATGACGGAAGTATCTATTCGAGCTATTTCCTGGTATTTAGTCCAGTTAGCCTTTTCAAATTTCCAGGTTGTCCTAATATCTCTCTGGGGAGGAGAACTTGAGCTAAAAGTACAGATGATAGGAAAGTGATCGCTACCACAAAAGTTATCAGTAACAGTCCAGTCAATGATAGGAAATATAGCTGGGGAGCATATTGAAAGATCAATAGCTGAACTTGAACCAGATGGAGAGTGTATGTATGTGTGATCACCAGTGTTTAGAATAGTTAGATTATGTTTATCTAAAAATTTTTCTATCATCTGTCCTCTAGAGTCAAGATGTTGGGAACTCCATAGGGGGTGATGGCCATTCCAGTCACCCATAATACAGAAGGGAACAGGTATTTGCTTAACTATATCATCTAAGTCATCAAGGCTGTATGTATGGTTTGGCGATAGATACAACGAAACTAATGTTACTGTTATACCAATGGTGACACGAACTGCAACTGCCTCTAAAGGTGTTTGTAAGGGGATAGGTCTACAGGGAACTACAGAGTTCACTATGACTGCTACAACTCCATGAGCTGAATTAGAGGAACTTCTATCTTTTCTATATATTGTATAATGCTATATATTGTATAATGCATACTGCTACAGGCTTATATTTATTTAATAGTTCGTAAAAGTCATCTACGTTAGCACGGAGCCCACGGCAATTCCACTGAATAACTGTACTCATTATTTGGTTTTAACTGGTGTCTGCTAACATCCGTGAAGTAGTCTGCTTACGCCTGTCTATTTTTCCCTTTTCCTTCTTTGAGAAGACTGGTCTGCCTGTGTCGATGTCATCTTCTGGGTGAATTTCAAGAATTGTATCGTCATCGCCTGCTTTTCCATCGATGTCCATGGTTTCCGATCTGAGTTTGTTTTATCACTTCTTTCAGAGCTCTTGATTTGTTCTTTCTGTTGCAGTTTGGGATTTTTATCTGGAGGAACTGATACTGGTGTATTTACTTCTTTTGTTACATAACTGGAGAGAGAGGGTTCCTTTGATGAAGAAAGTACTGATTTAGCCCAACCAGATATAGAGATATTTGGAGGGACTGAGCAGTCAGTTTGAGTTGATACTGAGCATAGTCGCTGAGTAATTGACACATATCTAGATGATTTAACAGGAATTGTAAATTGTTTTTTTGCCTCTTGGTATGACACCTTATGTTCTATTTTATATTTCTGGATATTCTTTTCTCGTTTCCATTGATCGCAGTCCTTAGAAAAGGCAGAATGATTTCCATGGCAATTAGGACAATTTTGAGTTTCCTTGTTACAATCAGTATGTGTGTGTTCTTTAGAACCACAAGCAGCACAAGTAACTGCACCTCTGCATACAGTTTGCGAATGACCAAATTTTTGGCACTTGAAGCACCGCACCGGATTGGGAATATATGGTCTAACATGACATCTGAGGTATCCAGCCTTTATAGTTGTGGGGAGAATTGGTGTTTTAAAAGTCAGTATAACTGTCCGAGTGGGGACGAGCTCTCCATCTCTTTTGATCAAAATTCTTTTGGCGTGGATTACATTCTGATTGTTTAATTCATGGACAAGTTCATCTTCCGATACATTTAGGAGATCCCATTCTGATATTACCCCTTTAGAGGAGTTCAAGGTGGCATGTGGGGTAACCTTTGTGGGAATTCCACCAAAGGTAGAAATTTTCAGGAGTCTCTCTGCATGTCTATGTTCGTTCATCTCCACTAATAAATCTCCAGATCTTAATCGACGAACCATTTTTGGAGGGCCAGCCACATTTTCGAGACATTTCTGAATCAAAAATGGAGATAACTTACTAAGTGGTTGGTCTGTGGAGGAATGCAATATTAAAAAGAGAGGAGCAGAATTATCTGTCCCTTCTTTTTTTTGTCTCTTGGCATGGGATGGGTTTAAGTCATGATCTAGGTCATGTCTATCTATATCTGGATCAGTAGATCCACAGCTAGACTGTTTTGTGTTTTCCATTACTGCTCCTTTTAGCCCTGGGAGAGTGAATTTCTTCTCCCAGACTTCCAGCCCCGCCATGTGGAGGCAGGAGCGGTGCCACCAGTGACCAAGCGATAAAGAGATTAGTTGTTAGTGTGTTAATAAGTTATTCCTATATACAAAAAGAAAGGTGTCTTGCCTTTCTGTCAAGTGAGCTAACTTCTTTACTTCAGAAGCGCAAAATTAAATAAGCTCAGAAAAATAACACTATTCTATAATCAACCGCTCTTTTAAGTAAATCGCTTTCAAAATCGCTTAGGAATTGCTATAGTCACTCGCTTGGCACTCGGGGCCACACCCAGGTTCCTGAGCTCGATATCATCGAGCTCAGGAACCTGGGCTTTTCTTCATGATTCCCTTCTGCTTCTGACTGTTGTTCTCTTGAAGTCAAAATTTTTTTTTGACTGGAGCAGCAAAAGCCTCAGGCTTCCTTGCACCATACGGCTAATGATCATAATAATGATAATGTGTGTAGAAAAATGCCATTAACATTCACATTACTCAATCCATTCAAGGATATAAAAATCCCAATCAGATCTCGCTGGATGTGCTTAGTCTCGAAACACAGCAAATTCCAGAACTGAAGCCTTACTAGGTAAGGGAACCATCCTGTTCCCTTCCCCAGTCTAGTCACCGTGCTCCGCACCTGTTCCAGCAGACCTATATCTTTCCTAAAGTGAGGCTTCGAGACCTGTATACAATACTTAAGATGTGGCCTGACCATTACCTTATACAATGGGAAAATAACCTCCTTATCCCTGCTAGAAACATTTCTGTATATCATTGACAAAACCCCATCAGCTGTCCTGGAAACATGTCTGCAATGCTCAGAGAATTTTATGTCTCACTGCATAACTACCCCCAGGTCATTTTCTTTTTCCACTACGCTGAAGGCAGTCCACACAGTTGATACATTTTTCTGGAGTTACTGATACCCATATGCAGTACATTGCATTTGTCAATGTTAAACTTCAACTGCCACTTCTGAGCCTATTGGCCCAATTTTCCTAGATCTTATTGCAGTAGCTCATCATGATGACTGTCATTAAACACCAAGCCAACTTTAGAATTATCTGCAAACTTCGATATTAAGCCTGATAGGCCTAATATCACTAATAAATATTAAAAAAAAAAAAACAATGGGCCAATACTGAACCCTGGAAAAATCCACTAATAACATTAGTCTACAAAGAGCAGTTCTTGTTGTTGTTTGGTTTTTAGGAGCATTAGCAACTAAGGCCATATTGCTCCGGAGATATGCGGTGGTCATTCCCTGACCTTTCCGCATCCTCCGTATTTGGTGGTCATGGGCTTGAACTCCGGTCTAATCAAGAAGCATGTGCTACGCACTGCTGCTCCTACCCACCTTGCCACGGGGGTGCCACAACAAAGAGCAGTGCCAACTGATAACTACTCTATGTCTTCTCGTATTTAATCATCCTTTTATCCATAACAGTAACTTGCCCTTAATGCCACATTGCTCCAGTTTGCATAGCAGTCTTTTATGTGCAACAGTATCAAAAGCTTTCCGAAAATCCAAGTATACGATAACAAAATTATCTTTTGCATTCAATTCCACTGTGACCAATTCATAGTATCCAATCAAACTGGTCAGACAAGACGTCCCCCTCAATGAATGCATTCTGTGTCTGAACTATAACTGCAGTCTTGTCTAGATGATCCTGCAGTGCTTCTTTAACCAGTGACTCCATTATTTTACCCAGAACAAAAGTTAAACTAACTGGTCTGTAATTACTCGTGTCACCCTTCGATCCCCCGTTGTGAATTGGGGATACATTTGCACATCTCCAGTCCATGGGGACCTCCCCTGAGTCCAAGGAAGCACTCATAATTATGGTTAAAGGTTTTCTTAATCCTTCGCTGCCTCATTTAATATAACTATATAGATCCCATCCACCCCAGGTTTGTTTCTTATGTTCAACTTCAACAATTTTTCCTCCATTTTGCTCTCAGTTATTACAAAATAATTTAGCTCCTTGCTAGAGAAGCTCCCACCTTTGATAAGCTACTGGCCTCCACTTCCTTACAGAATTCCTCACGTGTGATTGCAGATGCAAAATAGTCATTCAGTCTGTCAGCTACCTCAGCAGGATCATCAACAATCAAACCATCATTATCAAGTAGACCAATCTGATTCATCCCCTTCCTTCTAGAGTTTACATAAATAAAGAAGTCTTTGCTGTTCCTCTTTGCATTCTTTGCCAAATATTTCTCATAATCTGCTTTCGCTTGCCTAACTTCCTTTGTGATTTGATTTCAGACTAACCTATATCTACCATAGTCTTCTGTGTCACCTGATATTTTTTTGTATCCCATGCATTTTTCTTCTTTACCACTGGTCTCATTAGTTCATGTGACATCCATTTAGGCTTAAACTTGTAACAGTGTTTCTTAGATGGGTCAAAAAGGCTAGTAGCTTCCAAGATTACTTCCTTGAATGCTCCATTTCAAATTTGCTGTTGTAACATCATCAGTTGGCATTGTACAGAATTTAGTAACTGTCTGAGAACACTGTAGTCAAGTTTACCAAAGGAAAAACCCCCTCCCTTTACCCCAATGGTAGTTACTTCTTTGAGTAAATCCGAAGTGAGCACAGTGTGATCACTGCCACCTAGTGGTTCCTTTATCTCCAGACTCTTAATGCATGAAGAATCACTGTTGATAATCAGATCAAGATTATTACTCCCTCTTGTTGCCTCTTGAACGTGCTGCTGTAGAAAACAGTCATCCAATAAATCCACAAAAAACTTGCTAGCGTGCGAGTGACCATTTGTTAGCCCACCTGTTTCTCTGTATAGCTGTTGGGTATACTTATCACAGTCATTAGGCGTATAACACACTTCTGCTGTCAATTTTTTTCCCCCAGTGTCAACATTTCACCAAATTGACTCAACATTGCACTTGTCACCCATGTCAAATGGATGCACTGCCTTAGATTTACTATGCATTAGCATTAGCATTAGTAGAGGCATATGATGCAAGAAAGCAAGCTTATTCAGCATCAGCCAAAAAAAAAAAAAAAAAAAAAAAAAAAAAAGCACAACCACTACTCCCATTTCACCCCTCCATTCGTTCGAAATACCTGTCCAGCTGAGCCTTAAATTTGTTTAGGCTATCAACTTCAACAATAAGTGATGGAAGTCTATTCCACAAACCAACTGCCCGCTGGCTAAATGCAAATTTCCGCACATCTATCCGACATCCGTCCTTCCTCAATTTGAATTTATGCCCTCTCAGGTGATTATTCTGAGCAAGAGGAAGAATCCCATCGGCATTGAGCATACTCAAGCCATTCAAAGCCTTATACACCTCTATCAGATCACCTCGCCGATGCCTAGTCTCCAGACTCTGTAATTTGCAAAGCCTTTCTTTGTAAGAGCAACCCTTTGTTCAATTCACTAATCTTGTTGCCCTTCTCTGTACTCGTTCCAGCAGCTCTACATCCTTCTTGAAATGAGGCGTCCAGACCTGTATACAGTACTCAAGGTGTGGCCTGACCAATGCCTTATACAATGAAATAATCACATCCCTATCCCTACTAGAAACATTCCTGTATATCATTGACAAGACACAATGAGCTACTCTTGCAGCTCGTCTGCACTGCTCAGAGAACTTCATATCTGGCTGCACAATTACCCCCAGGTCCTTTTCATTCTCTACCACTGTCAGCGTAGTACCACAGAGTTGATACGTTGATCTGGGGTTACTTTTTCCCATATGTAGTACTTTACATTTGTCAATGTTAAACTTCATTTGCCACCTCTCAACCCATCTGCTCAACCTTTCCAGATCCTGCTGCAGCAGCTTAGCATCAGTAGTGTCCTTAACAACCCTGCCAACCTTTGTATCGTCTGCAAACTTGGACATTAAGCTTGATATACCATCATCTATATCATTAATAAATACAGAAAACAACAATGGACCTAACACTGAACCCTGAGGAACTACACTAATAACATTAGTCCACGTTGAGCAGTGTCCATTGATTACCACTCTCTGTCTTCTGCCACTCAACCATCCCTAGCATCCATAGCAGCAATTTACCTCCAATGCCACACTGCTCCAATTTGTGCAGCAGTCTTCCATGCGCAACAGTATCAAAAGCCTTTCTAAGATCCAAATACATAATATCAAAGTTATTCCCTGCATCCAGTTCTTTTGTGACTACATCATAGAATCCAATCAAATTGGTCAGACAAGACCTGCCCTTAACTAAACCATGCTGTGTCTGAGCTATAACTGAATTCTTGTCCAGATGATCCTGCAGTGCTTCTTTAACCAGTGCCTCCATTAATTTTCCTGGAACCGAAGTTACCTGGAACAGGTCTATAATTACTTGTGTCAGCCTTTGATCCTCCTTTGTGAATTGGGGTTATATTTGCACATCTCCAGTCTATGGGTACCTCCCCTGAGTCCAAAGAAGCTCGCATAATTATGGCTAGGGGTTTGCTTACTTCTTTTGCTGCCTCCTTTAATATAACTGGATAGATCCCATCCACCCCGGGTGCCTTTTTTATGTTTATCCTCAACAATTTCTCCCCCACTTTCCTCTCAGTTATTAGAAAATCATCTAGCTCACTGCCAATGTTTACTTCACCTACGACATTCCCCTTCCTGAATAACTCCTCATGTGTGAATGTAGATGCAAAATACTCGTTTAGATTGTTAGCCACCTGAGCAGGATCCTCAACTGTTGAACCATCAACATCCAGTGGACCAATCTGATTCATCCCTTTCCTTCTTGAGTTTAAATAGGTAAAGAACTCTTTTCTGTTTTTCTTTGCATCCTTTGCCAAGGATTTCTCATAATCTGCCTTTGCCTGCCTAATCTCCTTTGTGACTTGGTTACAGACCAACTTATATCTATCATAGGCTTCCATGTCACCCATTAATTTGTATGTATCCCATGCATTTTTCTTCTCTGCCATATGTCTCATTAGTTCATCTGACAACCATTTAGGTCTGAACCTTGAACAATATTTCTTGGTTGGTATGTAAAGCCTGGTAGCTTCCGAGATTAGTTCCTTGAATGCTTCCCATTTTGAATTTGCTGTTGGTAACATCATCAGTTGATCCCACTGTACAGAATTTAAATACTGTCTCAGCCCATCATAGTCGCCTTTACGAAAGCAAAAACCCTTCCCTTTACCTCTGATGGTAGTTACCTCCTTGAGTAAATCCCACTTCAGCACACTGTGATCACTGCCACCTAATGGTTCCTTTATCTGCAGATTCTTAATGCATGAAGAATCACTACTGATAATCAGATCAAGAGTATTACACCCTCTAGTTGCCTCCCGAACATGCTGGTGTAGAAAACAATCATCCAATAAATCCACAAAAGCCTTGCTAGTGTGTGTGAGTGACCAACCCACAAATTCCAGTCAATATCTGGGAAATTAAAATCCCCCATTATAAGACTCTCTGATTTACTGGCCCATTCTAGTTCCCTGTACAGTATCTTATTATACTCATCAGAGTCATTAGGCCTATAGCACACTCCTACTCTAAATTTTGATTTACCCATGCTTATGTCACACCAAACTGACTCGACACTGCCCTGTCCATCGATGTCGACTGGCTTCACTTCCTTCGATTTTATGTGTTTTTTAACTAATAGCATAACCCCTCCTCCCTTCCTATCCTGTCTATCCTTTCTGTAGACATTGTACTCCCCAAATTGCAGTTCTGCATTCCTTATATCTGTGTGGCACCATGTCTCTGATATCCCAACAATATCTGCCTTTGATGTTTTGAGCAATACCTCAAATTCATCAAATTTATTTACTAAACTCCTAGCATTGGTGTAACGCAAGTATACATGCACCTGTTTCTATTCTTAGCTACCCTAACACAACCCATGTGTTTACTTGTACCGCAATGACTTCCAGCAGTCTCTGAAATATCCTGCATATTGTTTTTCAGGCTTCTGCTCATTCCAATAGAAGCAGTGTAAGAATCTCTTTCACCTCTGCAAGTGGCTACTGTTAATCTATTTGTCTTTGTCTCCCCCCAAGCTAGCAGTTTTCCGACCCACCTAACACTGCCTCGATAGCATCAGCAAATATTCTTGCACCCTTTCTATTTAAGTGTATCCCATCCCTGTAGAAGCAATCTCTCCTGTTAACAAGTACAGTCCAGGCTGAAAAAAATTCTATCCCTTGAGCCTTGCACAATCTTTCCAGGGCCGAATTGATCGACAAGGCTCTCATCATATACTCCATCCTATCGTGTCTGGGCAGAATTGCAGACACTGTCAAATTCAACCCTACTTCACGGCTTTTTTTCAACAGTGACCTGTACTTGTTAAGTAATTCCGCTGGTCTCCTACTCTTAATATCATTAGTAACTGCTTCTTAACTAAGAGCATAACACCTCCACCTCGCCTGTCCTGTCTTTCCTTCCTGTATACATTGTATTCCCCATGAATTTGAATTCAGAATCACATGTCTAAGTGACACCATGTTTCCATTATTCCTACAATGTCTGCATTGGATGTTCAATGAAATGCATAATCAAATGGTTACATCTAGCAATATAACATATATTACTATGGAATATATTTCATTAAAAAAAAAAAAAAAAATTTCAAGAACAGCAACAATTTAAATATTTCAGAAGTTTTTTTAAATATGCATAGCATTCTGGAGATTATTTCAGAAGTTTTTAAATATGCATAGCATTCTGGAGATTATTTCAGAAGTTTTTAAATATGTATAGCATTCTGGAGATTCTATCAGAAAACATTAAGGTTAACATGATTCCAGTGAAGTTGTAAAGAGAATGGAGTATAATGTTACAAGATGTGAATGTAAAAGTGCCAGGACTAATTTTGTATTTGAAACTGATATCATAGAGTTGAGACTTGTGGCAACGTGTTTGACAACTCATCTAGACATAGCACCACATGAATCATCCATGTATCAATGGTAAGTTTATTTGAAATATGAATTATCACCACTAAATAAGTATTTTATGGTTTCTGTTTCATTTTAACACATTTGCTGACACATAAATGAGAGAGAAATCATCCACTGTGCCATTATATTCATTAAAAAATCAACATCCCCAGCATTCTAAAAATTCATACATAATGGCTCAAAATTAAAAGCTTGGATTTCATTCCTGAACATATACTTCTGATGAACTGTAAATCAAATGTTATTCATGTACATAAACTAACAACAAAGCAAAAAACAAATAAAACTGAGCCAAGTCTATAAATAAAAGCCAAGCATAGTGCAAAGCAATCAATCAGCATGCCAATACTAAGTTATTTGTTAATTTCATTGACTTTAAGTTTACAGCAGTTGTTGGTTAAGAAAGACCGCTCATATGTATTATAGCACAATGCTTGGGTGCAATTTGAACACAGATATGCACTGCGACACATCATTTCTAGTGGAATGATATGTCGCAATGAAAAATCACATCATTCCTAGGTCTGTGCTTGTTGACAGGAGAGACTACTTCTACAGGAATGGGGTACACTTAAATAGAAAGGGTGCAAGAATATTTACTGATGCTATCGAGGCAGTGTTAGTTGGGACAGAAAACCGCTAGCATGGGGGGATACACAGACTAAAAGGTTAAAAGTGCCGCAGGCAGAGGCAAAAGTGATTCTTGCACTGCTTCTATTAGAATGAGCAGCAGCATGGAAAGCAATTTAATGGAGATTTCCAGGACTGATGGGAGTCATAGTGGAACAAGAAAATACATGTTAGGGTGGCTAGGAGTAGGAACAGGTGCATGTATACTTAAATGTACACCAATTCTAGGAGTATAGTTAATAAATTTGATGAGCTTGAAGTGCTAGTTGGGATATCAGAAATGTGGTGTCACACAGATATAGGCAGTGCAGAGTTGGAATTTGGGGAGTACAATGTGTACAGAAAGGATAGATAGGACAAGACGGAAGGAGGGGGTTATGCTAAGAAACACATAAAATCTAAGGAAGTGCATCCAATTGATGTTGGTGGACAATGCAGCGTTGAGTCTGTTTGGTGTGAAATAAGAGCACTTGGAAAGGAAAAATGAGAGTAGTTATGTGTGTTATAGGCCTAATGAATACATGATGATGATGAGTATAATGAGCAATTGTGCAGAGAAATAGAGTGGTCCAGTAAATCAGAATGTCTTATAATGGTGGATTTTAACTTTCCAGATACTGACTAGAACTTGTGGGTTGGTCACTTGCACACTAGCAAGGCTTTTGTGGATTTATTGTATGACTGTTTTCTACGGCAACATGTTCGAGAGGCAACTAGAGGGAGTAATACTCTTGATCCAATTAGCAGCAGTGATTATTCATGCATTAAGAATTTGCAGATAAAGAAACCACTGGGTGACAGTGATCACAATGTACTGATGCGGGAACTAGTTAAAGATGTAAATACCATTAAGGCTAAAGGGAACGGCTTTTGCTTTCGTAAAGGTGACTACAGAGATCTCAGACAGTTTTTAAATTCTGTATAGTGGGATCAACTAATGATGTTACCAATGTTCAATTCTAAATGTGAAGCTTCAGGGACTTAATTTTGGAAGCTACTAGGCATTTCATTCCAACTAACACATACTGTTCAAGGTTTAGGCCTAAATGGATGTCAGATGAATTAATGAGGCTCGTGGCAGAGAAGAAGAAGAAGAAGAATGTATGGGATGCATATAAAATATCAGAGACACAGAAGCTTATGGCAGGTATAAACTAGTCTATAATAAAGTCACAAATGAGGTTAGCCAGGCGAAGGCAGATTACTAAAAATCTTTGGCAAAGGATGCAAAGAAAAACAGCAAAGAGTTCTTTACTTAGGTAAACCCCTAGAAGGAAAGGGATGAATCAGATTGGACCACTTAACACAGATGAGTTGACTATTGATGATCATGCTCAGGTAGCTGATAAACTGAATGAGTATTTTGCATCTACATTCACACATGAGGAGTTATTCAATGAGGGGAGTGCCAGAAGTTTATCAAACACTAACAGGGAGCTAAGTGATTTTGTAATAACTGAGACAAAAGTGGAGAAGAAATTGTTGAAGTTAAACATAAGGAGGGCACCTGGGGTGGATGGGATCTATCCAGTTATATTAAAGGAGGCAGCAAAGGAAGTAAGAAAACCCTTAGCAATAATTATGAAAACTTCCTTGGACTCAGGGGAGATCCCCATGGACTGGAGGTGTGCAAATCTATTACCAATTAACAAAGGGGGTTCAAAAGGTGACAAGTAATTACAGACCTGTTAGTTTAATTTGTGTTCCGGGGAAAATATTGGAATCACTGGTTAAAGAAGCATTGCAGGATCATCTAGACAAGACTACAATAATAGTTGGACACAGCATGGGTTTGTTAAAGGGAGGTCTTGTCTGACCAATTTGATTGGATACTATGGTGTGGTCACAAAGGAACTGAATGCCAAAAATAATTTTGATATCATATACTTGGATTTCAGGAAAGCTTTTGATATTGTTGCACATGGAAGACTGCTGTACAAATTGGAGAGGAATGACATTAAGGATAAGTTGCTACAATGGATAAAGGGATGGTTGAGTGGGAGACGACAGAGAGGGGTAATCAATGGACCCTGCTCTTCGTGGACAAATGTTATTAGTGGAGTTCCCCAGGGTTTGGTGTTTGGCCCATTGTTGTTTTGTATATTTATCAATAATATTGATGAGGGTATATCAGGTTTAATGTCCAAGTTTGCAGATGATACAAAGGTTGGCAGGGTTGTTAACGACAGTAAAGACAATATGCTACTCCAACTAGATCTAGATAAGTTGGGAAAATGTACTGAGAAGTTTAACATTGACAAATGCAAAGTACTGCATATGGGTAGCACTAACCGAAGAGAAACGTACCAACTGTGTGGTATTACACTCATGGAAGTGGAAAGTGAAAAAGACCTCGGGGTAATTGTGCAGTCAAATATGAAGTTTGCTGAGCAGTATAGATGGGCTGCCAGGGCAGGTCATGGAGTCTTGTCAATGATATATAGGAATTTTGCTAGCAGGGATAGGGAGGTGATTATCCCATTATACAAAGCAATGGTCAGGCCTAGAGTACTGTGTACAGGTCTGGAGGCCTCATTTTAGGAAGGATGTAGAGTTACTAGAACGAGTACATAGAAGGGCAACAAGTGTGGTGAGGGGAACAAAGGGGTGCTCTTACCAAGAAAGGCTTAAGTTCTGCAAATTGCGGTGCCAGGAGAGTAGGCACCTGCGAGGTGATCTGATTGAAGTGTATAAGGCCTTGAATGGCCTGAGTAAGCTGAATGCTGATGGGAATTTTCCTCTTGCTCAGACAAAGAACCTGAGGGGGCACAGTTTCAAATTGAGGAAAAATAGTTGTAGAATAGATGTGTGGAAATTTGCCTTTAGCCAATGGGTAGTTGATTGGTGGAACAGGCTTCCATCTTTTGTTGTGGAAGCTAATATCCTAAAAAAATTTAAGGCTGAGCTGGACAGGCATTTGGAACGAATAGAGGGGGTGAAATGGGGTATTTGTTTTTTTTTTGGCTAATGCTGCATAAGCTTGCTTTCTTGCATCGTATGCCTCTACTAATGCTAATGCTGTTTTACTCTTATGCATAAAGGCAGTGAACATGTTAAAACTGAGTGAATTTATTGAGCAATGAAATGGAAATCACTACTCTAATAAGTACCTAGATTAGCTATTATACTATCTTTCTGTTTCCGCTCTATTTTACTCTGCAAGCTGTGATTGAAGGAAATCTAAGAAGTGAGTACACAGCAGCAAATGGATGGGGGCAAAACACTGCTGAGGTTGTGTTTTGAGGTAAGGATTGGACTATCAAGTCAGTGGCGTAGCCAAGATTTTTTGTCTGCAGGTACTTCACAAAAAAAGATGCCAATTGCCTAATTCTAAAAAGCGCAACAATACCAGATTTCGGTGTCAGGAAGTACAATTCACCCTGCTGAACGCTACCCTGGTTATAGTTGTAATAATGATTGTGTGTGTGTGTGTGTGTGTGTGTGTGTGTGTGTGTGTGTGTGTGTGTGTGTGTGTGTGTGTGTGTGTGTGTGTGTGTGTGTGTGTGTATAGAATGCACGAATAGGAAATGTAAAGAAAAAACAGGATTTGTCTTTATTACCTTTATCCTTCCCTTTCCCTGCTTTATTTCTCGTTTCTATAACACTGCCTGTCACACAATACATTTTTTATCTCCAAATTAACTTTTTCGTCCCTTTTTCAAAACAATTTTTACACATCCAGCTTTTTCTTTGCTATCTTTTTACTTTTTATCCTTCATTTTTCTGTCTGTTGGGAGATTCAGAAATTCTTACTTTCATCCTTCTTTGCTATTTTTACCTCTTTTATTTTTACTACTTTTTTCTTCCCGCACTCTGTTTTATTTGCCTTTACCTTTACATTATATGTAAATTCAAGGTATTCATTATTCTTCTTTTTTTCTTTTTTTTTTTAATTCTTTATACTTTTATTTAATTTATTTCATACACTGCATTTAACCTTTCTTCCATTACCATAAGTTTGTATAGAAACACAGTGGTTTAGTATATGATCAGGTGTAGTCCCCTGATGAAATGCCTGATCTATGTACCAACTTTTTTTAGTTTGCATTAAGTTTTTTTTTTTTTTTCCTTTTCTTGCTCACCTACTGAGGGTGGGAAGCATACTGTCTTCCCAAACTCAGTTTGACATTCACTCTTTTTCTTTATTAATTAATCATATATTTCTGCTTTCCCTTTCAGCTTCTCTAAGTTTAATTGGCTTATTGATTCAGCCTTTAATTTCATAATTTTTTTTTTTTTTGGCTCAGCACCTTGTGTTTAATACTGCTCCATCTTTTTGCATTTTATACAGAGGCCAATCACAATATTATGACCACCCCCGAATGCAGACATCGCACACACCTCACAAATCATACAGTGCATGTGTCAAGTTCACACATTGCAAGAATATAAGGCTTGCTGTTCAGCATCCATGAACACAGTAACAGCTTCTGTCATGGGCAAAGCATGCAACCTATCAGACCTGGAAAAAGGCATGATCATCAGCAATCGGGCCATGGGTGCCAGCATTTCCGAAACAGCGGGCTTTGTGAAATGCTCACATGCTACAATGGTAAAAGTGTATCAAGACTGGATGAACAGGGCAGTTTTGATAACCCGACATGCCAATTATGGAGCCCCATGCACCACTGATCCCAGAGGTGAACATCGGCTGAAACAGTTGGTCAGGACTGATTAGCGCACTACTGTTGCTTAACTGGCCATCCAAACGAACCGTGTGGCCACTAGAAAGGTCTCCAACACGACAGTGCAGCAAACCCTGTTGCACACTGGGCTCTGGAGCAGACGTTTGGTGACAGCATCCATGGTGACAGCCATTCATCACAAACAACGGGATCAGTTTGCACAGCAATACCGACACACAATATCACACAATATTTTTTACACAACCAGCTTTTTCTTTGCTATCTTTTTACTTTTTATCCTTCATTTTTCTGTCCGTTGGGCGATTCAGAAATTCTCAGCGTGCGATGCACGGTCATGCCAGATATTGTTCCGGTTGACCCATGTTGTATTGGGTAGTCAACTCTTCAACAGTGCTGCGCCTGTTCGCCTGTATGAGTCATTGGACAGGGCACTCACTTCTAACATTAACTTTTCACTGACCTTTTCAATTTTGCTGTCATGTCGTTTTTTGACCATTTTGATGCCAGTCTTGGTACACTTTAACTACGGCAGCTCTTGAACACCCCACCAGTTGAACCGTTTGGGAAATTGATGCACTACCTCGTTGAGTACCCACAATCTGTCCTTTATCGAAGTCAGATAAATACTTCCTTTTACCCATCACACTCAGAATTTTACTACCTACTGAACCACTGACACCTTATCTATGCTTCTTAGGTCAACTAACTCCGCACTCTCGTATCTCACAGGGTCAACGGGTCACATTCAGTTTTCATAGGGGTGGTCATAATTCAGTGATCACTCAGTGTATATATATGTGTGTGTGAAAATTCTAAAATGGACTCTATAACTATGCTGTAAAACAATTTGCAGGACACCATTTATTAGAGATTCTAGACATCTAAAATATCACTAAACGAACAACATACCATCAAGGCCAAGGTACCAATCAGAATTTACATGATGCTTAGTCCATATTTCACTTGCCACAGCACTCACAAGGCACAAAATTATCAGTAGCAAAAATAGCATCAGAATCTGCAAATTAGGAAATCATTAAAAATATTTAACTTAAGAATATCAAAATTACTACAATATTTAACAAAGGGCCCTATATTTCATTAGGGCATATCTTAATTCTATTGTTAATCTAAAATTCTCCTGTAAACAGAAATCAAGAATGGAATGCTTAGCTCCTTGTGGTAGTTTACATGCATCTGGCTTTCTTATATAAACTAGAATTGGAAAAATAACACTTTACAGCTTTGCAAATTCAAATAATACCCTAGGTTTTAGACTCTGAATTATGGATATACATAGTTGAAAACATCTGACATTCAGAAAGTTGAGATCAGACATTTGTAAACAGGAGGAAAGAAAATGTTTGAGCCAAAAAAAAAAAGTAAAAAAGCAAAAAACAAGAAGTTTTTCTGCCAAAAGGCAGGAGTTTATTGAAAAAAAATGGAGAAACAAATTTTTCAGAAAAAATAGGTTTTAGGAGCACAAATCAATTTCACTGGCAAAATAGATATTTTATATTTAAAATATACACATGAATTGTTTATCAAAACAATCTATGCTTTCAAGCACTAGCTCTGTGGATTTCTCTTTAGCTATTCTAGTAGATATAAACTGATTCTGATTGTTTCACGAAAGATAAATGTAAATTTGCCCTATTCACAAGGGCTGAGTCAAAGGTATATTCATAAACAAACATTATTATTTGATACATTATTTACTTGATACACCAAGGAGGAGGAGGAGTTGGGATAATATATTTCCAGCTTCCTTGTGCACTTGTCACTACCCCAACCAAAGACCACTGTACAAAATTCTTCTTTCAAAACAACATCTGGCTGTTTCTAACACACTGAAAAGTGACAGAACTGATTCTGCAAAATGTCTATACATTCATCTATTTCTTTATTTTTAAGAACGATACTTAAGTACTGGAAACTTGTCCACAAAAAAACTTTGCACCTGAAAACAATGCATCCTGAATTGAAAAAACTTGTGCTACTTCAGCATTTATAAGAACATCATTTTTCAATGGGAACTTGAAAATCATATAATGATATACAGCAATAAAGTGCACTTGCAGTTTGTCAAACCCCATGTACTTTTTAAGACAGAATCTCAGTTATCGGTTGATTCAACTACTGCTCATCTCAGTTGCTCAAATTATTCGCTGTATGATTCTTTTTGCCTCAAAGGTGGTACTTGTGCATATGTCCATACTGATATTCCCTTTCAGAGACTTGGTAATTTGGAATCTCCTCTCTTCGATGTTCTCTGGCTTAAAATCTCTCTGTCTCATTGTGTCAAATTCATCTGTTGTCTCTACCATTCACCCAACTCTACTAATCACTTGGAGCTCTTTGACATCCTCTCTTTGCAACTTGACATTCTCCAGTCCAACTTTCCTAACAGTGAGGTAATTTTACTTGGTGATTTTAATGTTCACAACTCCAGCTGGCTTCCGTTTTCTAGTCACACCGACCCAGTTGGTCGACATGCTGAGGCTTTTGCATTTACCTACAAGAATACTGGACAATCCTAAACATATAGCCAACACGCTTGATCTTTTTCTCACAAACAACCCTTCTAAGTACACGGTTGAAGTGAGAGGTCCTTTAGGCACTTCAGATCACAACTTGGTGATTGCCTCTTCTCCAATGGAACCTTTATTTCATGGCTATTCCTAACCTTGTGTTGTTTGGCATTACAAGAATGCAAAATGAGATGACCTGCGAGACTTCTTTTCTTCTTTTCCTTGGTCGGATTACTGTTTCAAAACTCCTGATGTCAACGTTTACTCAGATCGTGTCAGTGAAATTATTCTTGCAGGAATGGAATCTTTTATCCCACACTCCACTTTAAAATCTCGTCCTATATTTAAACCTTGATTTTCCAATAAATGTGCTAAGGCTGTTCAAGAGAAGAACGTTGCATATCGTAATTGGCTTGTTTCTAATTCTTCAGTTTCATTTTCTGCCTACGCCAAAGCTCGCAACAATTGTAAAGCAGTTATTAATCAGTCCAAACTAGAGTTTGAACAGGCTAAGAGTAGAAAACTTGCTTCTTGCCCTAATGGTAGCCGAGCATTCTGGTCTCTTGCCAAAGCTATTGGCTGCAACTTTTGCCCAGCTCTGCTCCCACCTCTGTCCAAACCAAATGGTTCTGTTGTCACTTCAGCCAAGGATAAAGCTGACCTGCTAGTATCCCATCTTTCTTCCAACTCATGTATTAATGATCTTGGTAAAACACCTCCCACCATTCCCAACACGCTCCGTTCAATGCCTCCTGTGGTCTTCCATCAAAAGAATGTCAGAAGGATTTTGACGAATCTTGAAGAAAGCTGCAGATCCCGATGGTATTTCTCCACTTGTTCTCAAAACCTGTGCTCCTGACCTTACTCCTATTCTTTGCCAACTTTTTTCACTTTCTTATTCCAAAGGTGTTTTTCATTCTGCTTGGAAATTTGCTCATATCCAGACAGTTCCTAAAAAGGGTGACAAATCCCTCCAATCCAATTATTGTCCCATTGCAATTACTTCTATTCTTTCTAAAGTAATGGAGAAATCAATTAACCGCCAACTCTTAAACTACCTAGAAACCTTCCGTCTCATCAACAATCCCCAGTATGGATTTCGTCAGTGTCGATCCACTGGTGATATTCTGGCTTACGTTACCCATTTATGGACTAATTCAATGGAAAGGTTCGGTGTAACACAAGTAGTTGCTCTTGACATCTCAAAGGCTTTTGACAGTGTTTGGCATAAACGTCTGCTAAACAAACTTCCATCTTATAGTTTGCCAACTGTTTTTTTATAATTGGTTATCCAGTTTTCTCTCTGATCGCTCACTGAGGTTGATGGTAGATGGCATTCTGTCTTCTAACTACTCCATTAATGCCGGTGTCCCCCAAGGTTCAGTTCTTTCCCCCCACTCTTTTCCTCTTGTATATTAATGACTTTCTTCCACTGACTGGAAATCCTATCCATAGTTTTGCCGATGATAGCACATTGCATTCCACTTTCCATTTTGAGAAACCTTGTCCTCCTCAATCAGCTTCAACTTCTCGAAAATCTGCTACCAATTCCTTAAATGCCAATCTTCAGGTAATTCTCCAGTGGGGCAAAGACAATTTAGTTGATTTCAACCCTTCTAAAACTCAGTCTTGTCTTATATCTTGCAAAAAGATTCTTGTGCTCCTATGCTTATCTTTGGTGACACTCTAATTTCTAGGCAAAATGATATATCTCTTTTGGGATTACTCTGACTTCTAATCTCTCTTGGCACAAGCACATTACAAATACTGCTTCCTCTGCATCTAAAAAACTTGGTTTTCTCTTTCGCTCTCGGTGTTACTTTTCTTCCAAACAGCTGCTCACTCTGTATAAATCGCAAATCCCCCTACCATGGAATATTGTTCCCACATTTGGGGTGGTGCCCCGAAAACTTCTCTCAGGCTTTTTGATTCCAGTCAGAAGAGGGCAGTTAGGTTAATTAATGATTCATCTCTAACAGAATCTTTCCACTTGATGTCTCATAGACGTGCCGTTTCTGCTGCATGCCTCTTCTACAGATACTTCCATGGGCACTGTTCTTCTGAATTGGCTCCTATAATTCCCACTCTCTCCTTCAAAACAGTCCGAACACGAGCAGCCACCAGCCAACATCCATTTACTGTCCAACTTCAAACTCACAGAACCAACTTTTCATCTCCCTCATTTATTCATTCAACTGCTGTTTTCTGGAACAACCTTCCTTCATACGTATTTCCTGAAAATTACAGTCTACAGTAGTTCAAGTCCAGTATCAATAAATATCTTCTTAACCTCCAACCCAAGCACAGTACTAAGTACTATAGGTTCTACCTTGCCCTGCTCAATCAGCTTCAACTTCTCGAAAATCTGCTACCAATTCCTTAAATGCCAATCTTCAGGTAATTCTCCAATGGGGCAAAGACAATTTAGATAAAAAAAAAAAAAAAAAAAAAAAAGGACTTCTACTTTGAACGAGCAAAACAATCTTCTCCTCTTGTTTTAGACTCTCCATCACATTGGTAGTAGAAATGCCTCAGTTGGAATCATTCTTCTAATTTAGTCTATTGTGATAACCAACTTCCAAAATGGAAGTGGAAGATCTGAAACTGTCGGTAAAATAAGTCTGCACATAATATTCTTCCATATATCTAGGAATATAACCTCATTATACAGCTGTGAGGTACAATGAATTGAAGAGCAACATTCAGATTCTCAAACGTTGCCAAAACATTTAAAAGGAACAAGCAAACTGCTCTATGCAAGCCAGAAGGGAGAAATATGGAAAAATTTCCTAAACAAGTAAAGATAACATCCACAGAATTTTCAGCTTGGCTGAACTGTTTAGGAATGGTTTCAGCAGAAATTTGCAATTCAAAAGTTCTTTTCCTTGCAGAGTTCATTAATTTGTCTTCTTCCAAAACTTATTTCGGATCATGAACAACATCTGGATATCAGTCAATGGCAGTCACCAGTGATCACTTGTACTTTTCAATCTGTAAATTCTGAAGAGTACTCATATGGATGTTATGGCCACTTCTAACCTCTTCTTTAAACAGATTTGTCAAAGGCTTCTTTAAACAGATTTGTCAAAGACAAATCTTTAAACAGATTTGTCAAAGGTCTGGACTAGAGCAGGTGATTTAATTCCTGGTTTCCAGGAATTAAATCACCTGCTCTAGTCCAGACCTGGCTCGTGGTGATTATATCCTCTACAGGAATCTAAAGAAGTACCTGCATGGACATCAATTTTCAAGTAGTGACAATCTCAAGGTAGGTGTAAACGTTTTCTCTTTGCACCCAAAATGAAGAACATTTACTGGACCCAAGGGAATCCATATAAAAAAAAAATGGAAAAGAGACTGAAAGAAATTAATCTACAATATTTCTTTACTATCAATGGAGATAATTTTTTTAGCAACCTCCGTATTTCAGAGAATAGATTAGTCATTTTGCAAAAGACAGACAAGTTGAAAACAAAACTTCTTAAATCACAGAACTGGACTCTCTCTCTCTCATTTGTAAATAAATAAATAAATAAATTTAGAAGAAATTTAAGAAATTATTTCTTTCTTTTGTTTATTAATTCTATCATTAATCCTACTTCTCTCTTGCTATAACTTTTTTTTAATTGAATGGAAAATTAGAGCCACTCCAAAGTAAATAGCTTATTATTGTTATTTTTAATCTCTTCCAAATGAATATTCTTTAAAAATTGGGACTTATGACTTATTTCTGGGGGGGGGGGGATAAAATTGTTACTTACTTGATTATTTGTAATCTTGTCTACTGTTGATCTTTTCATAGGTGCCGTCCTAGAATTCTATTTGTAAGAGATATAAAATATAATAATAATAGATAATAAGTAAACGTCATCTCTATGTATTAAAACAGAAAAACTAACAAAAATGCATATGCAGCAGCAAATCACTGAAGGCAATTAGCTGTTTTCAATAACACTATAATAATAAAGATAGAAAAAGATTAAGATCAAGAGTGCAACAAAGATGAGCAGCACCACCTCCAACATTTGTATTTAGCTCTTATAATCATTATGTTATTTCTGAAATCAGCTGCTGATTATATATTTTGCAGTAAACCAAATGTATTTGCAATTTCTCATGACTGTTTTTAAAAATAAACTTTCTATAATTTTTTAAACTTTCTTTAAAAATAAACTTTTTAAAAATTCTAAAACTGTTTTTAAAAATATCATATAACACAGTAAGAATGCTAATAGTAAAGAACATAACTGCTAACTTTATTGTGTTATATACTGATTGTACCAAACTTTCTGAAATATGAATAACAAAACATCCATTATCTCTCTGATAGTAGTTGACCACAATGCTAATGACCACAATGCTAATAGATGATCATTTATAAAAAATTGTCATAGTCTGACATAATTTGGATAAACTATTTCCAGAAACTGGATATGATAATCTCTATTCTGTCTGCCAAACAAAAAACAATATTATAAAAAAAAAAAATTTGGCACTGTGAAACATCATATTAAAGATGCTGGCTAAGGTAAAGAAAGCCTGCACTAGAAGCATGCAAAAGTTCAGTGAAATTTACCAGTAAAAGTACTTTGCCATAACGGCATTTGTATTGTTGCTCGCTCGGTAAACAGACGGTAGGTGTTATCAGTCTGGAGTAAAAGTTGAATCCCACAGGAGCTTTAAACCCTCCCAAAGTGGAGGGGATTGGGGTAACCTGACATTTTTTCTTTAGAATCACTAATTGAATTAACTAATTGAATCACAAACAGAGTCATATTGGAAGTTCTGGCGTTGTAAAAAATTTTCGTAACGTAGTTTCACCGGTAAGACTTTTCGAAGTTTGCCGTGCTTCTCGTGTGGGCTTCCTTTGCCTTTTTTTTTTTCTTAATAAACAATTTATCCACTAGTCCACAAGTGATTCTAAAGAAAGAAGGTCAGGTTACCCCCCTCCACTTCAGGAGGGTTTTAATCTCCCATGGGATTCAATTTCCACTCCTGACCGATAACACACGCCGTCTGTTTACCGAGCGAGCACCAATACAAATGCCATTACGGCTAAGTACTTTTACCGGTCGGTAAATTTCATCGAACTTTTTACATGCTTCTCATGTAGGCTTTCTTTACCTTCGCCAAGATGTCTTTCAACAACTGAACAAAAACAAGAGTTAAATTCAAACCTTTAATAAAATAAATAATGATTCCAAAAGTATAAATAAAACATTAAAGTAGAATAAAAGCATTAAAATATAACAATAAATACAAACTGATAAAATTAATGGATAAAAGATGTTAAAATGAAATGTAATGTGAAGCTTCATCAAAAAGGGTGAATATTCGAAAAGTGAATGGCATATAATAGTTTAAGTAACATGTGATATGTGGTGTGGGAGGAAAGCTCGTGATGTGTGGTGGTGGGTGGGGGGGGAAAGAAGAAATAGAATGGAGCTCATCAGACTGGCAATACAAAATGATATATACCAAGGACGTAGCAATGCTCACCACAATGCAAAATTGCAAACCATAATTAAAATCCATAACGGGACCAACTACAGAAATATGAAATAGTTGAGTACATTATGTGAGTAGTCAAGAAATAAAAACAAAGCTTTTTTTGTAACATATGGCAAGAATAAATGATGTTACAAATCAAATAAATTTATAAAGTGCTTTATTTAATGGAAAAAAAAAAAAAAAAAACATTAGTAGAGGCATATGATGCAAGAAAGCAACCATTTATAACATCAACCAAAAAAAACCCCATTTCACCTATCGATTCACTCCAAACATTTGTCTAGTTTTGCCTTGAATTTATTAAGTTGTCAACTTCCACGACAGATGGAAGTTTATTCCAGCAATCAACTTTAAGGAAAATTCCTGCATGTCTATTCTACAATCATCTTTCCTCAATTTGAATTTTTTCCCCCACTCAGATATTAATGAAAACAGATTTAACCAAGTTGTTCTTATATTTCATTTAATGGAATAGCAGAAGATAAATAAATAAGAGACTAAAATGTTTCTCTGCCGTCACCTATGATTATAATCTACTGTTAATAGTAATATATTTAATAGAGTATCTGTGGGTTTATTCATGAGCCAAGCAATCATTTTTCTATTCTAAGAAGAGGGTCAGAAACATTGAAAATTAAGTACTAAGTAACACACGAAAATAATTTAATGTTGTCCTTGTGTAATGCAACTGGAAGAAGTGCATCATCAATAAAATGTATAATTATTTCTTTGGATCATCAATGTAATCTGAGAAAGAAAAAGAATCAAATGAGCATTGAGCTTGCTCAAACCATTCAACGCCTTATACACTGCAATCAGATCACCTAGCAGGTGCCTAGTCTCCAAACAGTACAATTTGCAGAACATGTCTTTCTTGGTAAGAGAACCCTTTGTTTCACTTGCCAATCTTGTTGCCCTTCTCTGTACTTGTTCCAGCAGCTCTATATCCTTCCTAAAATGAGGCCTCCAGACCTATAAGCAGTACTCGAGGTGTGGCCAGACCATTGCCTTATACAAGGGGATAATCAGAACCTTAACCCTAGCAAATTCATGTATATCAATGGCAACACCACGAGTTACTCTTGTAGACTGTCCACACTGCTCAGAAAACTTCATATATGACTGTACAATTATCCCCAGGTCTTTTTCATTCTCCACTACTGTGAGCGTAGTACCGCACAGTTGTAACGTTATTCTGGGGTTATGCTACCCATATGCAGTACTTTGCATTTGTCAATGATAAACTTCAGCTGTCACCTCTCAGCACATCTGCTCAACTTTACTATATCCTGTTGCAGTAGTGTATTACCTGCAACCTTAGTATCACCTGCAAACTTGGATAATAAGCCTGATATACCTTCAATATACATCAATATTACTGATAAATACAGAAAACAATGGGCCCAATACCAACAACTTCATGGACTAATAACATTAGTCCATGAAGAGCAGTGTCCATTGATTACCACTCTCTGTCTTCTCCCACTCAACCATCCCTTTATCCATAGTAGCAACTTGCTTTAATGTCATACTGCTCCAATTTGTACAGTAGTCTTCCATGTGCAACAGTATCAAAAGCTTTACGAAAATCCAAGCATATGATATCAAAATTAATTTTTTGCATCCCGTTCCTTTGTGACCACATCATAGTATCTAATCAAATTGGTCAGAGAAGACTTCCCCTTAACAAACCCACGCGTGTCTGAACCATAACTGTGGTCTTGTTTAGATGATCCTGCAGCGCTTCTTTAACCAGTGACTCCATTATTTTCCCTGGAAAGAAGTTAAACTATCAGGTCTGTAATTTCTCATGTCACCTTTGGATCTCCCTTTGTGAATTACTGTATTTCTTCAATTTTAAGATGCACTTCCCCCCCCATAAACGTCTCTAGAAAAGAGGGTGCATCTTAGAATCAATGGCATCTTACAATCGCAGGTGTTTTCGAATTTTTCCGCGCTTTGCACACGGCACCACATGTTTTGTTTTTACGTGGAAACCCCACCTCCAAGTTTGACTGTTATTGCATTCTCCAATTCCATTGGAGAATAAAGTGGTCAATGAAACTGTGATACGTTTTGTAACGGAGACACGTGCAAAAGGATTACCACCCATCACTCGACAAGTCATGCAATTGAAAGCCGGAGAAATTGCCAAGTCCCTCGGAATAGAAAAATTTATTTTTAAAGGCAGTTGCAGCTGGTGCGACAAACTCATGCGTCATAGCAGATTATCATTAAGGCGCCGAACATCTATCTGTCTAAAAATTCCTGCAGACTTTCAACCGAAGCTGATTAACTTTCAGTGACAGGTGATGAAATTAAGGGGAAAAAAGAAACTGAGTTTAGTCAAATTGGAAATGCTGATGAAACCCCAGTCTTCTTCGATATGCCTCGAAGTTACACCATCAATGCTAAAGAAATCAAGATTATAAGCACGGTCTACAAAAAGCAGCATATCACTTTGATACTATGCATCACCGCTGGTGGTCGAAAGTTGCCACCATATTTAGTTTTAAATTGAAAAACCATACCAAAGAATGAAATTTTCCTCAAAGATGTTATTGTGCGTGCACAAAAAAATGGATGGATGTCGGCAGAGCTTATGAAAGACTGGCTAAATGTTGTGTGGAATAGACATCCTGGAAGTCTTTGTAACGCACATAGCATGCTTGTACTTGATGCATTTAGTGGACATATGTCTAAACGGGTCAAAAATAAAAACATGGTGACTTGTTTGTGATTCCTGATGGCATGACTAGTCAACTATAGCCACTCGACATTTCAGTCAACAAACCATTTAAGGATTACTTGAGAAAGGAATATGAATCCTGGCTGTTCAGTGACAACCTTCTGCTGACACCTTCTAGAAAAATTAAGAAAGTGCCGGCATCAAAATTGGCAGAATGGGTATCAACAGCTTGGAAGCAAATCTCAGAAAGAATAGTGCAGCACTCATTTAAAAAATGTTGCATCACCAATGCTCCCAATGGTTCAGAAGACGATATATTATGGGAAAATGAAGATAACAATGGCTAAGAAGAATCAGACTCTGAATGTGAAGTAGACTCTGATATTGATTCAGATGCAGATATCGATGGCTCAGAAGATTCAGAAGGTTGTTGATGTTTGGTTTTTAGGTGCACTGGCAACTAAGGCCATATTGCTCCTGGGATATGCAGTGGTCGTTCCCTGACCTTTCTGCATCCTCTGTATTTAGTGGTCACGAGCTCGAACCCCGGTCTAATCAAGAAGCGTGTGCTATGCACTGCTGCTCCTACCCATCTGGCTACGGAAGCGCCTCAGGAAGTGATGAATAACATATATACCTACTGATAAATACTACTGTTGTTAGTAAATTGAATTCTATTATAATAAATATATTTGTTAGATATATTTTAGTGTTTTATTTTATTTTATTTTTTTTTTTTTCTTAGAATCAAAGCTTTTTTTCTGTTGGTGGTACTGAAATTAAGGTGTGTCTTACAATCGATGGCATCTTAGAATTGAAGAAATATGGTATATGAATCATCTTGGCTTGTAAATACAGTGAATATATTATGTAATACATGATGAATCAGGTGTACGATCCTAGGATGGAAAATCAGTCAGTAATATTTGTGCCCATCTGAAATTGATGAAAATAGCTTTACAAGCACAACACTTTTAGGAAATTAATTCAATATCATTATATCAAACAGATAATCGCATAATGTAAATACAGCATATATATTAGATGTTTTGAAACTAGACAAAAAAATTCAATGAATAACAATCATTTATGAAGGAACTGTAAAAATACAAATTATAAATTACTGATGCAGTAAAAGACTAAGGCTTCCTTCCACCATATTAGCATTAGTAGAGGCATTTGATGCAAGAAAGCAAGCTTATGCAGCATCAGCCAAAAAAAAAAAATAAATAAATAACCACTTCCACTTCACCCCTCTGTTCATTCGAAATACCTGTCCAGCTGAGCCTTAAACTTATTTAGGCTATCAACTTCCACGACAAGGGATGGACGTCTGTTCCACCAACCAACCACCCACAGGCTAAAGGCAAATTTCCGCATGTCTATCCTACATCTGTCTTTCCTCAATTTGAATTTATGCCCTCTCAGGTGATTATTCTGAGCAAGAGAAAGAATCCCATCAGCATTGAGCATGCTCAAACCATTTAAGGCTTTATACACCTCTATCAGATCACCTCACTGATGCCTAGTCTCCAGACACTGTAATTTGCAAAACTTAAGCCTTTCTTCATAAGAGCACCCCTTTGTTCCATTCACAATCTTGTTGTCCTTCTCTGTACTCATTCCAGCAGCTCTACATCCTTCTTGAAATGAGGCCTCCAGGCCTGTATACAGTATTCTAGGTGCAGCCTGATCATTGCCTTATACAAGGGAATAATCACCTCCTTATCCCTGCTAGAAAAATTCCTATATATCATTGACAATACACCATGAACTACTCTTGCAGCCCGTCTGCACCACTCAGAGAACTTCATATCTGCCTGCACAACCACCCCCAGGTCCCTTTCATTCTCTACCACTGTCACAGTAGTACCACAGAGTTGATACGTTGCTCTGGGGTTGCTGTTTCCCATATGTAATACTTGACATTTGTCAATGTTAAACTTCATTTGCCACCACTCAGCCCATCTGCTCAACCTTTCCAAATACTGTTGCAGCAACATAGTGTCAGTAGTGTCCTTGACAACCCTGCCAACCTTCGCCTGCAAACTTGGACATCAAGCTTGATATACCATCATCAATATCATTTATAAATACAGAAAACAATAATGGACCCAATACTGAACCCTGAGGGGCTACACTAATAACATTAGTCCACGATGAGCAGTGTCCATTGATTACCACCTCTGTCTTCTCCCCCTCAACCACCCCTTTATCCATAGCAGCGATTTGCCTCTAATGCCACACTGCTCCAATTTATGCAGCAGTCTTCCATGTGCAACAGTATCAAAAGCTTTTCTAAGATCCAAGTATATAATATCAAAGTTATTCCCTGCATCCAGTTCTTTTGTGACTGCATCATAGTATCCAGTCAAATTGGTCAGGCAAGACTTCCCCTTAACATGCTGTGTCCGAGCTGTAACTGAAGTCTTGTCTAGATGATCCTGCAATGCTTCTTTAACCAGTGCCTCCATTAATTTCCTGGGAACAGAAATTAAACTCACAGGTCTATAATTACTTGTGTCAGCCTTTGATCCTCCTTTGTGAATTGGGGTCACAGTTGCACATCTCCAGTCCATGGGTACCTCCCCTGAGTCCAAGGAAGCTCTCATAATTATGGCTAAGGGTTTGCTTACTTCCTTTGCTGCCTCCTTTAATATAACTGGATAGATCCCATCCACCCCAGGTGCCTTTCTTGTGTTTATCTTCAACAATTTCTCCTCCACTTTACTCTCAGTTATTACAAGATTCTCTAGCTTACTGCCAGAGTTGAATACACCTCTGGCATTCCCCTCGCTGAATAACTCCTCATGTGTGAATGTCGATGCAAAATATTCATTTAGTTTGTTAGCTACCTGAGCAGGATCATCAACAGTTGACCCATCGATATCAAGTGAACCAATCTGATTCATCCCCTTCCTTCTAGAGTTTACATAAGTAAAGAACTGTTTGCTGTTTTTCTTTGCATCCCTTGCCAAAGATTTCTCGTAATCTGCCTTCGCCTGCCTAACCTCTATGTAACTTGGTTACAGATAAACTTGTATCTATCATAGGCTTCTGTGTCACGTGTTAATTTGTATGTATCCCATGCATTTTTCTTCTCTGCTATATGTCTCATTAGTTCATCTGACATTCATTTAGGCTCCTTGAACAATATTTCTTGTTTCTCCTAAACCTTGAACAATATTTCTTAGTTGGTATGTAAAGCCTAGTAGGTTCCAAGATAAATTCTTTGAATGCTTCCCATTTTGAATTTGCTGTTGGTAACATCATCAGTTGGTCCCACTGTATAGAATTTAAATACTGTCTCAGTCCATCGTAGTCACCTTTACGAAAGCAATAACCCTTCCCTTTACCCCTAATGGTAGTTACCTGTTTGAGTAAATCCCACTTCAGCACACTGTGATCACTGCCACCTAGTGGTTCATTTATCTGCAGATTCTTAATGCATGAAGAATCACTACTGATAATCAAATCAAGAGTATTACTCCCTCTAGTTGCCTCCCGAACATGCTGATGTAGAAAACAATCATCCAATAAATCCACAAAAGCCTTGCTAGTGTGTGAGTGACCAGCCCCCAAATTCCAGTCAATATCTGGGAAATTAAAATCCCCCATGGCTAATACTATAAGAATATAAATATTTTATTACCTATAAAGCATTCATTAAACTTCAGGGAAGAAGTCTGGCATCATTATAAATGGCTGGAATCCGCCACAGGATCAGCAAATGAAGGCGAGGATGATATAACAGATGTTCTCTTAAAAGAGATCTGTCAGTTTTGTCTGCTTACTTCAATTATGCTGTGTTGTGTTTTCACAAATTTTCCTTTTAGCTTATACAGCTGCATTATTATTTCTCAGTAGTAAATATTTTTTTTTCGACAAAAGTAACCAGACATTCAGAATGTGCAATAGCCTCTACCATGGTCATTTTATTCTCTCAACTAGCACAATGCTGTTATTACTACCGGTGTTCTCCCCAGGACCAATCGAATGGGTGCACCGCCCAGCTAAAATTTAAGCAATTCTTGTGGTATGGTACTGCTCGTGATCTCGATCAATATTAATTCAAACATACTATGCAATCCAAATCAATGCAACAGGAGTATATAACGTTAAATTATGCAATTAATTTTTGCTCTGGATCACTTAAGTCACATAAATAACAGAAAATTTTATAATATTGCAAAGTATTACACTTCCCCACCTGGCTGCTTCATAATGCCACCTGGATGGAAAAATTTTCTGGAGAGAACACTCACTACCTTCATTATTTACTCTAGAACAGCATCAATATAATTTCTTAGAATCTTAGAACAGCATCAATAATTTCAAAATCAGTGAAGGTCTGAGAAAGGAAGGCATAAATGGCCTGTTCAGAGAAGCTTCATTTTTTTCAGGAGCATTTTTAACCCAGTCAAGCCATTCTTCTACATTGTTTAACTTATAATTTGCATGGTATTGCAAATTTTAATCCTATTGTGTGTGTGCACATCTGTTTGTGCGTGCTGGGGTTTGGAACTCTTTCCAACCTCAAGACATCTGCACTTGTAAATGCCACAGAATTAACACAAATTAATATTTTTCATCTATATTCAAGCATTAGTATATATTAAGGAGTCCAGTGTGTTAATCTCACTGTGAACACCTTAATACCTAATGCCAATTTTTTTGTTGTTAGAATATTATTATTATTGTTCTTATATTATTTCTCTCTGATTGGGGGTTCCACCTCACGACGGGTATTGCTACCAAGTACACAGGATGGTTGTTGTTATGTCTGGTGTTACTGTTGATCGAGGAACTCTGACTATCCTACAGGCATTCAGGATTGCGACTTTCTGGAGTTCCTTGTAGGTGTTCGCTTATTAGTTTTTTTACCTATTCAATTCAGTTTGAGTGATATAATTACCAGGATAAATAAAATAAACTTAAATTAATGTTAATCGTGCAGTCGGAATTGCGACGTTCAGCAAGAAAGAGATTGGCAACAGGTAAGAAATTCTAATTAACTTTAATTTCAATTTATTTCAGTTTATTTTATTTATCCTGGTAATTATACTACTCAAATTGAATGGAATAGATAAAAACTAATAATCAGAAATTGGATTATATGCACTAAAACACAGGCCATATATGAATGCAAATATGCACCAAAAAACCCTAATATATGCACTACAATTTTTACATTTCTTACAATTAATTGAGCCACAATTTCTTTGTATTTATTTATGAATTCATCTAATTTTGTGAAATCCTGTGTTCTTTTCTAAAACATTATTGTATATTCTTCTTATTTCTTCTCCTATGCATCCAAGAACAGCTGAAATTTGTAATTCTACTTTTTAAATCTCTCCATATGAGTCAAAGAAATTCCCCACATTTCAAGTTCAGTTATACAACTAGGACACCAGCTAAAATGGGTCTGGATAAATAACAAATATTTTCTAGCCAAAGAATCAGAAAGTACTACCAATAACTGCTGAATGTGTACTGTAAAAGGAATTAACAAATTCTTTTATAGAATCTAAATTTTTAGCATAAAACGATGCCACTGGTAACTGCATAACCACTTCAGCATAAAACAAAGGAGCATGTTCCCCATCTTGTGAAATCAGGATGAGGTAGCATATTTCTGTAAGTTGCTATTCTCAAAGGCACTTTTGGCAAAATCTTTTTTATACTAGAAATAAGTTTGTTAATTTCACCAAACTTCTCCAGAATTACCTCTACCCACCTAAGCAAATTAACATTGATCAGATTTAGATAGAAAACTTGTAATGCAGAAGTGACTTTTACCATTATTGTTGTTGTTGTTATTTGGTTTTTTAGGAGCATTAGCAACTAAGGCCATATTGCTCCGGGAATATGCGGTGGTCATTCCCTGACCTTTCCGCATCCTCGGTATTTGGTGGTGACGGGTTCGAACCCCGTTCTAATCGAGCAATTCTCGGTCTAATCGGGGTCAATTCTCGCTATAGTAACTGCAAAGAATCATTACAAAATCTTGCTATTGTAGAGTAATTCACTTTTTCAAGGGCCTTGCAAACAAGTACATATGGGCACGATTCTTCTGCATCTAATTTTTTTCCACATATAAAATGTGCAATATAGCAACCACAAACATCTGTCTTTCATCAACAGACATCCAAATGTAATTTCTTTAATATCTTGACAAATTTCATCAAGATAAGAGAAAATTATTCAAAAATCTTGAAGTTCTTTAAGGTAATTCTTTCTTAAGGCAGATTCTTCTGGAATATTTTTTCAAAAATTGCTTGAAAAAATATTCCAGAAGAAACCCAGAAAAAATATTCCAGAAGAATATTGCTGTTTAATATACCAGGGTGAGACACAAATCATTTGAAAATCACTTTTCTCTTCTTGTAAAGCACATGGCTTGGTTAAAAGTGACTGCGTTATAGTCAAGCAAAGAAAAAGCAAGGAAAAGAAATTTTTCCTTGCTTTTTCTTTCAAAGAAAAGTCAAGCAAGGCTGTTTTCACATGTTCGTCGATCTGGAATTTTTCCTTGCATAGAACTTTCTTTTTGCAAACAACACAGAACACAGTAATGCCATCCTGAGTAAAATCCTTTCCTTGATTGGCAATCCACGATTCCATATAAACTTTTGTAACAGATTTAATTTTTTGGCATATTTAACAAAAACATTTTATCTGATGTAGCTAATAGCATGAGAACAAATAGCATTAAAACTCTGCAGTATTTATGGGGTTTGGTTTATTTTCTTTTTCTTTTCTTTCCTTTCAATTGATAACACCATTTTCTAAATTTGCACATTACCCTCTCTTTCCTGGACCCTTTTCCCATGGAAACTGGATCCTTCACCACCTCCACACCACATCTATACCAATAAAAAACTGTCTGTGGAGATCTCAACCTCCCGTCATGTCTTGTTTCACATGAAACAAATGTTCCTATCACAGCTTAGCATTGCTGGCTTTATTATAGCCAATAAAGGCCCAACAGGAAGCACAAACCAACTCGACCTGATTTTCACATCTATTCCCTAATTCAAATCAAATCAAAATATGAAGCCCAATAAGTCATATTATTATAATATTCTTAAATTATAGGAGAAAACCTCATACCTTTTTAGTAGAACTGTTAATCTCTCAACACTCAATCGCGAATGAGTATAATATGAACTTACCCCCATGCATAGTCATAAATGAATCAAATTAAAATAGCTATTAATTAAAATAATCCTGCCTTCAACTCTCATATCACGTCAAGGGAATCAGAAAGAATTACGGAAAGGCGGCGGGGACCAACCTCCAAAAAATCAAATAACACCACATGCCATCATGAGAATTGAAAAACAACGCAAAAATCTAAAAACAATGAAACAAATAAATATCCATTAATTCACACATAAATTAAACTTTAAAACCGTTTTTAACTTGTTTTAAGACACCACCTTATTCGGTTTGTTACCGTGTTCACAAGAAGTACAAAAGTGATTCGCGAATGATATCCCCTCTGTTTTATATAAAATTAAAGACACCTGACACAAGATTATTTATATAGACCAATGTATGAATTACTATTCATGCATGCGCGTAAGCATCCACTAGTCCAAAATATTATAAGATCTGCATATATCAATAGAGTCAACATTTAATCTAATTTCAAATGATTCGGCAATTAATAATTTAAAATATACCAGCTGTTTATTAAGAACTTTCGATTCATTAAAAAGGAACACATTTTCATCAGTGATTGCATGAAATGCAAGTTCAGAGGCACCCGTCCTGCCTGCCCTAACTGATGCCACATGCTGCTGAATCCTTACCGAAAGTAAATTTTGGGTCGAGCCAATATAAGTAGAATTGCACCCACCACAAGAAATATTGTAAACAATATTGTGAGCTTCCATGGTAGGAACTACATATGCCCTATGTTTCAAGACGGCATGAAGCTTACTCATAGATTGTGAAACAATCTTAAATTCAGTGTTCTTAAATATGTTAATGAATTGTCTATACCAATGCTATATATATGGAATTTTAATAAAATGTTTGTGATCCGCCCTGTCATTTGTTGTACCCACCTCCAATTTATATTTTGCCTGTTGACTAATCTGCATAATGGTACCTAATGAATAACCCCTATTTAAAAATCTTTTTTGTCAGTTCCGAGGGCTCATCCAATAAGGATTCTTGAGTAAAGCTGTATCTATATGCATTATGAAAATGATTAAAAATAATGCTCCTTTTATATGTAAAAGGAGTATTATGAAAATTTATGGATTTGTGAAGTGGGATTTCCATTTCTAGAGTGAACTTAAGTCAAGTATGAATGTTATTAAATGTATCCAGGACCTTCTGTACTATATATTTATTAGTAATTATTAAGATATCTACTGTAGAACATTATATTTGAGAGACATGGTGTTAAGTACAGTAAACCCCCGCTATTCGCGGTATCTGTATTCATGGTTTTGTGTATTCGTGGTCGTTGATTTAATATAAAACGAAACCTAAAAAAATGCGAGTTTTAAAGTGCCGTGAACATTTTCCGCCATAAAAAAACATGGGCATGGCTAAAATTATCTTTCCCAGTCAAAACAGCACTCAGTGGGTGGGGGAAGAGGGGTGACAAAATCCCAGCGTGGATGTTTCTTGCTACTCCTTGTTCAGTATGTGTTATGCGCTTATCATAGAAGGTTTTGTCGTTTGCTTTTAATTTATACGCTTATAAATTGAAGAAATTTATAAATTTATAAATTGATATGTTTACACAAATTATAAATCTACTGTTTTGCAGTGTAAAACAGACTTTCGAGTGTGTTAACGGAAGAAAGTGACTTTATTGTGGACAAGTTCTTTCTAACCCGTACAAAAATATGGCTACGAATAACAAGGGAAATTTGAAAAGATCAAAGAAGGTGACAACATTAGCGAATAAAATTGAGTTATTAGACAAAATTTCTAATGGTGAAAGTGTCTCCTCAGTGGCAAAACATTATAAAATCAATGAGTCAACGTATGATCAATCAAAAAATCGGAAGAAAAAATGCGCTGTAGTGTCCATGAAAACGCACTAATTGCTTCAAAAGTTTGCTCTGCAACTCGTGATGTTAAATTAGAAAAAATGGAAAAGGCTTTAAATCTGTGGATAGAAGACCGAACTCAAAATAAAATTCCGTTAAGTTCACTCATCATTCGTGAAAAGGCAAAACTCCTTTATCAACACTTTAGCGAAACTGGTGATAGCACTGGCGGGATACTTTTTTTAGCTATAGCAAAGGCGCTGGATTGAAATTTCTAATAAATATTACGTTTAATATTAAATTGTTTCTTATTTTCATTTCGATGCCATATGCTTACATTTCACTATGTACTGTCTATATACATACTCATATTATGAAGATACATATAATACATACATAGACAAAATTTTAGACTAATTTTTTTTATATATTTCATACTTTGGAATGGAACCCCTTTATTACTATGGGAGCCATAACTCAGTATTCGCGTTTTCGGTATTCACGGCATTTCTCAGGAAAGTAACCCCCGCGAATAGCGGGGGTTTACTGTAGACCTGCTCGATCTTATTTACATAAATTTCAGCCACCAATCCACTCAAGCTAAGCCCCATCAGTAACCTGCTTGTATATTTTATCTTGGAAATTAAATAGCAAGTTAACTGAGTACAGAAAAAAAAGACTATATTTTGATGGCTATTTTAAATTCCCTTAAAGCTAGGACTAATGCTGGTTGGTTATTTGATTATTTGGTTTTTAGGCGCATTAGCAACTAAGACCATACTGCTCCAGGGATATGCAGTGGTTATTCCCTGACCTTTTCACATCCTCCGTATTTGGTGGTCACTGGCTCGAACCCCGGTCTAATCAAGAAGCGTGTGCTACGCACTGCTGCTTCTGCCCACCTGACTACGGAGGCACCTGGAGGACTAATGTGGTTCGAACTCTTTTCAGACAGGTCAAACTTCATAAAATAGGATATCCTATTAGACCTATTTTCTTACAGAAACACAGCTTTTGCATCGCCCACGGCATACCTTAACAACATTATTAAACCTTTGCATTTAACATTAAAGTTCAGTTTAAAGAATTTGGAGATTTAGTTTAAAAGAAAAAATGCTAAATGGAGATGACGATTTATTCTGTTTAGATGTTGTTTCCTTGTAGATCAATGTACATGTAGAATATGCTCTTGACGCAATATGGGACCTTATCAATGATCAGACAATTTGTTTAAACATGTTAAATTTCTTGTACAAACGAATTATATTAATTTCCAAGATAAAATATACAAGCAGATATTCAGGTTACCGATGATGGGGCTTAGCTTGAGTGGATTGGTGGCTGAAATATATCTAAATAAGACGAGCAGGTTTACTTAATGCCACATTTCCCAAATATAATGTTCTACAGTAGATATCTTAATAATTACTAATAAATAAATAGTACAGAAGGTCTTGGATACATTTAATAACATTCATACTCAATTTAAGTTCACTCTAGAAATGGAAACCCTGCATCACAAATCCATAAATTTTCTAAATTTTACTTTAACCAGGATTAATGAAAACATATTTTTTAAAATTTATAGGAAGCCAACGAATATTGGAAAATTTTTGCACCATTCGAACTACCATCGTTTTACATATAAAAGGAGCATTATTTTTAATTAGTTTCATAATGCATATAAGAAAAAGGCAAAATGCATATTGGAAAAAGGCAAAACAGCGCAGAAATAGGAACTATAGGAAATTTTGGAATTGGTGAAAGAAATAAAAGAGGTGAAAGACTTGTGGAATTTGCAGAATCTCAAGGACTGTCAGTAATGAACACTTTTTTTCAAGAAAAGGGTGAACAGAAAGTGGACATGGAAGAGTCCAAATGGATTAACTAATGAAATCGACTTCATCCTCACTAACAGAAGATATATTGTGAATGATGTTACCGTCATGAATAAGGTAAATGTTGGAAGTGATCACAGAATGGTAAGATGTACACTTGATATAGATGTAGGAAAGGAAAAAACTGACTCGAGTAAATAATACAAAGGTCTTTGAGATAACAGAGGAGAAGAAAAAGCAGTATGTACTGGAACTTAAGAACAAGTTTGAGCTTCTGCAGACTGCTCAGAACCAAGATATCGACGAGGAGTATTACAACTTTCTGAAGGTGATAAAGTCCAAGAAACCTATAGGGAAACAGAAATCCAAAGAAGAAAAAATTAGTCAAGAAACACTTGTCGTGATGAACCGAAGATGACAAGAAAAACACTGACAGGGAGAAAATTGAGTATACTGAGTTATGCAAAGCAATTAGAAAGAGACTCAGAGAGGACATAAGAAGATTTCACACAAGAAAAGTAGAACAAGCATTAAGGGAAAACAAAGGATTTAAATCAGCAGCCATGAGCAGTAATATGGAAAGACAAATGAAACTGAAACTGAAGAATAGCGATGGTGTACTTATAAACAGAAGAGAAGGCATAATTCAAATAGCAGAAGACTACTATAGAGAATTATACATGGAGCGAGGGAATGATACCAGCAGTGGGGAAGTTGGATTGCAAAGTAGCAACACATACGACATACCCGATATTCTTCCTGAACATGCATTGAAGAAAATGAAGAATAGGAAAGCCCCGGGGGAAGATGAAGTTACTGTAGAGTTGTTAAAATTGGGAGGAAGAGACATAACACAAAAACTGGCAAGGCTCTTCACAAAGTGTATTAGAAAAGGTATGACGCCTAAGCAGTGGAATAATGCAATCATAGTTTTGCTGCATAAGAAAGGAGATAAATCAGAAATTGGAAATTATAGGCCAATTAGCTTGTTATCCCACATCTACAAGTTGTTCACAAGGATATTACAAACAGATTAGAAAGAATACTTGATGAGAATCAACCAAAAGAGCAAGCTGGCTTTAGGACAGGATTCTCAACTATAGATCATCTTCACGTAATATCACAGCTAATGGAGAAAGCAAATGAATATAAAACACCATTATGCCTGGCATTTGTGGATTATGAAAAGGCATTTGACTCCATACAGCATAAGGCAATGTTTCGGGCACTGAAAAGACAAGGCATAGATACCCCATATATTATGATTTTGAAGAAAATATATGAGAATGCTACCTCCTTTATTAGACTGGACAAAGACAGTAGCAAATTTAAAATCGAGAAAGGAGTTCGACAAGGAGACACAATATCTCCGAAGCTGTTTACTGCTGCCCTTGAGGAAGCTTTCAGAAGATTAGACTGGTCGCAGAAAGGAGTCAATGTGAACGGAGAGTACCTAAACCATTTACGATTTGCAGATGACATTGTGGTCATAAGCCACGATCCAAAAGAATTAGAGGAAAATCTTAATCAGTTATGCACAGTTAGTAAGGATTTTGGACTAAAGATGAATATGGCTAAAACAAAAGTAATGATGAACAAGTATGCCACGGAAAGGGAAATAATGATTGAAGGAGCAGTAATTGAAAAGGTGGAGTCATATACTTATCTGGGACAAGTTATTAGCTGTAATAATGATAAATTGCTGGAAGTCAAGAGAAGAATAAATTTTGGATGGATAGCATTCAGGAAATATAGTCACATACTGAAGTGCAATATCCCAGTTTGCCGGAAACGTAAAATAATGAATCAATGTATACTCCCTACCATGACTTATGGAAGTGAAACTTGGGCACTCACCAAAAGAATGGAAGAGAAGCTGAGAACTACACAGCAAAGAATGGAACGAATTATATTGGGAATCAGACTGTTAGATAAGAAGAGAAACACATGGATTAGGCAGCAAACTCAAGTAAAGGACATTCTTATCAAAACTAAAATGGTCTTGGGCAGGACACATAGCTCGAAGACATGATGACAGATGGACTAAGAAAATAACAGAATATTACCCAAGAGGAGCTAGAAGAAAACCTGGAAGACAAAGGCAGAGATGGATAGATGAAATTCATGAGTTTTTGGGTAGTAAATGGATGGCCAGTGCTCAAAACAGAAGGAACTGGAAATTTGCTGGAGAGGCCTTCATCCTGCAGTGGATTGAAAATGGCTGATCATGATGATGAATACATATAGATACAGCTTTATTCAAGAATCCTTATTGGATGAGTTCACGGAACTAAAAAAATTATTTTTAAATAGGGGTTATTCATTAGGTACCATTATGCAGATTAGTCAACAGGCAAAATATAAATTGGAGACAGGTACAACAAATGACAGGGCGGATCACAAACATTTTATTAAAGTTCCATATATACAGCATTGGTATAGACAATTTATTAACATATTTAAAAACACAGAATTTAAGATTGTTCCACAACTTATGAGTAAGCTTCATGCCATCTTGAAACATAGGGCGTATGTAGTTCCTACCATGGAAACTCACAATATTGTTTACAATATTTCTTGTGGTGGGTGCAATTCTACTTATATTGGCTCGACCCAAAATTTACTTTCGGTAAGGATTCAGCAGCATGTGGCATCAGTTAGGGCAGGCAGGACGGGTGCCTGTGAACTTTCGTTTCATGCAATCACTGATGGACATGTGTTCCTTTTTAATGAATCGAAAGTTCTTAATAAACAGCAGGAATATTTTAAATTATTAATTGCCAAAACATAAGAAATTAGATTAAATGTTGACTCTATTAATATATGCAGATCTTATAATATTTCAGACTAGTGGACGCTTACGCGCATGCATGAATAGTAATTCATACATTGGTCTATATAAATAATCTCATGTCAGGTGTCATTAATTTTATATAAAACAGGGGGGGGGGATATCATTCGCGAATCACTTTTGTATCTTGTGAACACGGTAACAAACCGAATAACGTGGTCTTAAAACAAGTTAAAAAACGATTTTAAAGTTTAATTTATGTGTGAATTAATGAATATTTATTTGTTTCATTGTTTTTAGATTTTTGCGACAATTGTTTTTCAATTCTCATATTGGCATGTGGTGTTATTTGATTTTTTGGAGGTTGGTAGCCGCCATTTTTCCATAATTCTTTCCGATTCCCTTGACGTGTTATGAGAGTTGAAGGCATGATTATTTTAATTAATAGCTATTTTAATTTGATTCATTTATGACTATGCATGGGGGGGTAAGTTCATATTATAATCATTCATGATTGAGTGTTGAGAGACACTCCTACTAAAAAGGTATGACGTTTTCTCCTATAATTTAAACATCTATTCCCTGTAAGCTCGAGACTCCTCAAAATGGTTACTTTAACTCTGACCATGATCCAATCCTAATACAACTGAAACCACCAATCCCAAGTTTCAACCCAAAAAGACAGGTGATAAGAAGAACGATCTACAGTCCAAAATATCTGGATGTTCCAAGATGCATTACAGCAGCATCTCTCACATCCCATGGTATGTCCTTGAATCCTGTGACACCCTACAAGCAGCTGACCTGTTAACTAAATGGATTATTTTGATAGCTTAATATGCTGCCTCAAGGATAGTCACTATCACTCCCCACTCTAGAGCATGGTGGACCCGACATCTAAGCTCCAGCTTTCAACTAAAGCAGCAACTCCATAAGCCAGCGATTTCCAAACTGAGAGGCGCGCCTCCCTGGGGAGGCGCAAACTAGTGCAAAAGGAGGCGCAAAAAGTTTAACAAAATGTAATTTTTATAACATAACATATATAAATAAAAAATATATATACATGAGTTTAATAAACAAAAGCAAACCATCAAAAATATAGTTTCTGTTCCATCAAATGCATTGCTAGCATCGTACCAAGTTTCTTACAGAATCATGAAATGTAAAAAACCACACACAATAGGAGAAATTCTAGTTTTGCTGAAAAACTAGAAATTGCATAATTATGGATGTTTTACTTTAAGGGAGGCACTGGGAAAATTTTATAGGTCAAGGGAGGCACTGGGAAAATTTTACAGGTCAAGGGAGGCATGGGCTCAGAAAGTTTGGGAAACGCTGCCATAAGCAATGGAAGCAGTCTGGCAAAATTAATGATAGGATAGCCTTCTCAAGAGCACGAGTCATTTTCAACTGCCAAAAATCCCAGGCAATCAAGAGCTATTTTAATTGTTTGCTAACAATTGGTAAGATACCATACACAGAACAAACCACCAATTTCCCAGAGCAAATTGACCCCCAGAGATGGATTACCTTCATAACCAGATTTAAAGACATTGCGGGATCCAGCAGTAACCTTGACCACAGATTCAATCATGGTAAACAGGACTCTCTGACACCTATCACCATATCTAAACACCAAATCTTGGCAGCCTTAAATTCAATCCCATCCTCTACAGCTGATGGAATACCCCAGTTCATGCTGAGATTCCTGGGACCATATATCACCCAGCCTCCTGTTAGCATCTTTAATGCAATTCTGACCATGTGCATCTTCTCCCATCAGTGGAGCCTCTATCTGGTAAGGCCATGCCTGAAAGTAAGAATGCCATCATTGGAGAAATGCTTCAGACCCATCTCTAATTCCTCATGTCTCCAGAAAAAACTACTATAAAGACTCTTCTTCCAACACTAACAACTCACGTACTTCCAGATGCCAACCACAAATTCACTCTTCATTACCAAATAGGTCCACCATTACCAATCTCCTTGCTGCCACCCACAGCATCCTTGTAGCATTTGAGAGAAGAGAACTCCTCATAACCTACCTTGAAGTAGGTTATGAGGAGTTAACTATCAAAGCTGCATTTGATGCTGTTCAAGAACCTACCTACCCTCCTATGATTGCTCGAAGACCACTACTCCATAGGTGGGAATGCATTGCACTTCCTCTCATCATTTGTTCTCAACCATACTATCATACTCCATTATTCTAAAAAAATCTATACTAAGCAAATATCTACAGGAGTACCACAAGAGGAGTCCTCTCTAGCCTCCTCTTTACTGCCATTATCTCCCCTTTCATAAGCCAGAGACCAGATATATTGTCTTACGCAGATGATTTAAAAATACTGACTACCATCCAAGCGAAAGCAGACCCTACTATATCTGCATGCTCTACTCCATGAAGAAAGATCCAACAAACATCTTGCCTAACATCAGTGGAGTTTCCATCCCTCCTGTTCCATATCATTTAGAGTTGGGGGTTGTCTTTCACACAAAACTGAGATTCAACCAGCACATCGACAAACTCATCAGTTGTGCAGCACACCTAAAATGGAGAGTGAAACACCACCTGCATATGTCTCAGACAGGGTCACAGTAACTAAATATGTCAGAACCATCATATAATCCCCGATACTTTATGCAGCTGAAATCTGGGCATCAGCAGCATCTATCATTGCAAAATCTATTTGGGCAGCAGAATATTGGCTCCTGAAATGGGTAACCTTCAAACATAGGTTGCCACCCCATGTCCATACAACTGAAATGGTCCAGGCCTTGGGAATCCCCAGGCTGTCCTCTCTCACTGATGAAAAAATACTGCTAATCATGGTAAAGATGTTGATCGGTCTTATCACATCTCCTTCATTCTGGGATCTCTGTGGCTGGAGGATTCCACCTGCCCAGCTCAGAGCCCCAGCAATTTGCCTTCTACACTTACGCATCCAATTATCAGATCATTTCCTACCCTACCAGATGCTTGAACGAATCCAGGACATCAATGCCAATCTTCAGAAATTTGCTGTCAACTGAGACTATAGATGTGGGATACTTGCCCCCCCCCCACACACCATAGACCACGAACTGCCTGGAGACCTCTGTGAATTAATTAATGAGCATGAGCATAACAGGAAATGAGCCTGGCACTGCTCCTGCTACTCTCTCCATGAACTCTGAGCACAATAGTCAGTACTGTGAAATGTATATGTATCAGTTGTCATTTAAGTTAAATTTTTTTAAATCTCATGGTACACCATCTTTGTAATGTAATTTGTTTTATGTCAGTTCACATCACCTTATTCTCTTATGTAACTTAACATCACCCTATATCATTTAATGTCATCGTGTTTTGTTCTTTAATGTCTTATGTTATTTAATGTTTTTTTAACACCTTATTTGTAAACCCCTGGCCTTAGGACTCTGCTGATTGCCTCCCCTTAACACAAGCCTACTCATTCTTCTACCATATTCTTCCTTTCTAAAACAATAAAAAATAATAATAATAAATAAATAAAAATATCCACATATAAATATCATTCATTCATTCAAATATCGTTCATATCATTTATGTAAGATTTGTATCTTGCAAAACTTTTCCCACGTCAGTCTGAGAAATTTTCTCTTGCTCAGAGAAATAGTATCCCATGCTAATTTAACTGCAATACAGTAACTTGTCATTAATGACTACAATGGCCCCAATATGAATTGAATATGCACATATGCAATTGCACATAATCCAAAGTCTACTACTAATAATATATAATATTAATAAATAATATATAATATACTATGCATAAATTGCATACAGTAATTATCCACAAGAATATGTAACATTAATTTTAACAGAACAGTAATTTGGTTTATTCTTTTTTTCTTTCTGCCCTTAAAAAACAGCCTATGTCAGGGTTCTGAGTTGTCCAATCCAACTTTTCGACTCTCATGTCCTCACACCAGAATATAAGCACCATATTTGCATTGTGACGCTATGACATGGAGTGTTGTCCTGTTGATACAAGTATGGGCCTTCCCCGATATGCTTCCACTACGTAGATAACACTTTATTTGAGGATGGGTATCAGAAAGGTTACAAAAACATTATCTTAATGTATAGTGATTTAGTAAATAACTAAATAAACTATCTTAATATTGGTATAAGAGTGGTCATTATAGAAATCTAATTTCCACCACGATGTCCTTCTCCAACTATATTTTAACTTTTTTTTTTTTTTTTTTTAATTTAAATAATATAATGTTTTGCTAATTCAAATTCTGTAATAATTTGTAGAGTTAATTCTGTAATATTTTGTCCATTTAATTCCTACCTTAATGGTTGCTACAAGGACCACTTTCCAGATGTGACAAGATATCCTCAGATATCATGATTCAGCCAGAAATAGCCATAGATGAGTGCTGTACTAATCATGAATTGGTCTCTTGTGTAGTCTGTGGCACATATCTTAGGGTCTATTGATTAGATATGCCCAGCACAATTTACAATTTTGTTCTTTGTTTCCATGAAAGGACATATCTACTTGAAACTAAAACTTTGTGCATTATTAGACAAAACTGGTTTCACCAAAGAAACAGGTTTTATCTATCCCTTTATCTATTTTGTGTTTTATCTATTCTGTGTCTACCAGAAGTATAACATCTAATAACAATACCAACAGAATAACAGATTTTAAACTGTGGTAAAAAAAAAAAAAAAAAAAAAAACAATATTAATCACATGGGGATTAGCCCTTCATTGCTCAATGTCACGACTACTGCACCTGTCAGTTTTCTGTTTATGGAATTTCTTTTACTGCTGTGCTGCATAATTACTACCATTTATTTACATTTCATATAAACAATCTGAAATGCTAAATTAATGTTTACTGATGTTTATATTCAATCATTAAAAACAGCAGTGTTGGTGTGGTTTTTTTTTTTTTTTTTGTTTTTGCAGTCCTCTTTCAGTTAGATGTCATGGTGCCGCAAACGACAGCATTTCTGTCATTTGTGACACCACTCTGGAATTTTATATTTGTGCCTCCCCTGATTCTTGACTCACCTAAAAATGGAACAAAGCCATTCGTTTTACTCAAACGTGTTATGTGGTTTACACACCTCAATCAGATCTTCCCTTAGATGCCCAGTTTTCAAGCTCTGCAGTTCACACATTCTAAACCATTCTTCATATGTGCATTGATTTGCTATCATCGCTAATCTGGTCATCCTTCTTTGAACCCTGCCAGAAGTTCTGTCTTATTTTGGATGCAGTCTCAAGATCTGAATACAGTATTACAAGTATGGGCTAACCATATAACTTATATAAAGGGATAATGACATCCTTCTCCCTACTAGCAAAGGCTCTCAAAACCAAATATTTTTTAAGTGTAACCTCCTTTAACCTTGGTAGTTTTTCTGGAAAAAACACTTCTCTGAGAGCATTTCTTATTTTACAGCAATTGGCTCCATAAAATTTCTAAGAGATTCAAGCCTAGTTCTAAATGTAAATATTATTGAGAAATATCTTTTCAACTCATAGGCAATTGAATATACTACAAATTTTTTTCTCAACTTCCTTTTTTTTTTTTTTTTTTTTTTTTGATTTGGTAGTTCTTGGCGCATCGGCTTCTGTGGCCATATTGCACCTCCCAAGGTTTTTGCAGTACTTTGATCCAAGCCCGAGGCGGGAATCGAACCCGCGACCTTTGGGTTGCCGGGCAGGTACTTTACCCACTCGGCTAGCCCGGTCGGCTCTCAACTTCCTATGGACCTTTTGCTGCAATCAGCTAAGAGGCCAATATGATTTACTCTCTTCTATTTTAAATTCACAGATTAGGGAAAAAACCTATCCCTGGTTCTTAGTTCTCACTGCTTATGCTTTCCTGTAGTAATCTTTTACCTGTCTTACCCCATCAGTGACTTTTGTTACCTATTCTCTTATAATAGCCATACAATGTTATATAAAGGGATGACTGATTGGGAGAAATCAGATGGGCACTGCTCTTCTTGAACTAATGACAGTAGAGTCCTCCAAAGTTTAGGCTAGCAGAATCTACTAATAACATTAGTCTATTTTCTACTAAGCCAATTGTTGTTTTCAGTATGTATTAATAAAAGCACCGAAGATATATGAGTATTAATGTTCATAGATGATACAAAGTTTGGCAGTTAATGGCAGTAATCAGGGTATGCTACTGCAAAATGATCTAGAAAAATCGGGTACATTGGCAGAGAAATGGCAACTGAAGAAGTAACAGTGGATGCAAAGTACTACATATGGGTAGCAGTAATTCCAGAATAATATACCAACTTATGGTACTGAGAATGAAAAAGAACAGGGTGATTATACAGATAGGCTCCCAGGCTAGCTCAAAGGGATTTCGTCAATAATATACAGGTTTTTGTAACAGCAGTAAGGAGTAATTATTCAGCTGCATAAAGAAAATGTTACACCACATCTTGAGTACTGCCTTATTTGATCTGGAAGCCTCATTTTAGAAAGGAAGTAGATCTGCTATAACTATTGCAGAGAAGAGCCTAGTGTGGGGAAACAGATCAGTACTCTTACTTAGAGTACCCATCTGTTTGGGTACTCTTACTAAAAAAGATTTGATAATCTTACCAACGTGAGGAGCTCTCAATGAGATCTTTAAGGCTTTCAATGCACTGAATTTTTGATGGTAAGTTAAATATTGATGGCATCCTTATTCATGCTCACACAACACACGTAATGGGATATAAATTTAAACTGAGGAAAGATGGTTGCAGGTAGACATGTGGAAATTTGCTTTCAGTAAGAGGATAGATGACCGGTGGAATAAACTTTCATTTGGTCTTATGGATGTGATTAGTTTGAATAAATTTAAACTATTAGAAAGTGACAGACAAGTGTGAATATGGTTGGTTTTTTTTTTTTTTTTTTTTGGTTTTTTTTGTTACTGTATAAGCTTGCTTCCTTGCATCATTTGCCATTATGTGTACAATGATGCTTCAAAATCATTTTTACAGTAGAATGCATCAGTTGAAATTGTTTAAATCTATCTTCCCTTTATGCAATTTTCTCTAGATAGTGGTAAATATCTGATAAGTATTCATCCACTTTCACAGGAAACATGCATTTGCATTTTCCTCACACAATGAGATGACAAGGATAGCCTATTACCAGCAAGTGCTCAATCTCCTCTATTAATATGCTTGCCTATTCCAGTTTATATGCCTACTACAAGTGCATTCTCAATACTAAGTACTATACCTATACACTTTTTTTGAAGGAATCTCACATGCTTTCAGGTTTTTTAGTAGTACATGTCCCATTTGTATCATGAATTCCCCTTCCAATATTGGCACTGAGATCAAGCTGCTTCTGATTTGACTTTTTACTTTTGTACTCTCTGCAATTTGCTTAAAGAAGTCAAGGTTCAATTCTTGTCAACAACAGGAGGAATATCTAAAGTATTCTTCAAATGAGGATTTTCAACCTACATAACATGCAAACTGGTTCACAGTCACACACTTCTACAAAGAAAATAGTATAACCATTAAAACTAATCATTTAATTCACAGACTGAAGTTACAACACTAAGCTACCACTATATTCAACTGCCAAAACCTTTAATAAACCTAAACAAAATGCCCTTTCTTCAAACTCAGGATTAAGAAGAAATAACAGTGTAAGAGTGGGGGGGGGGGGAACAGCTCTATACCAATATACTTCCAACTACAGTTTAATTAACATGTGCTGTCTGACCATGATACAAAAACAATTTTTTATAATAAACCTCAAGATTTTTTTTGTAAATCACAAAGCAAAGCATTTCCATATTCTTCTTATTTAAGGTTTATAACATGATATAGAGTGTACAAAGAGAATCACATTGAATTTAAAAAAAATAAAATAAATGCTATTTATTTCATAGAACAACAGATATCTCTAAACCTTTTTGTGATGCAGTAAATTTAAATGTTCTCATTCAGTTGCAGCCTGTTTTTGGATCATAAATCCATGTCTTAACATTGGTCACTATGCAATTAAAAATCATTTAACCACCTTGCTCAAACAGTATTAGCTTGTCTTCCCAAACCAGAACATGTTTCTGTTCAGGTATTAAATGATTTTCTGGGCTCCTTGGGCTCAAAAAATACCCTGGAACATGATAGCAATACTCAGCTGTATGCAGATCATACATTGTCAGCTACAGAACCACATCCTCCCTTAAAATGTGCAGGCCATTTTAAAAATTGTAGTCCTCTAGAAAGATGTATTAATTGTTCTTTATTATGCAGTATTTACATCACTCAAACTTCACACACAGTAGAATATGACATCTGCTGTGTTAGTTTCTAAATTTGATATATATTTTTTTTTTTCTTCTCATTATGGAAATAAAAAAAAAAGAAACAGAAATTCCTGGAGATATGCCTAGAGATGCACTTCAAAATATTCTTAGCATTTAGTCAAATCTTGTATGCAAAGGAAACAAATTATAAGTGTGATAGCATAAACAATTCTAGTTCTTGTATTAATTCTTCACTTAGAAAAATCTGAGTGAAAATGATTATTGAACTACAATGAGAAAATTTGGCAGTTCAGCATAGTAAAATATTCTGAAATGAGTGATTTATTTATATCCATTAACTAAAATACTTGCCACTGGCATTTTGTGTATTCATGCATGCTTATGCTTGACTATGGGTCAATATCATACAGATTCAAATATATAATAGTGCATATAATATAATAGTGAAGTCAAATATTTTATATATAAAGGTGCAATACATATCTATAATCAAATTCAGTTCATAAATCTTCAACAAAATAAGTTTGATTGTAGCAGCCATAACTTTTTTTTTTAACTACTAATAAAACCCCAGAATTGTTATTTGTTTATATACTTTATTTCCTAATTATTTGTGCTGAATTGCAAACTTATAAAAAATGACAAAATCTTAAAACATACCATCATTAATTTTGTTTCATGTCCAGTGTAAATAACAACCCCTAAAAAGAAAAAAAAGAAATATACAAAGGAAATTCTTCATAATTTTTGAAACAGTTTAGTATTAAAAAAAGATAATTAGAATGTATATGAATTATGCAAATAAACATAAATAAATAAAATAAATATAGAAATGAATATGGAATAAGAATAAAAAATTTTGGCACTCAGTATAATATTAATAGTAGTAGTAGTGGCAAATGATGCAAGGAAGCAAGCTTAAATAGAACAACAAAAAAATAATAATAATAAAGCACTACTCTCATCCATACCCTCCAAGAATTTGTCCACTTTATAATTAATTTGTCCACTAATTGGTCCACTTTATATCGATTGTTCATCTGTTGATGATCCTGCTCTGGCAGCTGACAAACTGAATGAGTATTTTGTATCTACATTCACACACAAGGAATTATTCGGGGAGAGATAACGCCAGAACTTTATCAAACTCTGGCAAGGAGTTAAATGGTTTTGTAATAATTGAGAGCAAAGTGGAGGAGATAGTGTTGAAGTTAAACATAAGAAAAGCACCTGGGGTAGATGGTATCTATCCATTTATATAAAAGGAAGTAAGCAAACCTTTAGCCATAATTATCAGTGCATCCTTGGACTCAGGGAGGTCCCCATGGACTGGAGGTATGCAAATGTAACCCCAATTCACAAAGGAGGATCAAAGGTTGACACAAGTAATTACAGACCTATTAGTTTAACTTCCGTTCTGGAAAAAATTAATAGAGGCACTTGTTAAAGAAGCACTGCAGGATCATCTAGACAAGACTGTAGTTATAGTTCAGACATAGTATGGGTTTATTAAGGGGAAGTCTTGTCTGATGAATTTGATTGGATACTATGATATGTTCACAAAGGAACTGGATGCAAAAAATTATTTTGATATCACATACTTCAATTTTAGGAAGCATTTGATACTGTTGTACATGGAAGACTATTGTACAAATTAGAGCAGAATGGTATTAAGGGTAAGTTGCTACAATGGATAAAAGGATGGTTGAGTGGGAGAAGACAGGGGGTAATTAATGGGTGTTGCTCTTCGTGGACTAATGTTATTAGTGGAGTCCCACAGGGTTCGGTTAAGAAACACATAAAATCCAAGGAAGTGAAGCCAGTCGACATCGCTGGACAGTGCAGTGTCGAGTCAGTTTGGTGTGACATAAGCACTGGGAGATCCAAATTGAGAGTAGGAGTGTGCTATAGGCCTAATGACTCTGGTGAGTATAATAAGAAACTGTACAGGGAAATAGAGTGGGCCAGTAAATCAGAGAGTCTTATAATAGGGGATTTTAATTTCCCAGATATTGACTGGAATTTGTGGGTTGGTCACTAACACACTAGCAAGGCTTTTGTAGATTTATTGGATGACTGTTTTCTACATCAGCATGTTCGGGAGGCAACTAGAGGGAGTAATACTCTTGAATTGATTATCAGTAGTGATTCTTCATGCATTAAGAATCTGCAGATAGAGGAACAACTAGGTGGCAGTGATCATAGTGTGCTGAAATGGAATTTACTCAAAGAGGTAACTACCATCAGGGGGTAAAGGGAAGAGTTATTGCTTTCGTAAAGGCGACTACAATGGTCTGAGACAGTATTTAAATTCTATACAGTGGGACAAACTGATGAGGTTACCAAAAGCAAATTCAAAATGGGAAGCATTCAAAGAACTTATTTTGGAAGCTACTAGGCTTTACATACCAACTAAGAAATATTAAGTATTTTGGCCTCGTTAAATAAAAAAGTATGTTTATCGCCAATAGCATGAAAGGCTAATTCTCACGCTGCTGAACGAGAAGCACGAACTGAGGCTTCATGTTGATTTACACGAATATTCAAAGAAAATCGTGTCGAACCCTGGTAAGACGAGTCGCAATCACCGCAAGAAATATTTTATACCAGATCATTAATTTGTGTTGCGAACGTGGAAAGAACCAAGCAATTGTTCAGTATAGTGTGTAATTTCAGTATAGTGTGTGTTGGCCTGGCCACAATTTTAAATTCGGTATCTTTCAAGAATCTATTAAGCTGTTTGTGCTACTGTTCAACATATAGGACAGAAATAAAGTATTTTTTGATATTACTATTGTTGGTTGGTGTAGTATTTTGTGTCCTATCCTTAGCCAGTACCCTAATTCAGTTTATTTTGGCAAGAGGATAACCCCTGTTTAAGAACCTGCTAGTTAATATTTGTATTTCTGAGCCCAAAGCAGATTCCGTCGTTGAATTTTTATAGGCATTTAGAAATTGATTAAAGATAATCGATCTTTTTTGTAGGTGAACTGGTGATAACTATTATAATGTAAAAGCATACCAGTGTTTGAAGGTTTTCGATAGATGCTAAATTGGATTTTATTCGAGTCCCGAGTAAGCGTGAAATTTAGAAGTTAGTTTAATGACTTTGTATCCGTTTCCTCCTTTTCCAATGTAAATTTGAGTCTAGAATGAATATTATTAAACAAATGTAAAATGTCTGATAGTGCTACTATCAGTAATAACTAGAACATCGTCGAAATATCTCCCATAGTATGTGATACAGAGTCAAAAAGGTGTGAAATGTATATGCTCAATTATTGAGGGATAGATCTCTCAGTGAAAAATTTGGAATCGAAGGCCAGAACATACAATATTCCTGCACTTTTCAGTCAGGTAAAATTACACAAGACTGGATTTCCTATTCAATCTATTGTTTCCTACAGGAACTCGGCATTTTCATCCTTAGCCACACATGTATATAGCATTATAAAACCCTTTAGACAGGTAATACAATTTGGGATTAAGAACTACAATACATTATTTAATAATCTTAAAGACTGTAGGCTTGGCGACGATGACAATTTATTCTCACTAGATGTCGTTATATACGAATGTAAACGTTGAATACACATTAGATATTATTTGGGATATGTTAAATAAAAACTCGATACCGATTAATTATATGAAGCTACCTATTAAGGAAATTTTCCACTTGATTAAACTGTTAGTTGAGGCCAACTATATCACCTTTTGAGACAAGGTGTACAAACAAATTTTTGGATTACCTGATTTTTGGTTTGAGCCTGAGCAGCTTAATGTCAGAGATCTATCTCTCAACGACTGAGCATATACATTTGACACCTTTTCGACTCCGTATTACATACTTTGGGAGGTTTTTAGACGATGTTCTAGTTATTACTGATAGTAGTACTATCCAAGACATTTTACATTCATTTAATAATATTCATTCTAGACTCAAATTTACATTGGAAAGGGAGAATACGGATACAAAGTCATTAAACTTTCTAAATTTCACGCTTACTCGGGACTCGAATAAAATCCAATTTAGCATCTATTGAAAATCTACAAACACCGGTATGCTTCTACGTTATAATAGCTATCACCCGTTCACCTACAAAAAATCGATTATCTTTAATCAATTTCTAAATGCCTATAAATATTCAACGACGGAATCTGCTTTGGGCTCAGAAATACAAATATTAACTAGCAGGTTCTTAAACAGGGATTATCCCCTTGCCACAATAAACTGAATTAGGGTACAGGCTAAGGATAGGATACAAAATACTACACCAATCAACAATAGTAATATCAAAAAATACTTTATTTCTGTCCCATATGTTGAATAGTGGCACAAACAGCTTAATAGATTCTTTAAAGATACCAAATTTAAAATTGTGGCCGGCCCATATGGAAATTACACACTATACTGAACAATTGCTCAGTTCTTTCTGCATTCGCAACACAAATTAGTGATCTGGTATACAACATTTCTTGCGGTGATTGCGACTCGTCTTACCAGGGTTCGACGCGATTTTCTCTGAATATTCGTGTAAATCAACATGAAGCCTCAGTTCGTGCTTTTCGTTCAGCAGCGTCAGAATTAGCCTTTCATGCCATTAACGAAAAACAAACTTTTTTATTTAACAAGGCCAAAATACTTAATTGCAGAAACCGTAGAAATTAAATTACAAGAGAATTCTGTTAATGTTTGGCAGCCATCTTTGATCTCCACCGCGTGGACCTTTACGTGCATGCATGAAGACAAATAATCACTATTTAAGTTTCAAGTTCAACCCTATTCGGTAATTTTCATTCCTGTGATCATGATATATGGTCGAAAAGCGTTGTCAGCTTCAGGAAGGAAAATCGTTTTGAATATTTTCGTTAGATTCTTTTTACTTTTTAATTCTGTTAAATTGATTTAATTGTGTTAAATTGGTTTTTAATTATTTATTTTTTACTCTAATGTAAGTTTTCGATTTTTTCGTTTTAATTTCTGGAGAGTATCATATGGAAGTGTTCTACATACTATATTGAGGTAAACTCCTCTTATTATTTTAAAAAAATGTATTATTTATTATTTTTTTTTAGCAAAAGCTATGGCTTCCTTACATCATATGACTAATAATGATGATAAATTACAGTAACTTTTTCCACCCAGCTATGTTATTTTGGTTTTTAGGAGCATTAGCAACTAAGGCCATATTGCTCCAGGCCGAGGATATGCGGTGGTCATTCCCTGACCTTTCTGCATCCTCCGTATTTGGTGGTCACGGGCTCGAACCCCGGTATAATCAAGAAGCATGTGCTATGCGCTGCTGCTCCTACCCACCTGGCTACAGAGGCGCCTTCCACCCAGTTTACTAGGTCAAGTGTTCTATCACTTTATCATGGAAGTTGAAGTAATGACACCTCGTTTGTTTGTTTGTTTGTTATTTGGTTTTTAGGAGCATTAGCAACTAAGGCCATATTGCCCCGGGATATGCGGTGGTCATTCCCTGACCTTTCCTCATCCTCCGTATTTGGTGGTGACGGGCTCGAACCCCGGTCTAATCAAGAAGCGTGTGCTATGCACTGTTGCTCCTTCCCACCTGGCTACGGAGGCGCCTATGACACCTCGTGACCAAGTGATAGGGGCAAGTGAGTAGAAAGCATACTACAAAAAAAATAATAATAAAAAACAAGTAAATTATTTTTCAGTTGGTCACAAGGTGTCATTACTTCAACTTCCATGATAAAGTGATAGAATACTTGACCTAGTAAACTGAGTGGAAGGCGCCTTCGCAGCCAGGTGGGTAGGAGCAGCAGTACGTAGCACACGCTTCTTGATTAGACCGAGGTTTGAGCCCGTGACCGCGATTAATATATTAAATAATTTCTAATTAAAATATAACAAAATGGAAGGTGGGGGGGGTAAACCATTGCTGAAAAGATTAAAAAATAAAAGCAAAATAAAAAACACTTACCAAACACCCAGTTTGTATTTCTCAGTTTGGCACCACGAAGTAACACTTGATCACCACCTAATGGATATGCTCTATTAAAAAAAAAAAAAAAAAAACGAATAAATAAGAAAAATTGACAACAAATTCAATAAATTATTTTAATTTGAAATAAAATATTTTTGAGCCACATTAAAATGAAAAATATAGTAAGGATACAAGAAAACACATCTTAAACTAGATGTATTGCATGTACACTTCAGCAAGGAAAAAATCTACAATTACACAAAAGAAAAACAAGCTAAAAATTTTACATTGTTGTATTTTTTAGACTGTTGTAAATTTTTATATTTTTTACAAAAATATAACATTCTAAAAATTTTACCAGCAATGGTAAAATTTTTCCACCCTGTGAGCCAAAAATAAGCTGAAATAATTTCTGTGTGGAATATAAAAAAATATATTAACTATTTTAATTTTCTATATATATAAAATGCTTAGGTATGCCGCCGAAATTTTCCCCCTGCTAACTGTCGCCGGCACCCATTCACGTGGTTCACCTTGCATGACCACCATACCAGGCATTCTTTATTAATTTTTGTACTAACATTTTTCCAACTACTAATTGTTGCCATCACCCATTCACGCAGATCACCTCTCATGACCACCAAACTGGGCATTCTTTATTAATTTTTGTACTAATGTTTTTTGACTGAAGAAAGGCAACCTATGTTTCTTTTAACTGTTTATTTTATCTATCTTAAATTTTAATAAACCACTCTAAGTTTTAAGAAGTGTAAAAATGGCAGAACAGTGTGTAAGAACTTTGAAAAAATGTAGAAGAAATGCTAATGAAACATTAGAGGAGAGATCTCATAGACTAAGAGAACGAAACGAGACTCTACGACTATGAAGACGGACAGAAAACATTGAAGAAAGAGAAGTAAGACTGGAAAAGAGAAGACACTGTAGGACTAATCAAATAGAAGTACCGGTTATGAATAATCAACCAGCTGTAATTAATGTGGAAGAGCATGACATAGCAAATATGTGTTCCAACTGTGAGTATTGCAATGCAAGATATTAGGGATAAAAGTTAAGCATATCAAATAAATACACTAAACTCTGTCATGATGGAAAGGTTTCACTTGACCCAGTGTCTGCAAAACCTACTCTATTACGAGAGCTGCTTACAGAAGATATACATGAAGCAAATAATTACAGGAAACATATACAAGAGTACAAATCAGCAATGGCATTCACATCATTGGGAGCAGAGATTAACATCGTCACCTGGAAATGTCCATACTTTTAGAATACACGGCCAGATTTACAATTTGGTCTCACCGCTATATCCAAATAATGCAAATAAGCCAGGATATGGACAATTTTATAATTTCGATTCTGTTGAAGCAACAACGAAACAGTTTGAAAAACAATCAAACCAAAGCTATATACACATAAAAAAAAGTACCTTTACTGCTATACACATAAAAAAAAAAAAGTAACAATACTTGAAAGTTTCAAATGAAAACTCTGTTATTGTATAATTTTCCACATGATTACACTTAGTTTTAGGGAATAAAAATGCATGGAATTTATATAAATTATCAGGAGACACAGATGCCTATGGTAGATATAAGATAGTAATCAAGCCACAAAGGACATTAGGCAAGCAAAGGCAGATTATAAGAAATCTTTGGAAAGTGATGCAAAGTAAAGAGTAAAGTCTTCTTTACTTAAGTAAACTCTAGAAGGAAGGGTATGAATTGGACTGGTCCACTTAACATCGACAGTTCTATTGTTGATGAACCTGCTGAGGTAGCTGACAAACTGAATGAGTATTTTACATCTACTTCACACATGAGGGAAGTGGAGGCCAGCTTATCAAACTCTGGCAGGGAGCAAAATGATTTTGTAATAACTGAGAGCAAAGTGGAGGAGAAATTGGTGAAATTGGGACATAAGAAAGGCACCTGGGGTGGATGCAATCTATCGAGTTATATTAAAGGAAGCAGCAAACAAAGTAAGCAAACCCTTAAATATAAATCCTCCTTGGAAACAGGGGAGGTCCCCGTGGAGTGGAGATGTGCAAATTTGTCCCCAATTCACAAAGGGGGATCAAGGGTGACACGGGTAATTCAGACCTGTTAGTCTAACTTCTGTTCCATGGAAAATAATGGAGTCACTGGTTAAGGAAGCGATGCAGGATCATCTAGACAAGACTGCAGTTATAGTTCAGACACAGCATGGGTTCGTTAAGGGGAAGTCTTGCCTGACAAATCTGATTTGATACTATGATGAGGTCACAAAGGAACTAGATGGAAAGAATAATTTTGATATCACATACTTGGATTTTAGGAAAGCTTTTGATACTGTGGCACATGGAAGATTACTATACAAATTGGAGAAGTATGCCATTAAGGGCAAGTTGCTACAATGGATAAAAGGATGGTTGAGTGGAAGAAGACAGAGAGTAGTTATAATGGACACTGCTCTTCATGGACTAATGTTATTGGTGGAGTCCCTCAGGGTTCAGTGGCGTTGGGCCCATTGTTGTTTTCAATATCTATCAATGATATTTATGAAGGTATATCAGGGTTAATGTCTATGTTTGCAGATAATATGAAGGTTGGTAGGGTTGTTAATGACAGTAATGACACTACAGCAACAGGATCTGTAAAAGTTGAGCAGATGGGCTGAGAGATGGCAACTGAAGTTAAATATATTGACAAATGTAAAGTACTGCATATGGGTAGCAGAAACCCCAGGGTAATGTATCAACTGGGTGGTACTACACTCAGGATACTGCTCAGAAAAATTTAGATATAAAGTTTTCTGAACAGTGCAAAAAAGGCAGCAAGAGCAGCTCATAGTGTCTTGTCAATGATATACAGGAATTTTGCTAGCAGGAATAAGGGGGTGGTTGTCCCCTTGTATAAGGCAATCATCAGGCCACACCTTGAGTATTATACAGGTCTGGAGGCCTCATTTTAGGAAAGAGGTATAGCTGCTGGAACGAGTACAGAGAAGAGCAATGAGATTGGTGAGTGGAACAAAAGGTTAGTGTTACGAAGAAAGGATTAAGTTCTGAAAATTGCAACTTCTGGAGACTAGGCACCTGCGAGGTGATCTGATTGAGGTGTATAAGGTTTTCAATGGATTGGGCAAGCTCAATGCTAATGGTATTCTTCCTCTGCTCAGATTACTCATCTGAGGAGACAAATAGAAATTGAGGAAAGACAATTGCAGAATAGATGTGTGCCTTTAGATAGCGGGTGGTTGATAGTAGGGAACAAATTTCCAACTGTTGAAGTGGGGATAATCAAGTCACCAGGTGAAATGGGAAGGGATTTTTTATTTTTATTTTTTTTGCTGAGGCTATATAAGCTTGTATCATATGCCTCTACTAATGCTAATGTTTCACAAGAATATTTGGCTGATAGATCATCAAACAAATTTAACTTATATAAAATATTCATTTAAAAAAAATAAATTACTTTTTCATAACTATTATGAAAATATGCATTCTCATATATTTTCTACACATGGTATTTTTGAACTTCTATTTATACTACTAGGTCTCAAAGGCAAATCCTGGCATGTGGGTGTGGGTGTCCATTGCTGACTGATTTTCCTTTCTCAACTGCTCTTCTTTTGAATCATTTATGGTAATTATCAGACTATATATTAAATTACCATATGGAATGGGAAAAACAAAATAAGTTTTATTTACACTTATATCAAATACAAGAACAACATCAACGCCAAACTGTTGGCAGGTGATGTTTTGGGGTTCTTTCTGAATCCTGTCATCAGACCCAAAAAAGATTACGGGTTAAAAGGGGAAAAACAAATTAAAAAAAAAAAAAATTTCTTGTTTATATTCTGGAATGACTACAGGTCAGTACAGTTTACAATAAATCATCAATGCAAACATTAATCGTATTTGATAGTCACAGGCTTGAACCTGGTCCACTCAAAGAGTGGTCCAGGAAGTGCAGGAAGTCCAGAAAGTGCATCACCCCATCACTCCTTACGAGTGATGGCGGGATGCACTTTCTTTGAACACCAGTGTATATTCTGATCTGTTACAAATTATAACTTCACCAATTTTAGTTTTCTCTCTTACACAGTATAGTTGTGAAACAGTACTGTTTTAACTCAGTTAGTATTTCCTCCTTTGGATTTGTGTCATTTTAAATTTTGTCACTAAATGATGTGGACAATTACATTTAGTTTAAAATGACATTAAAAACACATGTTCAAGAGTAGGTAAACAAATCGAAAGCAGGAAATACTGAGTTAAAACAATAGTATACCATGTAAGAGAGAAAACTAAAATTGGTGAAGTTATAATTGGTAACAAATCAGAATATATACACTGGTGTTCAAAGAAAGTACATCACTCCTTAAAATTGTAATTGTCATCTGAATAACATAAGCATTAGCAAGAGCACACGATGCAAGAAAGCAAGCTTATATAGCATCAGCCAAAAAACAAAACACACACACACCCCCTTCTCATTTCACCAATCCACTCGCTCCAAATGTTTCTCTAGTTCTGCCTTGTATCTGTTTAAGCTATCAACTACAATGACAGATGGAAGTTTGTTCCAGCAATTAACCACCCGTTTGCTAATGGTAAACTTCTGCACATCTATCCTAAAAACTGTCTTTCCTCAATTTGAATTTATGCCCTCTCAGGCGTTTATTCTGAGCAAGAGGAAGAATCCCATCCGCATTGAGCATGCTCAAACCATTCAAGGCTTTATACACCTCAATCAGATCACTTCATACATGCCTAGTCTTCAGACACTGTAATTTACAAAATTTTTTCTTCGTACGAGCAACCCTTCATTCCATTCACTAATCTTGTTGCCCTTCTCTGTACTTGTTCCAACAGCTATACATCCTTCTTAAAATGAGGCCTCCAGACCTGTATACACTACTCAAGGTGTGGCCTGACCATTGGCTTTTAAAAGGGGATAATCACCTCCTTATCCCTGCTAGAAAAATTCCTGAATATCATTGACAAGACACAAGGAACTACTCTTGCAGACCGTCTGCACTGCTAAGAAAACTTCATATCTGCCTGCACAATTACACCCAGGCCCTTTTCACTCTCTACCACTGTCAGTGTAGTACCACACAGTTGATACATTACTCTGGGGTTACTGCTTCCCATATGCAGAATTTTACATTTGTCAAGGTTAAACTTCAGTTGCCACCTCTCAGCCCATGTACTCAACTTTTATAGATCCTGTTGCAGCATTGTATTGTCATTAGTGTCATTAACAACCCTGCCGACCTTCGTATCATCTGCAAAATTGGACATCAAGCCTGATATACCATCATAAATATCATTAATGAATACAGAAAACAACAATGGACCGAACACTGAACCCTGGGGGATTCCACTAATAACATTAGTCCACGAAGAGCAGTGTCCATTGATTACCACTCTCTGTCTTCTCCCACTCAACCATCCCTTCATCCATAGCAGCAATTTGCTTCCAATGCCACAATGCGCCAATTTGTGCAGCAGTCTTCCATGTGCAACAGTATCAAAAGCCTTTCTAAGATCCAAATATACAATATCAAAATTATTCTTTTCATCCAAGTCCTTTGTGACAACATCATAGTATGCAATCAAATTGGTCAGACAAGACTTCCCCTTAACAAACCCATGCTGTGTCTGAGCTATAACTGAAGTCTTGTCTAGATGATCCTGCGATGCTTCTTTAACCAGTGCCCCCATTAAATTCTCTGGAACAGAAGTTAAACTAACAAGTCTGTAATTATCTGTGTGTCTCCCTTTGATCCTCCTTTACTGATTGGGGTCAGAATCACATTTCCAGTCCATGGGTACCTCCCCAGAGTCCAAGGAAGCTCTCATAATTAGGGCTAAGGGTTTGCTTACTTCCTTTGTTGCCTCCTTTAATATAACTGGATAGATTCCATCCAACACATGTGCCTTTCTTATGTTTATCTTCAACAATTTCTCCTCCACTTTACTCTCAGTTATTACAAGATTATCTACCTTACTGCCAGAGTTTAATACACCTCTGGCATTCCTGTCCCTGAATAACTCCTCATGTGCGAATGTAGATGCAAAATATTCATTTAGTGTGTTAGCTACCTGAGCAGGATCATCAACAGTTGAATCATCGATATCAAGTGGACTAATCTGATTTGTAAACTCTAGAAGGAAGGGGATGCCCTTCCTTCTAGAGTTTACATAAATAAAGAACTCTTTGCTGTTTTTCTTTGCATCCTTTGCCAAAGATTTCTCGTAATCTGCCTTTGCCTGCCTAATCTCCTTTGTGACTTGGTTACAGACCAGCTTATATCTATCATAGGCTTCTGTATCACCTGTTAATTTATATGTATCTCATGAATTATTCTTCTCTGCCATGTCTAATTAGTTCATCTGACATCCATTTAGGCCTAAACCTTGAACAATATTTCTTAGTTGGTATGTAAAGCCTAGTAGCTTCCAAGATTATTTCTTTGAATGCTTCCGATTTTGAATTTGCTCTTTATAACATCATCACTTGGTCCCACCATATAGAATTTAAATACTATCTCAAACCACTGTAGTCACCTTTATGAAAGCAAAAACCCTTCCCTTTACCCTTGATGGTAGTTACCTCATTTAGTAAATCCCACTTCAGCACACTGTGATCACTGCCACCTAGTGGTTCCTTCATCTGAAGATACTTGATATTCAAAACAGTTAAATGGAATTACAACTAAGGAATTATTCCAAGGTTAAATAAAGGGATTAAGTTCAACACAAAGGGAAGGCAACTCAGATGGGGTAAGCAAAAAGCTATACCTAAAATTAGAAAAAAGTAAAGTCTAACTTAAATATTGTCTAGATTTCTAGATTCCTACAACTTCTAAAGAAATCTCAGTATTCCTGATGGTGCATTCCTCTGTCATTAGCATTAGGAGAGGCATTTGATGCAAGAAAGAAAGCTTATACAGCATCAGTAAAAAAAAAAAAAAAAAAAAAAAAAAACTTTCCATTTCACTCATCCATTCGCTCCAAAAGTTTCTCCACTTCTTCCTTGAATTTATTTAAACTATCAACTTCCACAACAACACATCGAAGTTTGTTCCAGCAATCACTACCTGCTGGCTAAAGGCAATTTCCGCACATCAATTTGACAAGTTTCTTTCCTCAATTTCAGTTTATACCTTCTCAGGTTTGTAACCCAAGGAAGAGGAAAAATCCCATCAGAATTCAGATTGCTCAAGCCATTCAAGGCCAAATTTTCAATCAGATCACATTGCAAGTGCCTAGTCTCCAGCCACTGCAATTTGCAGACCATAAGCCTTTCTTGCTAAGAGGACCCCTTCGTTCCCCTCACTAATCTTGTTGCCCTTCTCTGTACATGCTCAAACATCGGCATTGAGCCTCCTCAATACATCCACAAGTTGGACAAGATTTCGCAGCTCTGGCGAACACTAAGTTTTTATTTATATTTAGCTGTTTTATTGACTTAATTATTAAATGAAATTATTTTCTATAAGTAGCTTTATAATGCTAGTCAAGCTACTAGGTTTATTTTGAATTTAAATAGTAATTCTGAAAGTTAATACTTAGTGTCCATAGATTTTTACCGTTTGTAACTTGTAGCTATTGTTATACGATACGGAATAGTGTAATGTACATCCCGAACTTGATAGTGTAAGTTTTAACATAAAGCTAAATAGTGAAATACATATCACTATTTTAGAAATCTGTTATTATCAATTAATCAATTAAAAATTTATTAATCTTATTAAATTGAATTGTTAATTAAATTGTGCTTAAATGGAATCATGACCCAGACTAGAGCAGCAAAGCAATGAGCACAAAGTAGTTGTAGCACTGTGGATCAGGGAGAACCGAAAGGAGCAATGCTCCAATGCATCACAGTTTAAAAAATATGCGAAATGTGAAAGGTTTGCAGACCTGTCTAGAACAGGACATGATGTAGCCAAGGAGGATGACTTTGGGATTACTTTGTGCGTATGTGCTAGGTGCAGAAACTGTGAAGAAATTAGGCACCAACTCAGTGTTCTGATGGGTGTCTATGAGAGTTTGAGGTGTAGAGTAGATGCCCTCGAAGGTATTAAAGTGGGGTACTCATCTCAGCTGCCCAACTCAATGCCAGAGCTCACTCCTGTGCATCAGGCAACACAGTGGCAATCTCCAAGGCAGAATGTGCTGGTCACACAGGAGCTAATTATTGTCAGTGACTCCATTGTCAGGTAGATGGGGAATATATTATGCAAAAAGGATAAGTGGAACAAGACCTGGGTATATCTGCCAGGGGCAAAAGCTGAAGATGTTGTAGAGCAGATATCATCTTTTAAGGGCACAAAATGTGATACTGTTGTACACAATTAGACCTTAAGAGTAAGAGATCTGCAGATTTACTTAACAAATACTGGTCAATATTGAAAAAAAGTTGCGAGTTAAAGTTATTGAAAGTGTCTGCAATTCTGCCCAGACACAACAGGAGGAAGTATATGATGAGCGCCTTGTCAATCAATTCGGACCTGGAGAGAGATTGTGCAAGGCTCATGGGAGAGAATTTTTTTTCAGCGTGGTCTGTGCTTGCTAACAGGAGAGACTGCTTCTACAGGGATGGTATACACTTAAATAGAAAGGGTGCAAGAATACTTGCTGATGCTATCGAGGCAGTGTTAGGTGGGTCAGAAAACTGCTAGCTTGGGGGGGGGGGATTCACAGATTAAAAGATTAATAGTAGCCGCAGGCAGAGGCGAAAGTGATTCTTGCACTGCTTCTATTGTAATAAGCAGCAGCCTGGAGAACAGCTGCTGGGGATTTCAAGAGCTGCTGAAAGTCATCATGGAACAAATAAATACATGGGCTGTGTTAGGGTAACTAAGAGTAAGAACAGGTGCATGTATACTTGCAAATACACCAATGCTAAAAGTATACAGTAAGACCCCTGTTCTTGGAACGTATCTGTGGGACCGTGGATAGCTGAAACCGCAGATATAAGCGAACACCTGCTGACCCGCCATATATAGCGTGATTTTCTTGTACATACATACATAAAATAAAGTTTAATTGATAAATTAAACACACAGTAAGACATTATCAACATTAAATGCGGTAATAATAAAGTACAGCAGCCTCTCTCGATTTACCAGGATTGTTACCCTGAGAGAGAGAGAGAGAGAGAGAGAGAGAGAGAGAGAGACAGAGAGAGTCAGAAGTAGAAAGAAATCACCAAGAAAGAGAAGAATGATGATATTCAGCTCAGGACCATGGGTGTGCCAAGCCCATACTCACCAGTTGTGAGCCCCTGGGGTGGATTGGATTAACCAGTACACTTCACGACTCCAAATTAAAAAAAAAAAAAAATAACCAGAAATCATAAAATTCAAGTAATAACTAGAATAGGTATAAATATATATTTTGAAAGTCGTAAATAATAAATAAATAAATAAATTTTCTGTTTATACTCCGGAACGACCAAATGGTCAGAGGAGTTCACAAGATAGACAGAATACCAGAAACAGCACCATATTCAGCAGTCACGGACTTCAACCCCAGTCACTCAAGGCACGTGTACTTATGCACTCGCGCGCCTGACCACTAGGCTACGGCGGCCTGTAAAGTGACAAGAACAGGAATTATAAGTCGTCATTCGGAGATTAGTGTACCTATTATATTGCAACCCCCGCTGTCTTCACACCTACCACTCAAAAAAAAAAAATAAATAAATAAATAAAAAAAAGAGAGAACCAAATGTTTAGTTTGATTTAGTGCATCATGTTGATTGCTGTGTTCCGTCGCACCGCAAAAGGACAAATTTTGTTTCATTATTTATGTCAGGGATGTCGGAATTTTTTTTTTTTATAGTAACTTTTTTTTTTTTGTTTGTTTAGGTATTGCGAAAATGATGGGCTTTCAAATTAAACAAACACTTGAAATTATTCAATAGTTTGAAAACAGTGCATCCATTAAATCTCTAAAATACCATTATAATGTTGGTGACCAAACCATATGCGAAATTGTAAAAAATAAAGGGAAGCTATTCGATTTAAAATCGACATCGTAAAAAATAAAGGGAAGCATCGTGTTGGACACGCGAGTAGTACATGTGAAGATGTTTCTTTTTTTTTTTCCAGGGTTAACCACGGGTAAGTAAATCAGCGGATCGGGGGCACAACTGTACTAAATAAATTTCATGATTTTGAAGTGGTAATCAAGACATCAAAGGCAGATATTGTTGGGATATCAGAGACATGGTGTAAAACAGAGCAGTACAGAATTGGAATTTGGGAAGTACAATATGTACAGAGAGGACAGATAGGGTAGGAAGGGAGGAGGAATTATGCTGTTAATTAAGAAACACAAAATCTAAGGAAGTGCATCCAATTGATATGAGTGGACAGTGCGATGGTGAGTCAGTTTGGTGTGACATAAGCACTGAAAAAGGGAAAATGAGAGTAGCAGAGTATTATAGGCCTAATGACTCTGATGAGTACAATGAACAATTGTGCAGAGAAATAGAGTGAGCCAGTAAATCAGAATGTCTTGAAATGTGGGATTTTAACTTTCCAGATATTGACTGGAACGTGTGGGTTGGTCACTTGCATGCTAGCAAGACTTTTGTAGATTTATTGGAGAATTGTTTTCTTCAGCAATATGTTCGAGGGACAACCAGAGGGAGTAATACTCTTGATCTGATTATCACCAGTGATTATTCATGCATTAAGAATTTGCAGATAAAGGAACCACACGGTGACATTGATCACAGTATACTGATATGGGATTTACTTAAAGATATAACTACCATCAAGGGTAAAAGGAGGTTTTTTTGTTTTCGTAAAAATGACTACAATGGTCTCAGACAGTTTTTAAATTCCATACAGTGGGATCAACTGATGATTTTTAAAACATTCTCAATTCTCAATGGGAAGCCTTCAAGGAATTAATCTTGGAAGCTAATAGGCTTTTCATACCAACTAAGAAATACTGTTCAAGATTTAGACCTAAATGGATGTCAGATGAATTAATGAGACTTGTGGCAGAGAATAAAAATGTGTGGAATGCATATAAATTATCAGGTGACACAGAAACCTATCACATATATAAACTAGTCTGTAATCAAGTGACAAAGGAGGTTAGGCAAGCAAAGGCTGATTACGAGAAATCCTTGACAAAGAATGCAAAGAAAAACAACAAAGACTTCTTTACTTATGTAAACTCTAGAAGGAAGGGGATGAATCATATTGGTCCACTTGATGTTGGTGGTTCAACTGTTGATGATCCTACTCAAATAGCTGACAAACTGAATGAGTATTTTGCATCTACATTCACACGAGGACAGAAGTTTATTAAGCTCTTAACAGGGAGTTAAATGATTTTGAAATAATGGAGAGCAAAGTGGAGGAGAAATTGTTGAAGTTAAACATAAAAAAGGTACCTAGGGTGGATGGAATCTATCCAGTTATATTGAAGGAGTCAGTGAGGGAAGTTAGCAAACCCTTAGCTATAATTATGAGAGCATCCTTAGATTCAGGGGAGGTCCCCGTTGACTGGAGATGTGCAAATGTATCCCCAATTCACTTAGGGGGTTCAAAGGGTGACACAAATAATTATAGAACTGTTACTAACTTCTGTTCCAGGGAAAATAATGAAGTCACTGGTTAAAGAAGTGATGCAGAATCAACTAGACAAGATGGCCGTAATAGTTCAGACACAGCATGGGTTTATTAAGGGGAAGTCTTGTCTGACCAATTTGATTGAATACTACTATGTGGTCACAAAGGAACTATGCAAAAAATAATTTTAATATCATATACTTGAATTTCAGGAAAGCTTTTGATACTATTGTTGCACATAAAAGACTGCTAAACAAATTGAAGCAGTGTGGCATCAATGTAAAGTTATCTCTGGTTGAGTGGAATAACACAGAGACCCTTCATGGATCAATATTATTAGTGCAGTCCCCAGGGTTTGGTGCTGGGGTCATTGTTGTTTTCTATATTTATTAATGATATTGATTGAGGTATATCAGCCTTAATGTCTAAATCTATAGATGATACAAAGATTAACACGGTGGGTAATGACAGTAATCAGGGTAAGCTACTGCAATAAGATCCAAAAAAATTAGGCAGATGGGCTGAAAAACGGCAGTTGAAGTTCAACATTGACAAAAGCAAGGTACTGCATATGGGTAGCAGTTATCTCAGATTAACATAACAACTGTGAGGTACTACACTATTACATAGATCTGCTAGACAATTTTAGTCACTGAAGAAACAGGTTCCTGCCTGCAGACAAAACTCGGACCTTGTCATGAACTCAATTATCTAGTAACCTGCCAGGTGATGCACCCTGAATTCAGAGCACAAAAGAACAGAATAGTCAGGTGCATACTGCATTGGTTGAGAAAGATTTAGTTTTATTAGGAGACTCCACTGGCAGAGAAATTGGCAGCATTTTTGTAATATGTATAGGTGGGCTAGAACAAGGATGTGCCTGCTGGGAACAACAATTAATGATGTGACCAACAGATTATTAGATTTTAAGGAGGGTCAAGAGAGTATTAATTTCATGTGGGGAATAATGATATTAAGAATACACAAACTGATAATTTGTTGGATAAATACAGGATCATGCTTAAAAAATTTTAGTTATGACAGAAAGTGTCTGCGGTTCTGCTAACACAGGGCCTATATGCTGAAAGCTTTGTGAATTAACTCAAGAATTGAAGAACTCTGCAAGACTTTTGTTTGTAAGTAGAAGGAATACGCTTGAACAAAGGTAGAGCATGAGTTTTCACCAATATCATTGAGGCAGTTATGTTCAACCTCAACCTTAGCTTGTGCCACTTTCTCCATATGAAAAATATGATGTGCCACTAAATTGTTACAACTAAGATCAATTGTTACAACTTCACAAAATTTGTGATTTATATATTTATTTTAAAAAATATTATGAAGAAGAAACAATAGTTTATTACAGGAATTTTGGTATTGCTTTTTGTTGCTTCAGCCAATTTGTCAATGTCAGCTTGTAATTTTGATGTAACAAGGATCACCAGGTTTTTAAGATAACAATCCATAAATTGAGACCACTATTTTGGTCTTCAGTAGTTTCACTGACAAAAAGGTCTTTTCAGAGAAATAAGAACTTGTAAAATGGCTATCCTAATTTTCTAAAATTCAGAAAATATTCACAAAGCAATAACTTCCCATACTGGATAAAGTCAACTAATGCAGGAATAAGGAGTTCTTCAAACTTTCCTTTTTATCTAGTATTACATCAGTCAATACAATCAATTCAGTTAAATCAGTCCATTTGCATACTTGCATCCAATGTATAAATTTTCTCTTCAGGTATGCAAAATAGATTGGATAAATAATGAGACATGCTTACCTCTGTTAAAAATTCACAAAAAAATGACTCAAATGCCTTCATTTGAAATTTTGTAGTTTTGTCAATAATATATAGGAATTTTGACAAGAATAAGGAGGTAATTATTATGCTATATAAGGTAATGGCTAAACTAAATCTTGAATACTGGTCTGGATGCCTCATTTTAGGAAGGATGTACATCTCTTGGAAGAAGTGAAGAGAAGACCAGTGCGATTAGTAGGGGAACAAAAGGATACCTTTCAGTTCAGCAAATTAGTCCTGGACTAGTGGGGAGGCATAAATTTAAATTTAAATATGGGGGGGAGGCATAAATTTAAATTGAGGAAGGATGGTTGTAGGATATATATATGTAAATTTGCCTTCAGGTAGGTGATTGCTGAAACAGACGTCCATCAGGAGTTGTGGAACTGGGCAGTTTGCATACATTTAGGGAAAAATCACATAGATTCAAAGAGATGGACATGGGTGTTATATTCGAAGAGAAGATATATGTGGGAATGGGTTTTATTTTTATTTTTTTTATTTTTTGCCAATACTGTATACACTTATTTCTTACATTATTCAGTATTATAATAATGATACAAAAAGGTCTATTTTGCTAATATATTTTTAAAAATTAATACTGTGATTTTTTCACTTTGTAATTTTAGATGCTCTAAATCAGGCTTGTCCAACCAGGATGGCTATGAATGCCACCCAACAAAAAATTGTAAACTTACAAACTTTATGAGATTGCGACTAAAAATACCATTAATAATACTACAAATACAATTTAAACATGCTATTAATTTATAAGCGATGAATTTTTGAATTTAACATGTTCTTTAGCAATGAGAGATTCATAAAATCATTCTCAAATAATTGTATTTATTCAAAATTGCCGCCCATGCGAGTAGTTACTTCTCGACATAATAAATGGTGCACTAGCGTTCTTGCTTCCTACTTTTACCATGCAATAGATGTCTCTCTATGTGCGCCATGGGTATGCTGGTACGGCTTTCAATGTGCAATTGTAAACAGTCGAGTTGACACCGAAGAAAGGTGCAGACGTTATGTGTGTTTGTGGCGATTGTAAACAACAGACCTACCTTTGTAAACAACAGACATATCTGGTTATTTAAAAGACAATGTAAGTATTTTTATTTGATTATTAAACCTTGCTTTCTAATTTTCAATCTATTTTTTTTTTTTAAATTCCAGCATGGCTTCCACAGTGTCTCAAAAGAAAACCGAACCAAAAAAAAAAAAAGAAAAATTATAGAAGGAAGATTGTTCAACGAAAAGTGGAAAGATGACTACATTTTTGTCAAGGCAAATACTAAGGCAATATGCTTAATTTGTAGGGAATTTGTGCCAGTTTTCAAAGACTACAATTTGAAAAGGCATTACACGTAAAAACATGCTGCGAAATTTAGTGCGTAACAAGGAATGTGTCGTAAAGACAAAATAGCGGAACTGAAAAAAAGTCTATCGACTCAACAAAGTTTTTTAAAAAATTAACAACTCAAATGGATTCTATTGTAAAAGCTAGTTATGTGGTTGCAAACCTGATAGCAAAAAATCAAAACCGTATGCCGATGGTGAGTTTATTAAGCAATGTATGGAAAGCGTGGCAGATATAATTTGCCCTGATAAAAAATGGGATTTTTCTAAAATCAGTTTGTCTCACCAGACTACAGCCAGGCAGATTGATGAAATAGGAAAATCTATCAAAAAAGGTCTGGAGAGTAGAGCTGCTAATTTTAAATTTTATGCTTTGGCGACAGACGAAAGTATTGATGCTACTAATTAGCATTGGCATTAGTAGAGGCATTTGATGCAAGAAAGCAAGCTTATGCAGCATCAGCCAAAAAAAAAAAAAAAACCACTACTTCACCCCTCTGTTCGTTCAAAATACCTGTCCAGCTGAGCCTTAAACTTATTTAGGCTATCAACTTCCACGACAAGGGATGGAAGTCTGTTCCACCAACCAACCAACCACCCGCTGGCTAAAGGCAAATTTCCGCACGTCTATCCTACATCTGTCTTTCCTCAATTTGAATTTATGCCCTCTCAGGTGATTATTCTGAGCGAGAGGAAGAATCCCATCAGCATTGAGCATGCTCAAACCATTCAAGGCTTTATACACCTCTATCAGATCACCTCGCTGGTGCCTAGTTTCCAGACACTGTAATTTGCAAAACTTAGGCCTTTCTTCGTAAGAGCACCCCTTTGTTCCATTCACTAATCTTGTTGCCCTTCTCTGTACTCGTTCCAGCAGCTCTACATCCTTCTTGAAATGAGGCCTCCAGACCTGTATACAGTACTCTAGGTGTGGCCTGACCATTGCCTTATACAAAAGAATAATCACCTCCGTATCCCTGCTAGAAAATTCCTATATATCATTGACAATACACCATGAGCTACTCTTGCAGCCCGTTTGCACTGCTCAGAGAACTTCATATCTGCCTGCACAACCACCCCCAGGTCCCTTTCATTCTCTACCACTGTCAGTGTAGTACCACAGAGTTGATACGTTGCTCTGGGGTTGCTGTTTCCCATGTGTAGTACTTTACATTTGTCAATGTTAAACTTCGTTTGCCACCTCTCAGCCCATCTGCTCAACCTTTCCAGATCCTGTTGCAGCAGCATAGTGTCAGTAGTGACCTTGACAACCCTGCCTACCTTTGTTTCGTCTGCAAACTTGGACATTAAGCCTGATATACCACCATCAATATCATTTATGAATACAGAAAACAATAATGGACCCAACACTGAGCCCTGAGGGATTCCACTAATAACATTAGTCCGCGACGAGCAGTGTCCATTGATTACCACTCTCTGTCTTCTCCTCCTCAGCCACCCCTTTAACCACAGCAGCAATTTGCCTCCAATGTCACACTGCTCGAATTTGTGCAGCAGTCTTCCATGTGCAACAGTATCAAAAGCCTTTCTAAGATCCAAGTATATAACATCAAAGTTATTCCCTGCATCCAGTTCCTTTGTGACTGCATCATAGTATCCAATCAAATTGGTCAGGCAAGACTTCCCCTTAACAAAACCATGCTGCGTCCGAGCTATAACTGAAGTCTTGTCTAAATAATCCTGTAGTGCTTCTTTAACTAGTGCCTCCATTAATTTTCCTGGAACAGAAGTTAAACTCACAGGTCTATAATTACTTGTGTCAGCCTTTGATCCTCCTTTGTGAATTGGGGTCACATTTGCACATCTCCAGTCTATGGGTACCTCCCCTGAGTCCAAGGAAGCTCTCATAATTATGGCTAAGGGTTTGCTTACTTCCTCTGCTGCCTCCTTTAATATAACTGGATAGATCCCATCCATCCCGGGTGCCTTTCTTGTGTTTATCTTCAACAATTTCTCCTCCACTTTACTCTCAGTTATTACAAGATTCTCTAGCTTACTGCTAGAGTTGTATACACCTCTGGCTTTCCCCTCGCTAAATAACTCCTCATGTGTGAATGTCGATGCAAAATAATACAATACAATAATACCTCTAATAAAAATTGGCAATTTTTATTAGAGGTATTGATGACGAATATAATATCACTGAAGAAATGGGTTTTTTGTGCCATTAAAAGACAGAACTAAATCAAGAGATTTATACGAAGCAGTGAAAAATACGTTAAAGCGATTTTCTTTGGCCAATTTGAACATATCTGGTATAGCTATTGATGGTGCCCCGGCAATGATAAGTAAAAGGGATGGACTTGTAAAATTAATAGAAGACGATGCAATTGCCTCCCAAAATTTACGTATGATGAAATATCACTGCATAGAATAGAATACCAAGAAAATTTATGCGCAAAAGCTTTAAAGATGGATAACGTCATGCAGATTGTCATCAGGGATGTAAATTTCATAAGGGTCAAGGGATTGAATCATCGCCAATTCCAGGAATTCCTTAAATTTATGGATGCTGACTATGGGGACATCATTTACTTTTCGGAAGTAAGATGGTTAAGTCGAGGTAAAATGTTGAAAAGATTTTATGATTTGCAAAATGAAATCAAGTTGTTTATGGAATCAAAAGCAAAATTTGTGCCAGAACTTGACGATGAAAACTGGCTCACAGATTTGGCATTTTTAGTAGACTTGACTGCTCGTTTAAATGACTTAAACATGCGTCTTCAAGGTGAAAACCAACTGATGAATACGATGTTTCAAACTATAACAGCGTTCGAAATGAAACTGAAACTATGGCAATCTCAAATTAAGACAAACAATTTTATGCATTTCGACACATTGGCTAAACACGGTCCTGTGAACAACGAAAAATACGCAGCCTTGCTTTTCGATTTGATACAGGAATTTAAGAACAAGTTTCATGATTTCTGGAAAAATCATCAATCTTTTGGTATATTTGCTACTCCATTTTCAGTAGACATAAACATATTACCTGCCAATTTTCAAATGGAATGCATAGAGCTACAATCTGACATTCAACTTAAAGAAAAATTTTATCATGTCTCTTTACTGTACTTCTATAAGATATATCTTCCCAGAGAAAAATATCCCTCGCTTCACAATCATGCCTTATTCATGTCATCGCTATTTGGAAGCACCTACATTTGTGAGCACCTATTTTCAAGGATGAAGCAGACAAAGAATAAAACAAGAACCAAAATATATGATGAGCACCTTGAGAACTCACTGAGAATTGCAACTACTTCCATTGAACCAAATATCAAAGCATTAGTGTCTCAAAAACAATGTCAAACATCTCACTAATTTCATGTTGCTGTCTTGTCTTTTACTTTTATAATAAAAAATTCATGAATTAATGAAGTTTAAATTACTTAAATATGTTAACTATATATTCTACGTTTTTTTGCTCATCAGCTATCGTTAGTGTTAGTGTATTTTATGTGGCCCAAAACAACTCGTCTTCTTCCAATGCGGCCCAGGAAAGCTAAAAGGTTGGACACCCCTGCTCTAAATGATCCAATTTCCTTCTACTTAATGAGTAAAAATAATCTTAATTCCATTTTAAGTGATGAAATATCACTTAAGTTGGTAAATAATTTGAAACTACATTGTAATTTAACATTCAATGCATTTAGATTAGTAGGTGTAAGTGGGCAAGACAAGAAAGCCACTTCTGGTCTCATAACACGTACCTGCCCTCATGTTTCATTTTACACTTCCAAAAATTTAAAAATTCACTCTCTCAGTTGTCAGAAACACTGCATGGTACTCCTCTGAAAAGCCATTACACATCACAATACAGTATCAGATCTTATCTTATCTTAGCATTAGTAGAGGCAGATGATGCAAGAAAGTAAGCTTATACAGCATCAGCCAAACCAAAAAAATCGTGTGCGTATCCTGTATGCACGAAAGATGTTTATCTTTGATGACACCTACTAAATTTCGAACAGCTAGAACCGAAATTAAGAATGATATAATTTATATCATTCTTAATTTCTTACTCTACCAAATCAATGTTAGTTATAAATGGGATACACATGCCCGCTGCTTACTCTATCGAATCAACGTTGGAAAGAGGTTAGGCCAATAGCCTAATTACCCATTTGATTGTAACCATTTGTTGAATAGTATAATTGCAACAATACAAGTATTTGTATTATTACAATCATACTATCAAGTTGGATCGTGTTACTCTGTCATGCTTTGTTGTAAATTCCACATGCAGCACTACGAGATCTGCAAGAAATAAGAGTGTCCACGCATAATATTAACATTAACAAGTACAGGTCACTGTTGAACAAAAGCCGAGAATTAGGGTTGAATTTGAAAGTGTCTGCAATTCTGCCCAGACACGATAGGAGGGAGTATATGATGAGAGCCTTGTCGATCAATTCGGCCCTGGAAAGATTGTGCAAGGCTCAAGGGGTAAAATTTTTTTCAGCCTGGACTGTACTTGTTAACAGGAGAGATTGCTTCTACAGGGATGGGATACACTTAAATAGAAAGGGTACAAGAATATTTGCTGATGCTATCGAGGCAGTGTTAGGTGGGTCGGAAAACTGCTAGCTTGGGGGGAGACAAAGACCAATAGATTGACAGTAGCCACTGGCAGAGGTGGAAGAGATTCTTGCACTGCTTCTATTAGAATGAGCAGAAGCCTGAAAAACAAGATGCATGGTATTTCAGAGACTGCTGGGAGCCATTGCGGTACAAGTAAACACATGGGTTGTGTTAGGGTAGCTAAGAATAGAAACAGGTGCAGGTATACTTGCGTGTACACCAATGCTAGGAGTTTAGTAAATAAATTTCATGAATTTGAGGTATTGCTCAAAACATCGAAGGCAGATATTGTTGGGATATCAGAGACGTGGTGTCACACAGATATAAGGGATGCGGAACTGCAATTTGGGGAGTACAACGTCTACAGAAAGGATAGGAAGGGGGGAGGTGTTATGCTATTAGTTAAGAAACACATAAAAACCAAGGAAGTGAAGCCAGTCGACATCGCTGGACAGTGCAGTGTGGAGTCAGTTTGGTGTGACATAAACATTGGGAGATCAAAATTGAGAGTAGGAGTGTGCTATAGACCTAATGACTCTGATGAGTATAATAAGGAACTGTACAGGGAAATAGAGTGGGCCAGTAAATCAGAGTGTCTTATAATGGGAGATTTTAATTTCCCAGATATTGACTGGATTTTGGGGGCTGGTTACTCACACACTAGCAGGGCTTTTGTGGATTTATTGGATGATTGTTTTCTACATCAGCATGTTCGGGAAGCAACTAGAGGGAGTAATACTCTTGATTTGATTATCAGCAGTGATTCTTCATGCATTAAGAATCTGCAGATAAATGAACCAATAGGTGGCAGTGATCACAGTGTGCTGAAGTGGGATTTACTCAAAGAGGTAACTACCATTAGGGGTAAAGGGAAGGGTTATTGCTTCCGTAAAGGCGACTATGATGGACTGAGACAGTATTTAAATTCTATACAGTGGGACCAACTGATGATGTTACCAACAGCAAATTCAAAATGGGAAGCATTCAAAGAACTTATCTTGGAAGCTACTAGGCTTTACACCAACTAAGAAATATTGTTCAAGGTTTAGGCCAAAATGGATGTCAGATGAACTAATGAGGCATATGGCAGAGAAGAAAAATGCATGGGATACATACAAACTAACACATGACACAGCCTATGATAGATACAAGTTGATATGCAACCAAGTTACAAAGGAGGTTAGGCAGGCGAAGGCAGATTACGAGAAATCCTTGGCAAGGGATGCAAAGAAAAACAGCAAAGAGTTCTTTACTTATGTAAACTCTAGAAGGAAGGGAATGAATCAGATTGGTCCACTTGATATTGATGGGTCAAGTGTTGATGATCCTGCTCAGGTAGCTAACAAACTAAATGAATATTTTGCATTATTCCATTGTATAAGGCGATGGTCAGGCCACACCTAGAGTACTGTATACATGTCTGGAGGCCTCATTTCAAGAAGGATGTAGAGCTGCTGAAACGAGTACAGAGAAGGGCAACAAGATTAGTGAATGGAACAAAGGGGTGCTCTTACGAAGAAAGGCTTAAGTTTTGCAAATTAAAGTGTCTGGAGACTAGGCACCAGCGAGGTGATCTGATAGAGGTGTATAAAGCCTTGAATGGTTTAAGCATGCTGATGGGATTCTTCCTCTAGCTCAGAAAAATCACCTGAGAGGGCATAAATTCAAATTGAGGAAAGGCAGATGTAGGATAGATGTGCAGAAATTTGCCTTTAGCCAGCGGGTGGTTGGTTGGTGGAACAGACTTCCATCCCTTGTGGTGGAGGTTGATAGCCTAAATAAGTTTAAGGCTCAGCTGGACAGGTATTTTGAACGAACAGAGGGGTGAAGTGGAAGTGTTTTTTTTTTTTTTTTTTTTTTTGGCTGAAGCTGCATAAGCTTGCTTTCTTGCATCAGATGCCTCTACTAATGCTAATGCTATTCTTTTGAAACTATGACTTGGCTCAGGATCTCAAATAGCACACTATGGCCACAGATGCCGATGCACCTAATAAATCCCCAAACAAACAGGATCTCAACGAGTACAAGCGTGAGATGCTAATGCTGCACATTTCATTTTGCAATGAGGTCAGAGATGAAATATGTTAAGGTCTACGACGACAGGGTGCCTGCGTAGCCAAGTGGGAAGGAGCAGCAGTGCATAGCACATGCTTCTTGATTAGACCAGGGTTCGAGCCTGTCAGCACCAAATATGGAGGATGTGGAAAGGTCAGGGAATGACCACCGCATATCCCGGAGCAATATGGCCTTATTTGCTAATTCTCCTAAAAAAACCAAATAACTAACTAACTAACTATGACAATTAAGAGCTCATACTAGAACGTAAATTGTATGAATCGGACTTGGACATTCGCAAAATGATTGAAATATGTAAGACAATGTTTCAACAACGACATTCACCCTTATGAAGCATATGGTAATGACCTGCATAGCCTTGTAACGCGAATGCAAGAAGAAGAAGATCCCTTTCAAAACTTTTACAATCATCCAAACAGTGAGATGAATGAGGATCTAAAGCTTGCCACACTCAACTGACTCAGTGCAAATGCAAAGAAACGTGAAAACTTGATGACCAATGAGAACTTCTGCAACATAATAAGAATGACCAATGACAAGCAAAAGATTCTACTCATACATGTAATTTGGAGTCTGTTATCTGCCAATCGCAAACCGAATCAAATATTCTTGACCGGCCCAGCTGGTTGCAGAAAAAACGTTTATGATTCGCCTCTTGATGGAAATATACAACTGCTTCAGTAATACAGACGAGTACTGTGACACCTAGATTACATGCGATTCAACTGGTAAGGCTGAAGTGCATGTAATGTAATGATCTTGGATGTGCTCAGAGCTGGGTTATGCCAGCTCTGAGCACATCTAAGAAGATCACTGCCCTCAAGATATCGGATTTCTCTGGTTACCAAAAGGTTTCTGCCAAAGGTGGCAATGGTCACCCAAAGCCACCTAAGTGGTATGCCCCGAATCATAAACATTTTTCCGCAACCAGCCGGTTTATGCAAGCTCTGAGCACATCAAAGATCACCTCCCATGATCCTTGCTCAATCTCCTCTGCTGACTCAATTCTTTTTGCCTTTTCTCATGTTTCTTCCGCAACCAGCTGGTTCATGCCAGCTCTGAGCACATTCAAGATCACCTCCCATAATCCTTTGCTTTAAATTTTACAAAATATCCCTGCCATAGGTGGCAATGGTTAGCTCAAAGCCACCTAAGTGGTATGTCCCGAATCATAAATGTTTTTCCGCAACCAACTGGTTTATGCCAGCTCTGAGCACATCCAAGATCACCTCCCATGATCCTTTGCACAATCTCCACTCCTGACTCCATTTCCGATGCAGAAATGAAATCATTTGACATCATTTCCACATCGCAAAATTATGACAAATTGATTTTACTACCGTCGAAAATTTAGTAGGTTCCGCCAAAGATGTTTACACATCAAAAAAAAAAAAAAAACCACATCCCATTCACCTATCCATTTGTTCCAATAGTTTGTCCAGTTCTTCCTTGAATTTATTTAAGCTATCAACTTCCACATGACAGATGTAAGTTTGTTCTGGCAATCAATCACTCATTGGCTAAAGGCAAATTTCCACACATCTATTCTGCAATTCTAGTCTTTGCATAATTTGAATTTATGCTCCCCTCAAGTTTGTAATCTGAGCAAGAGAAAGAATCCATTAAGCATTGAGCTTTCTCGAACCATTCAAAGCCTTATACACCTCAATCAGATCACCTCATAGGTGCCTAGTCACCAGAACTTAGGCCTTTCACGGTAAGAGCACTCCTCTGTTCCCCTCACCAATCTTGGTGCCCTTCTCTGTACTCATTCCAGCAGCTCTGCATCCTTCCTAAAATGAGGTTTCGAGACCTGTATACAGTACTCAAAGTGTAGCCTGACCATTTCCTTCTACCAATGGATAATCATCTCCTTATTCCTGCTAACAAAGTTCCTATATATCATTGACAAGACCCCATGAGTGCTCTGGCTGCATATCTGCACTGCTCAGCACACTTCATATCTGACTGCACAATTTACCCTCAGGTTTTTTCATTCTCCTCTACCCTTAGTGTAATACAACACAGTTGGTACACTCTGGGGTTACTTCTACTCATATGAAGTACTTTGCATTTGCCAATCTTAAACTTCAGTTGCCACCTCTCGGGCCCATATGCCCAACTTTTCTAGATCCTGTTCAGCAGAGTACTGTCATTAGCAAACTTGCCAACCTTCGTACCGAGTGCAAACGGGATATTAAGCCTGATATACCTTCATCAATATCAATGAACTGCTGACGAGGCTACTAGGAGACGGTCGTGTTCAAAGCCGCTAAGTGGATTTTTCTTATTTATTGATTTGAAATTATTGTTTTTCTAAAACTTTTGATTTAAATTTAGTAGTATAACATTATTTTGTGATTTTCTGATTAATTTGGTGTATTTATTCTTTACTCGGCCTTGTAATTGCATAAAAGTATCGGTAAGGGGTATCCAGGTGTTTGCAACTCCGCTGGACGAGACGTTCTTTAGCCATATTTAGCCACTTGATTGAATATTTTTTACATCGAATTATTTCTGTAAATAGCTTATAGACCTAGTAAGGATCATTAGTTTATTCTGAATTGAGACAGCGAGGTTTGAAAGTTAATTAATACTTAAGTGTCCGTAGATTTACCGTCCGAACTTCCCGCCTTTGTGATACGATAGTTATATACCGTACTAGATAGCGTTAGTTGAACTTCGTTAGCAGTTAAATTGTACTTTTAAATAAATACATATAACGACTTAGATTACAAACATAACATAATTAATTATATTTAACATAATTAATAACATAACATAATTAATTATAATTAATTAATAAATTAATAGAATCATGACTCAGACCAGAGCAGCAAAGCAAAAGGCTCAAGCTAATGGAAGTGCTGTGGCTCAGAGCAGAACTGAGGGGGGCAGTTGTCCTCTGACTCACAGCCTTATAAAATGCACTGTTTGCTTGATGTTTGCAGAGCAATCGGGTACGGGACATGATACTGCCATGGGGGATGTCTTTATGTGTGTGCGATGCAAGGAGTGTATCGATATCAGGCAACAACTCAGCGTTCTTGTGGGCCTATATGAGAGCTTGAAGGACAGGGTGGATGCCCTTGAAGAAACTAAATTGAGGGGCCCATCAAGCTCTCAGCTGCCCACATCAACGCCAGAGCTTGCACTTGGGCATCACGTGACACAGAGGCAACCCCCAAAGCAGAATGCGCTGGTCCCGAAGGAACTAGTAGTTGTTGGTGACTCTATTGTCAGGGAAACAGGGAACATGCTTTGTAAAAAGGATAGGTGGAACAGGACCAGGGTATGTCTGCCAGGAGCAAAGGTTGATGACGTTGTAGAGCGAATATCATCTTTTAAGGGCACAAAAGGTGATCTAGTTGTACACGTTGGCACTAATGATATTAAGAGTAGGAGAGACCGGCAGAATTACTTAACAAGTACAGGTCACTGTTGAACAAAAGCCGAGAATTAGGGTTGAATTTGAAAGTGTCTGCAATTCTGCCCAGACACGATAGGAGGGAGTATATGATGAGAGCCTTGTCGATCAATTCGGCCCTGGAAAGATTGTGCAAGGCTCAAGGGGTAAAATTTTTTTCAGCCTGGACTGTACTTGTTAACAGGAGAGATTGCTTCTACAGGGATGGGATACACTTAAATAGAAAGGGTGCAAGAATATTTGCTGATGCTATCGAGGCAGTGTTAGGTGGGTTGGAAAACTGCTAACTTGGGGGGAGACAAAGACCAATAGATTGACAGTAGCCACTGGCACTGCTTCTATTAGAATGAGCAGAAGCCTGAAAAACAAGACGCATGATATTTCAGAGACTGCTGGGAGCCATTGCGGTACAAGTAAACACATGGGTTGCGTTAGGGTAGCTAAGAATAGAAACAGGTGCTGGTATACTTGCGTGTACACCAATGCTAGGAGTTTAGTAAATAAATTTCATGAATTTGAGGTATTGCTCAAAACATCAAAGGCAGATATTGTTGGGATATCAGAGACGTGGTGTCACACAGATATAACTGATGCAGAACTGGAATTTGGGGAGTACAATGTCTACAGAAAGGATAGACAGGATAGGAAGGGGGGAGGGGTTATGCTATTAGTTAAGAAACACATAAAAACCAAGGAAGTGAAGCCAGTCGACATCGCTGGACAGTGCAGTGTTGAGTCAGTTTGGTGTGGCATAAGCATTGGGAGATCAAAATTGAGAGTAGGAGTGTGCTATAGGCCTAATGACTCTGATGAGTATAATAAGAAACTGTACAGGGAAATAGAGTGGGCCAGTAAATCAGAGAGTCTTATAATGGGAGATTTTAATTTCCCAGATATTGACTGGAATTTGGGGGCTGGTCACTCACACACTAGCAGGGCTTTTGTGGATTTATTGGATGATTGTTTTCTACATCAGCATGTTCGGGAGGCAACTAGAGGGAGTAATACTCTTGATTTGATTATCAGCAGTGATTCTTCATGCATTAAGAATCTGCAGATAAATGAACCACTAGGTGGCAGTGATCACAGTGTGCTGAAGTGGGATTTACTCAAAGAGGTAACTACCATTAGGGGTAAAGGGAAGGGTTATTGCTTCCGTAAAGGCGACTACGATGGACTGAGACAGTATTTAAATTCTATACAGTGGGAGCAACTGATGATGTTACCAACAGCAAATTCAAAATGGGAAGCATTCAAATAACTTATCTTGGAAGCTACTAGGCTTTACATACCAACTAAGAAATATTGTTCAAGGTTTAGGCCAAAATGGATGTCAGATGAACTAATGAGGCATATGGCAGAGAAGAAAAATGCATGGGATACTTACAAATTAACACATGACACAGAAGCCTATGATAGATACAAGTTGATATGCAACCAAGTTACAAAGGAGGTTAGGCAGGCGAAGGCAGATTATGAGAAATCCTTTGCAAGGGATGCAAAGAAAAACAGCAAAGAGTTCTTTACTTACGTAAACTCTAGAAGGAAGGGGATGAATCAGATTGGTCCACTTGATATTGATGGGTCAACTGTTGATGATCCTGCTCAGGTAGCTAACAAACTTAATGAATATTTTGCATCGACATTCACACATGAGGAGTTATTCAGCGAGGGGAATGCCAGAGGTGTATTCAACTCTAGCAGTAAGCTACAGAATGTTGAAATAACTGGGAGTAAAGTGGAGGAGAAATTGTTGAAGATAAACACAAGAAAGGCACCCGGGGTGGATGGGATCTATCCAGTTATATTAAAGGAGGCAGCAAAGGAAGTAAGCAAACCCTTAGCCATAATTATGAGAGCTTCCTTGGACTCAGGGGAGGTACCCATAGACTGGAAATGTGCAAATGTGACCCCAATTCACAAAGGAGGATCAAAGGCTGACACAAGTAATTATAGACCTGTGAGCTTAACTTCTGTTCCAGGAAAATTAATGGAGGCACTGGTTAAAGAAGCACTGCAGGATCATTTAGACAAGACTTCAGTTATAGCTCGGACACAGCATGGTTTTGTTAAGGAAAAGTCTTGCCTGACCAATTTGATTGGATACTATGATGCAGTCACAAAAGAACTGGATGCAGGGAATAGCTTTGATATTATATACTTGTATCTTAGAAAGGCTTTTGATACTGTTGCACATGGAAGACTGCTACACAAATTGGAGCAGTGTGACATTGGAGGAAAATTGCTGCTATGGATAAAGAAGGGGTGGTTGAGGGGGAGAAGACAGAGAGTGGTAATCAATGGACACTGCTCATCGTGGACTAATGTTATTAGTGGAGTCCCTCAGGGCTCAGTGTTGGGTCCATTATTGTTTTCTGTATTTATAAATGATATTGATGATGGTATATCAAGCTTAATGTCCAAGTTTGCAGACGATACAAAGGTTGGCAGGGTTGTCAAGGACACTACTGACACTATGCTGCTGCAACAGGATCTGGAAAGGTTGAGCAGATGGGCTGAGAGGTAGCAAATGAAGTTTAACATTGACAAATGTAAAGTACTACACATGGGAAACAGCAACCCCAGAGCAACGTATCAACTCTGTGGTACTACACTGACAGTGGTAGAGAATGAAAGGGACTTGGGGGTGGTTGTGCAGGCAGATATGAAGTTCTCTGAGCAGTGCAGACGGGCTGCAAGAGTAGCTCATGGAGTATTGTCAATGATATACAGGAATTTTTCCAGCAGGGATAAGGAGGTGATTATTCCCTTGTATAAGGCAATGGTCAGGCCACACCTAGAGTACTGTATACAGGTCTGGAGGCCTCATTTCAAGAAAGATGTAGAGCTGCTGGAACGAGTACAGAGAAAGGCAACAAGATTAGTGAATGGAACAAAGGGTTGCTCTTACGAAGAAAGGCTTAAGTTTTGCAAATTACAGTGTCTGGAGACTAGGCACCAGCGAGGTGATCTGATAGAGGTGTATAAAGCCTTGAATGGTTTGAGCATGCTCAATGCTGATGGGATTCTTTCTCTAGCTCAGAATAATCACCTGAGAGGGCATAAATTCAAATTGAGGAAAGACAGATGTAGGATAGACGTGTGGAAATTTGCCTTTAGCCAGCGGGTGGTTGGTTGGTGGAACAGACTTCCATCCCTTGTGGTGGAGGTTGATAGCCTAAATAAGTTTAAGGCTCAGCTGGACAGGTATTTTGAACGAACAGAATGGTGAAGTGGAAGTGGGTTTTTTTTTTTTTTTTGGCTGATGCTGCATAAGCTTGCTTTCTTGCATCAAATGCCTCTACTAATGCTAATGCTAATGATAAATATACAAAACAATGATAGTCCCAACACTAAACCACAAGGGACTCCACTAATAACATTAGTCCCTGATGAGCAGTGTGATTTGATTACTACTCTCTGTTTTCTCCCACTCAACCATCCCTTTATCCGCAGCAAGTTCCCTTAATGCCAGAGATTCCCAACCTTTTTGACCCGCGGAGCCCTTTTTAGAATCAATTTCTATGGAGAAGCCCCTTAGGCTTACCTAATGGTATTTAAAAGTAGTGTTACCGGGGGGGACGGGAGGGAATAGATAATAAGGGAGTGTAAAGTAAAGAGATATTTAAATAATTGTACAATGTCCATGCAATAAAATTATATTTTAAAAACTTTGAAATTTGCCATAATATCTCAATTTATTTTTAACTACCACCAATACACATGATATTGTCAAAACTTGACTATACATAGAAGTTCTCCCAAAGTTCAAAAAATCAATTTTTTCATTACTTGTTATTCAAAATTTTTATTATTCATTATAGAAGACAATTCCTATTTAATTTTACTAACTACAGTGCAACAGTAAGCCTAAATTAAGACATAACATAAAATAACCTATAAATATTTAATGAGACACCTGTAGTTGTATTTTTTTGCACAGTTTTCTTATTTCAGGTTCAATTGATGATAATTGCAGGCAGATGTCTGGTTCTGCATTTAAGCGACTTCTGTATTTTTTTTTGGTACGCATATAGGCAGAAAATCCTGCTTCACAGAAATATGTATTTGAGAAAGGGAGCAATACTAATTTTGCTTTCTCAGACAAGATTTTGAATTCATCTTGTAAATGCAACCAAAACTCTGGTAGACTTTGATTCTGAAATGCGATTTTTAGTTTGCTGTGAGATGTCAAATCTATGAGGAGCTCATATTCTGCTGGGTTTAAGCTAGGTGGTTTTTTGTTCACACTGAACACATTCAATACCCAATTAAAGTCATCAAGCGCCTTCTCTTGGGCTGTCAGAAAATAATGTTCAAACGAGTCTTTCAATGCTTCGAGATGCACCTGAATATTTTTCTGTATTTTTTCCTGAATCTTGAATCCATTTTCATCCAAGAAGCTTTTTGTAAGAGGTTTTTCAGATATTCACTTCCAGGAAGGGTCATTAAAACACGGCACGTGACAGAATGTGCGCGACATGCCGGTGCTCCGCTCTGCTTCGTCGTCTGTCCATGTCGTACTACAATAATTTTGAATCTAATGGCAGCAAAATGACTGAACGTTGTCTGCTAGAGAATGTGCAAAATTCAACTTGGCAAATTTTTATTCAGAATGTGATTTCTAGTTTTATAATTAATGTTCCTAATTCTTTAATTTCATTCAAACTTTAGCTATTTTATTTTCCTGGAGTGGCCGCAGTTTTCCTGGAGAGTTCCCAACCTGTCCTCCGCGGAGCCCTTAGGGCTCCGCGGAGCACAGGTTGGGAACCAATGCTTTATGTCATTCTACTCCAATTTCTACAGCAGCCTTTTAAATGCAAGAGTATCTAACCTTTCCTGGATTCCAAGTATATGATATCAAAATTATTTTTTGAATCCAGTTCCTCTGTGATCATGTTATAGTATCCAATCAAGTTTGTCAGGCCAGATTTCTCCTTAACAAACCCATTATTTTCATCAACACTATGAATCAGACTGTCATCAATAATGAATGGACTTCCACTCTTTTTTTCATTGTGAACACCAGTCCTCTCTTCATCAAATTCACAGCACCACCATGCTAAGTTTCAGTGATTCATAATAATTTTACATAATTCTCTGCTAAACGCAAATGAATATCAGCTGAAAATAATTGCCATTTCAAAATATGATAACCAAACAAATCTGACATTTCATGGGATTTTTCTTAACTTATACTAATCAGTATGAACATTCACAGAAACTAAACCAGTTACTCAATGCAAGAATAATCATGGAAACTCCGCACTTGTTTGTAAGGTTGCTATATGCAATGGGTCTTTGCTTTAGACACACACCGTGTGTGTGTGTGTGTGTGTGTGTGTGTGTGTGTGTGTGTGTGTGTGTGTGTGTGTGTGTGTGTGTGTGTGTGTGTGTGTGTGTGTGTTGTGTGTGTGTGTGTGTGTGTGTGAAATAAATAATTCTCAAAAGTTAATTACACAAGCCTACTTACTTACTTGCTCATAATTCTAAGATTTCCAACAAATTCATACAGATGGCGATTTGGCAGTTCACACTCCACTAGTGAACCTACAATTTTTTGCAGGTCTTTAGGAGTCAAAAGAGAAGCAGTTTGTGTAATGCCCTGAAAATAATATAAGTACAACATTTCTATAAAAATAACTAGCAAGAAAAAAAAAAAAACAAAAAAACATTCAATCACTCCCCCCCCCCCCAAAAAAAACTAAGACTGAATTACACAGTCCAGGAAGACAATCAATTTCTCAAATTATTTGCTCATAAAAAATGTGAGAAACTGATTACATATTTCTGGATTGTACTCAGGAAAATAAGGTAATCAATATCAACAGTTGTGTGTGAATATCTATGCTGCATAGACATTACCACCTTTCCACTATCGAGAAATCTGGGGATTCCACTAGGCATTGGAGAGAAAACAAATGACAAAAAGATTATGCTGTATGTATGCTGACATTCACATTTAATATTTAAGAATGTATTATACAGAGCTTTTTACAACAGTTTTCAATCCAATTGAGTTATGGTATTATTTATACAAGGGGTCAGCCCATAAGCAATGACTCTTTGGCCATAAAAGTATAAAGACAAACAGATACAATGTTGAAATTTATAACATTTATTAAATGAATATGTGAATATATATTATTCTATGTATCCACCATGTTTACTGATATATTTTTATCATATTTCACAACTCACATATGCACTGTGGTAAAAGGACGGATCCTGTTGTTGAAGCCAGCTTATCTAGCTCACTATCATTTTCAGCTACTCATCACTCAAAAGTGTTTTCCACTAAGTTTTCACTTCAGTTTTGTCCAAATAGAAAAAAAAAATCAAACAGAACCAAGTCCAGCCTACATTATTATTATTATTACTCTTATATTATTTCTCCCTGATTGGGGGGGTTCCACCTCGTACAGATATTACTACCAAATACAAAGGGTGGTTGTTGTTATGTCTGGTGTTACTGTTGGTTGAGGACCAACAGCAACACCAGACATAACTGCAGAAAGTCGCAATCCTGAACAGGTGTTCAGGATTGCGACTTTCTGGAGTTCCTTGTAGGTTTTCACGTAGGGTCTTTGGCACCATACCTTTGATTGACACGATGATTGGAATGGTCGTTACTTGTTGCATATGCCACATTTCTTTGATCCCCTGTCTTAGGTTCGCGTACATCCTGATTTTTTCCCCATGGATTTCCTGCAGGTTGACATTGTTGGGTACCGCTATGTCAATCAGATAGTTAGCCTTTTCCTTCTTGTCCACAAGGGTTATGTCCGGTCTGTTGTGCAGGATTGTCCTAACCGTTATTATGGCGCAGTCCCAGTACAGCATGTGGATTGGGGTCTCTAGTACTGCCTAGGGTTTGTACTTGTAGTACGGTACACTTTCTTCAATCAACTGGTATTTCCTTGCTAACTTCTGAAGTAGTACCCTGGCTACCTGGTCGTGTCTATCAGGGTAAGTGTATAAGGCAATGATCAGGACACGCCTTGAGTACTGCATAAAGGTATAGAGGCCTAATTTTAGGAAGGATGTAGAGTTGCTAGAACAAGAACAGAGAAGGACAACAAGACTGGTGAGGGGAACAAAGAGGTGCTTAAGCATTAGCAAAGGCACATGATGCAAGAAAGCAAGCTTATAAAGCATCAGCCAAAAAAAAAAAAAGAAAGAAAAAAAAAACAATTATTTCACCCATACACTCGGTCCAAATGTTTGTCAAGTTCTGCCTTGAATCTATTTAAGCTATCAACTTCTACAACGACAGATGGAAGTTTGTTCCAGCAATCAACCACGCATCTTTCCTCAATTTGAATTTATGCCCTCTCAGGTGATTATTCAGAGCAAGAGGAAGAATCCCATCCGCATTGAGCATGCTCAAACCATTCAAGGCTTTATACACCTCAATCAGATCACCTCGCAGGTGGATAGTCTCCAGACAATGTAATTTGCAAAACTTAAGCCTTTCTTCGTAAGAGAAATCCTTAGTTCCATTCAGTAAACTTGTTGCCCTTCTCCGTACTCGTTCCAACAGCTCTACATCCTTCTCAAAATGAGGTCTCCAGACCTGTATACAGTACTCAAGGTGAGGCCTGACCATTGCTTTATACAAGGGGATAATCACCTCATCATCCCTGCTAAGAAAATTCCTGTATATCATTGACAAGACATCATGGGCTACTCTTGCAGGCCGTCTGCACTGCTCAGAAAACTTCATATCTGCCTGCACAATTACCCCCAGGTCCTTTTCATTCTCCACCACTGTCAGTGTAGTACCACAGAGTTGATACATCACTCTGGGGTTGCTGCTTCCCATATGTAGTACTTTACATTTCTCAATGTTAAACTTCATTTGCCATCTCTCAACCCATCTGCTCAACTTTTCTAGATCCTGTTGCAGCAGTGTACTCTCATTAGCGTCCTTAACAACCCTGCCAACCTTTGTATCGTCTGCAAACTTGGACATTAAGCTTGATATACCATCATCAATATCATTTATAAATACAGAAAACAACAATGGACCCAACACTGAGGGACTCTACTAATAACATTAGTCCATGAAGAGCCTTGTTCATTGATTACCACTCCCTGTCTTCTCCCACTCAACCATCCCTTTACCCATAGCAACAATTTGCCTTCAATGCCACACTGTTCCAATTTGTACAGCAGTCATCCATGTGCAACAGTATCAAAAGCCTTTCTAAGATCCAAATATATGATATCAAAGTTATTCCCTGCATCCAGTTCCTTTGTGACCACATCATAGTATCCAATCAAATTGGTCAGGGAAGACTTTCCCTTAACAAAACCATGCTGTGTCCCAGCTATAACTGAAGTCTTGTCTAGATGATCCTGCAGTGCTTCTTTAACCAGTGCCCCCATTAATTTTCCTGGAACCGAAGTTAAACTAACAGGTCTATAATTACTTGTGTCAGCCTTTGATCCTCCTTTGTGAATTGGGGTCACATTTGCACATCTCCAGACCATGGATACCTCGCATGAATTGAAGGAAGCTATCATAATTATGGTTTAGGGTTTGCTTACTTCCTTTGCTGCCTCCTTTAATATAACTGGAAAGATCCCATTCACTCCGGGTGCCTTTTTTATGTTTATCTTCAACAATTTCTCCTCCACTTTCCTCTCAGTTATTGCAAAATCATCTAGCTCACTGCCAGAATTTAATTCACCTCTGGCATTCCTCTCCATGAACAACTATTCATGTGTGATGTAGATGGAAAATACTCATTTATTTTGTTAGCCACCTGAGCAGGATCATCAACAGTTGAACCATCAATATCCAGTGGACCAATCTGATTCATTCCTTTCCTTCTAGAGTTTACACAAGTAAAGAGCTTTTTGCTGTTTTTCTTTGCCTAAGTTTTTTCATAATCTGCCTTTGCCTGCCTAATCTCCTATGTGACTTGGTTACAGACCAGCTTATATCTATAATAGGCTTCCATGTCACCCATTAATTTATATGCATCCCATGCATTTTTCTTCTCTGCCATGTCTCATCAGTTCATCTGACATCCATTTAGACCTAAACCTTGAACAATATTTCTTAGTTGGTATGTAAAGCCTAATAGCTTCCAAGATAAATTCTTTGAATGCTTCCCATTTTGAGTTTGCTGTTGGTAACATCATCAGTTGGTCCCACTGTATAGAATTTAAATACTGTCTCAGACCATTGCAGTTGCCTTTACGAAAGCAAAAACCCTTTCCTTTACCCCTGATGGTAGTTACCTCTTTGAGTAAATCCCACTTCACCACACTGTGATCACTGCCACCTAGTGGTTCCTTTATCTGCAGATTCTTAATGCATGAAGAATCACTATTGATAATCGGATCAAGATTATTACTCCCTCTAGTTGCCTCCTGAAGATGCTGATGTAGATAACAATCGTCCGATAAATAAATCGACAAAAGCCTTGCTACAGTGTGTACAGCGACCAACCCAAAAATTCCAGTGAATATCCAGGAAATTAAAATCCCTCATTATAACTCTATTTCCCTGTACAGTTTCTTTTTATACTCATCACATTCATTAGGTCTATAACCCACTCCTACTCTCAATTTTGATCTTCCAGTGCTTATGTCACACCAAACTGACTCGACACTGCACTGTCCAGCGATGTCAACTGGCTGCACTTCCTTGGATTTTATGTGTTTCTTAACTAATAGCATAACCCCATCTCCCTTCCTATCCTGTCTATTCTTCCTGTATACACTGTACTCTCCAAATTCCAGTTCTGCATTCCTTATATCTGTGTTACACCACGTCTCTGATATCCCATCTATATCTGCCTTTGATCTTTTGACCAACACCTCAAATTCATCAAATATATTTAACAAACTCCTAGCATTGATGTATACGCAAGTATACACACACCTGTTCCTATTCTTAGCTACCCTAACACAACCCATATGTTTACTTGTACCATAATGACTCCTGGCAGTCTCTGAAATATCCTGCATCTTGTTTTCCAGGCTGCTGCTCATTCTAATAAAAGCAGTGCAACAATCACTTTCACCTCTGCCAGCAGCTACTGTTAATCTGTTAGTACTTATATCCCCCCAAGCTAGCAGTTTTCCGACCTACCTAACACTGCCTCAATAGCATCAGCAAATATTCTTGAACCCTTTCTATTTGAGTGTATCCCATCCCTGTAGAAGCAGTCTCTCCTATTAACAAGTACAGACCAGGCTGAAAAAAAATTCTACACCTTGCACAATCTTTCCAGAGCCAAATTGATCGACAAGGCTCTCATCATATACTCCCTCTTATCATATCTGGGCAGAAGTGCAAACACTTTCAAATTCAACCCTAATTCAAGGCTTTTTTTCAACAGTGACCTGTACTTGTTAAGTAATTCCACCGGTAGGAGATGGACAGGGCAGTGTCGAGTCAGTTTGGTGTGACGTAAGCATAGGGAAATCAAAATTGAGAGTAGGAGTGTGCTATAGGCCTAATGACTCTGATGAGTATAATAAGATATTGTACAGGGAAATAGAGTGAGCCAGTAAATCAGAGAGTCTTATAATGGGGGATTTTAATTTCCCAGATATTGACTGGAATTTGTGTGTTGGTCACTCACACACTAGCAAGGCTTTTGTGGATTTATTGGATGATTGTTTTCTACATCAGCATGTTCGTGAGGCAACAAGAGGGAGCAATACTCTTGATCTGATTATCAGTAGTGATTTTTCATGCATTAAGAATCTGCAGATAAATGAACCACTAGGTGGCAGTGATCACAGTGTGTTGAAGTGGGATTTACTCAAGGAGGGAACTACCATCAGAGGTAAAGGGAAGGGTTTTTGTTTTCGTAAAGGCGACTATGATGGTCTGAGACAGTATTTAAATTCTATACAGTGGGAATAACTGATGATGTTACCAACAGCAAACTCAAAATGGGAAGCATTCAAGGAACTAATCTTGGAGGCTACCAGGCTTTACATACCAACTAAGAAATATTGTTCAAGGTTTAGGCCTAAATGGTTGTCAGATGAACTAATGAGACGTGTTGCAGAGAAGAAAATGCATGGGATACATACAAATTAATGGGTGACATGGAAGCCTATGATAGATATAAGTTGGTCTGTAACCAAGTCACAAAGGAGATTAGGCAGGCAAAGGCAGACTACGAAAAATCCTTGGCAAAGGATGCAAAGAAAAACAGAAAAGAGTTCTTTACCTATTCAAACTCAAGAAGGAAAGGGTTGAATCAGATTGGTCCATGGATATTGATGGTTCAACAGTTGAGGATCCTGCTCAGGTGGCTAACAATCTAAACGAGTATTTTGCATCTACATTCACGCATGAGGAGTTATTCAGGAAGGAGAATGATGTATGTAAAGTAAACATTGGCAGTGAGCTGGATGATTTTGTAATAACTGAGAGGAAAGTGGAGGAGAGATTGTTGAGGATAAACATAAAAAAGGCACCTGGGGTGGATGGGATCTATCCAGTTATATTAAAGGAGGCAGCAAAGGAAGTAAGCAAACCCCTAGCCATAATTATGAGAGTTTCTTTGGACTCAGGGGAGGTACCCATAGACTGGAGATGTGCAAATGTAACCCCAATTCACAAAGGAGGATCAAAGGCTGACACAAGTAATTATAGACCTGTTAGTTTAACTTCTGTTCCAGGTAAATTAATGGAGGCACTGGTTAAAGAAGCACTGCAGGATCATCTAGACAAGAATTCAGTTATAGCTCAGACGCAGCATGGTTTTGTTAAGGGCAGGTCTTGCCTGACCAATTTGATTGGATACTATGATGTAGTCCCAAAAGAACTGGATGCAGGGAATAACTTTGATATTATATATTTGGATCTTAGAAAGGCTTTTGATACTGTTGCACATGGAAGACTGCTGCACAAATTGGAGCAGTGTGGCATTGGAGGCAAATTGCTGCTGTGGATAAGGGGATGGTTGAGTGGCAGAAGACAGAGAGTGGTAATCAATGGACACTGCTCAACGTGGACTAATGTTATTAGTGGAGTTCCTCAGGTTTCAGTGTTGGGTCCGTTGTTGTTTTCGGTGTTTATGATTGATATTGATGATGGGATATCAAGTTTAATGTCCAAGTTTGCAGATGATACAAAGGTTCGCAGGGTTGTTAAGGACACCACTGACGCTATGCTGCTGCAACAGGATCTGGAAAGGTTGAACAGATGGGCTGAGAGGTGGCAAATGAAGTTTAACATTGACAAATGTAAAGTACTATATATGGGAAACAGTAACCCCAGAGCAACGTATCAACTCTGCGGTACTACACTGACAGTGGTGGAGAATGAAAAGGACCTGGGGGTAATTGTGCAGGCAGATATGAAGTTCTCTGAGCAGTGCAGAAGAGCTGCAAGAGTAGCTCATGGTGTCTTGTCAATGATATACAGGAATTTTTCTAGCAGGGATAAGGAGGTGATTATTCCCTTGTATAAGGCAATGGTTAGGCCACATCTTGAGTACTGTATACAGGTCTGGAGGCCTCATTTCAAGAAGGATGTAGAGCTGCTGGAACAGGTACAGAGAAGGGCAACAAGATTAGTGAATGGAACAAAGGGTTGCTCTTACGAAGAAAGGCTTAAGTTTTGCAAATTACAGAGTCTGGAGACTAGGCACCGGCGAGGTGATCTGATAGAGGTGTATAAGGCTTTGAATGGTTTGAGCATGCTCAATGCCAATGGGATTCTTCATCTTGCTCAGAATAATCAGCTCAGAGGGCATAAATTCAAATTGAGGAAGGACGGATGTCGGATAGATGTGCGGAAATTTGCCTTTGGCTAGCGGGTGGTTGGTTGGTGGAACCGACTTCCATCACTTGTTGTTGAAGTTGATAGCCTAAACAAATTTAAGGCTCAACTGGACAGGTATTTCGAGCGAACGGAGGAGTGAAATGGGAGTGGTGTGTTTTTTTTTTTTTTTTTTGGCTGATGCTGAATAAGCTTGCTTTCTTGCATCATATGCCTCTGCTAATGCTAATGCTAATTAGTGTCAACAAGTATAACAATATCACATTTTGTGCCCTTAAAAGCTGGTCTACTCTACAACGTCATCAACCTTTGCCCCTGGCAGACATACCCTGGTCCAGTTCCACCTATCCTTTTTACATACCATGTTCCCTGTTTCCCTGACAATAGTCACCGAGAACTACTAGTTCCTGTGGGACCAGTGCATTCTGCCTTGGGGGGTTGCCACTGTCTTGCGTGATGATCAAGTGCAAGCTCTAGCATTGATATGGGCAGCTGCGTGCTTGATAGGCCCTCAGTTTATATCCTTCGAGGGCATGCACCCTGTACTTCAAGCTCTCATATAGGTCCATACCAACGCTGAGTTGTGCCTGATTTCCTCACACTCCTTACATTGTGCACACTACTCTTGTTCCCAAAAAAAAAACCATGTTGGAGGACTCTTTATCAAGATGCATAAATCCAGGTTTCTGAGAGTGTCTGCAATCTGTTAGCAGTAGGTTGATTGGCTTGAGTACTGAGATCTGGAGTTCTATACAAGTGAAATAGGGTATAATGATCAGCACCCCACATTTTAGCAAAATTGACCTTGATTTATATTTATTGTAGTCTTCTGAATCACCTGACAATTTTTATGCATGCCTTGCATTTTTCTTCTCTGTTATGAGTCTCATCAGTACATCTGAAATTAGTAGGTCTAAGCTCTGAACAGTATCTCTAGCAGCTTTTAAACCATCTGAATCATATCAAAACTTGATTCAGATGGTGCAAAAAAAAAAAAAAAAAAAAAGAGAAGGGGGAAAAAAGCTATGAGAACATCTAATGATCCATCCATCGAAGATGCTTTTTATTTGTGGTTCAAACAGAGACAATGTTTAGGAGAAACCATACCTGGATCTTTGTTGCCTCTGCAATTCCACTGAAAGATCTGGTGCACTGTTTGGAATTAAATAAAGCAGCTTAGTCTGTCTACTTTTTGGAGGAGCAGGACTCCTTGTGGTAATCAATTTTCAATTTTGTTTTTTTTTTTTTTTGAGATGAGTCATTTATAGATGTCATCCTCTGGTTCAGGATGGTTTCATCTTGAGTGCAAATTTCAGATATACAGTCTGTCCTCGTATAGCACGATAGTTGCGTTCCTAGAAACCCTCGTGCAATGCAAAATCGTGCAATATAAACAACAGGCCCTATGGGAAAAGTGGGGTTAGGTGCCGACCACCCAAGATTGAACACACATTTGGAACCAAAACATTACCAAACACAATAAATAATCGGGTAATTTTAATCGTTATAAAATACTTACGTATTTTATAACGATTAAAATACGTAATAAAAATAATATTATATTATAATAAAGTATTTTTAGTATTTTTTAATACTAAAAAAGGATTTTATACGAATAAAATACGTATTTTATTCGTAAAAAAATTTATTATATTAAATAAAATAGTCGTAATAAAATACTTAGGTATTTTATAATACGTAATACGTAAGTCGTAATAAAATAATGCTTTTGCTTCTATCATAACTTGCTTTTTGTTTGATTTTCTATCCAAAGAGATGACAGCCGTTCCATCTCTTCCAATTCTTTGTGTCTTAATCTAATGGATTTTAATTACACTGAGTTGTTCCCGCTATGAAAGTTGTTTTTATTTTCTCTGCATTCTTTGTAATTCTCGGCGTTGCCTCATTTAGGTCTGTAGCACGTGCAATATCACATGGTCTTTCATTTCCTCAAAGCGTTTCACAATTTCATATTTTTTCCTCTATCGACAGAAGAGGACTGGCCATAAGCCTTACGGGGGAAACCACGGTGGGCCGGAGGCCGGTGTGATTTTGGCCATAAACCGTAGTATGAGGCCACTATAAATTTTCCCGGGTAAGAATTTTTGAGCCAGTCCGCCTCTGTTTATCCATATTGCTTTTTTTTTCTCTCTCTGAATCTGCAGTGTCTTCGCCAGGACGCTTCCTTTTCACACCTTTTAAGTATTTTACTAATTTTTAGGGAATAAAGCGCAATTACAAAACGAGGAGGCATGCTTGATACACATAAACAAAGCTGAGCGCATGTAGCAACTGAATAAACAACACTGTAAAGCCCGAGATACACTATTAACACCTCACATTTTACTAAAGCACATTTCTAGGGGTTACTACCATAAAACAATAAAAACAATTTCCAGTTGCGTTTCTGCTAGTTGGAATCTGTTATAAACTGGTAGTAAACTCGATCTAATTGCATTTGCGATTATACCGATAGCTGGAATTGTGTTGGTTTTTACGTTACTATGGTGAAATGTGTTTCCCCTTCACTGATATAAAACACAAATACATTTTCAGAATCTCCTTCATTCCTATCGTGTTGCATTCAGTTGGGGTGATTCCGCGTTCGACTGCCATTTCTTGTAAACACAAAGGCGAATCGTGTATAAGCGAATTCGGTTCGTGTTATATAAGATAACGTTCCCCTATTTATAAATCGTGTATGATCGAATTCGTGTAATGCAAACACGTGTTATACGAGGACCGACTGTATATGTAAGGGAGGAATCAGTGTGTTTCCTCCAAACAAAACCTGTGCTTTCCGTTTCCATGCAAAACTGATACATTGATTTCAGCTGACATAGAATGAAATCTCTGAGAGGCTTCGGCAAATGTACATCATGGCTATATGTTGTTGTAACTGTTTTCTTAATACGACTAAAGGACTTTCTTTTCTGTCTCACACTTCTGGAATTTTTTTCCCTCATACTTCCACTGCCCACAAGTCTAAGAGGAGGCTTTATGGCTACCTCTGCACTTTAGGTAGCATGATGAGTGGGTGTTGACCACTACGCTCCTTGGATCCACAGTTTGTGAATACTGTGTGCAAGTGTTCAGATTACTAACACACAACATTTTATTCTCCTTGCTCAGACTACACACATGAGAGGGTATAAATTCAAATTGAGGAAGGATGGCTGCAGGATAGATGTGTAGAAGTCTGCCAATGCGAGAGGGTTTTTTTTTTTTTTTTTTTTTGGCTGATGCTTTATAAGCTTGCTTTCTTGCATCATATGCTACTATTACTACTAATCACATATAACGGCTGTAACAGTAATGCAGTGTTTTGATAGCACCCTCTTTTCAAATATCAGCATTCTTAATATGAAAGGTATAGAAAAACACAAGTAAAAATCTAAACAACAGTATATTACAGCTTGATAACAGCTGTTATTCTGTTATTTTGTTTTTTAGGAACATTAGCAACTAAGGCCATATTGCTCCGGGATATGCGGTGCTCATTCCCTGACCTTTCCGCATCCTCCATATTTGGTGGTGATGGGCTCGAACCCCGGTCTAATCAAGAAGCGTGTGCTATGCACTGCTGCTCCTTCCCACCTGGCTACGGAGGCGCCGGCCTTGATAACAGCTGTAATGTTGGTGTGCTGATAGCAATTAGCACACCAAAGATAATCTATGATGTTTACTGAGCTCTTAATTAAATACAGTTTCCACTACAGTTGATGCAATTCAATTAAAAACAATATTAGTAACCTTTAGGTTAACTCTATATAATGATGTTATTTCTGAAGTGAGCAAACGCCCAAGTTCTGTCAGTCAGGACAACTCCATCCCTGCATAGTAAAGACAGAAAAACATAATGAAGAGTACCATATTTTTCTTAAATTTGACTGAATAATGCAACCAGAGCTATTTATTAATGCAGTCAAAGCTAATCTCATCTCTGGTTAGGCATATATGCAGTGTTTTGATACCACACTCTTTTCAAATATCGGCATTCTTAATATGAAAGGTATAGAAAACACACTAGTAAAAATCTAAACAACGGTATATTTTGAATTGAAGAGAACAACCAACAAATCAGAATGGTTCATATCACACAATTTAACTGCAGTATTAAGAATATAAAAAAAAAAAAAAATTATATAAATTTGTAAATTAAAGTCAGTGCAAAGAAATAACAACTTACTTGTCTGATTTTAAGGTTTGTTTCTCCATCTAAATTAGCTGTTTCTATGTAGCACATTGCCTGGGGTTCACTTAAATAAAAACAAAGTTAAAACTGAGTTTTTCACAGAAACAACTAAGTTTAGTTAAACATACAATCTAGTAATACATCTATCTACTGAACATTATTTAGAGATTTTGATGTCATCTGTGTGCAAGGACTGTATCAATCTAAAACTAAAATTTAATACACTGCTAAATGAAACAAATACTGAAAAAAGAAGCAGATGCCCTATAAATAAATAAAATTGAGCAAATCAACAGGGGTTCAAGTATCTAGTGACTTGCAAGATGATCCACTCCCTATTCTAGCGTCCAGGAAGAATGACCATGAACAGACTACTTTGGTCAGAAGAACAAAGTTTTATCAGAGGACTCTATTGTCAGGGAAAAGTTCAAAATTTCTCAACAAATATGGTTCCAGTAGCTAAAATTGATGATGCTACCAAGAGGTTATCAAATATTAAAAGGGAGTAAAGTATACTCTACTAAACTTCTTATTCAAGTTTTGAGTATTCTTAGTAGAGTATACTTAGAAAAACGGTATTCTTATTTAACAACATTAATTGCAAATACTGACAATCTGACATGCTGACAATCTCTTAGATAAATATAGGGGCTTCCCGAGACAATGCAACGAGTTAGAGCAGAATGTACCTAATGCAATTCTGTGCATTAATGATGGGAGGTACTATATGCTAAAAGTCTTGTTGATTAATTCAAAACTTGAAGGTCTCTGTAAGGATGCACTAATGTGAAGCAGGCCTATCGTGGGATAATTTTATCAGCACAGCCCACCCTGGTAGATAAAAGAAATCTAATTTGTAGATTTTGAGGGTGGTGAACATAGATGATACAACACGTCTCCAATATTACCGAGGCCTTAAGGGCTCAGGGAACCTGCTATATGTAGGGTGGAGGGAAGACTATAATACAAATGGATATATTTGATGATACAAAGTAATGCTTATATGCCACAAGAGTTTTGGTATGAGGATTTAGGGCCTCATACCAAAACTTTCTAAAACATTGCATCTTTCTAATTAGAAAGCAATGTTTTAAATTAAGTGGAAGCTAAAACAGAAGGAAAATTGTGGGAGAAAGTACTGCTGTTAGCAACTACAATCACAATAACCATAAATAGGTACTTAGCATTAGTGTTCAAACATTATATGTTTCAACACTAATGCTAAGTAGTGTAATTAAAAAATTTCATGAATTTGAGATGTTGATTGATTCAACAAATGTCAATGTCACAGGAATATCAGAAACACGGTAACAGAATGATGCAGATTTTGATTGCAGCAAATACAATGTGTACAGGACAGACAGATGTAACAGAGGGGAAGGAGATGTTATGCTTTTAACTGGCAAACATACAAATTCAAGACATGCAGATTCAGTAGACAAGCTACACTGAATCAGAATGGTATAATATAAGCACTAAAGTGCCAAGAATGAAGTAAAGAAAGTGATTAGTGCTGACCTTGTCACAAACTGAAACACACCCTGCCTAGAAAGTCTGACATGGAAGTTCGATGCAGAATAAATAGTAATCCTTACAAGAATCCCCCCATTTCATTCATGTACTCTTTACAACAATGAAATGAGGAGGGGATTCTGCATATTCATTATCATGTAACATAAAAAGATTGCACTGGTCAACATGTAAAATGTTACGAAAACACCCAATCTTGACTAAATTCATGCTACTGAACACAAATATCACATTAAAATTTGTCAATTGGTTCTTTTTGAATGACAGTTGGGATCTCATATTAGCAAGTTACTCTACATTATCAACTATAGCTCTTGGCAAAATTCATGGCAACAGTACAGTTTCAGTCCCACATTCTGTTATCATGTGATCCGCAATTGTTGCCTTGCTCTGAATCACGTGATAAGTTGTCGCCTCAAATGCATCTTCAACTCTGTTGCAGTAATCCTCGAATACGGCTAGATACTGGGTGATTTGTTCTTGGTTAATGTTGTTTTCTGTGAGATTCCTACTTTATGCACAATATTTGTGTTGGTAAGATTAATATTCCCCATGATTGTGTGAATAGTTCGGATGAGTTCTGTTGCGTATGTGGAGAAGTCACGTTAGCTTAAAGAAATTGTCCCTTAACTCGAGCCACAAAAAAGGCCTTCTTAAGTGTAAACTAGGTGACTTTAGATCCAAGAAGTAAAGGGGCTAAAGTAGGTGACCAGGACAAGAACTAGGCTCCATACATATTTTGCACTACCTGTTCATCAAAACTCAACACGTGAGTGAATCGAAAGGGATGTTTTAGGCCTTTCGCACTGTCCATGATATGGAGAGAGCCAACAAATCATATCACAGACTGGTACTTCTGTATGGGTGACATGGGTGGCAATGTTGAGAATGTTTGGCATGACATAAGCACTAGGAAAGCAAAACAGGGAATTTCAACTTTCCAGATATTGACTGGAACTTGTGGGTTGGTCACTCACACACTAGTAAGATTTTTGTGGATTTATTGGATGATTGTTTTCTACAGCAGCATGTTCTAGAGCCAACCAGAAAGAGTAATACGCTTGATCTGATTATCAGCAATGATTCTTCATGCATTAAGAAACTGCAGATAAAGGAACCACTAGGTGGCAGTGATCACAGTGTACTAATGTGGAATTTACTCAAAGATGTAATTACCATCAGAAGTAAAGGGAAGGATTTTGTTTTCAGAGAGGTGACTGCAGTGGTCTTAGACAATTTTTAAATTCTATACAGTGGGACCAACTGATGATGTTACCAACAGCAAATTCTAAACAGGAAGCATTCAAGGAATTAGTCTTGGAAACTACTAGGCTTTTCATATTAACTAAAACATACTGTTCAAGGTTTACGCCTAAATGGATATGAGATGAACTAATGAGACCCATGGTAGTAAAGAAAAAAGGCATGGGATACATATAAATTATCAGGCGACACAGAAGCCTATGGCAGGTATAAGCTATTCTGTAATCAAGTCACAAAGGAGGTTAGGCTAGCAAAGGCAGATTATGAAAAATCTTTGGCAAAGGACAAAAGAAAAACAGCAAAGACTTTTTTACTTATATTAATTCTAGAAACAAGGGGATAAATCAGATTTGACCAAACGATATCAATGGTTTGACTGTATATGATCATTCTCAGATAGCTGCCAAACTAAATGAGTATTTTGCATCTACGTTCATACATAAGGAAATATTTAAGAAGAAGACCAGATATTTATTAAACTCTAACAGGGAGTTAAATGATTTTGTAATAACTGAGAGCAAAGTGGAGGAGAAATTGATAAAGTTAAACATAAGAAAGGCACCTGGGGTGGATGAGATCTATCCAGTTATACTAAAGGAGGCAACAAAGGAAGTAGGCAAACCCTTAACCATAATAATGAGTACATCCTTGGACCCAGGAAAAGTCCCAACAGACTAAAGATGTGCAAATATATCCCCAATTCACAAAGGGGAAACAAATTGTGACATGACTAAATACAGACCTGTTAGTTTAACTTTTGTTCTGGGGAAAATAATTGGGTTACTGGTTAAAGAAGCACTGCAGGATAATCTAGACAAGACTGCAGTTAAATTTCAGACACGGAATGGTTTTGTTAAAGAGAAGCCTTGTCAGACCAATTTTATTGGATATTATGATGTGGTCACAAAGGAACTGGATGCTAAAAATAATTTTGATATCATATACCTGGATTTTAGGAAAGCTTTTGATACTTTTGCACATGGAAGACTACCGTATAAATTTGAACAGTACAGGCATACCTTGTTTAACGTTACCTCTGATAACGAAGCTTCGATATAACGAAGTCTACAATTTCAAGCCCCATTTAACATAAAAAAAAATATTCCAGTTTAATCACCTGAAATCTAAACAAACTGAAGAAATTACGGAAACCTTTGGGGTTTCTCGTGGTTGGTTCGAGAAATTTAAAAAACGGGCCAGGATTCATAGCATAAAATTAACAGGAGAAGCTGCAAATAAGTTTCCAGAAAAACTAAAGGAAATAATTGAACGTGAAAATTTTCCACCAAATTTGGTGTTCAGTGTTGACGAAAGCGGTTTGTTCTGGAAACGGCTACCAACAAAAAGCTTCATTTCTATTGAAGAAAAATCAGCTGCTGGGTTCAAAGCAGCCAAAGACCGTTTAACGTTACTCTTTGTATCAAATGCCTCTGGCGATTATAAATTAAAATTGTTATTAGTTTACCATTCAGAAAATCCGAGGGTGTTAAAAGGTAACATAAAAATGAATTTACCTGTAATATGGAAAGCAAATAGAAAAGCGTGGGTTACCAAGGAGTTATTTACTGATTGGTTTGTTAACCAGTTTTGTCCTGAAGTAAAACGGTATTGTCAAAAAAACAACTTTGAAGAAAAAGCTCTTTTGTTGTTAGACAATGCTCCAGGACATCCTACTGATCTTAACACGTTGGACACATGCATTCCTGTCAAAGTTGTGTTTCTTCCAGCAAACACAACTTCCCTGATTCAACCATTGGATCAGGGAGTAATAGCATCATTTAAAGCTTATTATCTGCGTCGAACATTAAGCAATTTAACTGAACTAGAGGATAAAGAGGAAATGACAGTTAAAACTTTTTGGAAAAACTACACCATTAAAAACGCAATTGAAAACATTGATAGTTCTTGGAAAGAAGTCACTAAGAAATGCTTAAATGGAGTTTGGCACAAAATATGACCAGAAGTTGTACTAGAAGAAGAAAATAACATCCAAGAAATTAGAAATGAAGTTATCCAGATGGCTCAATCAATAGGTTTCAAAAATGTCGATGAAGAGGATGTTAGAAATTTATTGAATGCAGAAGATGATGGTTTTTCAGTGGAAGATTTAGAAAACCTTGTTAGCAACGAAGACAAAGATAATGAAGACGAAGTTAAAGAAGTTCCTGCCGAAAAAGTGTTAACAACCAAAGATTTAAAAAGGTGCTTAAATGACACTGAAAACGTTTTAAATTTTTTTAGTGAAAATGATCCTGATTTAGGAAGAAGTTTTATTGTTAAGCTATCAGTGTTAAATGCAATAACTCTGTATAGGCAATTGTTAAATGAAACAGAAAAAAAGCATAAACAATCAACTTTAGATTCATATTTTAAAATGTGATTTCACTTTGTATGTAAGTTAACTGTTTATTTAATAAAACTTTTCTTTGTTCGAAAAAAAAGCTTGTCATTTTCTTTACGTAGGAACGTATCACTATTCTGGCCATAGTATTTTTACCTCTGAAAACGAAGTTTCGCTTAACGAAGTAATTTCATGGAATGCATCCTATTCGTTATTCGAGGTATGCCTGTATTTCAATAAAGGCAAGTTCCTGCTATGGATAAAGGAATGGTTGAGTGATAGAAGATGAGAGTGGTAACCAATGGACACTGCTCTTTGTGGACTAATGTTATTAGTGGATCCCCAGGGTTTGGTGTTACACTCGTTGTTTTCTGTATTTATCACTGATATTGATGAAGGTACATCAGGCTTAATGTACAAGTTTGCAGACGATATGGAGATTGGTACGGTTGTTTACACGTTGAATGCCAACTATGAGTTAATTTGTACTTGGTGATCTGGCCCAGGACGCCGACTACGAGTTAACTCGGACTGGTTTTTTTTTTTTTTTTTTTTTGTTAGTTGTTGGCGCATCAGCTTCTGTGGCTATAATGCACCTCCCAAGGCTTTTGCATTTTACTCTGATCCAAGCCCGAAGTGGGATTCAAACCCGCTACCCGCTACCAATTCAACGGGGGAGATTGGTGGCCGCTGCCGTTATGAGTAGACACGTTTTTACGAGCTCCTGATTTTTGTGTTAAAATATGAGTTTTAAGTGTTTAGTTCGCCAAGAAAAGTGTTCCCGTCGAAAGACATTCATCTGAGGATTCCCTAGGTGAGACAATTTTGCAAACTTTTGGGAATTTAGCAAATTACCAGCGTTTTTATCTGTGTCCTTTGTTTGCCAGACTACAATGGTCACCATGTGGCTGGCAGCAAGGCCATAGAGAGGCACCGATTATAAAGCGGAGGCCACGTTGGTAGTGTGCACTTGACTGGGGAGGGTGCCCCAACAGTGTTTTTATCGGGCTGAAAGAGAGCTCCAACACATTTTAATTTTTAGCATTCATATTCCAGTTAATTAAGAGTCGAAACCAACAGCGGGCTTAATGTTCATTCAACGCAGCCGAACCCAGTGATATTCTGCTTAAGGCAACACGTCACTTAAGCCCCTGGCAAGGTCAACTGGCAACAGGGTTAGTGATTGTTTCTCCCCCACTCCCACCCACTGCTGCATACTTTCTCTTCTAGTCATAACGGAAGAAGCTCACTACCACTACAGTTCAACTAACTCCTATCAACTTAGTGAAATTCCAACTGGAAACGATGATTTTTGTTTCCCCCCCCCCTTCCTCTACCATAAACTGACCATGGAGAGAAGCTACTTCTGTTCCGACGATCTCTTCAACAAAATAACACTACCAACGTCCTCGCCGATATAAACTACCCAACAGGAAATTAACCCCGTTCTTCTAGGGGCATTTCCACATCTGGCTGTTTCCCCCCCACCCCAAGTGACAGAGGGGGATAGCCCAAAATCTTCGCTGAAGGACTATTCAGCTCTAAATTCAAACAGAGACGGGAGGAAGGTGGCCTCTTGCTCACCTCCACGAGCTCTTTCACGCGGGACCTCATGAACTTCGATTATCCGTAAAAGTTCGATAATCCGAAATTCGCAAAGATGGATGGGAAATTGAAAAAACCCACAGATGCCGCGCATCAGAGCCAAAATGACGACCCCGTCGTCATAGACCAACAACAGGAGACGTCAGAACCCCATTCGGGGGCCCCGCTAACAGGAAAACGCAAATATAGAAAGCCAACACCTAATCTGGAGCGGGAGATGCGCTCCCAAACTGAATCAAAAGACATAACAGAAAACCAAAAGGACACCAGCGAGGAGAAGTCACAGGAGGCTCCCCTGGATCCCTCCTTGCCAGGGGGTACAGTTCATGAGAAGTCTCTGTTCCTCAAGGCTGCCTTGGAAACATTATTTAAGGAGCAATCTAACAGGGTAACCACAGGGCTAAGGGCACAAATCGTGAACCTGTGGAACAAGCTGGACACTCTCTTGACGGAAACTTACCTCGAGAGTGAGAGAGCCAATGCTAAGCTCCAGGCATACATGGAATGTGGGGCAAACCAAATGCAACAGCGCGCGCCCACATATGCCAAAGCGCTGAGGACCACAATGACAATGGAGCGACCGCCAACCCTTGCTGTTCCCAGCAAAAAGAAAGTACCACTACTACCAAGACCCAACCTGGTCATACTGAAGCCAACAAACACCGAGACTCTTCACACAAGTGAAGAAGTAAAGAAGACTGTAATTACTAACCTTAGCGATGAATTCAAACACACCAGAATAAAATCGATAAGGAAGACCCGCAACGTCGGCGTCATCATCGAGACAGAAACACAGGAGGAGGCGAACAAAATTATAGCAAATCCGAAAGTGCCGTCCCTGGGCTTACAAGCAGAAACTCCCAAGAAAAAAGGACCAAGCATTGTAATCTTTAATACAGGAAATGACCTATCCCCAACACAATTGCAAGGTGAGATATATCGCAAAAACCTGCAGCAAGCATTCCCGGATACGGACCCATCGAATCTGATAACACCCAGATATCAGACAAAACCCAGAAATAATATCTCAGCTAACTGGGTGGTAGAATTAGCTCCCAGAGCGTGGAAAGTACTAAGGCAGCAGGCAAGAATCTACATCGATTGGGGCAGTCATCGCTTCAGAGAGCACGTGGCTGTTCCAAAGTGTTTTAGATGCTGCCGATTTGGCCACACCACACACACGTGTACTCAACCGCAAACTTCTCCAACCTGTGGGCACTGCGCAGAAGTAGGCCACAATTATAATTCCTGCCCAAACAAAACCGCTCCACCAGTGTGCGCAAACTGCAAAGCCCTAAAGTTACCAGCAGACCACTCTGTCAGAGACAGTAACTGTCGTGTACTTAAAAGCCAAAAGCACTCAACAACAAAGAACAGATTATGGGAACTCCTTGTAAATATAAAGATTCTAACACAGTGAAATTTGCACAGCATAATGCACAACGGGCAATTGCAGTCACTGCGCAACTAAAGAAAAAGGTAGACGAGGACAACCTTGACATCCTCTTCCTCCAGGAACCCTACACACACAAGAAAGAGGTGAGAGGATACCCACTCACGTACAAAATTGTACAACATAACGGCAATACCCCATGGGCTGCCCTGGTCGTCTGCAACCCTGACCTCACGGTTACTAAAATAACCCACTTTTGCAACGAATGGGCTGCCTGTGCCCAGATCATCTCTCCATTGGGAGAATTTTATGCCATATCGCTATACTGCCGACCCGGCGAAGATATTCTCCCTGCAACCCAATACCTGCAAAATGTCCTCCACGAGCTCCCTAATACTAAAATAATCGTCTGTGCAGATGCAAACTGCAGGTCACCAGCCTGGCACAGTACAACTCCTGATCGACGAGGAACTGCCAATGGACAGCGCCTGGAAGAATTCCTGACCAACAGCAGCTTCACAGTATTGAATCAGCCAAATAATCTACCGACCTTCTCAAGTACACTTTGGGAGGCAACAATAGACATAAGCCTAGCCACTCGCTCCACAACAGGATACATATCCTCATGGAAGGTCAGAGAGGACTGGACAACCTCTGACCATAGAGTAATAACTTTCCAGATGCACCGTGCCCTCAATAGACCACCCATACCCAGAACAATCCTCAACAGATTTGCTATAGCCAAGGCAAACTGGGAACAATTTCGGGAGGCACTGACATACTCTGTTGAAGCATTCGATAGCACAAACCTCACCCCAGACCAGCACCAGCGTGCTATAGTAAGTCTAATCACAGGGGCTTCAAACATAGCTATAAAAAGAAAGAAACCATCTGCAGGTTCAGTCCCATGGTGGTGCCCTGAGCTTCAGAGACTGCGGAATGAAGTAAATACACGCCGTAAAAGCTTCCAGCGAGCGAGAAGATCCTGGCCGGCGGCAGAGGTAGAAGTCCTCAGACAACAATACCGTGAGGTCAGAAACAAATACACAGCCCTAATAAGAACCCGGAAAAAAAGTTCATGGGAGACACTAGTCTCAACAACAGGGAATAAGGACCCCTGGGGGGTTGTATACAAAGTGGCAACTAATAAATTACCAAAAGGAGAAGTAATATCTTCAACAAAGACACCCGATGGCCACTATACCACATCCTGGCACCAATCTATAGACAATATTCTGAATACTATCTTCCAGAAACTGCCCTCAGACCACACTCCTGAGCAACTTCTGCTCTGTGAGGAAAATACTAACTACTGCCCAGCACATCGGGAGGACCCGTTCACACTTGAAGACCTCCATCTGGCAACAGCAAAAATAAGAAATAAGCGAACACCCGGCGAAGACTACCTGGAGCCAGAAATTGTAAAAAAGACCGTGGAATATATCCCAACAACTATATTAAACTTATATAACCACTGCCTATCTGCAGGATATTTTCCCCATGATTGGAGAGCAGCACGAATTAGACTAATACTGAAGAACCCGAAGAAACCACAGGAACTCCCGGAGTCATACAGACCCATAGCCCTACTGCCAGTACTAAGTAAATTGTATGAACACCTACTACACAGCAGGATACAAGCTCACTACCAAGAAGCAGGCCTCCCCTCTCCCAAGCAATTTGGCTTTCGACGAGGATGTTCCACCGTGGATGCCCTGGAACGTATAATAAATGCAGCTACACACAGCAATAGTAAATACTTCCTTATTATCTCCATTGACTTTGCCGGGGCATTTGACTCACTTTGGTGGCCAAGTGTCCTCGGCAGACTCCGGGAGGCAAACATTCCCAGCAACTTATACCAATGCATCAAAACCTACCTTTCGGACAGAAGGATCTCAGTATCTACACCCTATAGCCAACTCACCCGGCCGGTGTTCCGGGGATGCCCACAGGGATCAGTCCTGGGCCTCTCTTCTGGAACTTGGTGTTGGACGGCTTCCTCAACCAGGATCTAAACGGAGCAGATGCTCAAGCCTTCGCAGATGACCTGGTCCTGATGCTGGAGGCGGACAATCGTGCACAACTTGAGGCTATTGCAAACAGGGCCATAGATACCCTCCAAGAATGGTCAAAAAATCATCACTTAAGAATATCACCTTATAAGACATCCTCAACACTTTTAAAAGGCTCCCTTGATATCAGGAGGCCACCTCAGATAAAAATAGAAGGAAAAACCATAAAACTGACCACGGAATTAAAATACCTAGGAATCATCCTTGACAAAAATCTTTCATTCACCCCACACCTCGTATATCTACAAAAAAAGATCAAAAACTACTCAGCCCTCATAGCAAGAGTCTCGCGAAAAGATTGGGGCTTAAGGAAAAGAACCCTGATCCTCTTTTACAAGGCTTTCTTCATTCCAGCCATCAGCTATGCAGCAGGGATCTGGTTTAAAAAAGCAACCACCGCAGTCAATAAAAGAAAGCTAGAAACGATACAGCGCAGCATCTTACTCACTGTCTCCAGAGCATGCTGCACGGTCAGCTCACACGCACTGCAGGCCCTTGTAGGGCTCCTACCCTTGGACCTGGAGATTGTCCGCTGTGGCATGCTATATCAACTATCAAGAGGGAACAGTGTAACTTGCATTGGCTTCACCACAGACCCGACCAACAACAGCAACGCAGAAAAGAAACGACTAACCAAATATCTTCAACAAACCTGGCAGTCCCGATGGGTGGACTCAACTAAAGGTGAGATAACCCGGAAGTTCATCCCGGACATTACCCAAGTGTATCCCGAACAGCCAAACTGGTTCTCACCGGGGCTCTACACCACCTTTCTTCTAACAGGGCATGGCTCTTTTAATGCCAAGCTGTCAACCTTCGGCATCAGGGATTCCCCATTATGCCACTGCGGAGAAAACCAAACATGGTCACACCTAATGCACGATTGTCCCCTCTTTGAGGACATCAGATGTCATTTCATCACAAAGATACGCTTTAATCCGAAGGAACGGGAGCACCTTATATTACATGAGGAGGAGCACTACAAGGCCCTCTCGTGCTTTGCACATGAGCTGTTTACCCGGCTAAGGGCAATGACCCAACCTCCCCAGGCTTGATGCAGGACCTGACTACAACTACAACTCATCGGACGGGACTCTGCTCTCATGAGTGCCATTACTTTGTCAACTGTACCAGAAAGCTCAAAGTACCACGATATCGGACGGGACTTTGCTCCCACGAACATCACAATCAAACACGGACACCCTGTCAACTGGACCGACAGCGCATGTAATTTACCCAACGAACTACCCTAGAATGTGACAATCACCATATGCAGGAGTGACAACACTGCATCGACGCCCAGATAACAGAACAAACAGTGAAAGTGACCACATACCAAGAATGACCACCCAAAATGGAAATAGAAGGACCATGACCACGACCAAACTGGATGAGACCTTGATCCCATGACCAACGCCGGCATTCAACCGATCTCTGAACAAGTCGGTAGGGACCTTGTCCCTGTATGTACCTCCTGGTGGGGCCAGTGTTGTGATGCTGTCCTGAACCTGCTGGCCTAGCCACCACTCTGCAGCCAGGCTGCACACACGCCATATTGGCGACCTGTGCCGGCTCCCTTGTCCGGCCCTTTCTATCCCATCCCGGCAGGGGGGAGGAGACGGTCATACTGTTTCCTCTCCTCCACGCCACCCCCATTCTTCCTTCTGGCAGGGCATGGGCATGCCCTGCTGACACCAAATTGAGGCCTCCTACTCTATTGGCCTTATCCTTCCTCCTTTAACCCCCCAGTCTTCATTCTCTCCCCCTTCTCTATCTTTACACAAGCGAATTCCCCCACACACATAAATTCAATGAATCCAAATTAACTGACGCCCATATTTCGGTCTATCCCTATTCAAGCGACATCACCCTACGCAATCGAGAGATATCACACATATATCTATACATATATGTGTAAAAAAAAAAAAAAATTTTTTTTTTTTTTTTTTTAAGGTCCTAGCCACTGAAATCTCAGGAAATTAGGTGGCAGGACCTGCCAGAGTGAACTAAAGACTATCGGGTACCTGGTCTGCCTCCACGGGGCGTAAGTGGGACAACGTTGGGCCTCAGAAGAGGTCCAGCGGCTAAATGGCCAGAGGAACAACGGTACAAAACACCACACTTCCATAATCCATACACTTTTAAATCTCTGGCCTTCCCAGTGAACTGGTACACCCACAATAAAAGCAACGCGGAGATGGGGGAAACCCCTGGTGCCGTTTGACACTGAAAACACTTACACTTACACTTACCAATTCAACGTCTGGCCTCAGCAGAGGCCTGGCGGCTAAATGGCCAGAAGAACAACGGTACACAACACTACTCATCTACAATATCCATACACTTTTAAATCTCTGGCCTTTACAGTGTACTGTATCACACGACAATGTAAACTACGCGGAGATGGGGGAAACCCCTGGTGCCGTTTGACCCCAAACACACTTTACACTTTTACCAATTCGGCGGGGACTGGCGGCCGCTGCCGTTATGAGTAGACACGTTTTTACGAGCTCCTGATTTTTGTGATAAAATATGAGTTTTAAGTGTTTAGTTCGCCAAGAAAAGTGTTCCCGTCGAAAGACATTCATCTGAGGATTCCCTAGGTGAGACAATTTTGCAAACTTTTGGGAATTTAGCAAATTACCAGCGTTTTTATCTGTGTCCTTTGTTTGCCAGACTACAATGGTCACCATGTGGCTGGCAGCAGGGCCATAGAGAGGCACCGATTATAAAGCGGAGGCCACGTTGGTAGTGTGCACTTGACTGGGGAGGGTGCCCCAACAGTGTTTTTATCGGGCTGAAAGAGAGCTCGAACACATTTTAATTTTTAGCATTCATATTCCAGTTAATTAAGAGTCGAAACCAACAGCGGGCTTAATGTTCATTCAACGCAGCCGAACCCAGTGATATTCTGCTTAAGGCAACACGTCACTTAAGCCCCTGGCAAGGTCAACTGGCAACAGGGTTAGTGATTGTTTCTCCCCCACTCCCACCCACTGCTGCATACTTTCTCTTCTAGTCATAACGGAAGAAGCTCACTACCACTACAGTTCAACTAACTCCTATCAACTTAGTGAAATCCCAACTGGAAACGATGATTTTTGTTTCCCCCCCCTTCCTCTACCATAAACTGACCATGGAGAGAAGCTACTTCTGTTCCGACGATCTCTTCAACAAAATAACACTACCAACGTCCTCGCCGATATAAACTACCCAACAGGAAATTAACCCCGTTCTTCTAGGGGCATTTCCACATCTGGCTGTTCCCCCCCCCCACCCCAAGTGACAGAGGGGGATAGCCCAAAATCTTCGCTGAAGGACTATTCAGCTCTAAATTCAAACAGAGACGGGAGGAAGGTGGCCTCTTGCTCACCTCCACGAGCTCTTTCACGCGGGACCTCATGAACTCCGATTATCCGTAAAAGTTCGATAATCCGAAATTCGCAAAGATGGATGGGAAATTGAAAAAACCCACAGATGCCGCGCATCAGAGCCAAAATGACGACCCCGTCGTCATAGACCAACAATAGGAGACGTCAGAACCCCATTCGGGGGCCCCGCTAACAGGAAAACGCAAGTATAGAAAGCCAACACCTAATCTGGAGCGGGAGATGCGCTCCCAAACTGAATCAAAAGACATAACAGAAAACCAAAAGGACACCAGCGAGGAGAAGCCACAGGAGGCTCCCCTGGATCCCTCCTTGCCAGGGGGTACAGTTCATGAGAAGTCTCTGTTCCTCAAGGCTGCCTTGGAAACATTATTTAAGGAGCAATCTAACAGGGTAACCACAGGGCTAAGGGCACAAATCGTGAACCTGTGGAACAAGCTGGACACTCTCTTGACGGAAACTTACCTCGAGAGTGAGAGAGCCAATGCTAAGCTCCAGGCATACATGGAATGTGGGGCAAACCAAATGCAGCAGCGCGCGCCCACATATGCCAAAGCGCTGAGGACCACAATGACAACGGAGCGACCACCAACCCTTGCTGTTCCCAGCAAAAAGAAAGTACCACTACTACCAAGACCCAACCTGGTCATACTGAAGCCAACAAACACCGAGACTCTTCACACAAGTGAAGAAGTAAAGAAGACTGTAATTACTAACCTTAGCGATGAATTCAAACACACCAGAATAAAATCGATAAGGAAGACCCGCAACGTCGGCGTCATCATCGAGACAGAAACACAGGAGGAGGCGAACAAAATTATAGCAAATCCGAAAGTGCCGTCCCTGGGCCTACAAGCAGAAACTCCCAAGAAAAAAGGACCAAGCATTGTAATCTTTAATACAGGAAATGACCTATCCCCAACACAATTGCAAGGTGAGATATATCGCAAAAACGTGCAGCAAGCATTCCCGGATACGGACCCATCGAATCTGATAACACCCAGATATCAGACAAAACCCCGAAATAATAACTCAACTAACTGGGTGGTAGAATTAGCTCCCAGAGCGTGGAAAGTACTAAGGCAGCAGGCAAGAATCTACATCGATTGGGGCAGTCATCGCTTCAGAGAGCACGTGGCTGTTCCAAAGTGTTTTAGATGCTGCCGATTTGGCCACACCACACACACGTGTACTCAACCGCAAACTTCTCCAACCTGTGGGCACTGCGCAGAAGTAGGCCACAATTACAATTCCTGCCCAAACAAAACCGCTCCACCAGTGTGCGCAAACTGCAAAGCCCTAAAGTTACCAGCAGACCACTCTGTCAGAGACAGTAACTGCCCCGTGTACTTAAAAGCCAAAAGCACTCAACAACAAAGAACAGATTATGGGAACTCTTTGTAAATATAAAGATTCTAACACAGTGAAATTTGCACAGCATAATGCACAACGGGCAATTGCAGTCACTGCGCAACTAAAGAAAAAGGTAGACGAGGACAACCTTGACATCCTCTTCCTCCAGGAACCCTACACACACAAGAAAGAGGTGAGAGGATACTCACTCACGTACAAAATTGTACAACATAACGGCAATACCCCCTGGGCTGCCCTGGTCGTCTGCAACCCTGACCTCACGGTTACTAAAATAACCCACTTTTGCAACGAATGGGCTGCCTGTGCCCAGATCATCTCTCCATTGGGAGAATTTTATGCCATATCGCTATACTGCCGACCCGGCGAAGATATTCTCCCTGCAATCCAATACCTGCAAAATGTCCTCCACGAGCTCCCTAATACTAAAATAATCGTCTGTGCAGATGCAAACTGCAGGTCACCAGCCTGGCACAGTACAACTCCTGATCGACGAGGAACTGCCAATGGACAGCGCCTGGAAGAATTCCTGACCAACAGCAGCTTCACAGTATTGAATCAGCCAAATAATCTACCGACCTTCTCAAGTACTCTTTGGGAGGCAACAATAGACATAAGCCTAGCCACTCGCTCCACAGCAGGATACATATCCTCATGGAAGGTCAGAGAGGACTGGACAACCTCTGACCATAGAGTAATAACTTTCCAGATGCACCGTGCCCTCAATAGACCACCCACACCCAGAACAATCCTCAACAGATTTGCTATAGCCAAGGCAAACTGGGAACAATTTCGGGAGGCACTGACATACTCTGTTGAAGCATTCGATAGCACAAACCTCACCCCAGACCAGCACCAGCGTGCTATAGTAAGTCTAATCACAGAGGCTTCAAACATAGCTATAAAAAGAAAGAAACCATCTGCAGGTTCAGTCCCATGGTGGTGCCCTGAGCTTCAGAGACTGCGGAATGAAGTAAATACACGCCGTAAAAGCTTCCAGCGAGCGAGAAGATCCTGGCCGGCGGCAGAGGTAGAAGTCCTCAGACAACAATACCGTGAGGTCAGAAACAAATACACAGCCCTAATAAGAACCCGGAAAAAATGTTCATGGGAGACACTAGTCTCAACAACAGGGAATAAGGACCCCTGGGGGGTTGTATACAAAGTGGCAACTAATAAATTACCAAAAGGAGAAGTAATATCTTCAACAAAGACACCCGATGGCCACTATACCACATCCTGGCACCAATCTATAGACAATATTCTGAATACCATCTTCCAGAAACTGCCCTCAGACCACACTCCTGAGCAACTTCTGCTCTGTGAGGAAAATACTAACTACTGCCCAGTACATCGGGAGGACCCGTTCACACTTGAAGACCTCCATCTGGCAACAGCAAAAATAAGAAATAAGCGAACACCCGGCGAAGACTACCTGGAGCCAGAAATTGTAAAAAAGACCGTGGAATATATCCCAACAACTATATTAAACTTATATAACCACTGCCTATCTGCAGGATATTTTCCCCATGATTGGAGAGCAGCACGAATTAGACTAATACTGAAGAACCCGAAGAAACCACAGGAACTCCCGGAGTCATACAGACCCATAGCCCTACTGCCAGTACTAAGTAAATTGTATGAACACCTACTACACAGCAGGATACAAGCTCACTACCAAGAAGCAGGCCTCCCCTCTCCCAAGCAATTTGGCTTTCGACGAGGATGTTCCACCGTGGATGCCCTGGAACGTATAATAAATGCAGCTACACACAGTAATAGTAAATACTTCCTTATTATCTCCATTGACTTTGCCGGGGCATTTGACTCACTTTGGTGGCCAAGTGTCCTCGGCAGACTCCGGGAGGCAAACATTCCCAGCAACTTATACCAATGCATCAAAACCTATCTTTCGAACAGAAGGATCTCAGTATCTACACCCTATAGCCAACTCACCCGGCCGGTGTTCTGGGGATGCCCACAGGGATCAGTCCTGGGGCCTCTCTTCTGGAACTTGGTGTTGGACGGCTTCCTCAACCAGGATCTAAACGGAGCAGATGCTCAAGCCTTCGCAGATGACCTGGTCCTGATGCTGGAGGCGGACAATCGTGCACAACTTGAGGCTATTGCAAACAGGGCCATAGATACCCTCCAAGAATGGTCAAAAAATCATCACTTAAGAATATCACCTTATAATACATCCTCAATACTTTTAAAAGGCTCCCTTGATATCAGGAGGCCACCTCAGATAAAAATAGAAGGAAAAACCATAAAACTGACCACGGAATTAAAATACCTAGGAATCATCCTTGACAAAAATCTTTCATTCACCCCACACCTCGTATATCTACAAAAAAAGATCAAAAACTACTCAGCCCTCATAGCAAGAGTCTCGCGAAAGGATTGGGGCTTAAGGAAAAGAACCCTGATCCTCTTTTACAAGGCTTTCTTCATTCCAGCCATCAGCTATGCAGCAGGGATCTGGTTTAAAAAAGCAACCACCGCAGTCAATAAAAGAAAGCTAGAAACGATACAGCGCAGCATCTTACTCACTGTCTCCAGAGCATGCTGCACGGTCAGCTCACACGCATTGCAGGCCCTTGTAGGGCTCCTACCCTTGGACCTGGAGATTGTCCGCTGTGGCATGCTATATCAACTGTCAAGAGGGAACAGTGTAACTTGCATTGGCTTCACCACAGACCCGACCAACAACAGCAACGCAGAAAAGAAACGACTAACCAAATATCTTCAACAAACCTGGCAGTCCCGATGGGCGGACTCAACTAAAGGTGAGATAACCCGGAAGTTCATCCCGTACATTACCCAAGTGTATCCCGAACAGCCAAACTGGTTCTCACCGGGGCTCTACACCACCTTTCTTCTAACAGGGCATGGCTCTTTTAATGCCAAGCTGTCAACTTTCGGCATCAGGGATTCCCCATTATGCCACTGCGGAGAAAACCAAACATGGTCACACCTAATGCACGATTGTCCCCTCTTTGAGGACATCAGATGTCATTTCATCACAAAGATACGCTTTAATCCGAAGGAACGGGAGCACCTTATATTACATGAGGAGGAGCACTACAAGGCCCTCTCGTGCTTTGCACATGAGCTGTTTACCCGGCTAAGGGCAATGACCCAACCTCCCCAGGCTTGATGCAGGACCTGACTACAACTACAACTCATCGGACGGGACTCTGCACTCATGAGTGCCATTACTTTGTCAACTGTACCAGAAAGCTCAAAGTACCACGATATCGGACGGGACTTTGCTCCCACGAACATCACAATCAAACACGGACACCCTGTCAACTGGACCGACAGCGCATGTAATTTACCCAACGAACTACCCTAGAATGTGACAATCACCATATGCAGGAGTGACAACACCGCATCGACGCCCAGATAACAGAACAAACAGTGAAAGTGACCACATACCAAGAATGACCACCCAAAATGGAAATAGAAGGACCATGACCACGACCAAACTGGATGAGACCTTGATCCCATGACCAACGCCGGCATTCAACCGATCTCTGAACAAGTCGGTAGAGACCTTGTCCCTGTATGTACCTCCTGGTGGGGCCAGTGTTGTGATGCTGTCCTGAACCTGCTGGCCTAGCCACCACTCTGCAGCCAGGCTGCACACACGCCATATTGGCGACCTGTGCCGGCTCCCTTGTCCGGCCCTTTCTATCCCATCCCGGCAGGGGGGAGGAGACGGTCATACTGTTTCCTCCCCTCCACGCCACCCCCATTTTTCCTTCTGGCAGGGCATGGGCATGCCCTGCTGACACCAAATTGAGGCCTTCTACTCTATTGGCCTTATCCTTCCTCCTTTAACCCCCCAGTCTTCATTCTCTCCCCCTTCTCTATCTTTACACAAGCGAATTCCCTCACACATAAATTCAATGAATCCAAATTAACTGACGCCCATAGTTCGGTCTATCCTTATTCAAGCGACATCACCCTACGCAATTGAGAGATATCACACATATATCTATACATATATGTGTAAAAAAAAAAAAAAACTTTTTTTTTTTTTTTTTAAGGTCCTAGCCACCGAAATCTCAGGAAATTAGGTGGCAGGACCTGCCAGAGTGAACTAAAGACTATCGGGTACCTGGTCTGCCTCCACGGGGCGTAAGTGGGGCAACGTTGGGCCTCAGAAGAGGTGCAGCGGCTAAATGGCCAGAGGAACAACGGTACAAAACACCACACTTCCATAATCCATACACTTTTAAATCTCTGGCCTTCCCAGTGAACTGGTACACCCACAATAAAAGCAACGCGGAGATGGGGGAAACCCCTGGTGCCGTTTGACACTGAAAACACTTACACTTACCAATTCGGCGACAAAGGTGAAAATGGCCGCTTCCAAGCGTGCACGTGTGTGTGACAGCTCCGTAAATTGTGACCTGGTTTACTAGTTTAAAGTTAGCGCCAAACTGGATTTGTGTTGGATCAAAGCCATTAAGGAACTGGAACACCTCGGTGAGTTTTGTTTTAACTTTCTTTGGGAAGAAGTGAGATTCTGTTTGCGTTATTTATCCAACGCTAACGACAATGGGTCTGCCGTTAAAAGCGCCATTGTCTTAGAATTGGAGAGAGTGACCACGTGACAACATACTGTCACCATGCCTGAATCACACTTATAGACTGGGGATTAGTGCCCCCCTGTGTGCTGCTGTAGCGTGGGATTGTGCTCCTTCACTCTATGACCTTGTAAACAACACAGTGAAGTAAATAAGTAAGTTCTCCCCCTACCAATAGTCATTGCATGGGCGAGCTACAACTTTTCTTCCGTGCTCCCACACCGAAATAACTATAAAATCTCGTGATCGGCGTCAACCAAACTGCACCGTTTCAGTACTCCTGTTTGAATTGACTAATTTGAAGAATGCTTAAAACTTAAGTCTCCCACAGGATTCTCTGATCGCTAAGCCTAATTAGTTTTTAAAATTCATAACTTTCCATAGAATTCGACTAAAAATCTACAAAACATCTCAAAATTCATATAAATTTAAAATCTTTAAGACCATAATGAATTCGGATTGACCGAATGAGTCGTTGGATACTTTTCCTACGTTGCCTTCTTCCTCTCAAGTTGATGAGGACAGAGACTCTATTAATAGAATAAGTGCTATAAGTAAAGAAACCAGGATACAAACTTCTAGGCTTGATCCGATGTCATCTAAGGAGAAGATTCCTCCACTTCCTCCTGTGGATCAGGATGTTGTTTCTATGGAGGCTTTGTCTGAAGTTACAGACCAATCTTTGACAAATCCTGTTATTAGTGTCCACATGCATCAAGTTTTTACTCTCAGGTCTGCTCTATCTGGCATTATATCCGATGGTGGTAGACTCACCAAGCAAGTAACCACAGAAATCCAAAACATCTGGTCTGCCATGGAACAGATTCTATCTAATGTAATTATGGAGAATGAACGCCTCAAGGCAAAACTGGAAGAAAAAGATTCTCAAATGGACAAACGTTTACAAAATTCTGGTAAAGATTCTCAAATGGACAAACTTTTACAAATTCTGGTAAATCAGAAGACATTCAACCCATGCCAGCTGTGCCTACATCATCTTATGCTCAGGCTACTCAGCTATATACTACGGCGCATAAAATGAATACCAAAGGTATTTCAGGTAAATCTATACCACAACCAACTCAAAAGAACCCCAACGAGGAAAGACCACAGGATCAACCTTTGGACCCCACCCTACCAGAAGGTACGCTACAGGCAAAAACAGTGTACTTCAAAACGGCACTAGAAACTATATTTAAAGACTACCCCAATAGAGTATCGAGTGGAGTTCGGTCCCATATCGTTACCATATTTAATAAATTAGAAGCGTTACTGACAGAAACCTATCTCAACAGCGAGAAAGCGACGGCTAAACTTCAAGCCTACATGGAGTGTGGGGCAAACAAAATGCTACAGCGTGCGCCCACATACGGGGAAACGCTGAGGAAACAACCAAATACAACGGAAAATCCACAAATAAAATGCCAATCAGCCTCAAGGAAAACCCTGCTACCTACCCCCAACATTGTTGTCCTGAGACCGCTTACCACAAATAATGATACCTCCAGCGAAAGTATCAAGACACAATTCATTCAGGAACTAGCTAATGATTTAAAGACAACAAGAATTAAAACAATAAGGAAAACCAGGAACCCGGGCATAGTCGTGGAGACCAAAACCAAAGAGGAAGCTACCGAAATAATAACCAACCCCAAGATACCTAACATAGGGTTAAAAGCGGAGGAACCAAAAAGGAAAGGACCCTCCATAAAAATCTATGGCCTGGATGCCAGTATGACACAAGAAAACCTAGCCTCAGAAATATACGCCAGGAACCTACAGAGATCCCTACCGGAAACCGACATCAAAGAGCAAATAATGCCTAAATTCGCCATAAAACTGGCGACAGGAAACACAAGGAACTGGGTTGTCGAGCTCAGTCCCGCAGCGTGGCAGATCCTAGCAAAACAAACGCGGATCTTCATCAACTGGAGCAGCCACAGATTCCACGAACATATAGTAGTTCCAAAATGTTACAGATGCTGCAAGTTTGGCCACACTACCCACACTTGCAGCCAAAACATCCCAACCTGTGGCCACTGCGCCGACAAAGGCCATGACTACAAGGACTGCCCAAAGAAAGATGAGGAACCAACATGTGCCAACTGTAAGAGTCAGAAGTTGGACGCTTCACACTCAGTTCGTGACAACAAATGTCCTATTTACGTCAAAAACAAGAGTTTAAACCAAGCCAGAATCAATTATGGCAGCACACCATAACCACTATAATACCACAAAAATCAAATTCATCCAACTGAATGCACAACGGGCAAGGGCCGTAGCTGACCAAGTCAGGCTCAAGGCCGATGAAATTAATGCAGATGTAATCATATTACAAGAACCGTATACCCACTCCAAACTAGTCAGAGGGTACCCCCTCAACTACAAACTAATACAAGCAGATGATACTACCCCGTGGGCTGCAATCCTAATTAGAAATCCCGACATCACTGCAACCAAAGTCTCCCACCTGTGCACGGACTGGGTGGCCTGCGCCCAAATTATCACCGCGCTAGGTGCCCTATACATAATCTCGCTATATTGCAGACCTGGTGAAGACATAACCACAGCCACCAGATACCTCCAACATGCTACCAACTTACTAAGAGGGGAAAGAATTGTCATCGGAATGGATGCAAATTGTAGATCACCAGCCTGGCACAGCCATACCCCCGACAGGCAAGGTACTAGGAATGGCCAGAGACTGGAGGAATTTATTACGAGTTCATCTATCGTAGTCCTCAATAAACCAAACCAGCTGCCAACTTTTTGCAACCTCCGTTGGGAGGCTAGGCTACAATAGACGTCTCTCTTGCCACTCGAAACATAGCAGGAAACATCACAGACTGGATGGTCCAGGATGCCTGGACCACTTCAGACCATAGGGCCCTGACATTCCAACTCAACAGGAACCTAAATCGACAACCGCCAGCAGAAAGAATGCCCCAACGCTATGCATTGCAAACTGCAAACTGGGACCTGTTCCAGAAAACCCTCACAGACAACAAAAACAGAAAGATGCAAGAAATCAACACAGCTGAGAACCCTGATGAACTCCAGAAGACCATCACCGAAATTACCTGGTGCTGTACCTTGGTGGAAACCTGGTGCTGTACCTTGGTGGAACCAAGAACTTCAACAGCTTCGCAAGGACGTCTAGACCAAAAGGACAAACTTCCAAAAGGCAAGAAGAACTTGGCCTGAGCAGGAGGTGGACGCGCTCAGAAATCTGTATAGAGAAGCAAGAAATGCTTATACCGCCCTCATAAGGAAAAATAAAAAGGAAACTTGGGAGAGACTAGTAGCAAACTCAGGGAACACTGACCCCTGGGGTGTTGTGTACAAGGTTGTCACAAAAAAGCTCCCCAGAGGTGAAGTGCTTACAACCACTGTCACGCCCCAAGGAGAAGAAACCTGTTCCTGGGAGGCATCAATAAACAATATATTAGATCTCACCTTTCATCCCCACAAAGACCCACAAACGGAGGAGCAGATCCAGACCTGTAGGGAAAATGATAAGTACGGAACAGATAATGCAGAACCGCGATTCACTACGGATGAGCTCATCCTGGCGGCTTCACGTATAGCAGCGAAAAAATGCCCAGGTCCAGACCTCTTGGAGCCGGAAATAATCAAAAAAGTCGTAGAAATAGAACCGGAACTCTTGCTCCAGCTCTTTAACCTATGCCTCACAGTGGGAGCATACCCGCAAGATTGGAAAATGGCCAATGTTAAACTAATAATTAAGAATCCAAACAAACCACCAGAACAGCCATCTTCCTACAGACCGATCACACTACTCACAGTACTAAGTAAACTTTTTGAAAGGCTACTGTTATCCAGAATAAATCACCACTACCAACAGGCAAACCTATCCTCACCAAACCAGTACGGATTCAAACCAGGTCGATCTACAGTAGATGCACTCCAAAGCCTAATTGCCCAAGCACAAGAATCTGAGAAAAAATACGTGCTAGCTATCTCAATTGATTTTGCCGGGGCGTTCGACACCCTATGGTGGCCGAGCGTCCTGGGTCGGCTCCGGGAGGCAGGGGTTCCTGGCAACCTCTTCAATGTGCTTAAAAGCTATCTCACCGACAGAGCAATCAAGATAAAAGCTCCCTACAAAGAAATAGAAAGAAAAATATATAGAGGGTGCCCACAGGGGTCAGTACTTGGACCAACAATGTGGAACCTCCTGATGGACCAGTTTCTAAACAAGGATCTGGAAGGGGTCCGCTCACAAGCCTTCGCGGACGACCTCATCTTAACAATAGAAGCTAATTCCAGGGCACAACTGGAAATACTGGCAAACCGCGCTGTGCAAATTCTCCAAGACTGGGCCACACACCATTTACTACAAATCTCACCGACGAAGACCAATTCCATACTCTTAAAGGGAACACTGAACATCCACAGACCACCCCCAAATTAAAATTGGCACTAGAACAATAAGGCTCAGCACAGAGCTCAAATATTTGGGCGTCATCTTGGATACCCGCTTATCCTTCAAACCGCACCTAAACTACGTAAGAAGAAAAATAAGAAACTGCACTGCCTTAATAAACAGAATTGCCCAAAGAGACTGGGGATTGAAACAGAGAACGATGATGTTTTATTATAAAGCAGCCTTCTTACCAATCGCAACATACGCAGCTGGTGCCTGGTACAAAAAGGCCAGCACAGCTGCAAACCTAAGAATACTTGATTCCATACATAGAATCATGCTACTCACTGCTACTCGTGCCTGCAGCACAGTGAGCACACACGCTCTGCAAGTCATCGCAGGAACCCTCCCCTTAGACCTAGAGGTAGTGAGAAGAGGCATCCTCCATGAGCTCGCTAAAGGCAATGCTTGTACACACCTTGACTTCAACGGAGATCCAGGAAATAACCGCATTGCGGAAAAAAGAAGACTCCAGACCCACTTGCTGCAGGCGTGGCAGGCACGATGGGATGTCTCCATTAAAGGTCGGATTACAAATAAATTCTTTCCAAATATACATAGATTCCAACCTAAATTACCAACCTGGTATGCACCTGGTCTGTTTGTGACGTACCTACTCACAGGACATGGTGCCTTAAACGCCAAACTAACAACTCTGGGAATAATTGAAAATCCAAACTGCACTTGTGGCATTCCAGAAACTTGGTCGCATCTAATGTATGACTGCCATCAATACGACGACATCCGCTGCCAGCTGGTGACAAGACTACAACATTCACCCAAGGATCAGGAGCAATTCATTCTGGACGATAAAGGACCATACATGGCATTCACCGAATTTGCACAGAAACTGTTTAACAGACGCCGAGCCACACTAGCCCAACAAGCAAATAACAACACAACTGGAAACTAAATGGGACAAGCCATTCCCACAACAAATTCAATACCTCCAATGAGAATAAAAGGACATGGCCTACAACTCTGCGACTGACTGAACCCTGAATCTGCAAAAGCCCACATGGACCTGAACCATGCAGCTTCACTGCCATCAAGACTCGTTGGGGACCAGAATCGAGCACCCGACTCGATTCCTTTCCAAACCTACCACGGCGGGGCGGAGACTCCTTGTGTCCCCTCGCCAAACCCCCCCCCCTTTCCTCTCTGGTGAGGCATGGGCATGCCTCACTGACCAACTGGGGGCATCTTCTCTATCGCTCCCATATTTCTATCTTTACCCCCCAGTCTTCTGTCTCCCCTCCTACTCTATCTATATACAATGCGAACGCCCCACACACTAAATTTAACAACACTCAAAATAATCTTCGCCCAGTTTCGGCCTATCCATCTATGTAATATCAAACCCCCCAACGATGTGTATAGGCATACAACATATGGTGTATGCAGACAAGTGAAATGAGTATATACATGTGCATATACATACATATTATGATTTTTTTTTTTTTTTTTTTTTTTTTTTAAAAAGGTCCTAGCCGCCGAAATCTCAGGAAACTAAGCGGCAGGACCTGCCAGAGTAACTAAGTCTACTGGGTTCCTGGTCTGCCTCCACGGGGCGAAGGTGGGGCAACGTTGGGCTCCAACAGGGGCCCAGCGGCTAAATGACCAGATGAACAACGGTACACGACATTACACATGTACAATACCCACACACTTTTAAATCTCTGGCATTCCCAGCAAGCTGGTACACCCACAATGAAAGCAACGCGGAGATGGGGGAAACCCCTGGTGCCGCATGACATCAATATACCTTACACCTTACAAATTCGGCTTCAGATGGGGAACCTCCGCCGTGGATGCCTTAACTCACCTCCTGACCAAGGTAAACAGATGTAATACAAAGTACTTCCTAGTGATAGCCGTGGACTTCGCTGGGGCGTTCGACTCACTTTGGTGGCCGAGCGTCCTGGCGAGGTTGCGCGAAGCCAACATGCCGGAAAACCTCTATAACACAATCAAAAGTTACCTAAGCAACAGAACCATCAAAGTCACCGCCCCCTATGGCACACTCTTCAGGCATGTCCATCGGGGCTGCCCTCAAGGTTCGGTCCTTGGCCCACTACTCCGGAATATTGTCTTGGACACCTTTCTTAACATCGATCTCAATGAAGTACAATCTCAGGCATTTGCGGACGACCTCATTCTGACGATACAGGCAAACTCAAGAGCTGCGTTAGAGGTCCTCGCAAATCGGGCCCTGACCACTCTCCAAGAATGGGCAAACCGAAATCAACTCAAAATATCCTCCACAAAAACAAACAAACTCCATCCTACTAAAGGGACGCCTTGATCTTAGGCGGCCTCCGCAAATAAAAATTGGGCAGGAAACAATCAAATTCTCCAACCAACTGAAATACCTAGGCGTGATATTGGACCAAAAACTGTCATTTCAGGACCATCTGAAATATCTCCGTAAAAAAATAAGACGCTACGCAGCCATGGTTGCCAGGGTCACGCGTAAAGAATAGGGCTTAAAAAGCGAGTCCTCAAACTGTTCTACAAAGCTATCTTCACTCCGATCGTCACCTACGCATCCGGTGCATGGTTTCAAAAAACTACAACAGCAGTAAACAGACGTATCACGGACCAAATTCACAGATCCATCCTCCTAACCATCACTCGCGCTTGCCGCACGGTGAGCACCCACGCCCTGCAAGTGCTCGCAGGCACTCTCCCGCTGGACCTAGAAATCATACAACGCGGCCTACTATACTACCTAGACAAAGGCACCCCACAGACTTTTCTGGGGTTCACTATTGACCTAACCAGCAACAGAAATGTGGAAAAGAAGAGGATACAAACTCACCTGCAGCAGGCATGGCAGGAAAGGTGGAGCAACTCTCAAAAGGGAGAGATCACAAAGAAATTTCTACCCAATATTGAACAAAACTACCCAACCTCACCCAACTGGTTCTCCCCAGGTCTACAAGCAACGTACCTCTTAACTGGACACGGAGCTATTAATGCCAAACTGTCTCTACTTGGGATTCAGGTTGATCCAACTTGCACTTGCGGGGGGGCTGGAGAGCTGGCAGCACCTAATGTATGACTGCAGGCTCTATGAAGACCTACGTGGTGTTTTACTCACCAGAATCCACTACTTACCACAGGGACAAGAACATCACCTCCTAGACACAAAGGAGGAGTATCAAGCCTTCTCGGATTATGCACAGGCACTGTTCACAAGGAGGAGGACGAGGAGAAACCAAATGGCCGCAGCCCACAACCCACTACCATTATAACAAGAGAACATCTGTTCTTCAGCTCACCGGGCTCCCTTGCCTGGTGCCTTTCCACCCCCCCCCCTGCGCCGGTGGTGGGACAGTCCCCCCCGGCGCCCCCTACTTTCTCCTGGTGAGGCATGGGCATGCCTCACTGACTTCTGGGGTTGTCTACTCAATCATCCCCATATTTCTGCCTTAACCCCCCCCAGCCTTCAGTCTCCCACCCACTCTATCTATATGCTAGCGAATGTCCCACACACAAAAACTTAATTATGTCAAAATTCCCGTTCACCCATTCTTTCGGCCTTTATTATGCAAGCATTATCCCCCTCACTTAACGATCATCAAACCGACGATGATGGATATATGTCTCTGTCTGTACGTACGTGCATATAAAAGAGTGCGCGCATTTTTTTTTTTTTTTTAGGTCCTAGCCTCTGAAATCTCAGGAAATTAGGTGGCAGGACCTGCCAGAGTGAAACTAAAACTACTGGGTTCCTGGTCTGCCTCCACGGGGCGAAGGTGGGGCAACGTTGGGCCTCAGCAGAGGTCCAGCGGCTAAACGACCAGATGAACAACGGTACACGACATCACACAGATACAAAGCCCACACACTTTTAAATCTCTGGCAATTCCCAGTGAACTGGTACACCCACAATGAAAGCAACACGGAGATGGGGGAAACCCCTGGTGCCGTCTGACACTAAATACACCTTACACCTTACCTCACAGATAGTAAAAGAAAATCCTGGGAGTTACTTGTCTCCACAGCTGGAAATGCGGATCCCTGGGGGGTTATATACAAAGTAACTACGAATAAACTCCCCAGGGGAGAAGTCCTCACGACGACTTGAACTCCACAAGGCACTCTAACAACAACGTGGGAGGAATCAGTCAACAACCTCCTAAACGCAATACTGAAGGAACCAGCACAGCCAACCAGTGAACAACAACTCAAGCTGTGCAAAGAAAATGAAGACTACCTCACGGAACAGATAGAACAACCATTTACAATGGAGGAACTCCAAGAAGCGACTGCCCGGATTAGGCCCAAAAGATGCCCTGGAAGAGATATGCTTGAACCTGAAATCATAAAGAAGGTTGCTGACCTAGAACCCCAACTTCTCTTAAGGCTGTACAATTGCTGTCTGGAGGCTGGCTACTTCCCTAAGGAGTGGAGAACAGCAAATGTCAAATTAATTCTCAAATCCCCAAGCAAAAATCCGGCATTCCCGGAATCATATCGACCCATAGCGCTCCTAACAGTTTTAAGTAAGCTATATGAACGGCTCCTCCATAGACGGATACAACATTACTACTCCACTGCCAACCTTGAGGCAAAAAACCAATTCGGATTCAAGCCAGGTCACTCGACTGTCGATGCGATGAGAAACCTACTGATATCAAGTGAATGATTGCCAACAGAAATACTTTCTCGCTATTGCAGTGGATTTTGCAGGGGCGTTCGACTCACTTTGGTGGCCGAGCGTCCTGGGCAGGCTCAGAATGGCACAGGTCCCAAGCAACCTTTATAATAATATCAAAAGCTACCTCTCACACAGAAAAATAGAAGTGAAAGTACCATACCAACAGATCAGCAGGAACATCCACAGGGGGTGCCCCCCAGGGTTCTGTGCTCGGTCCACTGCTGTGGAATATAGTTTTTGATGATTTTCTGAACACCGGCCTTGAGGAGGTGGTAACCCAAGCATTTGCGGATGATTTAATTCTCACTGTGACGGCAGATAATAGGACACAACTTGAGACTCGAGCAAATCAAGCTCTGTATACTCTACAGCAGTGGGCTATGGAGAACTTTCTACAGATCTCGCCTGCCAAAACGACTTCCACCTTGCTTAAGGGAACATTGGACATAAGGAGGCCACCGCAAATTAAAATAAATCGCGCTACAATCAAATTCGCCCAACAAATGAAATACCTCGGGATTATTTTTGACAGCAAGCTCACATTCCAACCGCATCTCAGGCAACTCAGGACAAAGATTAGGAACTACTCAGGCCTGATTGCGCGAGTCTCACGCAAGGACTGGGGGCTGAGTAAACAAACCATGTTGCTATACTACAAGACTACTTTTCTCCCAGCGATCACATACGGTGCACCAATATGGTACCATAGAACCAGACTGACCACCAACAAAAGAATACTGGACTCAACACAACGAACAATATTGCTCAAAACAACCCGAGCCTGCAATACTGTGAGCACGGAGGCGCTCCAGGTTCTTACTGGATCCTTACCCCTGGATCTCGAAGTGATCAGATGCGGACTAGCATACTACATATCAAAAGGAATCTCTGTGACCTACTCGGGCTTTACGATTGAACCCACAAACAATATAAAAATGGAAAAGGCTCGTCTCTTGGCACACTTAAAACAGGAATGGCAAAACAGGTGGACAGACTCAACCAAAGGAGAGGTGACACGATGCTTCATACCTGATGTAGACAGGTTTTTCCCCAAAACTACCTGTATGGTTCTACCCAGGCCTATATGCCACCTACTTATTGACGGGTCACGGCCCCTTCAACGAGAAACTAACATCTCTGGGCCTCCTCCAAGACCCCAACTGTTCATGTGGCGAACCGGAAAGCTGGACCCACCTCATGCACGAATGTACAAACTACGAGGACCTACGTGGAAATCTAATAACAAGATTGACCTACGTGCCGCGAGGCCAGGAGCATCATCTCTTGGACACAAGCGAAGAATATAAGAACCTCACCAGATTTACACAGGAACTCTTTGCCAGAAGAAGAACCTGTTCTGCGATCAGGAACAAAGGGCACAGTATGCCTTGTAGCAGACATTAAACTTCCACAACACTGGACTATAAGCAGCACTAGACCACCCTTCCTGATGATGGAAACAGGATCAACTGACCAAACCCATCCGGGATGCAAAAGAGACACTCCACGAGACTACCCTGGTCGTGTATATAACCCATAAATGTGACTGACCTCAACCTACCTGGATGGACACATAGCCAATGAATGACATCGGGGAACTGGTTCCGACTGCTTCGTTGGACCCATATCTTTTTCCCCACCTTGAACAGCAGATTTGCTGCCAGTGCGCCAATTGGCGACCGAGCTGGGCACTCTTTCCTGGCTTTCTTTCCACTCCACTTCCCTGGCGGGGGGGGGGAAGGTGCCTGTCCTCTTGTCTCCTCCCTTCCTCGCCACCCCCAATTTTCCTTCTGGTGGGGCATGGGCATGCCCCACTGACACCTAATGGGGTCGCCTTCCCTATTGACTCCATATTTCTGTCTCTCCCCCCCAGTCTTCAGTCTCCCTCCCCTACTTTATCTGTACACAAGCGATTGCCCTACACGTCCAAATTTAATCATGTCCAAATTACTGTTTGCCAATAGTTTCGGCCTTTCAAATCCTAGCACTCTTACCCCCGCCACGCAAAAGATCAAAAAAAAAAATTTTTTTTTTTTTTTTTATAGGTCCTAGCCACTGAAATCTCAGGAAATTAGGTGGCAGGACCTGCCAGAGTAATTAATTATAATGCTGATATACCTGGCCTGCCTCCACGGGGCTGAGTGTGGACAACGTTGGGCCTCAGCAGGGGTCCAGCGGCTAAATGGCCGGAAGAACAACGGTACACGACACTACACTCATACAATATCCATACACTTTTAAATCTCTGGCCTTTCCAGTGAACTGGCACACCTACAATGAAAGCAACGCAGAGATGGGGGAAACCCCTGGTGCCGCTTGACACTAAATACACTCTACCTCACAGATACCCTCCAAGAATGGTCAAAAAATCATCACTTAAGAATATCACCTTATAAGACATCCTCAATACTTTTAAAAGGCTCCCTTAATATCAGGAGGCCACCTCAGATAAAAATAGAAGGAAAAACCATAAAACTGACCACGGAATTAAAATACCTAGGAATCATCCTTGACAAAAATCTTTCATTCACCCCACACCTCGTATATCTACAAAAAAAGATCAAAAACTACTCAGCCCTCATAGCAAGAGTCTCGCGAAAGGATTGGGGCTTAAGGAAAAGAACCCTGATCCTCTTTTACAAGGCTTTCTTCATTCCAGCCATCAGCTATGCAGCAGGGATCTGGTTTAAAAAAGCAACCACCGCAGTCAATAAAAGAAAGCTAGAAACGATACAGCGCAGCATCTTACTCACTGTCTCCAGAGCATGCTGCACGGTCAGCTCACATGCACTGCAGGCCCTTGTGGGGCTCCTACCCTTGGACCTGGAGATTGTCCGTTGTGGCATGCTATATCAACTATCAAGAGGGAACAGTGTAACTTGCATTGGCTTCACCACAGACCCGACCAACAACAGCAACGCAGAAAAGAAACGACTAACTAAATATCTTCAACAAACCTGGCAGTCCCGATGGGCAGACTCAACTAAAGGTGAGATAACCCGGAAGTTCATCCCGGACATTACCCAAGTGTATCCCGAACAGCCAAACTGGTTCTCACTGGGGCTCTACACCACCTTTCTTCTAACAGGGCATGGCTCTTTTAATGCCAAGCTGTCAACTTTCGGCATCAGGGATTCCCCATTATGCCACTGCGGAGGAAACCAAACGTGGTCACACCTAATGCACGATTGTACCCTCTTTGAGGACATCAGATGTCATTTCATCACAAAGATACGCTTTAATCCGAAGGAACGGGAGCACCTTATATTACATGAGGAGGAGCACTACAAGGCCCTCTCGTGCTTTGCACATGAGCTGTTTACCCGGCTAAGGGCAATGAACCAACCTCCCCAGGCCTGATGCAGGACCTGACTACAACTACAACTCATCGGACGGGACTCTGCTCTCATGAGTGCCGTTACTTTGTCGACTGTGCCAGAAAGATCAAAGTACCACGATATTGGACGGGACTTTGCTTCCACGAACATTGCAATCAAACACGAACACCCTGTCAGCTGGACCGACAGCGCATGTAATTTACTCAACGAACTATCCTAGAATGTGATAATCACCATATGCAGGAGTGACAACACTGCATCGACGCCCAGATAACAGAACAAACAGTGAAAGTGACCACATACCAACAATGACCATCCAAAATGGAAATAGAAGGACCATGACCACGACCAAACTGGATGAGACCTTGTTCCCATGACCAACACCGGCATTCAACCGATCTGTGAACAAGTCAGTAGAGACCTTGTCCCTGGATGTACCTCCTGGTGGGGCCAGTGTTGTGATGCTGTCCTGAACCTGCTGGCTTAGCCACCACTCTGCAGCCAGGCTGCACACACGCCATATTGGCGACCTGTGCCGGCTCCCTTGTTCAGCCCTTTCTATCCCACCCCGGCAGGGGGGAGGGAAACAGTCACTGTTTCCTCCTCTCCACGCCACCCCCATTCTTCCTTCTGGCAGGGCATGGGCATGCCCTGCTGACACCAAATTGAGGCCTCCTAGTCTATTGGCCTTATCTTTCTTCCTTTAACCCCCCAGTCTTCATTCTCCCCCCCCTCTCTATCTTTACACAAGCGAATTTTCCCACACACATAAATTCAATGAATCCAAATTAACTTACGCCCATATTTCGGTCTATCCTTATTCAAGCGACATCACCCTACACAATCGAGAGATATCACACATATATCTATACATACATGTGTAAAAAAAAAAAAAAAATTTTTTTTTTTTTTTAAGGTCCTAGCCACTGAAATCTCAGGAAATTAGGTGGCAGGACCTGTCAGAGTGAACTAAAGACTATCGGGTACCTGGTCTGCCTCCACGGGGTGTAAGTGGGGCAACGTTGGGCCTCAGAAGAGATCCAGCGGCTAAATGGCCAGAGGAACAACGGTACAAAACACCACACTTCCATAATCTATACACTTTTAAATCTCTGGCCTTCCCAGTGAACTGGTACACCCACAATAAAAGCAACGCGGAGATGGGGGAAACCCCTGGTGCCGTTAGACACTGAAAACACTTACTTACACTTACACTTACTTACCTTTGCAGAACCACCTGCTAAAATTATGGCAGAGAAGATGGACGGAGACCACCAAGGGTGAGATAACCAGAAGATATCTACCTTACCTCCAGAAAATCTACCCAAAACAGCCGACCTGGTACTTCCCTGGGTACCATTTGACATCTCTAATAACAGGACACGGACCCTACAATGAGAAGCTGCACGGATTCGGACTCACTGAGGACCCAAACTGTACGTGCGGGGAGACAGAAAGCTGCAATCACATAGTGTACGAGTGCCCACAATATGAAGACCTCAGAGGGGTACTTATAACAAAAATAAGATACCTACCAAAAGGATTTGAATCCCATTTCATAGATACTGAGGATGAATATAGAGCATTATCCCAGTTCGCACAAGACCTCTTCATCAGGAGAAGGACATTAATCACCATGTACAATGACTGACATCAAGTACCACTATTGAGACACCAGCCAGCACAATGTAAAGGCTGCAACTAAAGATGAGGGACACAAGCACAAGGACGGAGCTTGCCCCATGAGTAAAGAAACTTGAAACAATAGCTGCCAATAGCCATATGGCAATCTGAAGAGGGCACTCTAGCCACCTTCACCTTTATACCTACTTCCTTGGGGACATTTTTATACCTACTTCCTTGGGGACATTTTCATCCTCCCCTCCTCTCCACCCTATATCTTCTACTCTGGTGGGACATGGGCATGTCCCACTGAAAACTGGGGCTACCTACTCTATTGGCCCCATATTTCTGTCTTTCTCCCCCCCAGCCTTCTGCCTCACCCCCTCTCTATCTATACACTAGCGAAAGCCCTACATACCAAAAACTTAACATATCTAAATTACCTTACGCCCATAACTTGGCCTAGCAAAACTAAGCGATTCTACCCCTACGTCGACGCGTTTCTTTCTTTCTTTTTTTTTTTTTTTTTTTAAGGTCCTAGCCGCCGAAATCTCAGGAAATTAAGTGGCAGGACCTGCCAGAGTGAAACAGACTACTGGGTTCCTGGTCTGCCTCCACGGGGCGTAAGTGGGGCAACGTTGGGCCTCAGTAGGGGCTCAGCGGCTAAATGACCAGATGAACAACGGTACAAGGCATCACACATATACAAAGTCCATACACTTTTAAATCTCTGGCTTTTCCAGTCAACTGGTTCACCCACAATGTAAACTACGCGGAGATGGGGGGAACCCCCTGTGCCGTTTGACCCTAAACACACTTTACACTTTACCTTTGGGTTGCCAGGCAGGCACTTTACCCACCTGGCTAGCCCGGTCGGCTCAGACTGGTATGACTTGCCTTTCAGGTGCAGCTACGAGTATATTTGTAGCAAATAGGTGCAACTGTATTTGTGACTACATCATAGTATCCAATCAAATTGGTCAGGCAAGACCTTCCCTTAACAAAACCATGCTATGTCTGAGATATAACTGAATTCTTGTTAAAGATGCACTGCAGGATCATCTTGACAAGAATTCAGTTATAGCTCAGACACAGCATGGTTTTGTTAAGGGAAGGTCTTGCCTGACCAATTTGATTGGATACTATGATGTAGTCACAAAAGAATTGGATGCTGGGAATAACTTTGATATTATATATTTGGATCTTAGAAAGGCTTTTGATACTGTTGCACATGGAAGACTGCTGCACAAATTGGAGCAGTGTGGCATTGAAGGCAAATTGTTGCTATGGATAAAGGGATCGTTGAGTGGCAGAAGACAGAGAGTGGTAATTAATGGACACTGCTCATCGTGGACTAATGTTATTAGTGGAGTCCCTCAGGGTTCAGTGTTGGGTCCATTGTGGTTTTCTGTATTTAAAAATAATGGTATATCAATGGTTGATGATGGTATATCAAGCTTAATGTCCAAGTTTGCAGACGATACAAAGGTTGGCAGGGTTGTTAAGGACGCTACTGATGCTATGCTGCTGCAACAGGATCTGGAGAGGTTGAGCAGATAAAGTTTAACATTGACAAATGTAAAGTACTACAAATGGGAAACAGCAACCCCAGACCAACGTATCAACTCTGTGGTACTACACTGACAGTGGTAGAGAATGAAAAGGACCTGGGGGTAATTTTGCAGGCAGATATGAAGTTCTCTGAGCAGTGCAGACGGGTTGCAAGAGTAGCTCATGGTGTCTTATCAATGATATACAGGAATTTTTCTAGCAGGGATAGGGAGGTGATTTTTCCCTTGTATAAGGCAATGGTCAGGCCACACCTTGAGTACTGTATACAGGTTTGGAGGCCTCATTTCAAGAAGGATGTAGAGCTGCTGGAATAAGTACAGAGAAGGGCAACAAGATTGAATGGAACGAAGGGTTGCTCTTATGAAGAAAGGCTTAAGTTTTGCAAATTACAGTGTCTGGAGACAAGGCACCAGCGAGGTGATCTGATAGAGGTGTACAAAGCCTTGAATGGTTTGAGCATGTTCAATGCTGATGGGATACTGCCTCTTGCTCAGAATAATCACCTGAGAGGGCATAAATTCAAATTGAGGAAAGACAGATGTGCGGAAATTTGTCTTTAGCCAGCGGGTAGTTGGTTGATGGAACAGACTTCCATCCCTTGTTGTGGAAGTTGATAGCCTAAATAAATTTAAGGCTCAGCTGGACACGTATTTCGAACGAACGGAGGGGTGAAGTGAAAGAGTTTTTTTTTTTTTTTTGGCTGATGCTGCATAAGCTTGCTTTCTTGCATCATATGCCTCTACTAATGTTAATGCTAACTGATGGACAGTTGGCTTCTGGGATAAGAATGAAAAATCGACCACGGCATCAGAAAACAGAATTTATTCACAAAAAAAAAAAATTTTCTTCACGCAAAGAGCTAGCTTCTCTTAGCACAGTGGACAGTAATAGCATGTTCTGCCGTTTTTTTATTTCTCATACATACCCGACACGGCTTAGTTGGGATTTTTTTTTTTTTTTCAGTTGGTGATATAGCCAATTGAAATTCAAAATAATGAATTTTACATTCAGACCTAATCTTCATTGGAATGTTTAGAATTTTATTTTTCCTCCAATCAAAGATTCAATGTAACTTTTCAGTTAAGTTACAGGTTCCAACAAAAAATTTCCGTAACTTGACGGATAAGGATGTATGCATTATGCATATATATTTCTATAATATATAATGCAATTTTTTTGGACATCTGATGGTTTTTCTTGGCACTGAATAATACGAGAGTATTTGATCAGATCGATCTATGAACCAGAGCCGTACAACTCGTCAAAAAACTCTTCAAATTCAGAGTCACTCACATTAGAATAGAGCTCAAGCTCTTCTGACTGAAGACAACTAACTGAAGTCAGTGGTCTCTTCTTATCCATGTTTTAGGTTCATTTTTTTTTTCTATTTTTTTTTATATATATATATAAAAAAAAAAAACACGTGACAAAGTACCATACACAACGTGCACACACCACAAAGTCTGTGTCACTGCAGCGGATTTACGCACACCACAGATTGATATAAAGAGAATTCTGCAAGTTAAAACATATCGAGTTAACTCGTAGTTGGCTGCCGCGAAGAATTTTCTACGCCTCCGTAGCCAGGTGGGAAGGAGCAGCAGTGCATAGCACACACACTTCTTGATTAGACCGGGGTTTGAGCCCGTCACCACCGAGTGTGTGGTGACGGGCTCAAACTTTTTCGAGTGTGTTAACGGAAGAAAGTGACTTTATTGTGGTCAAGTTCTTTCTAACCCGTACAAAAATATGGCTACGAATAACAAGGGGAATGTGAAAAGATCAAAGGTGGTGATGACATTAAGGTGGTAACCCCCGCAATTACTGTTTACTGTAGCGGGGGTTTACTGTATATTCATCACCAAAACTCATAAAAAAGCTTATTGTTGTAAAAAAAAAAAGTCTTGGGTATTATCTCGTAGTTGGCGTATGTAATAATTTGTTTGTTTGTTTGTTATTTGGTTTTTAGGAGCATTAGCAACTAAGGCCATATTGCTCTGGGATATGCAGTGGTCATTCCCTGACCTTTCCACATCCTCCGTATTTGGTGGTGACGGGCTCAAACCCCGGTCTAATCAAGAAGTGTGTGTGCTATGCACTGCTGCTCCTTCCCACCTGGCTACGGAGGCGTAGAAAATTCTTCGCGGCAGCCAACTATGAGTTAACTCGATATGTTTTAACTTGCAGAATTCTCTTTATATCAATCTGTGGTGTGCGTAAATCCGCTGCAGTGACACAGACTTTGTGGTGTGTGCACGTTGTGTATGGTACTTTGTCACATGTTTTTTTTTTTATATATATATATATAAAAAAAAATAGAAAAAAAAAATGAACCTAAAACATGGATAAGAAGAGACCACTGACTTCAGTTAGTTGTCTTCAGTCAGAAGAGCTTGAGCTCTATTCTAATGTGAGTGACTCTGAATTTGAAGAGTTTTTTGACGAGTTGTACGGCTCTGGTTCATAGATCGATCTGATCAAATACTCTCGTATTATTCAGTGCCAAGAAAAACCATCAGATGTCCAAAAAAATTGCATTATATATTATAGAAATATATATGCATAATGCATACATCCTTATCCGTCAAGTTACGGAAATTTTTTGTTGGAACCTGTAACTTAACTGAAAAGTTACATTGAATCTTTGATTGGAGGAAAAATAAAATTCTAAACATTCCAATGAAGATTAGGTCTGAATGTAAAATTCATTATTTTGAATTTCAATTGGCTATATCACCAACTGAAAAAAAAAAAAAATCCCAACTAAGCCGTGTCGGGTATGTATGAGAAATAAAAAACGGCAGAACATGCTATTACTGTCCACTGTGCTAAGAGAAGCTAGCTCTTTGCGTGAAGAAAATTTTTTTTTTTTTGTGAATAAATTCTGTTTTCTGATGCCGTGGTCGATTTTTCATTCTTATCCCAGAAGCCAACTGTCCATCAGTTAGCATTAACATTAGTAGAGGCATATGATGCAAGAAAGCAAGCTTATGCAGCATCAGCCAAAAAAAAAAAAAAAACTCTTTCACTTCACCCCTCCGTTCGTTCGAAATACGTGTCCAGCTGAGCCTTAAATTTATTTAGGCTATCAACTTCCACAACAAGGGATGGAAGTCTGTTCCACCAACCAACTACCCGCTGGCTAAAGACAAATTTCCGCACATCTGTCTTTCCTCAATTTGAATTTATGCCCTCTCAGGTGATTATTCTGAGCAAGAGGCAGTATCCCATCAGCATTGAACATGCTCAAACCATTCAAGGCTTTGTACACCTCTATCAGATCACCTCGCTGGTGCCTTGTCTCCAGACACTGTAATTTGCAAAACTTAAGCCTTTCTTCATAAGAGCAACCCTTCGTTCCATTCAATCTTGTTGCCCTTCTCTGTACTTATTCCAGCAGCTCTACATCCTTCTTGAAATGAGGCCTCCAAACCTGTATACAGTACTCAAGGTGTGGCCTGACCATTGCCTTATACAAGGGAAAAATCACCTCCCTATCCCTGCTAGAAAAATTCCTGTATATCATTGATAAGACACCATGAGCTACTCTTGCAACCCGTCTGCACTGCTCAGAGAACTTCATATCTGCCTGCAAAATTACCCCCAGGTCCTTTTCATTCTCTACCACTGTCAGTGTAGTACCACAGAGTTGATACGTTGGTCTGGGGTTGCTGTTTCCCATTTGTAGTACTTTACATTTGTCAATGTTAAACTTTATCTGCTCAACCTCTCCAGATCCTGTTGCAGCAGCATAGCATCAGTAGCGTCCTTAACAACCCTGCCAACCTTTGTATCGTCTGCAAACTTGGACATTAAGCTTGATATACCATCATCAACCATTGATATACCATTATTTTTAAATACAGAAAACCACAATGGACCCAACACTGAACCCTGAGGGACTCCACTAATACATTAGTCCACGATGAGCAGTGTCCATTAATTACCACTCTCTGTCTTCTGCCACTCAACGATCCCTTTATCCATAGCAACAATTTGCCTTCAATGCCACACTGCTCCAATTTGTGTAGCAGTCTTCCATGTGCAACAGTATCAAAAGCCTTTCTAAGATCCAAATATATAATATCAAAGTTATTCCCAGCATCCAATTCTTTTGTGACTACATCATAGTATCCAATCAAATTGGTCAGGCAAGACCTTCCCTTAACAAAACCATGCTGTGTCTGAGCTATAACTGAATTCTTGTCAAGATGATCCTGCAGTGCATCTTTAACAAGAATTCAGTTATATCTCAGACATAGCATGGTTTTGTTAAGGGAAGGTCTTGCCTGACCAATTCACAGCGTGTCTTATAACCCCGTAAAATTCTCGTTAGATGATCAGTAAAGCCCGGATAGTAGGGGATGTATGCGGCGGCTATGGAACGAATGGCTCCCTACGTTCAGACACTCCTCTACTATCTCTGTACAGGATCCTCTGGGGGTATCCGCATTTTCTAAAGTCTGCCGTGACACGATTAATTTCCTTTTCTTTATCCTCAGAGATGGTGCAGTGTGATCCTGCTCTATCAAATCGAGCTTTAACTACACTGTTCTTATATTGTCCAGCTTGTGCCTGAGTTGTAGTGGGTGTATTGGCCTCTACACATGGGTTTCCTAAACACTGACGTCTTAAGACTGGAATCCATCCTAGAGACCAATATATCCAACAATGACAGGGTACCGCCTATTTAGAGGTTATAAGACACGCTGTGTACAGCTTCCCGGGCGGAGGCTGTGCACAGCTGTGTCCCAGGTGAAAGACCAAAAGATCTCAGTAGTGGAGTTGTATACAGAATAGAATGCCCGGATTGTGGGGAGTGTTATGTGGGGGAATCAAAACGACGGCTCAGGGATCATCTGGGGAAGCATTTAAATGCTATAAGAACCACCGATTATAAATCTGCTGTGGCCGAACATTTTTGGGAGAAGCAGCATCAAATCTCCCTAGAGGAAGCGACCATCGTGGACCACGCGCATGATACTGGGAGCGTAAGTGGCTAGTGGGTTTATGGATTGGCTCATCCAGTAAGAATATCAAGAATAGAGACAGAGGTATATGCACACATCCTATTTTTGAAGTAGTTGTCCGCAGTATGGATGAATGATTTTGTTTGCCACATACCCGAGCCATGTCCGCTTCTGGTTCTGCCCATGCGCCGAAGTAATCACGTGAAGGAATATCACGTGTGGAGGTACCGTGAGCCTGTTATACAAGGAGATGTTGCAGGAAGTCTTATCACTGTTGAGGAAAGGAGCTGACACTCTCAAAAGCTTCAATTTTTTTAGCGCTTTTATTCTTTATATTTTACCATATTTTATAGTAAATATTTTATTATAGTTTTAGCATTCCGCAATATACAGCCATCAGTTTATTGTAAATTATATAAATTGTTTTTTGATATTTATTTGTAAAAACTTTAGTTACAGTAAAATTCATCTAATGGTTGGTGTATGAGTTCACTTATTTCCTAGACAGAGGATGGTTGATTGCTGGAACAAACTTTCATCTGTCATTGTGAAAGTAGACAGCTTAAATTCAAGGCAGAACTAAAAATTTTGGATTAAATGGAAAAGGTTTTTTTTTTTTTTTTTTTTTTGGTTGATGTTGTATAAGCTTGCTTTCTTGCATCATATGCCTCTACTAATGCTTATGCTAAGAATGCAATATGAGATTATCTTAACAACTATGGAATTATAAGGGAAAAACATTATAGCTATCTTTAGGTCAGACCATGTATAACCTAAATTTATAAGATGTCATTAAAGCTTTTGACACAGTTTAACATTAATAATTACTGTATAATTTGGAATAATGGGCCATTAGGGACAAAGTATTACTATGGATGGTTAAGAGGTGGTTGACAGAGAGTATATATAAATACGAGAAACTGCTGGTCACTAACTAATGTTATGAGAGTGAGAGAGTCAAAATATGTGTTCAGTTTCTCGGAATCTTATTAAGAGTCCAAGATCAGGGTATATTACTTCAAAAGATTTAGATAAATTATTTGAATAGGCTGAGAAATAGCAGCAGAGGTTTAATACTAGAAAAGGCAAGGTCTTAGCATTAGCATAGGATGCAAGAAAGCAAGCTTATGCATCATCAGCCAAAAAAAAAAAAAAAACCACTCCCATTTCACCTGTCCATTCGTTCCAAATGCCTGTCCTGCTCAGACTTAAATTTATTTGGGATATCAACTTCCACAACAAAGGATAGAAGTCTGTTCCACCAACCAACTACCCGCTGGCTAAAGGAAAGCTTCCGCACATCTATCATAGAACTGTCTTTCCTCAATTTGAATTTATGCCCTCTCAGGTGATTATTCTGAGCAAGAAGAAGAATCCCATCAGCATTGAGCATGCTCAAACCATTCAAGACTTTTATACACCTCAATTAGATCACCTCGCAGGTATGGTGCCTCCATAGCCAGGTGGGCAGGAGCAGCAGTGCATAACACATGCTTCTTGATTAGACCGGGGTTCGAGCCTGTGACCACCAAATACGTACGATGCGGAAAGGTCAGGGATTGACCACTGCATATCCCAGGAGCAATATGGCCCTAGTTGCTAATGCTCCTAAAAAACCAAACAACCTTGCAGGTGCCTAGTCTCCAGACACTGTAATTTGCACCACCGAAATCCCAGGAAACTAGGTGGCAGGACCTCCAGAGCAATTTGTTGTGATACTGGATACACCCGGCTAGCCTCCATGTGGCAAGGTATGGGCAACATTGGGCTATACTAGGGGCATGTCCTCGATACAGCAAAACACATGCGGAGATGGGAGAAATCCCAGGTGCCATCTGACACAAACATACCTTATACCTTGTCAGTGTAGTACCACAGAGTTGATACGTTGCTCTGGGGTTGCTGTTTCCCATGTGTAGTACTTTACATTTGTCAATGTTAAACTTCATTTGCCACCTCTCAGCCCATCTGCTCAACTTTTCTAGATCCTGTTGCAGCAGCATAGTGTCAGTAGTGTCCTTGACAACCCTGCCTACCTTTGTATCATCTGCAAACTTGGACATTAAGCTTGATATACCATCGTCAATATCATTTCTGAATACAGAAAACAATAATGGACCCAACACTGAGCCCTGAGGGATTCCACTAATAACATTAGTCCACGACGAGCAATGTCCATTGATTACCACACTCTGTCTTCTCCCACTCAACCATCCCTTTATCCATAACAGCAATTTGCCTCCAATGGCACACTGCTCCAATTTGTTCAGCAGTCTTCCATGTGCAACAGTATCAAAAGCCTTTCTAAGATCCAAATATATGATATCAAAGTTATTCCCTGCATCCAGTTCTTTTGTGACCACATCATAGTATTTAACCAAATTTGTCAGGCAAGACTTTCCCTTAACAAAACGATGCTGTGTCTAAGCTTAAACTGAAGTCTTGTCTAAATGAACCTGTGGTGCTTCTTTAACCAGTGCCTCCATTAATTTTCCTGGAACAGAAGTTAAACTAACAGGTCTATAATTTCTTGTGTCTCCCTTTGATCCTCCTTTGTGAATTGGGTCACATTTGAACATCTCCAGTCCATGGGTACCTCCCCTGAGTCCCAAGAAGCTCTCATAATTATGGCTAAGGGTTTGCTTACTTCCTTTGCTGCCTCCTTTAATATAACGGGATAGATCCCATCAAACCTGGGTGCCTTTTTTATGTTTATCTTCAACAATTTCTCCTCCACTTTCATCTCAGTTATTACAAAATCATCTTGCTCACTGTCAGAGTTTAATTCACCTCTGGCATTCCCCTCCCTGAATAACTCCTCATGTGTGAACGTCGATGCAAAATACTCATTTAGTTTGTTAGCCACCTGAGCAGGATCATCAACAGTTGAACAATCAATATCCACAGCACCAATCATAATCATCCCTTTCCTTCCAGAGTTTTCATAGGTAAAGAACTCTTTGCTGTTTTTCTTTGCATCCTTTGCCAAAGATTTCTCATAATCTGCCTTTGCCTGCCTAATGTCCTTTGTGACTTGGTTACAAACCAGCTTATATCTATCATAGGCTTCTGTGTCACCTGTTATTTTATATGTATCCCATGCATTTTTTTTTCTATCACATGTCTCATTAGTTCATCTGCCATCCGTTTTGGCCTAAACCTTAAACAATATTTCTTAGTTGGTATGTAAAGCCTAGTAGCTTCCAAGATAAATTCTTTGAATGCTTCCCAATTTTGAATTTGCTGTTGGTAACATCATCAGACAGAAATTAAATCTGTCTCAGACCATCATAGTCGCCTTTACAAAAGCAAAAATCCTTCCCTATACCCCTGATGGTAGTTACCTCTTTTAGTAAATCCCACTTGAGCACACTGTGATCACTGCCACCTAGTGGTTCGTTTATCTGCAGATTTTTAATGCATGAAGAATCACTACTAATAATCAGATGAAAAGTATTACTCCCTCTAGTTGCCTCCTGAACATGCTGATGTAGAAAGCAATCGTCCAATAAATCCCCAAAAGCCTTACTAGTGTGTGAGTGACCAACCCACAAATTCCTGTCAATATCTGGAAAATAAAAATCCCCCATTATAAGACTCTCTGGCCGACCGGGCTAGCCGGGTGGGTAAAGTGCCTGCCTGGCAACCCAATGGTCGCAGGTTCGATTCCCGCCTCGGGCTTGGATCAAAGTACTGCAAAAACCTTGGGAGGTGCATTTTGGCCACAGAAGCATATGCGGCAACAACTACCAAAAAAAAAAAAAATAAGACTCTGATTTACTGGCCCACTCTATTTCCCTATACAGTTTCTTATTATACTTATCACAGTCATTAGGCATATAACACACTCCTACTCTCAATTTTAATCTCCCAATGCTTATGTCACACCAAACTGACTCAACACTGCACTGTCCAGCAATGTCGACTGGCTTCAGTCGACATTGCCTCCCTCAATGTCAACTGGACTTCAGTCGACACTGAGGGAGGAAGGGTTATGCTAATAGCATAACCCCTCCTCCCTCCCTTCCTATCCTGTCTATCTGTACACATTGTACTCCTCAAATTTCAGTTCTGCATTCGTTATATCTGTGTGACAGCACGTCTCTGATATCCGAACAATATCTGCTTTGATGTTTTAAGCAATACCTCAAATTCATCAAATTTATTTACCAAGCTCCTACCATTGGTGTATACGCAAGTATAGATGCACCTGTTCCTATTCTTAGTTACCCTAACACAACCCATGTGTTTACTTGTACCGCAATAACTCCCAGCAGTCTCTGAAATACCCTGCATCTTGTTTTCCAGGCTGCTGCTCATTCCAATAGAAGCAGTGCAAGAATCACTTTCACCTCTGCAAGCAGCGAATGTTAATCTATTAGTTCTTGTATCCTCCCCAAGCTAGCAGTTTTCCAACCCACCTAACACTGCCTCGATAGCATCAGAAAATATTGTTGCACCCTTTCTATTTATGTGTATCCCATCCCTGTAGAAGCAGTCTCTCCTGTTAACAAGTACAGACCAGTCTTACAACCAGTATCAGTACAAGTCTTACACCCAGTATCAGAAATCCTAAAATAGTTCACCACTTTTGAATAACTAAACAACCTGATATGAAGAGTCTTCTGAAAAGAGCACACAGGCTACTACGACAACTCATTAGGTTTTCAATGATATATAAGAACTTTGCCAGTAAAAATAAATAGATCATTATTCCACTGTACAAACTAATAGTTAAGCTCTAACTTGAATACTGCATTAAGCTGGGAGACTTGATTTTAGGAACGACGTGGACCCATTGGATAGGATACTGAGAGGAGTGACAAGATTGATTAAGGGCACATAGGGGTATTTTTATCTAGACAGACTTGAGTTTTGTAAAATAAAGTGTTTGGAAACAAGGCATCTGTAGAGTAACCTGATCATGGTGTTTAAAGTCTTGAAATGTTGGAGTAAATGCCTACATGAAGAAAATTTTTACACTTTGTCACATAACATTATTATTATTAGCCATATGGTGCAAGGAAGCCTGAGGCTTATGCTGCACCAGCCAAAAAAAAATAAAAATTCCCCGAGTTACCATGTGAGAGAGAGAGAGAGAGAGAGAGAGAGAGAGAGAGAGAGAGAGAGAGAGAGAGAGAGAGAGAGAGTCAGAAGTAGAAAGGAATCACCAAGAAAGAGAAGAATGATGATATCCAGCTCAGGACACTGGGTTTGCCAAGCCCATACTCACCAGATGTGAGCCCCTGGGGTTTATAATAAGGAACCAAAAATTTAAGCTGAGAGGAAGATAATCGTAGACTAAATTCTGAAAATTTTCGTTTAGTCAAAGGATTTACTGTCGAAATTGTCACCTACTCTTTTCAAGTTTGAAAGGTTATCGAAATTTACAGAAAGAATGGGAAAACACTTGAAAGAAAGAGATAATGGAGTGAGGCAAGGTAACACTGGTTACATTATTTTATTTTTATTTTTTAATGTTTTTTTTTTTTTTTTGTCTTGTGACATATAATTTTGCTTCCTTGCATCATTTTGTCAATACTAATACTAATTCCCAAAACAGACTTTCATTTCTAAAAGATAAGTGAAAAGTAGATTCACAACTTTAGAAGTATGTAAATGCATTTGCTATAGTCAACTTGTGCTGACAGTGTAAAAAAAGACAGAGTTAAAGTTGGAGTCTTCGTGCTCATTTGTTATTGGCATTTTTTTGATGGAAGAAACTAAGTCTATGAGGGAAGTTGAGTAGGAATTTCATACGTGGTTTAGCAAAACTCTATCAAGCAACCATTCTCTCTATGACTGACATAGGTGTTCATAGATACCAGATGTTCCATGCAGCACAGTAAACCAGTAGGCTAACTGTAAATGAGGTAACCCTTGGGACATTTTGTCCACAGTCCATAAAAATCAAAGTAATCGGATCAGCATACAACTTGGTGTATTTCAAATATCTGTAATTAAATTAGCATAAATAGATGTATCTAAAACCATACAAGCTGTAGATGGTACAAGTCATTGCAGCTGCCAACAAGATCAACATCACACATTTTGTGTGGACATGTTTACTAAAGTGCTGGATGATGAAGAGCTGCTTAAATGTTTCATGCTTAATGATGAATGCACATTCCATGTCGTAGGCAAGGTGAATCCACACAGCATAAAAATGTAGGGAAGTGAAACTTAACTGTTTTTAAACACACGCACTCCCAAAGTTACCATATTTGTTGCAACTGCAGGAAGGCAAATGGCATGTTCTTCTCCACAGAAGGAACTATCACTGATCCTGGGCACTATCACTGCTCCTCAAGATATACTGCGAAATTATCCAATCGATCTCCGCAACCACAATGATGTTTGAAGCTGTTTAACTGCTCACTTTCTGGATCAATGAGCAGGGTGCACATGTCCAATTCTCTGACCAGCTCATTTAGCAGATCTCACACCACTGCATTTCTTCTGGTGAATTTGCATTTAGGTTTAAGCATACATGCCCGTCTCCGAACCACCACCATCAACATTCTGAACAAATTGAAGAGGATTGGTGCAGTAATTGATAAGTTATGCCAAATATGTTGCAGCACATCTGACAAGAATATAAATGCCACTGGGATGTGTGTCATCTCACTAATAGGGATCATATTGAAATGTTGTAACTGTTACCTCCACTGCACCTTTGATTCTGTATTAATTATCTCCCAGTACAATGTTTGTTCTATATAAAAAGTTATATGGCACCAAATATGCAAAGCTACTTTTGACTAACCAGTTTACATATATTATATAGATTTCTGTCTGTGAGGGGAAGCTAAGTAGGGTCTGTGGAATCATAACCAGTCATTCAAGCTTCCCAGGGACCAAGAAAACAGGCCTATGCCAAGATATAGGCATAATTAGGGTTGAATTCGAAAGTGTCTGCAATTCTGCCCAGACACGATAGGAGGCAGTATATGGTGAGAGCCTTGTCGATCAATTCGGCCCTGGAGGAATTGTGCAAGGCTCAAGGGGTAGACTTTTTTTCAGCCTGGACTGTACTTGTTAACAGGAGAGATTGCTTCTACAGGGATGGGATACACTTAAATAGAAAGGGTGCAAGAATTTTTGCTGATGCTGTCGAGGCAGTGTTAGGTGGGTCGGAAAACTGCTAGTTTGGGGGGGATACAAGGACTAATAGATTAACAGTAGCCACTGGCAGAGGTGGAAGTGATTCTTGCACTGCTTCTATTGAACTGAGCAGAAGCCTGAAAAACAAGATGCAGGATATTTCAGAGACTGCTGGGAGTCATTGCGGTACAAGTAAACACATGGGTTGTGTTAGGGTAGCTAAGAATAGAAACAGGTGCACGTATACCTGCGTGTACACCAATGCTAGGAGTTTGGTAAATAAATTTGATGAATTTGAGGTATTGCTCAAAACATCAAAGGCAGATATTGTTAGGATATCAGAGACGTGGTGTCACACAGATATAAGTAATGCAGAACTGGAATTTGGGGAATACAATGTGTATAGAAAGGATAGACAGGACAGGGGGGGGGGGGGGAGGAGGGGTTATGCTATTAGTAAAGAAACACATAAAGTCCAAGGAAGTGAAGCCAGTCGACATCGATGGACAGGGCAGTGTCGAGTCAGTTTGGTGTGACATAAGCATAGGGAAATCAAAATTGAGAGTAGGAGTGTGCTATAGGCCTAATGACTCTGATGAGTATAATAAGATATTGTACAGGGAAATAGAGTGGGCCAGTAAATCAGAGAGTCTTATAATGGGGAATTTTAATTTCCCAGATATTGACTGGAATTTGTGGGTTGGTCACTCGCACACTAGCAAGGCTTTTGTGGATTTATTGGATGATTGTTTTCTACTTCAGCATGTTCTTGAGGCAACAAGAGGGAGCAATACTCTTGATCTGATTATCAGTAGTGATTCTTCATGCATTAAGAATCTGCAGATAAATGAACCACTAGGTGGCAGTGATCACAGTGTGTTGAAGTGGGATTTACTCAAGGAGGTAACTACCATCAGAGGTAAAGGGAAGGGTTTTTGTTTTCGTAAAGGCGACTATGATGGTCTGAGACAGTATTTAAATTCTATACAGTGGGACCAACTGATGATGTTACCAACAGCAAACTCAAAATGGGAAGCATTCAAGGAACTAATCTTGGAGGCTACCAGGCTTTACATACTAACTAAGAAATATTGTTCAAGGTTTAGGCCTAAATGGTTGTCAGATGAACTAATGAGACATGTGGCAGAGAAGAAAAATGCATGGGATACATACAAATTAATGGGTGACATGGAAGCCTATGATAGATATAAGTTGGTCTGTAACCAAGTCACAAAGAAGATTAGGCAGGCAAAGGCAGACTACGAAAAATCCTTGGCAAAGGATGCAAAGAAAAACAGAAAAGAGTTCTTTACATATTTAAACTGAAGAAGGAAAGGGATGAATCAGATTGGTCCACTGGATATTGATGGTTCAACAGTTGAGGATCCTGCTCAGGTGGCTAACAATCTAAACGAGTATTTTGCATCTACATTCACGCATGAGGAGTTATTCAGGAAGGAGAATGATGTAGGTAAAGTAAACATTGGCAGTGAGCTGGATGATTTTGTAATAATTGAGAGGAAAGTGGAGGAGAGATTGTTGAGGATAAACATAAAAAAGGCACCTGGGGTGGATGGGATCTATCCAGTTATATTAAAGGAGGCAGCAAAGGAAGTAAGCAAACCCCTAGCCATAATTATGAGAGCTTCTTTGGACTCAGGGGAGGTACCCATAGACTGGAGATGTGCAAATGTAACCCCAATTCACAAAGGAGGATCAAAGGATGACACAAGTAATTATAGACCTGTTAGTTTAACTTCTGTTCCAGGTAAATTAATGGAGGCACTGGTTAAAGAAGCACTGCAGGATCATCTAGACAAGAATTCAGTTATAGCTCAGACGCAGCATGGTTTTGTTAAGGGCAGGTCTTGCCTGACCAATTTGATTGGATACTATGATGTAGTCACAAAAGAACTGGATGCAGGGAATAACTTTGATATTATATATTTGGATCTTAGAAAGGCTTTTGATACTGTTGCACATGGAAGACTGCTGCACAAATTGGAGCAGTGTGGCATTGGAGGCAAATTGCTGCTATGGATAAGGGGATGGTTGAGTGGCAGACGACAGAGAGTGGTAATCAATGGACACTGCTCAACGTGGACTAATGTTATTAGTGGAGTTTCTCAGGTTTCAGTGTTGGGTCCGTTGTTGTTTTCTGTGTTTATGAATGATATTGATGACGGGATATCAAGTTTAATGTCCAAGTTTGCAGATGATACAAAGGTTCGCAGGGTTGTTAAGGACACCACTGACGCTATGCTGCTGCAACAGGATCTGGAAAGGTTGAACAGATGGGCTGAGAGGTGGCAAATGAAGTTTAACATTGACAAATGTAAAGTACTACATATGGGAAACAGTAGCCCCAGAGCAACGTATCAACTCTGCGGTACTATACTGACAGGTGGAGAATGAAAAGGACCTGGGGGTAATTGTGCAGGCAGATATGAAGTTCTCTGAGCAGTGCAGACGAGCTGCAAGAGTAGCTCATGGTGTCTTGTCAATGATATACAGGAATTTTTCTAGCAGGGATAAGGAGGTGATTATTCCCTTGTATAAGGCAATGGTTAGGCCACATCTTGAGTACTGTATACAGGTCTGGAGGCCTCATTTCAAGAAGGATGTAGAGCTGCTGGAACGGGTACAGAGAAGGGCAACAAGATTAGTGAATGGAACAAAGGGTTGCTCTTACGAAGAAAGGCTTAAGTTTTGCAAATTACAGAGTCTGGAGACTAGGCACCGGCGAGGTGATCTGATAGAGGTGTATAAGGCTTTGAATGGTTTGAGCATGCTCAATGCCAATGGGATTCTTCATCTTGCTCAGAATAATCACCTCAGAGGGCATAAATTCAAATTGAGGAAGGACGGATGTCGGATAGATGTGCGGAAATTTGCCTTTGGCCAGCGGGTGGTTGGTTGGTGAAACCGACTTCCATCACTTGTTGTTGAAGTTGATAGCCTAAACAAATTTAAAGCTCAACTGGACAGGTATTTCGAACAAACGGAGGGGTGAAATGGGAGTAGTGTGTGTGTGTGTGTTTTTTTTTTTTTTTTTTGGCTGATGCTGAATAAGCTTGCTTTCTTGCATCATATGCCTCTACTAATGCTAATGCTAATGCTAATATTAATGAATTCTGTTCAAACCTGAAACAGCTGCTCTAACACTAATATAAAAATTGTCAACAAGAAAGATATTCTATTTTAAATTAATTGTATGCTATATGCATAAACATTAATTTAATTTGTACATTCATATTTTGGATGATTTATATTAACAAAGTGATAGTCTCTATTAAGATCCCACTAAAAACAGGAAAACAGCAAAAGTGAAACAAAAAGATAACATTTATGAACTGCATTCAAAATGCTAAATTTTTCATTACAAAGAAATGTTGATGAAAAAAAACTTAAATTGTACTTAAAAACTTAAACTTAAATTTTGAATTGTTTTGGAAATAAACTATTTTGTTTCCAATAAAGCTCCAAAGTATTTAAGATGTAATTAAAATCAATGCCTAATGGACTTGACTCTGCAATTTCACTTTTTACTGATATTAACATTGCCTAGCCACTTTATTAAGACCATGAAAGTTTGGCCTTTGTGCCACAATCTAGGCAAAAATATGAAAATAAAAGAGCTCATATAGTTAGTAATGTGTGAAAGAAAGCCATTTCATCTAACATGCAGTTCACAGCAATTGGGAATGAAGAGGATCACAGGGACTTCCAAAGAGGTATGATTATTAGCACACATTTATCGGGTCATACAACAGAGGGGATGGCTATTAAGTATTTGAAGACTAGATACATTTGATTCTTAAATGAATGGGAAAAAAATGAGTAAAGAGATGTAAGAGCAGAGTGATCAATAACTGCAGATTATTATGAAAATAAAAAATCAACACTAAATGAGGGAGAAATTAACCTCTGCTTTTAATGCAGAAGCACCACAAGGCTACAGTACTTTGAGAGTAGGACTTCAATCATCTGTTCTGGCCAATGCTATCTCCACATTAGCATTAGTTGAGGCATATAATGCAAGAAAGCAAGCTTATACAGCATCAGCCAAAAAAAAAAAAAAAAACCCGTTCCCATTTCGCCCCTATGGTCACTCCAAATGTTTCTCTAGTTCAGCCTTAAATTTATTTAAGCTATCAACTTCCACAACAACAGATGGAAGTCTGTTCCAGCAACCAATTACCCGCTGGCTAAAGGCAAACTTCCGCACATCTATTCTAAAACTATCTTTCCTCAATTTGAATCAATGCCCCCTCAGGTTCTTAGTCTGAGCAAGTGGAAGTATCCCGTCAGCAGTGAGCCTGCTCAAACCATTCAAGGCCTTATACACTTCAATCAGATCATCTTGCAGATGCCTAGTCTCCAGATGCTGCAATTTGCAGAACTTAAGCCTTTCTTTGTAAGCACAACCCTTTGTTCCTCTCACCAATCTTGTTGCCCTTCTCAGTATTCATATTAGCAACTCTACATCCTTCCTAAAATTAAGCCTTCAGACCTGTACGCAGTACTCAAGGTGTGGCCTGACCATTGCTTTATACAAAGGGATAATCATCTCCTTGTCTCTGCTAGCAAATTTCTTATATATCATAGACAAAACTCGATGATCTGCTCTGGCAGCCCATCTGCACTGCTCAGAGAACTTCATATCTGACTGCACAATTACCCCAGGTCTTTTTCATTCTCCACCTCTCTGAGTGTAGTACCACACAGGTGCTATGTTTTTCTTGGGTTACTGATACCCCTATGCAGTATTTTGCATTTGTCAATGTTAAACTTCAGTTGCCACTTCTCAGCCCATCTGCCTAACTTTTCAAGATCCTGCTGCAGTAGCAAACTGTCTTTAGTATCATTAAAAAACCTGGCAACTTTTGTATCATCAGCAAACTTGGACACTAAGTCTGATATACCGTCACTGATATCATTGATAAATACACAAAACAACAATGGGCCTATTATAGAATTTTATTGTTATTAGTGGGGGACTCCACTAATAACAATAGTCTAATAATAACAATATTAAAAGGATGCTCTCATAATTATGGGTAAGGGTTTGCTAACTTCCCTCACTGCCTCCTTCAATATAACTGGATAGATTCCATCCACCCCAGGTGACTTTTTTTATGTTTAACTTCAACAATTTCTCTTCCACTTTACTCTCAGTTATTACAAAATCATTTAGCTCCCTGTCAGAGATGGATAAACTTCTGGCATTCCCATCCTTGAATATGTCCTCTTAAAGTAGATGCAAAATACTTATTCAGTTTATCAGCTACTTGAGCAGGATCATCAATAGTCGAACCATCTATCTTAAGTGGACCAATCTGATTCATCCCCTTCCTTCTAGGTTTATATAAGTAAAGAACTCTTTGCTGATTTTTTTTTTTTTTTGCATCCTTTGCGAAAGATTTCTTGTAATCTTCTTTTGCCTGCCTAACCTCCTTTGTGACATGATTACAGACTAGCTTATATCTGCCATAGACTGCTGTGTTGCCTGATAATTTATATGCATCCCATGCGTTTTTCTTCTCGGTCACAAGTTTCATAGGCGCCTCCGTAGCCAGGTGGGCAGGCGCAGCAGGTGCGTAGTACACGCTTCTTGATTAGACCGGGGTTCGAGCCCATGAACCACCAAATACGGAGGATGCGGAAAGGTCAGGGAATGACCACCGCATATCCCCGGAGCAATATGACCTGGGGCGCCTCCGTAGCCAGGTGGGAAGGAGCAGCAGTGCGTACCACACGCTTCTTGATTAGACCGGGGTTCGAGCCCGTCACCACCAAATATGGAGGATGCGGAAAGGTCAAGGAATGACCACCGCATATTCCGGAGCAATATGGCCTTAGTTGCTAATGCTCCTAAAAACCAAACAACAACAACAACAACATGACCTTAGTTCCTAATGCTTCTAAAAAAAACTAAATAACAACAATAACAAGTCTCATAAATTCATCTGACATCCAGTTAGGCCTGAACCTTGAACAGTATTTCTTAGCTGGTATGAAAAGCCTAGTAGCCGCCAAGATTAAGTCCCTGAAGGCTTCCCATTTAGAATTCATCATTGATAACATCATCAGCTGATTGCACTGTATAGAATTTAAAAGCTGACTGAGACCAGCGTAGTCACTTTACAAAAGCAAAAATCCTTCCTTTACCCTTGATGGTAGTTACATCTTTAAGTAAATCGCACATCAGTAGACTGTGATCACTGTCACCTAGTGGTTCCTTTATCTGCAAATTCTTAATACATGAATAATCACTGCTGATAATCAGATCAAAAGTATTACTCCCTCAGGTTGCCCCTTGAACATGTTGCTGTAGGAAAAAATCCTCCAATAAATCCACAAAAGTCTTGCTAGCATGCAAGTGACCAACCCACAAGTTCCAGTCAATATCTGGAAAGTTAAAATCCCCATTACAAGACATTCTGATTTACTGGCCCACTCTATTTCTCTGCACAAATGTTTATTGTGCTCATCAGATTCATTATGCCTATAACACACTCCTACTCTCATTTTCACATTCCCAGTGTTTATGTCACACCAAACAGACTCAGCATTGCACTGTCCACCCATGTCAACTGGATGCACTTCCTTCCTACCCTGTCTATCCTTTCTGCACACATTGTACTTCCAAAATTCCAATTCTGCACTGCTTATATCTGTGTGATACCATGTTTCTGATATCCCAACAAGATCTGCCTTTGATGCCTTGTCAGCACTTCAAATTCATCAAATTTATTTACTATACTTCTAGCATTGGTATACATGGAAGTATACATGCACCTATTCTTACTCTTAGTTACCGTAACACAGCCCGTGTATTTACTTGTTCCATGACTCCCAGCAACTTGCTCTCTAGGCTGCTACTCATTACAATAGAAGCAGTACAAAAATCACTTTCACCTCTGCCTGCAGCTACTGTTACTCTTTTAGTCTGTGAATTCCCCCAAGCTACCAGTTTTCCGACCCACCTAACACTGCCACATCTCAATCCCATTGAGCATATGTGCATGTGAAGGACTGAAAAGGCATGTTATGCTGCACAGTTCTCTTCCTATGTCAATCCAGTAATTGAGGCCAGTTCTGAATGGTCCAGTATTCCGCATTTCACATTTGAACAGCCTGCTGACTACACTTCATTATGTTAGAATAGTCATTAAGACCAACAGTCCATGGGTGAAACTCAAACTGCTCTTAACATTTCTAAGGCTTTTGATGATGTTTGCAATAAAGGTCTTTTAAATGAGCTCCCATCTTATTGATTTCTGACTGTTTTCCAATGGGAATTGAGTTTTTTATCTGACTGCTCACTGTGGGTGATGGTAAATAGCTCAGTCTTCTAAATTCTTCAGAAATGCTGGTAAACCCCAAGTTTCAGTTACTCCTATCTATGTAATTTTCCAAGTAATTTGACAATTCCCCAATTTTCCAAGTAACACTTCCCCAATAGAGGTCAAATAGTCTTGTGTCTTATTCAATATGGCAAAGAAAACTTGGTTAACTTCAATCTGTCTAAAATTCAGTCAAGTTTTATTTCTCACAAAACAGAATCTACTGCTCATCTTCAATGACACTCAGATTTCTAACGCAAGATCTCTATTAGGGATTACCCATCAAAAAGGATGGGTTTCCTTTTCACTCTTGACATTTCTTCTAAACAACTACTCACTCTATACAAATCTCAAATCTGCCCTACTATGAAATACTGTTCCCACATCTAGGTGGTGACTGTGAACCTCTCATTCTCAAACCTCTAGGCTCAATTCAAAAGAGGGAAATCTGATTAATTGAAAACCCATCCCTTGCAAAGTTCCTCCACTTTATTGTCTGATAGGCTTCAGTTTCTGCTGATTATCATTTTTACAGATACTTCCAGGCATCTGTTCATCTTTTGTTCTACTGAATTCACATCTGTAATTCTGCTCTTTTCCAAATATAAGCCACAACCAGTCAACATCTATTTGCAATCCAACTCCAAACTCAGTCCTTTTATCATTTATCCTTCCTCATTTATTTCACACTTGTTTATCCCTTCTGTCTTTTGGAACAGCCTTCCTTCACATGTATTTCAGAAAAATTACAATCTACAAAAAATTTTAGTGTAACATTAACAAGTATCTTCTGTCCTATTCATTCTTGAACCCATGCATGGTACTAAATACTATAGCTTCTACTACCTGTCATGTTAGGGATTTTCATTTAAAAAAATAATAATAAACTAAAGTTATCAGCTCATGCCCTAATAAAGCAGCTAGGTAGTACTGATCAACTAAATAATTTTTGTTGTGACATGAGAATCGCAAATAATTTTTAATAATTTCAAGCCAAATTAAATTAACATCCACCTGATGACTTATTTACCAGGGTTATAATATTCTGACTGCTACAGATAAACTGAAAAATATTGCAACAGCAAGCCATTTTCAAAGTTAATGAGGAAATATTTTTAAAATATCTCATCTTTGATAACGTGAAAAGAGAAAAAAGATTACTAAATATAGGGTGCTAAAAAAATTTCAGATTTCAGAAGTGACTTTTGAAGTATCACTCAACACCAAGTTTAAGTTGTGGGCAGAGCTTGGAACAAAAAAATTCATTAATATTAAAAAATATTATTTTCAAGCCAGTCTTCCCAGAAAATTTTGAGAACTGTTTTGATACATATTGTAAATATTCAAATTTATTCTTTTAAACTGTCTTAATTTAACTGCAAATAAGTTAAGCCCTCCTTCTCCTGTAGAATCAGTGATAAGACAAATCCCTAAAAAGTATTAATAAACTGTAAATATTTTTTTAAAATTATTGTCAATTCAACAAAAGGAATTGCCTTGGTCAGCTGTCCTGTATGCCTTAAGTCGAGTGTGCAATCTGACATTACAGAAAAATATTTGATGTCCCTGACCATTTCACACAGTGCACATGAAACAGTACAAAACAGAACCCTACTATACACTACATACGTTGTAATTAGTAACAAATGTCAATAATTACAATGTTTTACTTTTTTAATTACTTTTTTTTTAAATTTATTTTAAATAAAATATGTGTATTTTAGTGCAATTGCATCATTTATACACAGCTAAATATATTAGTAAATTTGCAATAGCGGCACCGTATAAGTTACATCTGATATTGTGAATACCCTCACTACGAGTTGCCATGACATTGCACTCATATTGTGAAGATATACTTCACAACTGTTTTGCCATCATTACATCACTTGGGTACCTACCCACCCACCGAAGAAGGGCCAAATAGCCCTGAAACGGCGCTGTCTGGGTGATGGTAAGCACTGAGAATAAGTAAGAACAGTCTTCTCCTTCAGGTGAAGCATTACTTATTCAAAGTAGTGCAATGTCATGGCAACTCGTCATGAAGGTATTCACAATATGAGATGTAACTTAAACGATGCCGCTATTGCAAATTTGCTAATATATTTAGCTGTGTATAAATGATGCAACTGCACTAAAATACACAGTCTTATCTCTTTCGCAGCTTGAGGCTTTAAGCCTTAATGCATTAGAGTTTTAAATAAACTACAAAATATGTTGGGTGAATGAAATTTACTCATTTTTGTGCATAAATTTAAAAAAGAAATAAAAACGTGATGTATTTTGCAATTTTCTGATAGAGAAGTTTCTTCTGCTGCATATGAAAATTTCATTAGTGGTCAATCTTTCAAATGTCAACAGAGGCAACAGAATTTGCAATAGAGTGCAAATTACTCTATTGCAAATTCTCCTTATAAGTGCCTAGCTTCCAAATGCTGCAATTTGCAGAAATGAAGTCTTTTGTAGTAAGAGAACCCCCTCCATGTTCTTGATTAATCTGGTTACTTTTCTCATAAAACCAGATGGAAGTTTGTTCCAACAATTAACTACCAACTGGCTGAAGGCAATTTTTTCTGTATCCAGTTCCTTTATCATAGTATCAATCAGATTGGTCAGACAAGATCACCCCTTAGTTTGTCATGTGTCAAAAACTATACAATCAATAATAAGAGTTTGAGGTTTGAAATTAATTTCATTCATTTCCTAAAATGTGTGCTCGTCTTTTTGAGACATTTTGTATTAGCTGCTACCCGTATCTGATACGATATGTTCAGCAACAGGTCAATAGGATGAACTTGAATGGTTTGGTCATCAAAAGAAATGTCCAATTTCTATTTGGTGTAATGTACCTTGAAAAATATTTTCTATTTCATGTGATTTATTGAGAACTTGTTCTTTGTAGCTTTTAGATCATCAGATAATGTTCACTTTTTAGTAGATTATTTGAAATTGTCCATTTAATATAGTTATTTTGGAAATTAGCAAAACAGACAAAAAGAAAGAAAGATAGCTAAATGTTGATCCTCTATCAAAATGCATCTAAATAAGGATATCAGTATTTAATAGCACAGGATTGTAAAATCTAGTAATGATTCTAGTAATTGTACTCATTTATCTATTTGAAGGAATCAACATAAAAGCTACATCTACTGAAATCCCCCATTAGGATAAACAGGTGAGTAGTAAATAAATTTTCTGTTTATTCTTGTGATAACAAGGTCAGAAGAACTGTGTAACTTCTGTGGCTGCAAATTACATTGTGCATTATCCCACATATCAGGCATAGCCTCTTTCTGTACACAGCCATGATTTTTTTTTTTTTTTTGTAGTTGTTGGCGCATAGGCTTCTGTGGCCATAATGCACCTCCCAAGGTTTTTGTAGTACTTTTGAAAGAGACAAGGGATTTAGAAAGGCTGGTTGGTTGTCGGGTTTTATTGGTGCATTAGCAACTAAGGCTATGATGCGCAGATTTAGGAAGGCAGTGAGTCACTCTGACTGCATGCTGATTGAATGTGCCGAGAGAGATGGAGCATAGATTATATTGTATTGTGCATTGTTCGGTATCACTGTTGAGTTGGATGGATGTTATTGCTTATATTGCTTCATTTGCGTACTTCGTTATAAGTATATATGTACATAAGTAAACATATTTTATATAATTATGGGTTCTAAAGAATTGAAAAGTGGAATAAAAAGGAAACACGTTACTTTAACTATCATTAACAAGCTTAAAGTGATAGTACAACTTGAAAATAGTGTTTTAAAAAAAAAATATGCTTAAGAATTTGGAACAAGGCCAACAAACTGTGTCAAATATTAAAAAACAAAAAGAATCTATAAAGACATTTGCTTTAAAATTTTATGTAAAGAGTGATAAAAGCAGTGTATCAAATAGACAGACATTAAAAAAGGAAGTGTTGCTGGAAGAAGCTTCACAAGTTAGTGCATACCATCATGTTAGTTCGTAGTAAATCACCGAAGCAGGTGAAATGGCATCGTTTTTGTTATATCTCATATTGTGAATGCCTTGAACGAGTTGCCCTGATATTGCACTACTTCAAATAAGCAACACTTTCCCAGTGGAGAAGACTAATGTAACCGCCAAGAATAAATTTAGAAAAAAATTAAATGAAATAGTAATATAATCAAGACAAAACTTGACAGTTTCTTCAAACCTGCATTATTATGTTCAAAAACAAGTACAACTTCTGAGCCTTCTATCGATTGATAAATGTATTGTATTTTTATAGTTTTTAAATAAAGGCCCTACAGTGATATTTTTAAATTTATTTTCATCAGCATTACCCATATCATTAAATTTTCCATTCAGATGTGCTCTAAGTTTTTCAGTCTTTTAGGGCTATCTTTTGCTTCACTAATCTGGATTATCGTTTAATTCGGATGACTCTTCCCCCAATTAATCTGGATTAGCGAAGCTTTACTATATTATCAACAGCTTACATACAGCAAACCCTTTAAAACCTGGCACCCTCAGGGATTAAGTGCATACAATTTTAAAATTTTACAGACTTTAGAGAGCTATACCTAGTTATTAGGTTTTTTTGAGAAGCACATTTCAACAAATAAGCAAAAACAACTGAAATTATTTAGATATGTAAACATTTATAATGAGGGAAAGATAATGTTAATGATTAAAATGTAAATAACAGTTCAGTTTATTAAATGTAAACAAATAACAATAATTACAGCAAATGTTGTCATATATAGTAATGTCAATTTTAAATGCTTGCCTAACATACACACACACACGATATCGATGAATGCACTACAGACCAAAAACAAATTCTTCTACATTGGAGGATAAAAAAAAGAATTAACTATTCTTCTTAAGGAACAATTATAATGAGGCTATTTTTATCAATTTACCTGATATTTTGCTTTCAATAATGTACTGTGGGGAAATTCAATCATTTTCTTTTCCAAAACAACACTGATTGCTGAGTTTTGTTTTGCCACCATTATAATTACAGCAGAGAGAAAAACAACAGGTGGTCAAGATCATTCACCAGGCCTTCTCCTCCATAATGTTAGTACTGAATGACCTTGAGTTGCCTGTTGTTTTTTCTTGCTTCAGTCATGCACTTGATAAAATGTATGGCTAGATATAATGGCAGAAAAAAAACTTGTTTTTGTGGAATTAAATCTTTTGTTTGTGCATATCAGTTAGTCAGTTTATGGAAAGATTAACGAGAGATTTAATAAAATATATTTTTCCAGCTGAACCTACACTGGGCATTTTCAATCTCACTTTACTCTGACCTGTTCTAAAGTGACATCAAACTGGTCACCAGCTTGTATAAGCACTGCGTGACTAGTTATGTAGCTGTAATATGCAAAAACAGTTCACACTAAGTTCCAAAATTTACCAAAGCTTACCTCACAGATGTTTGTGGGACTACCCCGTCCTCCCACGCCAACAGGATTTAAACAGAATTATAGTTTAAATTATATCATGCAATGGTTTTAATTCTCAAAATAGAACGAATTTGCCTTTGTAACGAGTTGCAGTAGTATTAACTACTTTCAAACTGATGGTTCTACAAAAGTTTATGTGATCAACTTTCTAAAGATGAGACTATTATGACAGCCTGGTTCAAGATGAACTGGCCCACAATTGAATGGAAGGTAGTCTCTAGGTCTTGCAATGAATAGTTTTGAAAGAGGCTGTCATAGAAGTCGCATATTTTTAAAAAATAGCCACTTTACCTTTTGGCAAGACCATCTGTTTGACAGTACTGAAATATCAGGGCAACAGACAATAGAACAAACTTGCCACTGAAAAGAGTTGCCCTATTATTGCACTTCTTACGATGCTTGCAGGACTATTTTATGTATGCAGTTTAAATCTTGCTGGCTACACAACTAGAATGAAGAACAAGAGTTCTGCAAACACATTTATAAAAACAGAAATGTCACCCTATTTGTGCATGAATTCTTAAAGACAAATGGTATTGTTCATACAAGTTGATTAACTGTTGATTGTAAAATGCTGATTAACAGATGCTGAATGTAAAATATTGATTTTTTTTTTTTAAACTTGTGCTAGATTTTAAAGAATTCTTGCTTGTAAAATGCTAAATTTTATAGAGTTTACTGTATTCCTTTAATCTTATCATGAGATCATGAAAATTCGTATATCTAAAAATGGGAAAACTAAACATGATTACCTCGAAGATAAAAGCACCAAGTCAGCAGGAAAGAACTGGGTATTCATCACTTTCATTATATCTCCAATACTAACATCTGCCCATTTTGTTGACTTCCACTGGCCATTTTTCAAAACTTTTAAAACAGAAAATGAAATTCAAAATTCATTACACCAGAAATATATTTTTTAAAAATGTGTGCTTTAATGCAAATTCAGGTGCTAACTTGAACATTGTACAATGTTCAAGTTAGCACCTGAACATTGTACAATGTTCAGGTGCTAACTACTAGTAATTTGCAATAATACTGCAATAATTAAAGACAAACACCAACCAAGAAATTAAAAATTTACTATAAAATAAAATATACAGAAATAAAATATAATGAAAACACTATCGGAAGACTAAAATATTCCAATAAATTACGATAAAATAAACTACGATAAAAACGTTAAAAATATAGTTAAAATACCAAAGCAATAAAATTATCTAAAATAAACTGGATTAAAAGCGATAAAACCTGAAGCTTTCGGAGACTGCTGTCTTCTTCTTCAACAGTATACTATTACTGCAATGACACATCCTTAAGAAGCAGGCCCATGGCACTCATGCACGTGGTCCATCAGACACATGGTCGGCATTCCCCATGCGTGTATCGGAAACGGAAGTGGCTCAGGATCTTTTGTTTGTTTGTTATTTGGATTTTAGGAGCATTAGCAACTAAGGCCATATTGCTCCGGGATATGCGGTGGTCATTCCCTGACCTTTCCGCATCCTCCATATTTGGTGGTGACAGGCTCGAACCCCGGTCTAATCAAGAAGCATGTGCTACGTACTGCTGCTCCTTCCCACCTGGCTACGGAGGCGCGCACTCGGGAGCGTATCAAACAGAACCGGTCATCCCTGTCTGAGGACAACCGCCTCAAACAGGGGGTGTAAACGTGTCCCCCTTTCCCTGTTAACAGTATTACAACTGGATGAACCGATTCGCAAGCTCTCGAGCCACTTGCGTTCCCAAAAATCCATGGGCGCGGTCCGTAATGACCACGCCCATGGGTCTTCAGGGGAGATCCGATGCTGCTTCTCCCAGAAATGCTCTGCCACAGCAGACCTCGCATAATTAGCAGTCTTAATAGCGGTCATGTGCTCCCCCAGACGATCTTTTAAACGTCACCCCGTCTCCCCCACATAACACTCCTCACAATCCAGGCACTTAATCTCATAGACCACACTACTATTATAGTCCTGGGCTACGGGATCTTTAACTTGAGACACCACTGTGTGCAATCTCTGTCCCGGAAGTTGCACACGACGGGTCTGACACTCCCACAGTGCCCGTACAATGCGTTCTGAAAGGCCCGGATAGTAAGGAATGTATGTGGTAGCCACAGGGGCAGGCGACTCCCTATGACTGGACTCTACCCTATAAATATATTTGTCCAAGACCCTCTGGGGGTACCCACACTTCCTGAGGTCTGCCATGACTCTGCAAATTTCCATTTCCTTATCCTCGGGGGTACTACAGTGGGTCCCCACCCTATTCAACAATGCCCTGGCTACACTATTCTTATGATGATAATGGCATATTCTTATGCCGAGCTGTAATGAACATACTGGCCACGGCACATAGGCTTTCTATAAATCGTTGTCTTTATTCTAGACCCATCTCTGCTAACCAGGACATCCAGAAATGGGAGGGACCCAGCTTTTTCCACCTCCGAGGTGAAGTGTATAAATGGGGAGAAGCTGTTAAGTAAATTGAGCACCTCATCTTTCTTCCCCTTTTTTAAAATGGTGAACGTATCTTCCACATATCTCCTCCACTCGCGCATGGGGAAATCCAACTGATGAAACACCCTGGTTTACAGATCCTCCATTGCCAAATTGGCCACAATGGCACTAATGGGGGAACCCATGGCCGTGCCATGGACCTGCTTCTACATAACTTTTTGAAAGATCATGGTAGTGCTAGCGAGGCAAAACTCAACGCCTTTACAAATATCAACAATACTTAGTAAACATCTAGCACTTAAGTTATCATCCTGTTCCAAGGCCAACCTTATACAATGCACCCCATGTCCAATGGGGATACATGTGAACAAAGATATGCCAAACGAGATCATAAGTTCATCTTCACCTATAGACTGGCTTCTTATAAAGTTCACAAATTCCTTGCTATCCTTAACTACTAAACTGGAGTGTCCCACTATAGGAGCAATAACTCTAGCTAAAAATCGAGATAAGGCATAGGTGGGACTACCCACAAACGATACTATTGGTCACAATGGAATGCCCACCTTGTGCATCTTTGGGAGGCCATAGAACTGGGGTAATCAACATCCTGAGGCATGAAGAGTCCAATAAACTTCTTTAGTTATTTTGCCAGCCCTGTATGATGTTGTTTTTTGGTTTTGGTTTTTTTTTTTTTTTTTAGGAGCATTAGCAACTAAGGCCATATTGCTCCGGGATATGCGGTGGTCATTCCCTGACCTTTCCGCATCCTCCGTATTTGGTGGTGACGGGCTCGAACCACGGTCTAATCAAGAAGCGTGTGCTACGCACTGCTGCTCCTTCCCACCTGGCTACGGAGGCGCCATATGATGTTGTTAACTTGTCTCTCCAAACCAGCTAACGGATTTCAATGGGTAACTTTATATATGTTGGTATCCTGTAAAAGATCCAGAGCTTTTGCACAATAATCTCCTTTGTGCAGTATAACTGTGGATCTGCCTTTATCGGCAGGTAACATTATAATATCCTCATCCTTTCTAAGTTGTCTTAATGCTCTTTCATGTCTATGGCTAAGATTAGAATGTGCCATCCTGGCCTGACTTAAAATAGCCGCAATCCTAACCCATATCTCATCAGCTTGTGTCACGGGTAGTTTGTTGATGGCTTTTTCCACTCCCATAACCATCTCTACAATGGGAGGCCTAGCAGGTACTAAAGCAAACTTTGGACCCAGGTTAAATACTTCCTCCCGTTCTTTAGTAAACTGTTTGCCGCTAAGGTTATGAATAAAGTTACCAATATCCCTATTACGTACCACCACGGATTCCTCTAGCAACCTATTGAATTTGTTGGTTTGCCTACGTTTGTAAATGTCTGCAACCCTGGTTGCTTTATCTGCCACTACTCTCAAGATCAACGCACAATGAACCGTTTTTATCGTAGTTTATTTTATCGTAATTTATTGTAATATTTTAGTCTTCCGATAGTGTTTTCATTATATTTTATTTCTGTATATTTTATTTTATAGTAAATTTTTAATTCCTTGGCTGGTGTTTGTCTTTAATTATTGCAGTATGGAATTTCCCAGCCCCATAGGCCTGTTTGAAGATATAGTGAATAATTATGGCCATTTGATGCTTCGACACATCCGTGAGTACCAGAAAATTAGCATAGCTGAAACTAAAGCCCAGGACTATACTAGTAGTGTGGTTTATGAGATTAAGTGCCCGGATTGTGAGGAGTGTTATGTGGGGGAGACGGGGTGACGTTTAAAAGACCGTCTGGGGGAGGCACATGACCGCTATTAAGACTGCTAATTATGCAGTCTGCTGTGGCAGAGCATTTCTGGGAGAAGCAGCATCAGATCTCCCCTGAAGACGCGGTTATTACGGACCGTGCCCATGGATTTTGGGAATGCAAGTGGCTCGAGAACTTGCGAATCAGTTCATCCAGTCGTAATACTATTAACAGGGACAGGGGGACACGTTTGGCCCAGGTGCTAGAGCATTTATTGATAGCAGTTGGTTTTTTGCAAGGTGATTAGAGTGTTTTTTGGTTGTATTATTCGACTATTTCTTGCTTTTTCCCTGCTGTTCAATTGTTCTGAAGAAGCTCCACCTCCAAGTGGTCTGGGCCGGGCAGCTGGGGGGTTCCCCAGCTGGCAGTGAGCTTTTTTTAGGAATATTTCAAAATTTCGTGTTTTTTGGGTTTTTTTTGTTTTGGTTTAAATTTTGTTTGAGCTTTCATATCATTTAGTGATTAATCTTAGTATTAATTAGGTTTAATATAGTTATATTTGTAGTTGAATTGTTTTGTATTGTTTCTTATGGCTTCAAAGAAAATAATTTCAGATCCCCGGAGTGGGGATTCTGATAGTGATAGTGATGAACAATTAAGTGATTTTATACAGGGGAAAGAACTTATGGTGAAATCTCAGCTTCAGGAAGAACGGACAGAAGCTGCTGGGCCTAGTGAGGGAGTTCTCTCTAAGAAAAAGTGGAAACATAAGATTAAGAAAAAGGTGCAGGATGAAGAGGACACGAGCGAATCTTGTGTTAAGAGATCCTTGTGCTCTCGGGCTAAAGAAAAGGAATAGTTGAGGAAGTGGGACCTCAGGATAATAGCCAAGAAATATATAAGGATGGGTGTGCTCCCCGTGATGGGTTTGAGGACCTCAAGCAAGTGAGACAACGCTTAAGAACTTTAATTTTGAACTATAAAGTGCCAATAACAGCATTAGATGAAATGCTAATGCTTTGGGATCACCTCGAGGAGGTTGTGCAAAAAACTCTAATAGATAATGCTGTGTTGAAAGCTTTATTGAAAGAGAGGACTGCTGGTGGACTACCAGCAGAACGAACATATTTTGAAGCAGTGAAGGCTTCTATTGAACCAAGAGTTGCGACTAAGTGTGATCATTAAGGCTACGACGGAGAAATTCAGGACCAGTGAAGACGTGAAGTTGGAGCTCCTGAAGACTATCCGTCCGGCCTTGAGTGATACAAAAGTAATAGGTGTGAAGCCTATTCGGGATCGTCGGGTTGCCTTGGAGGCAGCCACAGAACAAGACATTCGTAAGATCAAAGAGTGCTCCCGACTTGGTGAGCTAGGCCTAGTGGTCGAAAAGTCTCTAAAGATCAGACCAAAACTTGTTATTTTTGACTTAGATCAGGAAGTCAATCAAGATCATCTCCTGCAGGAGCTTTGGATCCAAAACCTTTGTGGGTCCGAGGTTTTTTCGGAGGAGCAGTTTCAAAGTGAGATAGCTGTGATGACTAAAAATAAAGCTAGAGGCAGAATTGGCTATAATTTTATTATTGAGACGTCGGGCTTGATCAGGCGAGTTCTGATCGCCCGTGAAAGGGTTTATGTTGATTGGAGTGCGCATAGGGTGAGGGATCTTATAGTTCCCACGCAGTGTTATAGGTGCATGGCTTTTGGCCATGTTGCCAAACATTGTAAGGGTGAGTCATTCTGTGGTCACTGTTCTGAGAAGGGACACTCTTTTAGGGATTGTGACAAGCGGAGGGACTCTCCGAAATGTGTTAACTGCTGGAGGAGAAAACTACCCTCTGACCATTCTGCTGTTGACAAAATATGTCCGGAATATGCTAGGGCAATAGATATTTTGAAACACAGGATAGATTATGGAGAGTAAGAACTCCATAATTCAGATAAATGGTCAGAGAGCGATTAGTGTGGCCTCGCAGTTGACACGAGTTATAGAGGAGGAACGAGCTGATTTGGTGTTACTTCAAGAACCGTATGTGCTCAGAGATAAGGTAGTCTGTTATTCATTCGATACAGAATTATAGCTGCTCCCAGATCTCCCTGTGCTGCAATAATAATAGCTGACCCACAGTTGACAGTAACTGTTGTGTCTACCTTGACTACACCGTATGGTGTATGTGTTGAGGTTATAGGGGGATTTGGTAGAGTATATTTTGTGTCCTTATATTGTAGGCCATCAGAACTTATGGCTGTGTTCATAAGATATCTTGAGCAGGTTGTAAGTACACTAGGATCAGTTCATTTAATTGTTGGTATGGATTCAAATGCTGGATCTACTCTGTGGGGTGGCCAAAGCTCTGATGATAGAGGTATAGAGCTGGAAGAGTTTCTGGTTGCTGTAGACATGGAAGTGATTAATGATTCAGAACAACTGCCAACATTCTCCTCTGTAATTGGTGAGTCCTTTATAGATGTTACTGCTTGTTCTAGGTCCATTTTGCAGATGGTTAAAAATTGGAGAGTGCAAGAACATTTGACGACCAGTGATCACATTTAATATTACTACTGGGGAGCCTATGAGGCACTGGAGTGATATAGGTAGATATTCAATGCGTGGTGTAAACTGGATCAGATTTCTCGCTCTATGGCATTCTAAGATTGATCATTTGATGTGGCATGCTCTGACTGCGTCAGAGAAGGCTAGGAATTTGACTTATATATTGCAGGACTTAAGTAAACAGTGTTTGCAGAAGAAGAGAAGACCGCAAAGATCGGTACCTTGGTGGATACCTGAGCTTACGCGTATGCGAAAAGATCTACAACATGCGCATAAGAGGTATCAACGTGGGAGGAGGTGTTACTCTCATGAATCGTTTGAGCTGCGGTTGCAGTATCAGATTAAAAGAAATGAATATAAGAATAAAATTGTTTTATTAAAAAGTGCTTCTTGGAGAAACTTTGTGCAGGAGAGGGGCTCTGCTGATCCCTGGTCTTCTGTATATAAGTTGGTCACCGATAAAATCTATGGTGGTGAAATTATGTCCACGTTTGTGGCTACTGACAGAGTGACCTTGGGATGGGCTGATTCTGTCTCCTGTTTGATCAATTCAATTTTAGTTGAAGATTCTCCTGATACTTTTCTGCAGAGTCAGATTGTTCAGGAGAACTCTGATTATGTAACTAATGGGAGCGCGCCTCCCTTTGTTCCCGCTGAGCTCGAGTTAGCTTTACAACAGACCAGAGAAGGTTGTGCTTCGGGACTGGACAATACTGAAACTACTGTGGTGAGGAAATCATGTCAGGCGAGTCCTGATGTGTACCTGGACCTTTTCAACACGTCTTCGTGAGGGAGTATTTCCGGCAATATGGAAGACGGCTAACTTGAGGGTTATTCTCAAGAGTCCTGAGAAGCCCATAGATGAGCCTCGTTCATATCGCCCAATAGCTCTATTGTCGGTTATCGGAAAGTTGTTGGAGCGGCTGGTCCTTGGGCGGCTGATGGTTCATTATGCTGCTCAGGGGCTGGTGGCCAACAATCAGTATGGTTTTAAGGCAGGCTCCTCTGCAGAGGATGCCATTTATAACTTGATCAATCATGTTAATGAACAGTCTGGTCGATATGTCCTGGGCTTGTTTATGGGCTTTAGGGGGGGCGTTCGATGCTTTGTGGTGGGGCAGTGTCCTGCACAGTGCTAGGGCGTCCCTCTGTCCAGGAAATTTATACCGTCTTCTTGAGGACTATCTCCGAGAGAGATCTGTGCTCATCTGTACTCCTTTCATGAAGTGTGAGAGAAGAGTTTACAGAGGATGTCCACAGGGTTCGGTTCTGGGGCCGACTCCCTGGAATTGGGTTCTTGATGAGTTCCTTCAAATGCAAGGTGTGGAAGGCATGACCAGCATAGCTTATGCTGATGATTTGGTTATCTTGGTGTGTGGGGAATCCCGCCGGATGTTGGAGGAGCAAACAGCTGCTTCTCTAAACCAATTGATGAGCTGGGCAATTCAGCATAAGCTGGAGGTCTCCGCAGAGAAATCCGTTGCAGTTCTTCTGAGGGGGACGACTCAGCGGGACTCGCCCTCCTTTGTGTCGTTCTGGTGATCTTTCGCTTAGAGTGGTTAAGAAGACTAGGTACCTGGGTGTTGTCCTGGGAGAGCGACTTTCTATGGTAGCGCATGCTGCCTATGTTCGGGACAAGGTGAAACGATCTTATGCCAAGCTCCAGCGAGTGACGCGTGTTGATTGGGGTATAAAGCGGGAGCCCTCCACCTCCTTTATGATAACATCTTTACCCCGATTTTGACTTACGCTGCTGGGGCTTGGGGAGGGTATACAGAACACTCACATGTTCGTAGAATCTTGTCTTCAGCACAGAGGTTTGCTCTCTTAGGTAAAACCCGGGCATGTAGAACTGTGTCCACGGATGCTTTGCGTGTCCTTGCGGGAAAGATGCCTGCTGAGTTGGTTGTGGCACAGTTTGCATTGCGATACACTCTTCAGCGGGGGATTACCAGAGTGATTTTTGGTATCCGGTCATGCCCGGTGGGGCAGTTGGCTGTCTCCCCTGGTATAACAGCAGAGCGGGGACGAATCGATGATGAGTTGAGTACCATATGGCAATTCCAATGGACAAACTCTGAGAAAGGTCTTCATTTGTACACCTTTATGCCCTCGGTCTATACTGTGAGTAGGGAGCGATGTTCCTGGCTCCAGTTTGGGTTGGCGGCTGCTGCTGTCCACACTGGGCATGGCCTGAGGTCAAGGCTGTTTCGTTTGGGGTTGACCCTTACGGAGTTTTGCGAGTGTGGAGAGACCGAGACTGGCCTCCACATCTTGTTATATTGTCCTTTATATGAGGATTTGAGAGTGAGGTTGGACTAAGGGACGCTCACTCTCACTGAAATAAATTTAAAGTTTATGTTTGAAAGTTATGGAAATTTTTGTTCTTTTATGAATTTGGTTAAACTGGCATATGGTCACTGTCGGGTAATGCCTGGATGGTAGTAGAGACCTACCTCCTCGTGGTGGGGATGGTAACTTGTGGTGAGTGGTGTGATTGCCCATCCCCACCACAAGGCTGAATGGTCGAATAATTTGTATTTTATTTTGATTTGAGTTGACCAATTTTGGTCTTTAATATTAACAGTTTTTCTTTAAAACTTGGTTAAGATTGATGATTAAATGAGAATCGGTTGCATATGGATGAAAATCCGGGTGGAAACTGAGATGACAGCTCACTCAAATGAAAATGTTCTTTAGTAAACTGTTTGCCGCTAAGGTTATGAATAAAGTTACCAATATCCCTATTACGTACCACCACGGATTCCTCTAGCAACCTATTGAATTTGTTGGTTTGCTACGCTTGTAAATGTCTGCAACCCTGGTTGCTTTATCTGCCACTACTCTCAAGATCAACGCACAATGAACCGTTTTTATCGTAGTTTATTTTATCGTAATTTATTGTAATATTTTAGTCTTCCGATAGTGTTTTCATTATATTTTATTTCTGTATATTTTATTTTATAGTAAATTTTTAATTCCTTGGCTGGTGTTTGTCTTTAATTATTGCAGTATGGAATTTCCCAGCCCCATAGCCCTCTTCGAAGATACAGTGATTATGGCCATTTGATGCTTCGACACATCTGTGAGTACCAGAAAATTAGCATAGCTGAAACTAAAGCCCAGGACTATACTAGTAGTGTGGTCTATGAGATTAAGTGCCCGGATTGTGAGGAGTGTTATGTGGGGGAGATGGGGTGACGTTTAAAAGACCGTCTGGGGGAGGCACATGATCACTATTAAGACTGCTAATTATGCGAGGTCTGCTGTGGCAGAGCATTTCTGGGAGAAGCAGCATCGGATCTCCCCTGAAGACGCGGTGATTACGGACCATGCCCATGGATTTTGGGATTGCAAGTGGCTCAAGAGCTTGCGAATCAGTTCATCCAGTAGTAATACTATTAACAGGGACAGGGGGACACATTTGCACCCCCTGTTTGAGGCAGTTGTCCTCAGACAGGATGACCTGTTCTGTTTGACATGCTCCCGAGCCACTTCCGTTTCCGATACGCGCGTGGGGAATGCCGACCATGTGTCTGATGGACCACGTTCATGAGTGCCCGGCGCCTCCGTAGCCAGGTGGGAAGGAGCAGCCGTGCGTAGCACATGCTTCTTGATTAGACTCGGGGCTCGAGCCCATCACCACCAAATACGGAGGATGCGGAAAGGTCAGGGAATGACCACCGCATATCCCAAAGCAATATGGCCTTAGTTGCTAATGCTCCAAATAAACAACAATCATGAGTGCCATGGGCCTGCTTCTTAAGGATGTGTCATTGCAGTAATAGTATACTGTTGAAGAAGGAGACAGCAGTCTCCGATAGCTTCAGGTTTTATCACTTTTAATCCAGTTTATTTTAGATAATTTTATTGCTTCGGTATTTTAACTATATTTTTAACGTTTTTAGCGTAGTTTATTTTATCGTAATTTATTGTAATATTTTAGTCTTCCGATAGTGTTTTCATTATATTTTATTTCTGTATATTTTATTTTAGAGTAAATTTTTAATTCCTTGGCTGGTGTTTGTCTTCAATTATTGCAGTATGGAATTTCCCAGCCCCATAGGCCTGTTTGAAGATATAATTTGCAATGATTTTTGCATTGTCATAACAATTTTTTTGCAGTAAAGTTAGAAATGAAAAATATGCTACCAACAACAAAATAGTAGTACATTTAGCACACAGTTTTATATACAAAGTATTAAGTCCAAATGGTAAAGCAGAAGTACTCATCTCACCAAATCAGTATTTTACATAATGGTTAACTCTCCACCTCGTGAACAAACACACCTTGGTCTGAATGAACCAGAGTACTTTGGTGGTGAAAGTTCTTGATAGGGCCAACATAGCCAAAATCAGTCAAATTACTGTATATGGGTGAGATAAAGTGCATTTTGCTAGCAAAGAGTTTACTTAGTTCAATGTAAGTGATTTCATTAATTAAATTACATCCTTAGGCATTTTAATTTTGCATCAAACGATGCAAAATAAAATTGCTCAAAGTAATTGTCAGCTTTTAGAGAGTGCATCTATGCTGCAACTTATATTTGGATCCAACTATGCAAAATTAAATGCTTAAAGGATAGAAATTAATTAATTAAATCAATGAAGAACAAAAAAAATCTATAAAAAGAAAGGAATACTAAATAATTAGAACATGGAATGTAAGATCAATTAATGAGAAAGAAAAAAGAGAGTGAGAATTAGATAAGAGAAAAATTAAGATTTGTATAATGACAGAAACTAAATTTATATTAGTATTAGTAGTGGCATATAATGCAAGAAATCAAGCTTATATAGCATCAGCAAAAAAAAAAAAAAAAATTCCCACTTCACCTATTTATTCCCTCCAGCAGTTTGTTGAAATTACCCACTTCCACAACAACAAAAAAATGTAAGTTTTCTGTTGTATTTATATAAACCACCCACTCAGCAATCCACCACCTGCTTGCTAAAGGCAAACTTATAGATATCTTTTCTACACCACCTGCCTCAATTTAAATTTATGCTCCCTCGTGAGCATAGTCTAGGCATAAGGAAGAATCCCATTAGCATTGAGCTTACTCAATTTATTCAAAGCCATAAACACCTCGATCAGATCACCTCGCATGTGCCAAGTTTCCAGATGCTGCAATTTGCAGAGCTGAAGCCTTTCATGGTAAAAGCACCTCTTTGTTCTTCTCACCAATCTTACTGCCCTTCTCTGTAACCATTCCAGAAGCACAACACCCATTGTAAAATGAGACCTCCCAATCTGTATGCAGTACTCAAGATTTGGCCTGATCATTGCTTTATACAATGGGATAATCACCTTCTTATCCCTGCTAGCAAAATTCCTGTATATCATTGACAAAACCCCATGAGTTTCCTGGCAGCCAGTGACAACTGCTTAAAGAACATATCTAACTGCACAATCCCTCCAAGGTCCTTTTCATTTTCCACTACCTGAGTGTAGTACCACACAGTACACTACTCTGTAGTTACTGTTACCCGTTTGCAATACTTTGCATTTATCAAGGTTAAACTTCAGTTGCCACCACTCAGCCCATCTTTCTAATTTTTCTAGATCATCTTGCAGTAGCATACTGTCATTACTGTCATTTACCACCCTGCCAAACTTTGTATCTTCTGAAAAGTTGAACTTTAATTGTGATATGCCTTCATCGTTGTTGTTGTAGGGGTTTCATGGCGCATTAGCTACTTTGGCTATAATGCACCTAGGCCTTCAGCCTTCATTGTTATCATTAATAAATATAGAAAACAACAATAGGACCAGCATCGAACCCTGGAGACTCCACTAATAACATTAGTCCAAGAAGAGCGGTGTCCAGTTATAACGACTCTCTGTCTTCTCCCACTCAACCATCCCTTTATCCATAACAGTAACTTGTCCTTAATGCATCATTGCTCCAAATCTCTCTGGTCTACTCTCTTTTCAGTGCAACAGCATCAAAAGGTTTCCTGAAATCCAAGTATATGATATCAAATTTATTTTGATCCAATACATCCACCACTAGTCTTGCTAGGGTATCAATGACTACCCGACAGGTTCCAGTCAATATCTGGAAAGTTCAAATTTCCCATTATAAGACATTCTGATTTACTGGCCCACTCAATTTCTCTGTACAGTACAGTATAGTTGTTCATTGTACTCATCTAAATCATTAGGCCTATAACACATTTCTACTTTCATTTTACCTTTCCTGGGGCTTATGTCACACCAGACTGATTCAACATTGCACTGGCCACCCATGTCAACTGCATGCACTAATTTAGATTTTATGTGCTTCTTAACTAACAGCATAATCGCTTCTCCCCTCCTATCATGTATGTCATTTCTGCACAAATCGTACTCTCAATAACCAAATTCCTCATCCTACATCCGAGTAACACAACATATGCCAAAAATGTCTGCATTTGATGACTTGACCAGCAATTTGAAATCATCAAATTTATTTACTATACTTCTATCACTGGTGTATATGCAAGTATACACACACACACATGGTCTTCCTCTTAGTTTCCCCAAAACAGCCAATGCATTTACCACCTCCATGACTCACTGTAGGCCTTGAAATCCCCCACACTCACACCTTGCTTTTGAACCTGCTGCACATTCCAGTAGAAGAAGTGCAAGAATTACTTTCACTCTTTTACTAATGACACGCAATTAGTAATGACCTTGCACATAATTTACACGCAATTACTAATGACCTTGCACAGATTGTTCGTTTACCTACAAGAATACCGGACAATCCTAATCACACAGCCAATATGCTTGTTCTTTTTCTCACAAACAACCCTTCTAAGTACACGGTCAATATGAGAGGTGCTTTAGGCACTTCAAATCACAACTTGGTGATTGTCTCTTCTCCAATGGAAACTTTATCTCATGGCTATTCCCAACCTCGTGTTGTTTGGCATTACAAGAATGCAAAATGGGATGAACTGCGAGACTCTTTTCTTCTTTTCCTTGGTCGGATTACTGTGTCAAAACTTCTGATGTCAACATTTGCTCAGATCGTACCTGTGAAATTATTCTTGCAGAAATGGAATCCTTTATCCCACACTACACTTTAAAATCTCGTTCTTTAAATAAACCTTGGTTTTCCAATAAATGTGCTAAGGCTGTTCAAGAGAAGAACGTTGCATATCATAATTGGCTTGTTTCTAATTCTCCAGTTTCATTTTCTGCCTACACCAAAGCTCACAACAATTGTAAAGCAGTTATTAATCAGTCCAAACTAGAGTTTGAACAGGCTAAGAGTAGAAAACTTGCTTCTTGCCCTAATGGTAACAGAGCATTCAGGTCTCTTGCCAAAACTATTGGCTGCAACTTTTGCCCATCTCTGCTCCCACTTCTTTCAAAACCAGATGGTTCTGTTGTCACTTCAGCCAAGGATAAAGCAAACCTGCTAGCATCACATTTTTCTTCCAACTCGATGTATCAATGATCTTGGTAAAACACCTCCCACCATTCCCAACATGCTCCATTCAATACCTCCTGTGGTCTTCCGTCAAAAGGATGTCAGAAGGATTTTGACGAATCTTGATGTTAAGAAAGCTCCAGATCCCGATGGTATTTCTCCACTTGTTCTCAAAATCTGTGCTCCTGAACTTACTCCTATTCTTTGCCGCCTTTTTTCACTTTCTTATTCTTCTGCTTGGAAATTTGCTCATATCCAGCCAGTTCCTAAAAAGGGTGACAAATCACTTCCATCCAATTATCGTCCCATTGCAATTACTTCTACTCTTTCTAAAGTAATGGAGAAACCAATTAACTGCCAACGCTTAAACTACCTAGAAACCTTCCGTTTGACCACTGGTGATATTCAGGCTTATGTTACCCATTTATGGACTAATTCAATGGAAAGGTTCGGTGAAACACAAGTAGTTGCTCTTGACATCTCAAAGGCTTTCGATAGAGTTTGGCATAAAGGTCTTCTAAACAAGCTTCCATCTTATGGTTTGCCAACCGTTTTTAGTAATTGGATATCCAGTTTTCTCTCTGATTGCTCATTGAGGGTGATGGTAGATGGCTCTCTGTCTTCTAACTTCTCCACTAATGCCGGTATCCCCCAAGGTTCAGTTCTTTCTCTCACTCTTTTCCTCTCGTATATTAATGACCTTCTTCCATTGACTATCCATAGTTTTGCCGATGATAGCACATTGAATTCCACTTTCCATTTTGAGAAACCTTGTCCCGCTCAATCAACTTCAACTTCTCGAAAATCTGCTACCAATTCCTTAAATGCCGATCTTCGGGTAATTCTCCAGTGGGGCAAAGACAACATAGTTGATTTCAACCCTTCTAAAACTCAGTCTTGTCTTATATCTCGCAAAAAGGATTCTTCTGCTCCTATGCTTATCTTTAGTGACACAACAATTTCTAGGCACAATAATATATCTCTTTTGCGGATTACCCTGACTTCTAATCTCTCTTGGCACAAGCACATTACAAATATTGCTTCCTCTGCATCTAAAAAACTTGGTTTTCTCTTTCGCTCTCGGCGTTACTTTTCTTCCAAACAGCTGCTCACTCTGCATAAATCGCAAATCCGCCCTGCCATGGAATATTGTTCCCACATCTGGGGTGGTGGCCCCAAAACCTCTCTCAGGCTTCTTGATTCCATTCAGAAGAGGCCAGTTATGTTAATTAATGATTCATCTCTAACAGAGTCTCTCCATTCACTGTCTCATAGAAGTACTGTTTCTGCGGCATGCCTCTTCTACAGATACTTCCATGGGCACTGTTCTTCTGAATTGGCTTCTATAATTCCCACTCTCTCTTTCAAAACAGTCCGAACACGTGCCGCCACCAGCCAACATCAATTTACTGTCCAACTTCAAACTCACAGAACCAACTTTTCATCTTCCTCGTTTATTCATTCAACTGCCGTTTTCTGGAACAACCTTCCTTCATACCTATTTCCTGAAAATTACAGTCCACAGAAGTTCAAGTCCAATGTCAACAAATATCTTCTTTCATCTTCTCAATCTCCAACCCAAGCACGGTACTAAGTACTACAGGTTCTAATACCTCTCGTGTTTGGGGTTTACTTAAAAAAAAAAACTCTGCCTGTGGCTATTGTTAATCTGTTAGTCAGTGTATAGCCCCAAACTAGAAGTTTTATAACTCACCCAACACAGCTTCGAAAGCATAAGCAAATAGCATTAGCATTAGTAGAGGCATATGATGCAAGAAAGCAAGCTTATGCAGTATCAGCCAAAAAAACTTCCACTTCACCTCTCCGTTCATTCCAAATACCTGTCCAGCTGAGCCTCAATTCATTTCGGCTATCAACTTCCACAACAAGGGAAGGAAGTCTGTTCCACCAACCAACTACCTACCCGCTGGCAAAAAGCAAATTTCCACATCTATCCCACATCTGTCTTTCCTCAATTTGAATTTATGCCCTCTCAGGTGATTATTCTGATCAAGAGGAAGAATCCCATCAGCATTAGCATTAGTAGAGGCATATGATGCAAGAAACCAAGCTTATTCAGCATCGGCCAAAAAAAAAAAAAAACACCACTCCCATTTCACCCTTCCGTTCGTTCGAAATACCTGTCCAGTTGAGCCTTAAATTTGTTTAGGCTATCAACTTCAACAACAAATGATGGAAGTCAGTTCCACCAACCAACCACCCGCTGGCCAAAGGCAAATTTCCGCATATCTATCCGACATTCGTCCTTCCTCAATTTGAATTTATGCCCTCTGAGGTGATTATTCTGAGCAAGAGGAAGAATCCCATTGGCATTGGGCATGCTCAAACCATTCAAAGACTTATACACCTCTATCAGATCACCTCGCCAGTGCCTAGTCTCCAGACTCTGTAATTTGCAAAACTTAAGCCTTTCTTCATAAGAGCAACCCTTTGTTCCATTCACTAATCTTGTTGCCCTTCTCTGTACCCGTTCCAGCAGCTCTACATCCTTCTTGAAATGAGGCTTCCAGGCCTGTATACAGTACTCAAGATGTGGCCTAACCATTGCCTTATACAAGGGAATAATCACCTCCTTATCCCTGCTAGAAAAATTCCTGTATATCATTGACAAGACACCATGAGCTACTCTTGCAGCTCGTCTGCACTGCTCAGAGAACTTCATATCTGCCTGCACAATTACCCCCAGGTCCTTTTCATTCTCCACCACTGTCAGTGTAGTACCGCAGAGTTGATACGTTGCTCTGGGGCTACTGTTTCCCATATGTAGTACTTTACATTTGTCAATGTTAAACTTCATTTGCCACCTCTCAGCCCATCTGTTCAACCTTTCCAGATCCTGTTGCAACAGCATAGCGTCAGTAGTGTCCTTAACAATCCTGCCAACCTTTGTATCATCTGCAAACTTGGACATTAAACTTGATATACCATCATCAATATCATTCATAAACACCGAAAACAATAATGGACCCAACACTGAACCCTGAGGAACTCCACTAATAACATTAGTCCACGTTGAGCAGTGTCCATTGATTACCACTCTCTGTCTTCTGCCACTCAACCATCCCCTTATCCATAGCAGCAATTTGCCTCCAATGCCACACTGCTCCAATTTGTGCAGCAGTCTTCCATGTGCAACAGTATCAAAAGACTTTCTAAGATCCAAATATATAATATCAAAGTTATTCCCTAGATCCAGTTCTTTTGTGACTACATCATAGTATCCAATCAAATTGGTCAGGCAAGACCTGCCCTTAACAAAACCATGCTGCGTCTGAGCTATAACTGAATTCTTGTCTAGATGATCCTGCAGTGCTTCTTTAACCAGTGCCTCCATTAATTTACCTGGAACAGAAGTTAAACTAACAGGTCTATAATTACTTGTGTCAGCCTTTGATCCTCCTTTGCCAATTGGGGTTACATTTGCACATCTCCAGTCTATGGGTACCTCCCCTGAGTCCAAAGAAGCTCTCATAATTATGGCTAGGGGTTTGCTTACTTCCTTTGCTGCCTCCTTTAATATAATTGGATAGATCCCATCCACCCCAGGTGCCTTTTTTATGTTTATCCTCAACAATCTCTCCTCCACTTTCCTCTCAGTTATTACAAAATCATCTAACTCACTGCCAATGTCTACTTTACCTATGTCATTCTCCTTCCTGAATAACTCCTCATGCGTGAATGTAGATGCAAAATACTCGTTTAGATTGTTAGCCACCTGAGCAGGATCCTCAACTGTTGAACCATCAATATCCAGTGGACCAATCTGATTCATCCCTTTCCTTCTTGAGTTTAAATAGGTAAAGAACTCTTTTCTGTTTTTCTTTGCATCCTTTGCCAAAGATTTTTCATAGTCTGCCTTTGCCTGCCTAATCTCCTTTGTTACTTGGTTACAGACCAACTTATATCTATCATAGGCTTCCATGTTGCCCATTAATTTGTATGTATTCCATGCATTTTTTTTCTCTGCCACATGTCTCATTAGTTCATCTGACAACCATTTAGGCCTAAACCTTGAACAATATTTCTTAGTTGGTATGTAAAGCCTGGTAGCTTCCAAGATTAGTTCCTTGAATGCTTCCCATTTTGAGTTTGCTGTTGGTAACATCATCAGTTGGTCCCACTGTATAGAATTTAAATACTGTCTCAGACCATCATAGTCACCTTTACGAAAACAAAAACCCTTCCCTTTACCTCTGATGGTAGTTACCTCCTTGAGTAAATCCCACTTCAACACACTGTGATCACTGCCACCTAGTGGTTCATTTATCTGCAGATTCTTAATGCATGAAGAATCACTACTGATAATCAGATCAAGAGTATTGCTCCCTCTTGTTGCCTCACGAATATGCTGATGTAGAAAACAATCATCCAATAAATCCACAAAAGCCCGGCTAGTGTGTGAGTGACCAACCCACAAATTCCAGTCAATATCTGGGAAATTAAAATCCCCCATTATAAGACTCTCTGATTTACTGGCCCACTCTATTTCCCTGTACAATATCTTATTATACTCATCAGAGTCATTAGGCCTATAGCACACTCCTACTCTCAATTTTGATTTCCCTATGCTTATGTCACACCAAACTGACTCGACACTGCCCTGTCCATCGATGTCGACTGGCTTCACTTCCTTGGATTTTATGTGTTTCTTAACTAATAGCATAACCCCTCCTCCCCTCCTGTCCTGTCTATCCTTTCTATACACATTGCATTCCCCAAATTCCAGTTCCGCATTCCTTATATCTGTGTGACACCACGTCTCTGATATCCCAACAATATCTGCCTATGATGTTTTGAGCAATACCTCAAATTCATCAAATTTATTTACCAAACTCCTAGCATTGGTGTACACGCAAGTATGCATGCACCTGTTTCTATTCTTAGCTACCCTAACACAACCCATGTGTTTACTTGTACCGCAATGACTCCCAGCAGTCTCTGAAATATCCTGCATCTTATTTTTCAGGCTTCTGCTCATTTCAATAGAAGCAGTGCAAGAATCACTTCCACCTCTGCCAGTGGCTACTGTTAATCTATTAGTCCTTGTATCCCCCCAACTAGCAGTTTTCCGACCCACCTAACACTGCCTCGACAGCATCAGCAAAAATTCTTGCACCCTTTCTATTTAAGTGTATCCCATCCCTGTAGAAGCAGTCTCTCCTTTTAACAAGTACAGACCAGGGTGAAAAAAATTCTACCCCTTGAGCCTTGCACAATCCCTCCAGGGCCGAATTGATCGACAAGGCTCTCATCATATACTCCCTCCTATCGTGTCTGGACAGTATTGCAGACACTTTCAAATTCAAACCTAATTCACGGCTTTTTTTCAACAGTGACCTGTACTTGCTAAGTAATTCTGCCGGCCTCCTACTCTTAATATCATTAGTGCCAACGTGTACAACTATATCACCTTTCGTGCCCTTAAAAGATGATATCCGCCCTACAATGTCATGAACCTTTGCCTCTGGCAGACATACCCTGGTCCTATTCAACCTATCCTCTTTACAAAGCATGTTCCCCGTTTCCCTGACAATCGAGTCACCAACAACTACTAGTTCCTGTGGGACCAGCGCATTCTGCCTAGGGGGCTGCCTCTGTGTTGCATGATGACCAAGTGGAAGCTCTGGCGTTGTTGTGGGCAGCTGAGAGCTTGATGGGCCCCTCAATTTATTTCCTTCGAGGGCATCCACCCTGTGCTTCAAGCTCTCATAAAGGCCCATAACAATGCTGAGTTGTCGCCTGATCTCCTTGCACTCCTTACATCGTGCACACACAAAGACATCCCCCTTGGCAGTATCATGTCCCGTACCCGACTGCTCCGCAAACATCAAGCAAACAGTGCATTTTAAAAGACTGTGATTCAGAGGGCAACTGCCCCCCTCAGTTCTCTCCTGAGCCACAGCACTCCCATTAGCTTGAGCCTTTTGCTTTGCTGCTCTGATCTGAGTCATGATTCCGATTTAATTCAATAAAATTTCAATTTCAGAACAAAATTAAATCCTTAAGTTATATCCCAAACAGTTATAACGCTATATTTATTTTTTCGGTATCGAGTGTTTTCTACGAGTTCCCTTTATACAACTTCTGTATCACGTGTACCACTATAGTTATGTATTAATTATTTGTTACGGTTAAGTCGTTATATATATATATATATATATATATAGAGTTAAAAGTACAATTTAATTGACAATAAAGTTTATCAAGATTAATAGATTTACTGATTAATTGACAATATTATATTATGCACTATACTACCATAAGCTTATGCTATCGTGTAAAAATGGCGGGAATTCACGAACGGTACTTCTACGGACTCGTACGTATTGATTAGCTTCCAAATCTTGCTATCTCAATTTAGAATAAATTAAGGATCCTGACTAGGTCTATAATCTACTTATAGAAGATAATTTGATATAACAATTGGTTAATAAATCGACTAAATTTGGTTAAAAAAAAACCTCTCGTTCAACGGAGCTGCAATTTGTAACACGTGGATTTGATACCGTTACCGATACTCTTCCACAACAAGGGATGGAAGTCTGTTCCACCAACCAACTACCTACCCGCTGGCAAAAAGCAAATTTCCACATCTATCCTACATCTGTCTTTCCTCAATTTGAATTTATGCCCTCTCAGGTGATTATTCTGATCAAGAGAGAGAATCCCATCATCATTGAGCATGTTCAAACCATTCAAGGCTTTATACACCTCTATCAGATCACCTCGCCGGTGCCTAGTCTCCAGACACTGTAATTTTCAAAACTTCAGCCTTTCTTCGTAAGAGCACCCCTTTGTTCCATTCATTAATCTTGTTGCCCTTCTCTGTACTCGTTCCAGCAGCTCTACATCCTTCTTAAAATCAGGCCTCCAGACCTGTATACAATACTCAAGGTGTGGCCTGACCATTGCCTTATACAAGGGAATAATCACCTCCTTATCGCTACTAGAAAAATTCCTGTATATCATTGATAAGCCACCATGAGCTACTCTTGCAGCGCGTCTCCACTGGTCAGAGAACTTCATATCTGCCTGAAAAATTACTCCCAGTTCCTTCTCATTCTCTATCACTGTCAGTGTAGTACAACAGAGTTGATACGTTGCTCTGTCCATGTTACATTTCTCAATGTTAAACTTCATTTGCCACCTCTCAGCTCATCTGCTCAACCTTTCCAGATCCTGTTGCAGCAGCATAGTGTCAGTAGTGTCCTTAACAACCCTGCCAACCTTTGTATCGTCTGCAAAAACTTGGACATTAAGCTTGATATACCATCATCAATATTATTTATAAATACAGAAAACAATAATGGACCCAACACTGAACCCTGAGGGGCTCCACGAATAACATTAATCCACGATGAGCAGTGTCCACTGATTACCACTCTCTGTCTTCTCCTCCTCAACCACCCCTTTATCCATGGCAGCAATTTGCCTCCAATGTCACACTGCTCCAATTTGTGCAGCAATCTTCCATGTGCAACAGTATCAAAAGTTTTTCTAAGACCAAGTATATAATATCAAAGTTATTCCCTGCATCCAGTTCTTTTGTGACTGCATCATAGTATCCAATCAAATTGGTCAGGCAAGACTTCCCCTTAACAAAACCGTGCTGTGTCCGAGCTATAACTGAAGTCTTGTCTAGATGATCCTGCAGTGCTTCTTTAACCAGTGCCCCCATTAATTTTCCTGGAACAGAAGTTAAACTCACAGGTCTATAATTACTTGTGTCAGCCTTTGATCCTCCTTTATGAATTTGGGTCACATTTGCACATCCCCAGTCTATGGGTACCTCCCCTGAGTCCAAGGAAGCTCTCATAATTATAGCTACGGGTTTGCTTGCTTCTTTTGCTGCCTCCTTTAATATAACTGGATAGATCCCATCCACCCCAGGTGCCTTTCTTGTGTTTATCTTCAACAATTTCTCCTCCACTTTACTCTCAGTCATTACAAGATTATCTAGTTTACTGCCAGAGTTGAATACACCTCTGGCATTCCCCTCGCTGAATAACTCCTCATGTGTTAATGTCGATGCAAAATATTCATTTAGTTTGTTAGCTACCTGAGCAGGATCATTAACAGTAGAACCATCGATATCAAGTGGACCAATCTGATTCATCCCCTTCCTTCTAGAGTTTACATAAGTAAACAACTCTTTGCTGTTCTTCTTTGCATCCCTTGCCAAAGATTTCTCGTAATCTGCGTTCGCCTGCCTAACCTCCTTTGGAACTTGGTTACAGATCAACTTATTCTATCATAGGCTTCTGTGTCACATGTTAATTTATATGTATCCCATGCATTTTTCTTCTCTGCCATATGTCTCATTAGTTCATCTGTGAACAATATTTTTTAGTTGGTATGTAAAGCCTAGTAGCTTCCAAGATAAAGTTCTTTGAATGCTTCCCATTTTGAATTTGGTGTTGGTAACATCATCAGTTGGTAACACTGTACAGAATTTAAATACTGTCTCAGACCATCGTAGTCACCTTTAAGAAAGCAATAACCCTTCCCTTTACCCCTGATGGTAGTTACCTCCTTGAGTAAATCCCACTTCAACACAGTGATCACTGCCACCTAGTGGTTCATTTATCTGCAGATTCTTAATGCATGAAGAATCACTACTGATAATCAGATCAAGAGTATTACTCCCTCTAGTTGCCTCCCGAACATGCTGATGTAGAAAACAATCATCCAATAAATCCACAAAAGCCTTGCTAGTGTGCGAGTGACCAACCCACAAATTCCAGCCAATATCTGGGAAATTAAAACCCACCATTATAAGACTCTCTGATTTACTGGCCCACTCTATTTCCCTGTACAGTTTCTTATTATACTCATCAGAGTCATTAGGCCTATAGCACACTCCTACTTCAAATATCATATATTTTGATCTTAGAAAGGCGTTTGATACTGTTGCACATGGAAGACTGCTGCACAAGTTGTAGAAGTGTGGCATTGGAGGCAAATTTCTCCTATGGATAAAAGAATGGTTGAGTGGGAGAAGACAGAGTGGTAATCAATGGACACTGCTTTTCGTGGACTAATGTTATTAGTGGAGTCCCTCAGGGTTCAGTGTTGGGTTTATTGTTGTTTTCTGTATTTATAAATGATACTGATGATGGTATATTAGGCTTAATGTCAAAGTTTGCACACGATACAAAGGTACGCAGGGTTGTTAGTGACACTAATGAGAGTACACTGCTGCAACAGGATCTAGAAAAGTTTAGTAGATGGGCTGAGAGGTGGCATATGAAGTTTAAGATTGACAAATGTAAAGTACAGTAAACCCCCGCCATTCGCGTTATCTGTATTCGCGGTTTCACGATCGCCGATTTAATATAAAATTAAACCTAAAAAAAAAAAAAAAGTGAATTTTAAAGCGCCGTGAATATTTTCCACCATAAAAAACATGGGCGTGGCTAAAATTATATTTCCCGGTCAAAACAGCATTCAGTGAGTGGGGGGGGAGAGGGGTGACAAAATTGCGAGGGTGGATGTTTCTCGCTAATCCTTGTTCAGTATGTGTTATGTGCTTGTCATGGAAGGTTTCGTCGTTTGCTTTTAATTTATATGCTTATAAATTGAATAATTTATCAATTTATAAATTGATATGCTTACAAAAATGATAAATCTACCGTTTTGCAGTGTAAAACAGACTTTCGAGTGTGTTTACGGAAGAAAGTGACTTTATTGTGGACAAGTTCTTTCTAACCCCTACAAAAATATGGCTACGAATACCAAGAGAAATGTGAAAATATCAAAGAAGGTGATGACATTAGCAAATAAAATAGAGTTATTACATAAAATTTCTAATGGTGAAAGTGTCTCAGTGGCAAAACATTATAAAATCAATGAGTCAACGGTACGATCAATCAAAAAATCGGAAGAAAAAATCCTCCGTAGTGTCCATGAAAACGCGCTAATTGCTTCAAAAAATTTGCTCTGTAACTCGTGAGGTTAAATTAGAAAAAATGGAAAAGGCTTTAAATCTGTGGGTAGAAGACCGAACTCAAAATAAAATTCTGTTAAGTTCACTCATCATTCGTGAAAAGGCAAAACTCCTTTATCAACACTTTAACGAAACTGGTGATAGCACTGGCAGGATAAGTTTTTTAGCTAGCAAAGGCGCTGGTTTGAAAGATTTGTTTGAAATTTCTAATAAATATTACATTTAAAATTAAATTGTTTCTTATTTTAATTTCGATGCCATATGCTTGCATTTAACTATGTACTGTCTATGTACATAGTCATATTATGAAGGTACATATAATACATACATAGACAAAATTTTAGACTAGTTTTTCTTATAAATTTCATACTTTGGAACGGAACCCCTTTATTACTATGGGAGCCATAACTCAGTATTCGCGTTTTCGGTAATCAAGACATTTCTCAGGAACGTAACCTCCGCAAATAGTGGGGGTTTACTGTACTACATATGGGAAGCAGTAATCCCAGAGTAACGTATCAACTCTGTGGTACCACACTGACAATGGTAGAGAACGAAAAGGACCTGGGGGTAATTGTGTAGGCAGATATGAAGTTTTCTGAGCAGAGCAGACGGTCTGCAAGAGTAGCTCATGGTGTCTTGTGAATGATATACAGGAATGTTTCTAGCAGAGATAAGAAGGTGATTATCCCCTTGTATAAGGCAATGGTCAGGCCACACCTTGAGTACTGTATACAGATCTGGAGTCCTCATTTTAAGAAGGATGTAGAGCTGATGGAACGAGTACAGAGAAGGGCAACAAGATTATTGAACAGAACAAAGGGTTGCTCTTACAAAGATAGGTTTAAATTTTGGAAATTATTGTCTGGAGACTAGGCACCTGCGAGGTGATCTGATTGAGGTGTATAAAGCCTTGAATGGTTTGAGTATGTGAAGAGTCCCATCAGCATTGAGCTGATGGGATTCTTCCTATTGCTCAGAATAATCGCCTGAGAGGGCATAAATTCAAATTGAGGAAAGACAGTTGTAGAATCGATGTGTGGAAGTTTGCCTTTAGCCAGCGGGTGGTTGATTGCTGGAACAAACTTCCATCTGTTGTAGAAGTTGACAGCTTAAATAGATTCAAGGCAAAAGTTGACAAACATTTGGAGCGAGGGGATGGATGAAATAAGGTAGTTTTTTTTTTTTTTGGCTGATGCTATATAATCTTGCATCATGTGCCCTTGCTAATGCTAATAGGTGAACCATCGATGTCAAGTGGACCAATCAGATTCATCCCCTTCCTTTTGGAGTTTATATAAGTAAAGAAATCCTTGCTGTTTTTCCTTAGCATCCTTTGCCAAAGATTTCTCTTAATATGCCTTCGCCTGCCTAACCTCCTTTATAACTTGATTACAGACAAGCTTATATCTGCCATAGGCTTCTGTGTCGCCTGATAATTTATATGAATCGCATGCATTTTTCTTCTCTGCCACAAGTCTCATTAGTTCATTTGATGAACATTTTGGCTCAACCCTGAACAATATTTCTTAATAGGTATGAAACTTTTAGTAGCTTCCAAGGAAGATTCAAGGAAGATTAATTCCTTGAATGCTTCCCACTTAGAATTTGCTGTTGGTAACATCATCAGTTAATCCCACAGTACAGAATTTAAAAACTGTCTGAGACCACTGTACTTACCTTCACAGAAGCAAAAACCCTTTCCTTTAACCCTGATGGTAATTATATCTTTAAGTAAATCCCACATCGGTGCACTGTAATCACTGCCACCTAGTGGTTCCTTTTCTGCAACTTCTTAATAAACGAATTATCACACCTGATTAACAGATCAATAGTATTAACCTCTCTGGTTGCCTCTCGAACATGATGCTGCAGAGAACAATCATCCAATAAATCCACAGTCTTATTAGTGTGCGAGTGGCCAATCCACAAGTTCCAGTCAATATTTGGTAAGTTAAAATCCCCAATTATAAGACATTCTAATTTACTAGCTCACTCTATTTCTCTGTACAATTGTTCATTGTACTCATTCGAGTCATTAGGCCTATAACACACTCCTACTCTTATTTTTGCTTTCGCAGTGCTTATGTCACACCAAACTGACTCAACAGTGCACTGTTCATCTGTATCAACTGGATGCACTTCTTTTGATTTGATGTTTTTCTTAATTAACAGCATAACACCTTCTCCCTTCCTATCCTGTCTATCCTTTCTCTACACACATTATACTCCCCGAATTCCAATTCTGCATTCCTAATATCTGTGTGACACCATGCCTCTGATATCCCAGCAATATCCGCCTTTGATGTGTTGACCAACACTTCAAATTCATCAAATTTATTTACTATACTTCTAGCATTGGTATACATGGAAGTATACATGCACCTATTCTTATTCTTAGTTACCCTAACACATCCCATATACCCACTTCTTTCACGATGACTGCCATCAGTCTCTGAAATCCCCAGCACCCCTCGCTCCAGGCCGCTGCTTATTCTAATAGAAATAGTGCAAGAATCACCTTCACCTGTGCCTGCAGCTACTTTTAACCTTTTAGTCTGTGAATCCCCCCTCCCCCATGTTAGCAGTTTTCCGACCCACCTAACCCTGCCTCGATAGCATCAACAAATATTCTTGCACCCTTTCTATTTAAGTGCATCCCATCCCTGTAGAAGCAATCTCTCCTGTTAACAAGCACAGACCACGCTGAAAAAAATTCTTCCCCTTGAGCCTAGCACATTTCCTCCAGGGCCGAATTGATTGACAAGGCTCTCATCATGTACTCCCTCTTATCGTGTCTAGGCAGAATTGTAGACACTTTCAAATGTAACCCTAACTCACGACTTGTTTGCAACATTGACCTGTACTTGTTAAGTATATCTGCAGATCTCCTACTCTTAATGTCATTGGTGCCAATGTGTATAAAAAATCACCTTTTGTGCCCTTAAAAGATGATATATGCTTTATAACGTCATCAACTTTTGCTCCTGGCAGACATACCCTGGTCCTATTCCATCTATCCTTTCTACCTGTATATTACCTGTCTCCCTGACAATAGAGGGAGATGGGTAACATCCCTTTACCTGAGGTAAGTAAAGGGATGTTGTATTCCTTTGCAATGTCCATTTCACTTCGTTCCATCCTATCAGCCTCTAATATAATTTTCAGTTTAATTTCCACACTTAATTCCATCCGTTTACGTTTTGTCGCTATAACACTGCTTTTGTCACTGCTTTTGTTGTCAAAACACTGCAAGATTTAATATAAACATATTTTAAATTAATTTAAAGACACAGGTTCCAAAAAAGACATTAGCTGAAATAAAATGGCACAAAAAATAGATTACTGTATACTGTAGAAAAAGATTATTTTAACTGGAGTAACAATTGCAACTGACTTTAATCCAGTGGATAGTGAGGGAGTGTATGTAAACAACTTAGAAAATTTTTTTTATTCTATTGTTAATTTAATAGCTCATCCTTCACAAAGATGTTTTTCAGAGTGCACTTATGTTGTAGCTACCCATAAACTGGTTTTGTTTACACAAAAGTAATTTCTAACAAGTCAGTGCCATACTTCAGGAACCAGGTGGTTAGAGGCAATACTAGGGGCAATAATCAGATAGTTGTGCCAGGATTTGCATTAAACATACAAAATAACAATTTTTTTTTTTTCAGGGGATGAAAACAAACTTTGTAATACATATTAAGAAAATTTTGTAATAAACAAATATACAGTGGATTCCGGTTATTTGGGCTACCGGTTAATCGGGGCAGCCATTTATTTGGGGCAAATCTTAAAAAACAGAACCCATTCGAGAAAATAGCCAAGGTTTACTTCGCTAATTGAGACAAAATCTAATCAGGGCAGGAGACCGCAGCACTGAAGATTACCCTACGATTGTCTCCAACCGTACCACGTAGTTCGGTCAAATTTCTGGAGGTCACAACCATAAAACAATAAAAACAATTAGCAGTCACCTGTTTATTGGGCTTTTGTATTAGTGAAATCTATCATAAACTGATAGTAAACTCGATCTTAATGAATTTGCGATAATACCGACAGCTGAAATTCTGTGGGTTATTATGGTAAAATGTGTTTACACTTCTATGGAATCTTCAATTCAATTATATAAAAAAAAATAATTTTCAGAACCTTCTCTTCATTCCTATTTTTAAAGCTTCGTAATTTGTTACTCCATTCTCACTTGCGCGTATCATGTTACTTGCAATTTGTGTGTGCCATGTTCTTTGTTATTGATTGCTTATCTTTTTACTGTTTTAAATTTTAACCCCCACCCACAAATGACAGTGAACAGAAATGTCAACTAGTTTAGTTAGTATGTACGTATTAATTCTTCTGATTATCACGTATATTCTTCCGAATTTCACGTATCATTTAATTTTTTAATTGGTAAGGTAATAAAGCGTAAACTTGTACTTAATATATCTTTACTTTTATAGCCGGTGGATAATATTCCTCCTATTTTCGCTAATTAGAATCGCGGTTTAATTGAATTAAAATTCAATTCACAAATGTGATCACAATGACCGGCACTTATTACACATCGTATAGTGAACAATGGTGACTCCATCGTAACGTGATTTGATTGTACAGTGAACCAATTGTGGGGGGGGGGTCATAACGTGATTTGATTGTTCAGTGAACCAATTGTGGGGGGGTGGATTGTTTTAACTATTTACGTGAGACTTCGGATAATTGGGGCAGTCACTGAATCGGGCCAAAATGGACTAGTCCCGATGTGTCCCAAATAACCGGAATCGACTGTATTTACATAGAAAAGTCTATCCTTTCACAGATGAACTGCATGTGCTTCATAGAAACGTGTACTTTGAATAATAAACTGAGTTTGTATTAATGAAATTTTACTGTAGGAAGCACTCAGAATAAAAATAGTAATCATAGACTATTATACTTTTCATACCAAAGAAGAAATACTTTCAAGCTTAGACTTGAATGGATGTCAGAAGAACTATTGTGACATGTACCAGAGAAGGAAAGTACATGGGATGCACATAAATTATCATATGATTTAGAAGCCTATGGTATACATAAATTAGTCTGTAATCAAGTGACAAAGAAGGTAGACAAGCCAAGGCAGGTTATTTTTATTTATTTATTTTTTTTTTTTGGGTAGTTGTTGGCACACCGGCTTCTGTGGCCATAATGCACCTCTCAAGGTTTTTCCAGTACTTTGATCCAATTCCGAGGCGGGATCCGAACCTGCAACCTTTGGGTTGCCAGGTAGACACTTTACCCACACGGCTGGCCCGGTCGGCAAGGCAGGTTATGAGAAATCTCTGGCAAAGAAAAGCAGCAAAGACTTCTATGCTTTTTTTAACAGTAGAAGTTTATTTAATTAATATATATCAGAGCTGCAATGGCTCAATATGTTCTAAGCACATATCAATTAGTTAAGAAAAGGAGGAATTACTTCTATGATGTCTTGTAGAACACTTCTGTGCTAATATTCTCCATTGTTGAATCAACTCTATACATAGTTTACGTGTATTCTGCACCATCGTAGACAAAATCAATGATCCAATGCACCACAGAATCGAGACCAGCAGACCCCAAGCCCGAACCCAACATACATCTTTGAGTGAGAGAATACCAACCTTAATCTTTGAGTGAGAGAATACAATTAGTCCGTATTTTAAAAATACAGGTAACCCTCTTATAACACGGTAGTTAGGTTCCTATAAAATTTTGTGTTTTGCAAAAACTGTGTTATACAGGACTAAGAAAAAGTACAAAAGGGTGGGTTACATTCCAAAAGCTAACAAAAATACACTATTTCGATAACAAAATGTTAACAAAACTAACAAAAATACACCGTTCTAGATTTCATGTACCTTCTACTCTCTTTAAAAAATCTGGGTTTGTTTGCTTTTGCTCGATAAATCTTTGTGAATTTCATCATATGGAAATAAGCATTTTTGAAGCTCTCTTTTGAACTTTGGGTTCCTTTCATTCAAGAATCTGCATTTAAAAAATAAGATTCTAATTGCTCAGCTAACTTTATACCTTCCCATATGCTTTTTAGTGTAAAATTTAGAAGTTTAGAATTTTCATCTGCGCTATCATCCTCTGAATTGATTTGGTTTTACCTCCGATGCCATTTCCACCAAATCCGCTTTGCCAGCTCTTTTTCTACCAGTAATTCTTGAACGTCTTCAGTAATCATATCTTTATTTATTTTTTTAGGAGCATAGGCTGCACAGTGGCTATGTTGAGGACTAAAACCTGTGTCAAGAATCAACAGGCTAGCACCTCTGCAGCTATGTCAGGGTGATTCTTCATTGAACCACCCTTGTAGATTTCACTAACAGAAAACCCAATAAACAGGAAAGTGCAAATTGTTTTTATTGTTTTATGGTCTTTAACCCCAGAAATGTGCTTTAGCAAAATATCACAAAGAATCATTCAAAATTGATTCTTATAACAAAATGTATGATAACGATGAAAGGATAGTGCAATTTCCATTATAAAAATGACTTTTAGAGAGATAAATAGCTTATATAGCGAAAATTTCAACTTCTAAGGTCTTGGAATAAACAAAAAAAAAAAAAAATGTGTTATTAGGTTCACATTACGATATTTTCATGATACCTCCGTTTATTCTTACCAGTGTTGAATCCAGAGTGTTTGCACTGGGGGAGAGAATGTAATTCTTCCTCCTTGCGTAAAAGTATTTAACGTATATATTAAAAACAAATCTGTATATTTATATTTATGCATGCATATATGTATATTATGCAAAAATTTATATTTATACATAAATATAAACATACGATTATGCATATTTATGAATGTTATAATAAGAGAATATGAGAAAAAAATATAGGAAACAAAAGGAAATATTTATTATTTAACAACTAAATACAAAGGGTACTAGGAAAGTTTTGCAGTACAGCTTTGTTTATTTAATTTTTTCAAAGTAATTTCCTCTACATTCAATACACCTCTCCATCCTCCGAAACCAATATTTAAACCAGTTCTGCCAAGTTTCACTAGGGAGTAAAGCACACTCGTTGTCCCAAGCCCGTAGAAGGTCCTCATCACTGGAAAACCGCCTCCCTTTTAGCTTCATTTTCACATGCGGGAACAGTGCAAAGTCGCAGGGAGCAAGATCTGGCCTGTAGGGAGGGTGCTCGAGAAGTTTCAGTCCTGTCGTGGTCAAATATTCGGTGCAGGCTTTGGCGCGGTGAGCTGCAGCATTATCGTGATGGAGGTACCAGGTGTCCATTATTGACTTTGGCCGCAGGTTCTTCATAGATCCAATGACTTTAGGCAGGCATTGTTCAGTATACCACTTAGCTGTGACTGTCTTCTGCGTGTCCAAAACGACATGTTCCACAATTCCACTCGATTTGAAAAATACAGCTATCATTTTCTTCTTTACAGATCGGGATTTTCTGACAATTACGGGTGTGTCGTCATCATCAAAGACCCAAACTTTGTTTTGAGCCTTGGTCGGCAGATTGTAATAGTACAGCCAAGTCTCGTCACCTGTCACGATGTTGTTCACATACCGAGATTGTCCCTTATCAAACTTTTTTAACATCTCCCGGCACCAAGTCACACGTCGTGTCATCTGCTCTTCAGTCAGTTGATGCGGCACCCAGAGAGAACAAAGTTTCTTCACGTGCAAATGATCTTGCAGAATCGAACGAATTGCTGGTGCATTCAGGCCCAAAGTATCCTCTATCTGTTGGTAGGTCACTCGCCTGTTTTCGTCAAGCATTTTCCTCACAGCAGTAACGTTTTCCTCCGTAACTGACGTTCGTGGCCTTCCCGGCCTCTCAGAATCCTCCAGAGTGAAATTTCCCCTTTGGAATTCTCTATACCACCTGAATATCGTTGTACGATGTGGACAGTCATCATCTAGTGCAAGAGTCATTTCTTCTAAGCACTGGTCTATGGTTAAACTACGCACGAAATTATACCGCAAAACTGTCCTTATCTCATTTGGTGACCACGATGCCATCGCAAGCACTTTACACTCTCACTACTAATGAATAACTGAGCCCATCGACTTGGCGCGGCGGCTACTATGCACGTATGAACATGTCTCAACATGCAGCAACAAGCAGCTTCCTGTGATTCATTGTTGCGTCATATTGCAAAACTTTCCTAGTACCCTTTGTACTAATAATCAGTTCACAAAAACCACATTACTGACAATAATCATAGTTTAATAATATGAAAATCACTGATTTAAATTTGCAAAAAAAAAAATTATACAAATTATAATCAAACAATTCTTCAAAAAGGCCTACAGTGTTGGGAATATTCATATTGCAAATTAAGCAGTTGACACCAACCGTGTTAAAGCATGTTGAATTAAAATAAAATAAAATAAACACAAAAAACCAAATAAATAATTTAATATTACTCGGATAAAATATAAAAATACTAATTACAATAAATACTATTTACAATAACTTTACAATTTACAATAAATTATACAGTAATAAAAGCGTTAAAACCAATAAAATACAATACAATATTATCTCTGTATATTTTATTGTATTTTATTGGTTTTAACGTTTTTATTACTGTATAATTTATTGTAAATTGTAAATTTATTGTAAATAGTATTTATTGTAATTAGTATTTTTACATTTTATCCGAGTAATATTAAATTATTTATTTGGTTTTTTGTGTTTATTTTATTTTATTTTAATTCAACATGCTTAATTCACAATATAATCAAACATGCAAATGCTGTATTATAATAATCTTATTCTTCTTTGCATGTATATCAATCACTTCAATTATTAAATTTTTCTGATAACTCATTCGGGCCCTCTAAGCTTATCTTCATGCAAACTTGCAATATTACAGTACAGATATATATATAATAAAAGGGTTATAAAATGTATTGTTTATAGGCTGCGACCGAACTGTCTTGTTTGTGGTATACAAAGGAAGAATTAGCCACAAGTAGACTCACCTGTGAAAACAAACAAATAAAGGGAATGTGAAAACTATAAAGCGATACTGCTGACAACTGAATTAGTTTAGTGGCTGCAGTAAATTGCTCTGAAAGCCGTGGGACACTTTATAATTACAAAACATCTGACAGGAACCAATTCGGGCAAACCTATTCACAGCATGCGATCTTGTTTGCAATATACAAATAAAGAATTAGTCTCAAGTAGACCATTTGTGAGAAACACTATCAAGAAATGGTTTGTGTGAAAATAAAGGGAACCTGAAAACCATAAAACAAAAATGTGGAAAATGTTCCACTGGGGGTAAAAAACACACCTCCCATCAACCCCACTGATTCTTATGGATGCAAAATACGTTTCCACATTTTTTTAAGTTTGCACTGGCCAGCACAAACTTATGTAAAGTCGAATTTCGTAAAGTCAAGCATTACATAAGTCAGGGAATACCTGTACTCATTCAGTTTGTCGGCTATCTCAGCAGAATCATCAATAGCTGAAGTATCAATATCAAGTGGACCAATCTGATACATCCCCTTCCTTCTAGAGTTTATGTAAGTAAAGAAGTCTTTGCTATTTTTCTTTGTATCCTTTGCCAAAGATTTCTCATAATCTGCCTTCACTTGCTTAACCTCCTTTGTGGCTTGATTACAGAGCTTGATTATGGTAGCTTACCATAATCAAGCCATAGGCTTCTGCATTGCCTGATAATTTATATGCAACTCATGCATTTTTCTTCTCTGCCACATGTCTCATTAGTTCATCTGACATCCATTTAGGCCTAAACATTGAACAGCATTTCTCAGTTTGTATGAAACGCCTTGTAGCATCCAAGATTAAATCCTTGAATGCTTCCCAATTACAATTTGCTGTTGGTAATAACATCAGTGTCCGACTGTATAGAATTTATAAGTCTTGATTTATGCAAGGGTTGCATTCCTGGAATGCACACTTTAACAAAGATTCATGCAAGTTAAGATCAATCATCCCACATAAATCCATTTAAATTCGGATAATAATCTGCAAATGCAGAAATAGTCATCAAAGTATGTTTTTCAGCTTGCGTTACTTTATACAGATATATTAAACTTACAGAATTTTGTTATAACTGACATAAATTAGATAAAGTGAAATTAGTAACAAAAATTTACATGTACTGTATGAGAAAAAAATTAATTCCATAAAAAATTCAACTGAAAGTTCCCTGTATAATAAAGTAAAAAAAAATACAAATAACCTGTAAATTAAAAAAATAAAAAAAAACTGTAAATTAAAAAATGAATATGTGAAAATAATAAAATAAATAAAAAATCTAAATGCAAAACAATAATTTTTTTTTTTTAATTTGAACTTTATCTTATATCTAAAAGAAATTCGCTTCATAACTGAATCTATGTGAAATAGTGGCTGGAAAAATTTAAATTTCCTCTTCAGATGAGAACAAAGAGGCAACCAACGGTCATTCCCACAGGAGCTTTGCTTGGATGCACCTTCTACTTTGGCTGACAATCCTGCCAGCCAAAGTAGAAGTATCAGGAGATAACACTTTTGGTATTATGAAGAAGGAATCAGGTGTTTTTTCAGTCTTGTGTTCCTGTTCTTTTCAGAGAAGTTCTTCATAACCAGCAACTGCATCCCTGATTTTGTGCTGGGTAACTGAATTTCTGTGCAAATTTGTGTCATTCTCTTCCATTATGTTCAAAGCAGCACCGATATTGGTTAACAGAGCTGCTAACCCATATCAGTGATGCTTTGAACATAATGGAAAAGAATGACACAGAGCAGCACTGATATGAGTTAACACTAGTAAAAAAAAAATGAGTACGAGTGTGTTATAGGCTTAAGGGCAGTGATGAGAGTAACATACAACTATACAAAGGAATACAATGGGCCAGTAAATCAGAATGTCTTATAAAGGAGGATATTAACTTTCCAGATAGACTGAAGCTTGTTGGTTGGTCAACTGCAAAATTTTATGGATTTCTTGGATGACTGTTTTCCACAGCAGCATGTTAGAGAAGTAAAAAAAGGACGCAATATTCTTGATCTGAGTATCTAGGTGGCAGTGATGTGGCAATTACTTAAAGACCTAACTATTGTCAAGGGTAAAAGGAAGAGATTTTTTTTTGGAAAGGTTTTAAAATATTAAAAGCTTTTCCTCGTCTATTATTATGATTAGTAGAAAGGAACAGGGTTTGAATAAGAAGACTCTTGTATTATACTATAAGGCAGTATTTCTTCCTATTATTCTGTATGGAGCTAATGTGTGGTATCCAAGATGCAGCAAAACGGGTCTATCCGAGATGCAGAACTGTGAAATTCATACCGAAATTGTCTATACAAAGAAAAATGATATCATCTTTGTTTAAAATGTGTAGAACTGTTTCCACTAATGCTGCTCAGGTCATATCTGGATGAATGACACTAGATCTCTCTGATGCATACAGAGTTTTTTGTTACTTTTTGAGAAAGGGGATTGAATTTATTTTCACGGGTATTACTAATAATTCATATATAACTAAGTCTAAGGCTAAGAAATTGATAATGACTGCTTTGATGGATCAGTGGCAGGCCAGATCATGCAGTAGTGAGACTGGTCAGGTTACACAGTTTTTTTTTTTTTTTTATGCAAACCCCAAACACAAGAGATATTAGAATCTATAGTACTTAGTACCGTGCTTGGGTTGGAGGTTAAGAAGCCCGAAAGAAGATATTTGTTGACACTGGACTTGAACTTCTGTAGACTGTAATTTTCAGGAAATACATATGAAGGAAGGTTGTTCCAAAAAACGGCAGCTGAAAGAATAAACGAGGAAGATAAAAAGTTGGTTCTGTGAGTTTGAAGTTGTACAGTAAATGGATGTTGGTTGGTGGCGGCACGTGTTCGGACTGTTTTGAAAGAGAGAGAGAGAGAGAGCGGGAATTATAGAAGCCAATTCAGAAGAACAGTGCCCATGAAAGTATATGTAGAAGCAGCATGCAGCAGAAACAGTACGTCTATGAGACAGCAAGTGGAGAGACTCTGTTAGAGATGAATTATTAATTAACTTAACTGCCCTCTTCTGAATGAAATCACGAAGTCTGAGAGAGGTTTTGGGGGCACCATCCAGATGTGGGAACAATATTCCATGGCAGGGCGGATTTGCAATTTATACAGAATGAGCAGCTGTTTTGAAGAAAAGTAACGCCAAGAGCAAAAGAGAAAACCACTTTTATTTGATACAGAGGAAGCAATATTTGTAATGTGCTTATGCCAAGAGAAATTAGAAGTCAGGGTAATCCCCAAAAGAGATATATCATTTTGCATAGAAATCGGAGTGTCACTAAAGATAAGCATAGGAGCAGAAGAATCCTTTTTGTGAGATATAAGACAAGACTGAGTTTTAGAAGGGTTGAAATCAACTAAGTTGTCTTTGCCCCACTGGAGAATAGAAATTGGAATGCAATGTGCTATCATCGGCAAAACTATAGATAGGATTTCCAGTCAATGGAAGAAGGTCATTAATATACAAGAGGAAAAGAGTGGGGGAAAGAACTGAACCTTGGGGGACACCGGCATTAGTGGAGAAGTTAGAAGACAGAGAGCCATCTACCATCACCCTCAGTGAGCGATCAAAGAGAAAACTGGATAACCAATTACTAAAAACAGTTGGCAAACCACAAGATGGAAGCTTGTTTAGAAGACCTTTATGCCAAACACAACCGAAAGCCTTTGAGATGTCAAGAGCAACGTGTGTCTCACCGAACCTTTCCACTAAATTAGTCCATAAATGGGTAACATAAGCCAGAATATCACCAGTGGATCAACACTGACGGAATCCATACTGGCGATCGTTGATCAGACGGAAGGTTTCTAGGTAGTTTAAAAATTGGCAGTTAATTGATCTCCATTACTTTAGAAAGAGTAGAAGTAATTGCAATCGGAGGATAATTGGATGGGAGGAATTTGTCACCCTTTTTGGGAATTGGCTGGATATGAGCAAATTTCCAAACAGAAGGAAAAACATCTTTGGAATAAGAAAGTGAAAAAAGGTGGCAAAGAATAGGAGTAAGTTCAGGAGCACCGGTTTTCAGAACAAGTGGAGAAATACCATCGTGGCCTGGAGCTTTCTTAGCATCAAGATTCATCAAAATCCTTCTGACATCCTTTTGACAGAAGACCACAGGAGGCATTGAATGAAGCGTGTTGGGAATGGTGGGAGGTGTTTTACCAAGATCATTAATACATGAGTTGGAATAAAAATGGGATGCTAGCAGGTCAGCTTTATCCTTGGCTGAAGTGACAGCAGAACCATCTGGTTTGGACAGAGGTGGGAGCAGAACTAGGCAAAAGTTGCAGCCAATAGCTTTGGCAAGAGACCAGAATGCTCGGCTACCATTAGGGCAAGAAGCAAGTTTTCTACTCTTAGCCTGTTCAAACTCTACTTTGGACTGATTAATAACTGCTTTTAAATTGTTGCGAGCTTTGGTGTAGGCAGAAAATGAAACTGAAGAATTAGAAACAAGCCAATTACGATATGCAACATTCTTCTCTTGAACAGCCTTAGCACATTTATTGGAAAACCAAGGTTTAGATAAAGGACGAGATTTTAAAGTGGAGTGTGGAATAAAGGATTCCATTCCTACAAGAATAATTTAACTAACACGATCTCAGCAAACATTGACATCAGAAGTTTTGAAACAGTAATCCGACCAAGGAAAAGAAGAAAAGAATTCTCGCTGGTCATCCCATTTTGCATTCTTGTAATGCCAAAAAACATGAGGTTGGGAATAGCCATGAGATAAAGGCTACATTGGATAAGAGACCATCACCAAGTTGTGATCTGAAGTGCCTAAAGGACCTCTCACTTCGACAGTGTACTTAGAAGGGTTGTTTGTGAGAAAAATTTCAAGCGTGTTGGCTGTATGATTAGGATTGTCCAGTATTCTTGTAGGTAAATGAACAATCTGTGCTAGGTCATTAGTAATTGCAAAAGCCTCAGCATCTCACAACCTGCTGGGTCGGTGTGACTAGAAAACGGAAGCCAGCTGGAGTTGTGAACATTAAAATCACCAAGGAAAATTACCTCACTGTTAGGAAAGTTGGACTGGAGAAAGTCAGGTTGCAAAGAGAGGAAGTCAAAGAACTCCAAATGATTAGTGGAGTTGGGAGAATGGTAGAGACAACAGATGAATTTGACAAAATGAGGTAGAGAGATTTTAAGCCAGAGAAGAACAAAGAGAGTAGATTCCAAATTGCCAAGCCTCTGACAGGGAATATCAGAACAGCCATATATACAAGTACCACCTTTAAGGCGAAAGGAATCATACAGCGAATAATTTGGGCATCTGAGATGAGCAGTAGTTGAATCAACCGATAACTGAGATTCTGTCAGAAAAAGTACATGGGGTTTGGCAGACTGCAAGTGGAAATGGACATCTTTGAGATTAGAATTGAGACCACGTATATTTGTGAAATGAATTAGAAAGTGCTTGGGAGGTTCAGATCTTTTCGCAGATAAGCTTGCTCTATTAGTTTGACAATTCATGGTATATTCGATAGTAAGAAAAAGTGGGTGGGACATGCTGTATGAAGTAATGAAATTTTTGGATATGGAGTACACAGGGTAAGAATATACCTAGATCCTTAACATAACGTGGCCTCGACAATGCTCCCCGCATACACAGTACTCGGACTCCCTCCAGTCACTATCTGGCAGAGTAGAGGTAGCAAGATTATACACTAGCTGATCTGGAAGCCTCCTAGAGAATTACCGATAGGTTCGGTCCAGTGTAGTAACTAGCGTCCGGCCTGCAAATACCGTTTTATAGCTGTACTCTCGAAATGTAAGGAATATTGGATCTCGCCACGATGTTCATCATAACCTCAAAAGTCATCAATCATACTGCATGATGGAAGAGATAGGGAAGGGTTGACCGGGACTTAGCTCCAGAGACTAAACATGGGTTCCACCACTTCAAGCCTCCAATAAGCAAAGTGGTGGTAATGCACTGGTTGATGAAAGTCATCTACCACCTAGAAAGGTGGTAGATGACTTCTGTTTTTAGATGACATTTGTCTCTTCCAGATGTTAACTTTGTCCGTGATAACAAAAAAAAACACCCGGTTGTTTCCAGAAATGGAAACCTCGTATTTTATGACAGGATATGGATCTTTTAATTATAAGCTTCATTATTTTGGGTTCAAACCTGACGCATTTTGCTACTGTATGTGTGTTGAAATCTGGGATCATATATTGTATGATTGCATTATTTATGAGCAATACAGACAAATTTTAAGAAATACTATTGTTAAGCCCTGGTAATTAAAAATTATACCTTGCAAATAGAATGTATTTTAATGCCTTGCAAGATCGTTCTTTAATAAGCAGAGACAGATGTGTCTTTCCTTGTAATGTCAAGTTCTGGTCTTGCAGTGCAGTGAAATGTATTTATTCATTTATTATTATTATTTATTTTTTATTTTTTTTATTTTTTTGCTGGCCTGCAGTTTCAGTGTAACTGTAAGCCGCATATTATGTATCCCCAGTTTGGATTTATATTTCACGGGATATGACTTTTTTTTCTTTTTCTTTTTTTTTTTACTGGCTCTTAATTACAATCTGTAAGCTGGCTAAAATGTGTACATTACAATCGATAAGGGGGATTTTGCTGTCATCTGCTTTTATTTATTATTATTTTTTTTTTCTGAGATGTGGGAATTTTTTATTTATTATTTATTTTTTTTGCAGGCTCTCAGGAGCAGGATTTTGCGGGCACCCACCGGTTTTGCACGACCACTGGTGGGTGTGGGATTTCCTGGTGCTATTTTAGCATTAACTTAGGAGGGTGGTTCAATAAAGAATCTTCCTGACCTAGCTGCAGAGATACTAGCCTGTTGATTCTTGGCACAACGCGTTTTAGTCCTCTACATAGCCACAGTGCAGATTTACACATTTTTCTCATCGATGGATGGGGCTACGGATACCATTTTTGTAGAAGTGGTGAGGTTGGTCTTTGAACCATGACTCTGGTGCAGAAATGAGTGTCTCGTCATCAGGGAAGTCCCCCAATGAATTGATTTTAGGGAAGGAAACAAGAAGTCCGATGGTGCAAGATCGAACGAGTAAGCTGGATGGGGCAGTATTTCATATCCAAAATCTGCCGCTTGTGTTGTTGCAATTTCAGAAGTGTGAACTGGAGCAATGTCTTGAAACATTCTCACACATTTAGACACGCCTACATGTTTTGATTTTCTCCCATAATTTTGTGAGTAAGTTGGCATAATAGGCACCTGTAATTGTTCTACCTTTAACAGATATTTATTTAAAGTATTTAAATTCTCAATTGTTCTCAAAACATTGTCAGAAAGACCTTTCCTGCTGAAGCTTGGATCCTTGTCTTCTTGGGGGTAGGGAACCATGATGTCACCATTCCATGGACTGCTTTTTACTTTCAGGGTCGAAATGGTGTATCCAACTTTCATCCTGAGTGATTAGACAAGAGAAAAAGTCTTCCTCGTTTTTTTGGCACAGGGCTAACAACTCTTGTGATTTCTGTTGTCGATCAGCCTTCTGGAAACCAGTCAATAATCGGGGAATCCATCTTGCACTCAATTTCCGTAAATGGAGTTGGTCATGACGGACTGTTTCAACAGAGCCCACACTAATCTGCACTCCTGGGACAATTCACACACAGATATCTGGCGATCTTCCATGATTAGCGACTCCACTTTTCTGATCGTGCTGTCATCACTGGCTGAATGGGGACGGCCCGGAATGGGCTCAGATTCTACCGATGTCCAACCACACCTAAACTGTCTATGCCAGTGCTTCATAACGCCATAGGATGGGGCTTCATCCTTATATATAGCAGTCATCTCCTCGTGCATTTCTTTAGGAGATTTCCCCTTCAAGAACAGATACCGGATTACAGCTCTGGCTTCAACTTTGTCCATGATGCTACTTCATCACACGTTCAGCTCTGTAAGAGAAAAACAATTAAGACACAGGGCTGAAATATTACACCTTTAGTACAGAAATATGTATAATGCTACACACAAAATATCATGACTCTGTGATATATGGAAGTAGGTGAGGGCGATTCTTTATAGAACCACCCTCGTAGAAGTAGATCCAGAGTTGACTCCTTGTGTCAGGGATGGGTATTGGGAGGGTATTTGTTCATGTTAGTGGCTACCACCTGATGGCAAAGAGGCCTGGTAAATTTACACTTACACTTTAGGCCGATGTGATTAAGGGATTTTTTTTTTTTTGAACATGATAATTGATGGAGATGGACGAATAGTCCTGGTGCCACTGTGAGACAGGTATACACATATGAAGTAAGATGTCTTTCAATGGAAGATTTTAAATCAGCTGTCAACAAAATTCATAATAATAGGTGTCCTGGTAGGGACCTCATTAAAGGAAAAGTGAGATCTTAAGATCTCACTTTTCTTCTTCACCAACTTTTCTTAAGATCATTTTGAAGTCACCTGAAAAGCCTAAAACTCAGCCCTCTTCTTATCATCCAATTGCACTTCTTCAGGTTCATGGGCAAGGTCTATAAAAGCATTCTTTCACAGCGAATATTGCAATATATGCAAGAAAATTTGGGGTTCTCAAATAAACAATATGGCTTTACTCCTTGTCGTGTTACAGAAGATGCTTTAAAATCTTTGGTAAAATTGATTAGTGATTCAAATGCAAAATATGTTCTCGGCATTTTTGTTAATTTTGAAGGAGCTTTTGATAATATCTCTTGGGACAGTGTGTTACTTACTGATGCTTCCTTAGAAATGCTCCCACAGCTTTATAGCATCATAGCGGATTATTTTAAGGAAAGGTCTTTTACAGGAAGGATGTAGATTTACTTGAGCGTGTACAGAGAAGGGCAACAAGATTGGTGAGGGGAATGAAAGGATCCTCTTACCAAGAGAGGTTTAAGTTCTGCAAATTGCAGTGGCTGGAGACTAGGCACCTGCGCAGTGATCTGATTGAGGTATATAAGGCCTTGAATGGGTTGAACACGCTGAATTCTGATGGGATCCTTCCACTTGTTCAGATTATGAATCTAAGGGGGCATAAATTCAAATTAAGAAAAGACAGATGTAGAATAGATGTGCGGAAATTTGCCTTTAGCCAGCGGGTGGTTAATTGCTGGAACAAACTTCCATCTGTCGTTGTGGAAGTTGATAGGTTGAATAAATTTAAGGAGGAACTGGACAGGAATTTTGGAGGGAATGGTGTGATTTTTTTTTTTTTTTTTTTGGCTGATGCTGCATAAGCTCATACATTTGCTTTCTCGCATCACATGCCACTACTACTACTACTACTACTACTACAGTTAAGTCTAGCTGAAATTCGGTAACTAGATCTGCTAATCGGGGATGTGTGCAAGGATTTGTTTTTTGGGCCACTAATGTGGAAATTGGTATTAGAGGATTGGTTAAAAAAGGAATATAGTCATGTTTATTTGATTGCATATGCAGATAACTTGGTAATCTTAGTTGAAGGCTCTTCGTGGCTACAAATTGAACAAAGATCTAATGAAATAATAAAAGATCTGAATGCTTGGTGTAACTTCCATAAATTAACAATATTCAGGTCAAAAACAAAAATATTATTGCTAAAGGGAAACCTATCTGTTCGTAGAGAACCTATGTGCTGATTGGTTGTGAGAGTTTAAAGTCCATTAAGAATATTAAATATCTTAGAGTCTTCATTGACAGAGGTCTTAGATTTGACACCCATATAAATTTTCCAACTGAAAAGGTTGCAAAATTTGTTAACATGATAGCAAGAATTACTAGGAAGGAATGGGATATTAGAGGTAGGGCACTATTTCTTCTTTATGACTGTATTTTCATTCCTATTGTTTCTTATGGTATCTCAGCTTGGACAGACTATATTAATCTTAAATATATATATAAGAAAACTATATTCCATTCAGAGGATGATGCTCCTGATGGGAGATGGCTCTAGTTTGTAGAACTGTCTCCACTGATGCACCATAGATTTTCACAAGGAAAATGCCAATTGATTTCTTTCTGATTTACAGAGTAATGGCTTTCAACATTCGGCGTGGAACTCCTTTTATTATTCATGATCTTGAGTTGGAGTTGGTTAATGATCCTAAGAATGAGGCCAAGCAAATCTCAATTCAAATAAAGGTGAAATAACTCGCAGGTTCTTTCCCTCTGTTGTTGAGGTTCCACCAGAAAATTCATTTGTGCCTAATCTACAAACTATGTTTTTATTAACTGGTCATGGCTCATTTTTAGCAAAGCTGAATCAGCTGAATGTTTCGGAAAGGTCGCAGTGTTACTGCAAGTCTCTGGAGAGATGGTGTCATGTTTTATATTACTGTCCTGAGTACTTGGATCTCAGAAATGAATTTTTACTTGCTAATCCCAATCTTGCTCACGTGCCTGAGGGAGATAAGGCTCAATTAATTAAGACTGGGGAAGATTTCCAGGCTTTTCAAAATTATTCCAGAGAAGATTAGTGCTGCTTGAAATTGAGGAAAGATTGTAGAAGGCTTATAGACTACTGACATGAATTCTGTGTAACAGTTAAAGATGCTGAAATATGGCTCATTGTGCCACAATTTATATTTCTGTATATCATATGAATGTGTATATTACTGTAGTTTCTGGCTAGGAGCCATATGCTAATATAAAAAAAAAAAAAAAAAATTATGTCTAAAATCAGCAGGCTCTTGAATGGAATTCCCTTCTTCTGACAATATTCCTTCAGCACTGAAAGAAGGTCCTTCTCAAAATATTCTTTAAACATCGCACTTGTCATTCAACCTTTCCTATTAGCATGCCAATAGACAGGCAAAAACAATCTTATATATCCCTTCAAGTCCCTTGGATTTCTGACATAGTAAATTAACAGTGGCTTCAATCTGCAGTCACCTTTGGCAATGAACTTCAATGACCTCCAATTTGCAGTCACCTCTGGCATTGCAGCCTATGAGAAAGGTAGAGCAGTCTTTAGAGACTTTAAAACTGGGTGCACTCTTCTCTTCTACAAAAATATAGGCATGATTGGGCAGTTTTTTTTCCAATAAAGCCCAGTTTTATCAACAGTGAAAACCTGTTAACCTGTGAAAACCACGTTCGACGTGAACTCTCGCCATGGAAGAAAGTGTGTTGAATGCCATCCAGAATAATCCTACTACCAGCACATGTGCCGTTGCCTCTGCCATAGGAGTGTCTCGTTACAGTGTGTCTGGCACGACAATTCCGTACACCCCTTTCATCTCCAAAGGGTTCAGTTAGTGTTCCCCCAAGTTATCCTGCACGTGTGGCTTTTGCGCAGTGGTTTCTCCAAGAAAGTGTTCAAGACTTGAATTTTCCAGCCTATGTTTTGTTCATGGATAAGGCTTATTTCACTCGAGAAGGCTTATTCAATCAGCACAATGCTCAAGTGTGGGCGCACGACAACCCACACGGTGTGCACCCCCCATGCGGCACAACATCGTTTCGCAATAAATGTGTGGGCAGGTTTGGTGGGTGACTGCTTAGTCGGCCCATACCTGTTACCATCCCACATGAACTCCCCTAAATATCGGATCTTTCTTGAACAAGTTCTACCAGGGTTACTTGACAATGTTCCAGCAAATGTGAGACACAACATTTGGTTTCAACATGATGGGGTGCCTGCCCATTATGGAAGGTGTGTTCATGACCATTTAAACAGGCGTTTTGGGCGTGGTGGACCCATTGCCTGGCCCCCACGCTCACCTGATTTATCGAGCCTTCATTTCTTTCTGTGGGGCCCTCAAATCTATCGTGTATGAATCGCCTGTGGAGACGGAACTGGATCTCGTGGCGAGACTCGTCTGCACTGCTGCTACTGTCAAAGAAACTCCAGGTGAGTTCGACCATATCAGCCAATCCATGCTGCATCGGTGTCACGCCTGCATCGTGTCTCATGGCGGAACCTTCAAGCATCTGTTGTAACATCATGAAATGCATCCATCTTGTACTCCATTGTTAATATTATGTCAAATAAATGCTTGCCACTAATTACTGTCTTGTGTCATTTCTGCTTCTTGTGCCTCTGCTACTACTTTCCCACGACGTTTCCCGTTATGGGAAACACTATGCGATTCACATTCCTTTAGATGTTACCTACCTCCCCTAAACGTATGTACCAATATTTTTGGGACACCCTGTATAAGAGTGGGCATAGGAACTTTTCTGGACCAAAAGGAAGGTCCCAGCTTTCATGTTTGCTTTTATTTTTTCTGGATTAATGAGAACTGTACTATATACTTTCCCTAGGGTTTTAAAACCATGCTTAATCATGGCAGTGCACTGACCAGCCTCATATCTTTTCACAACTTCTATTTTCACTTCTATGTTTAATGCTTTTCTTGCTTTTCTTGAGAGCATTACTTGAACAGCACTTGCTGGTCATTTAAAAGCCATATAAAAAATATTTTTCAGTTTCATTATTTAAAAAAAAAAAATTGCTTCGTAATGAAACCACAACTTCACTGCAGAGATGTGCTCACAAAACTAGACATTATGAGTACAATACTCATTTATTATTATTGTAATAATTTGTAATTATTTGCTGTTTAGTGGAAACTAATACCAACCTTTTGGGAAAAATATCACTCATTGCTATCTTCTGATTCCTTGAGTTAGCCGCCAACCCCTAGTGAGCATATAGCGCATCATTTTAATTTTTAAGCATGTTGTTATTACTTATTTTTTAAGGGTATGTTATTTCATTATCGCACAAAATAAGACCACGTAAATCATGACCGCATCTATAATACATAAATAGGTATATATCAGTAATCACTACAGATCAGTACTGAAAACTCACAATTGTATTTATTTTTAATGTATACATCATAATAACCCTTCGTTACTTTATATATTTTTACAATCGTTTTATTCTAAATTTCAAAATGAAAAACATATTCTAAATTTATAATCTACAATATTTCTGTATACCCCATAATGTGATTATTCTAAATGAAATAAAATGAATAACTGCTGATTTCTCCAAATAATATTATTGAACTTTTACTAAAATGATACAGTCAGTCCTCGTATAGCACGATAGTTGTGTTCCTAGAAACCCTCATGCAATATAAACAACAGGCCCTATGGGAAAAATAGGGTTAGGTACCGGCCACCCAAGATTGAACACACAAACCAAAACCAAAACATTACCAAACACAATAAATAGACTATTACGTAATAAAATATTGCTAATGCTTTTGCTTCTATCGTAAGCAAACTTGTTTTTTGTTTGATTTTCTACCCAAACAGATGACAGATGTTCCATCTTTTCCAATTCTTTGTGCCTTAATCTAGTGGGTTTTAATTACACTTTAAGTTGTTCCTGCTATCAAAGTTGTTTTTATTTTCTCTGCATTCTTTGTAATTCTCAGCGTTGCCTCATTTAGGTCTGTAGCACACCGTAAAGGCAGAGATACACTATTAACACTTCACATTTTACTAAAGCACATTTCTAGGGGTTTACTACCATAAAACAATAAAAACAATTTCCAGTTGCGTTTCTGCTAGTGGAATCTGTTATAAACTGGTAGTAAACTCGATCTAATTGCATTTGCGATTATACCGATAGCTGGAATTGTGTTGGTTTTTAAGTTATTATGGTGAAATGTGTTTCCCCTTCACTGATGTAAAACACATAAATACATTTTCAGAATCTTCTCTTCATTCCTATTGTGTTGCGTTCGGTTGGAATGATTCCGCGTTCGACTGCCATTTCTTGTAAACACAAAGGCGAATCGTGAATAAGCAAATTCGGTTTGTGTTATATAAGATATCGTTCCCCTATTTATAAATCGTGTATGATCGAATTCGTGTAGTGTAAACACGTGTTATACGAGGACTGACTGTATATTCTTTTCAACAATTCACATCTCAATCTTTTTTATGGCTTATGTTTGCTGTAAATCAGTGTGTTAACTTGGTATTTCTTTCACAGTGTTCTAAGGTGGAACCAACTGGATTGTTCAGAACTGTGCCCCCTTCCCTATTCAACCTTGGGCATCTGAGCAACTGTACCTCAGTGGATTTCACCTAAGGTGTAATGCATTATTATAGCAGTCAGTAAACCAAAAGTGGCCCAGATACAAACACCCAACTCAGGAACAGAAACCAGTTATATGAGATGCAGTTGGTGCAATCACTCCAGCAATGCTACACCAATGCTCAGGTTTGCACACAGAGACGCATAATCGTCTGTTATAAAATAGCAGTGCCCAGAGATTGAACAAGGAACTGTTACTAGCAATATTTTTCATCATTTACATTCGTTACATTTTAACAGATGATGGGGGACGTTCCAAACACCCTTTAAATGCAACAAATTCAACAAAAATTCATTGTGTTTTCATTCAGAATTATATTTACTCGAATAAGTTCCACATGTACACAAAGACAAACATATACGAATTTTACTTACCTAAAACTTTTGTTTTATTAACTGAGTCATCAGCTCGGTGTCGTTTCTGAAAGTGGAATATATATATATATATATATATAAACTAAATTCAAAAAATAGCAAGAGCTTAATTTTTCAGTACTCACCTTGATCGATCTGCAATTGTTATGGTTTGAATGGCAAGAGGTGACTAGCTTTAATGTAATTAGTTCTTAAATTAAGGGGTGAGTAAATAGTAATTATGATGGAAATGGGATTAAAATATGCGCAAGGAAGTAGAAGTGCACTAACTCCATCCTTGGTTGTCATTAAATTGGGAATCTCTAAATAGTGGATAAGCCAAAAGTCATAACGAAGGACTTTCGTTAAAAAACGTCTTCAGTTGGCAAGTTAAATGAAAAGGGAAAGCGTACTGTATTTAAGAAGAATTTTGTAATCCCGTGATGTGCACTTTTACTTGCGGGAATCTTGAAGGGGAGTTTCGCATTTATAATATTTAGATCGAGTGGTGACGAAACCATTTAATAATGAGGGCTTCGAATTGTAAAATTTTGTAACTGTTTTTTAATTTTAATATGGTAATAGCTGAGTCAACTAAGGGAGTATGGTTGTTGGAGTGGGCATGTAAAGTAAGTTCAGTGCTAGATTGTCCAGTTCTGAAGCTATTGTAGTGGTAGTATGCTCTGGTATTAGATGATTGGGTTGAACCAAATTTTGTTGTGGTACTACCAATGTAAAAAGCGTTACAATTGCGTTGACATTTTATTAAATAAATAATATTATTCATTTTGCTTGTTGGATATTTATGTGTTTCTTTATATTCATTGAAAAGTGATTTGAGTTTGTTATAAGTGGAAAAAATAAGAGTGATGTCTGAACCTCCAAATATTCGGCGAAATTGTCCTGCAAGATTACTATGATAAGGAAGGACAAGACGTGTTTTACTATTTATGATGTGTTTTATGGGGTTATTGAATTATTTTTTGCGATGGAAATGGTATGTTGGATTAATTTCTGGCTATGAATTTTTTTGTGAGATATTGTAACTCATTGGATAGAGTGTCTTGTGAGGTGCTGAATTTAATGGCATTGTAGATTTGGTTATAGAGAACGGATTTTTTAAAATCCGTTACTTTGTTACTTGCAGGGTCCAAGTAACAAAGTGCATCACGGGATTACAAAATTCTTCTTAAATACAGTACGCTTTCCCTTTTCATTTAACTTGCCAACTGAAGACGTTTTTTAATGAAAGTCCTTCGTTATGACTTTTGGCTTATCCGCTATTTAGAGATTCCCAATTTAATGACAACCAAGGACGGAGTTAGGGCACTTCTACTTCCTTGCGCATATTTCAATCCTGTTTCCATCATAATTACTATTTACCCACCCCTTAATTTAAGAACTAATCACCTTAAAGCTAGTCACCTCTTGCCATTCAAACCATAACAATTGCAGATCGACCAAGGTGAGTACTGAAAAATTAAGCCCTTGCAATTTTTTGAATTTAGTCCAATAAAACAGTACTTTAAGACATACTATAACTTCTAAGTGTCCAATATATATAAAAATTAAACCAGCTCTTAAAAAGAGAAATAAAAATAAATACACTGTTCTACTGGGGGAACATGAGTCCAATCAGTCCACAAAAATTTATATGTATGATATGGGAAGGGGTGAAATATATGTCAACAGGGTGATTCAAAATATGATCATGTGCAAGGAAGTTTAGGATATTAGATATCCTTAGAAATGTCTCACGACCATCCATTCAGATTACAATTAAATTGTACAGACATCTGTAAATGGATAACAGAGAGAAAACACGGAAAAATGCAATGGATGTGCATCATCCAATAACAGAATAATCATAAACTCATTAAATGTCACACAAATTTTGTACCACAATAAAGCATTACAAAAAAATTAATGGCAGTTGTGATCATCCCTAACTTCTGAAACACCTCTCGATACTATGAACAAAAGGAAAGTAGGAAGTCAAAGCCTACAGTGTCTCAAAAAATCGATGCACACATATCAGAAAATAAATCAAATTAATTACAAACCTTGGAAACTATTATTACTGGATGTGTACAGGACCAATACTTGTGGCACACGGTGAGCTAGTGCAGATGTTCAAACTGTACATCCTCTTTACTTCTAAACACTATTCACAGCAGCAAACAACTAAAAGACAAACATTCCGTCTGCAATATAACTACTGGGATAGCATCACATTTTTTAATCGTTGAGGTATGGATGATTTTATTCTCTATACTACATCCTCTGGTAGCCCCCCAGAAGTGAAGTGGAGCCTATGAAATTATTATCAAGATATGCCCTGAAATCACAATGATAGTGTCGGGGTGTTCTGTCTTGTTGGTAGAAAACAAAGAAACCCAAAGAAATGCAGATAAATAGAACCTTTTTTCAAAATTTGTTACTTAGTTACTAATCTTGTTCATGAACAGCAGCAGCAGGCAAAACACTGACCTCATAAATTTCTCCAGGTGGTTAAAGGATGAGCCAAAAACGATTCTTCTTCCTCCTCTAAACATAAAGCTTGGATTAATGAAGAAATTTTGTTAAAGCCTTGGATAAAGAAGGAAGTGGATTCTGCTACCTAAGAGAAGAGTTTTCTAATTCAACAGATACAAGACTGAAATGAGGCCTAATGAAAATTAATTTTCATTGAACCTCAAAAAAAGAAACTACTCAAAGATTATGAATTTAAAGTAAACCTACAGGATACTGAAATAGTAGTTTTACGATCATGTAAAGTAATCATGCATAAATTTCTTAGAAGAAGGAAAGCAGAAAATAATGAATGTCATCTTTACTGCAATGTTATAAAGATATAGGCTGCTGAATATCTTTGAAAATTCATTTTCTTCATTCCCCATATCAATTTTTTTTCCTGAAAATCTGGAAGAAAGATGTAAGTGATAATCAAAGAAAACACTTTTGTCAGGACATATCCATGATGAAAAACCAGTACCCAGGTCACTGGGAAACTGCCATGATTAGAAATTACTGCTGGTTTTTTAAGATGGAAAGCAAAATGAAGATAAACTCTGAATATCAAACATTGTGTTTAATTAAAATAAATAAGACCCATTTTCAAGATAGCATATATATATATATATATATATATATATATACAGGGTGATTCACTACCAGTGCGACAAACATGTAGGAGGTGTAGGAGGCACAAAGACGAATCGGAATCACATAGCATTGCAAGGTCCAAAATGCCTTCGTCATGCGGTAGAGGACTTTGAACGGGAGGTCGCGTGAACAGCGATCCCGCTGGAAGTCAGCATTTGCGAACCGGTTCCTGAGGCAGTAGGATGGACGAGTATTCAAACGTTGAACTGGATGACATGCACCTTGCGTATGGAGCTGCGGACTGTAATGAGTGCGCTGCTCTGGGTTTGTACCAGGAACGTTTCCCGCACAGGCGTGCTCCTCATCACACGATTTTCGCACATGTGCCCAGAAGGTTACGTGAGACTGGTTGTTTCACGAGAGGTACCATGAATCGAGAGTGAATGACGAGGATGCCAAACAATGAGGAGAATGTCCTACGTCTTGCAGAAGGCAATCCGAGTACGAGTACTTGAGCGATAGGCCAACGATTGGGTATTTCCCAATCCACTGTATGGAGGATACTGTCGAAAACCAAATGAGTTCATACCATCTGCAACGCGTCCAATCATTGGAGCCTGCAGATTATCCACTCCAGAGGACTTTTCTATTTGGTTTCTTCAACAGAGTGCGGCAGACAGCGCATTTGCTGCATCCGTATTGTTCACGGATGAGGCAAGTTTCACAAGAAAGGGAACCTTCAGTCTACATAACACCCATTTGTGGGCTTTGGAGAACCCCCATGGTACGCGAACACGTGCAACTGAATGCCGTTTCTCTGTCAATGTTTGGGCCAGCATTGTTGGAGACCACCTCATTGGACCGTACCTTCTGCCCCCTCATCTGGACGGTAGGGCATACTTGATCTTTCTACAGCAAGTCCTGCCCGAACTTATTGAAGAAGCACATGTTCCTCAGTCGTTGCGCTGCTCAATGTGGTTCCAGCATGATGGGGCTCCCCCACATTACACCAATGACGTCTGCCAACACCTCTCAAATCTCCCAGCTGCCGGGGAGATTCGACACATGCCAGGAATCTTCCAGAACGTTAGGGATTCCATGCGGCGGCGCTGTGAAGCCTGTGTGACTGCTTCTGGTGGAACTTTCGAACACCTTCTGTAGCATGGCTTTTTGCCAATGTAAAACTTGTCGTTAAAATGATTTCTGTTACACTAACGAGTTGCTGTTTCTGTTCTTTTCTTTGCTTCTTTGTTCATGCGACCTCCTGCATGACGAAGGCATTTCAGACCCTGCAATGCTATGCGATTCCGATTCGAAAAAAAATTTCCGATGCCTCCTACACCTCCTGCAAGTTTGTCGCACTGGTAGTGAATCACCCTGTATATGCATAAATGGACGTGAAAGTTACACAAGGTGCCAATAACTATAAGGGTGAGAAAGTAGAAAAAGAATAGTAGATTAGTGAAAGGTGAAAGAATTTTAACCCTTTAGAGTTACACTGAATACCCATTTATATATATATTCCAAGATAATGGGCGTGTGCGCGCGCGTGTGTGTGTGTGTGGTTTTTGTTTAAGTAATTTACATGAAACTACTCACCTATCTTGCGACTGGCTGCATAGATAGAGCTAATAAGTATATATTTATATGTAAATGTGTATTATAGTTAAATGGCGTTGTCTGGCTGTTTAGCTAACGGGAGGCAAAATTAGGAAGGTAATTAGAATAAAAATAGATACTCCTGTCCTCGTATTACACTAATAGCTCAGAATGTGGAAAATTATTGTTTGTAGGAAAATAAACAGTATATGACTGAAGAATATAAAACTGGTGCTCAGGTTATCCGGGAACGCAATTTCTCGTCCATGTTAGTATGTCCAGGGCCATTACCAGCACAGACAGGAAATTGCACTCCCGGATAACCTGAGCACCAGCTTTATATTCTTCAATCATATACTGTTTACTTCCTACATCTAAATTCTTCCACACACTGAGCTATTAGTATAATACGAGGGCAGGAGTGTCTATTTTTATCCTAATTACCTTCCTAATTTCACCTCCTGTTAGCTCCCGTTTTTCTGGATTAATGAGAACTGTACTATTTTTCTGAGAAGTTTTAGGATTATATTCATAAAAAATCGATATCTCAAGGGGGAAAAAAATTTATTACCATTTAATTTTCAAAGTACATCCCTCGTAACTCAATACACCTCTCTGCACAGTCATCGTACAGCTTCTGGATGGCTCTGTGGAACTCCCTCATCGCGCTAGTTTGGATCTCTGAAACACCGACAAAATGGTGCCCCTTCAGATGGGATTTCACTTTGGGGAACAAAAATAATTAGCTGGTGCCAAATCCATGAATACAGGGGATGGTAAAGCACATGTCCTTCTGTGCAAGAAACTGCTGACAGTGGTCGCATTGTATGAAGGGACACTATTGGGAAGCAAGAACCACCCATCTGACTTGGCCACTCTGGCCTAACCTGCCAAATTCTTTTCTACAGTTTGTCCATCACTCCTCTGCAAAATTCAGAGTTGAGTGTCCGTCCTTCCGGTACAAATTCTTCTTGCACAACTCCTTGTCAATCAAAAAAATATCACCAGAATTGTTTTGGTTCAAGACTTTTGGAACTAGAGCTTCTGCAACCTCCGCAAATTTTCTGTAACCCATGCCGTTGACTGTCTTTTTGTTTCAGGTTTGTACACAAAGCACCAGGATTTATCACCAGTTATGGATATTATTTTTTTAAAAAAGGAATCATTATCTGCCATCTCAATCAAATCTTGACATGCAGCAAATCGCTCCACCTTCTGTTCTGCCATCAACGCATGCAGTGTAAAGTGCAAGCACACTTTCCTTTTTTTTTCTAATCTTCAGCAACAATTGAACGCTTGGTACCCTTGCTGATGTGAAGGTGGTCTACAATCATTTGGAGGAACAGGTGACAATCTTCTATTAACAACTGCTGAACTTTTCGGTGGTTGAGTCCGTACAAGACTGGGGTGGGGTAACTACTCCATGCATCATTCTGAACATCTTCCCACCCTCACGGAACCCCCATACCAGCGAAAAATACTTCATGTCCATAAACTGCACTCACCACTGCAACTGTTTTAGTTGTTCTTTATCCAGCTTTAAAACAAAATTTTATCACCGCTCTTTGCTTGATGCCCGAAATCCATGATGATGTAATTTTACTGCACCAAATTAAAAATGACTTTCCAGTAAAATAGTTTTGTGTACACTGATGAAACTTGGCATAGAGCCAGTTCAGACTTGATAGTAAATAGTTTCAGAAGTTGCCAATGTATAGCGCTGGTAGTATAGTTGAGAAAAAATCAGTCCTAAAACTTTTCAGATATATCTTGTATGTAATACATAAGCTATCTTGGAATACATGTATGTATTCCAAGATAGTATATATGTGTATGTGTGTGTGTGTGTGTGTGTGTGTGTAATCTTTCAATGGTATTTTTGATTTAGACATTATTATGGAATGTTTGGAGTCAATGGATCAATTTCATTAGAGTATACAACTTTTGCTCCAGGGGTACAAAAAAAAATTTTTTTTGTTGGCAAGTAATCATAGTTACTGAATAATATATAATATAGTGATAATATTTAATACATAAAATTAAAGCTAAAAAATAATAAGCAAAATTAAAGACTATAGCAATATCAAAAGTGTTTCCATGGCTGTAAGATATATAATGGCCAATGGTATGTCCACTGGCTGTTATATACCTGATTCCCATATCTGCAAGTCACCCCAGTATTATACTTTTGAATAAGATATAATGTGGAATAAGACATCCATTAGGATGAAGTTTACACTACATAGTGGTAGTGTAAACTCAGGAGTATACACATTAGATAACAGTGTACCTCAGGTGGGAGGTAGTGCATCATCATGCTGGATAATGACTTTTTTGTCAGGATCATATTTAATTATACGTGGAACAAGTTTTCCATATTGAAGAATACAAACCCAGCGATTGTGGTTTTTTTTTTTTCCCCTTCCATAAAGAAAAAAGGACTATAAAATTCGGTGCAGTGAGGTGCACAGAACACGTCTAATTTGGGACCATCTCATACAGAATTTTCAGTTGTCCATATTCCTACATTTTGTTTATTCACTTTAACAAATAAATGGAATATATACTCATCATGAAAATCGTGCACTTCATTATAACTTAAACATTCTCTTTCTGAGCTACATTTTTCTGCAAAACATGTAAGAACATGTAACAAAAGACAACAAGGTTGTTTTGTGTTATGGCCTGTAATATTTGTAGTCGGATTCACATGCAGAAGTTTTCTTAAAATTTTCTTAAGTATTCACATGCAGAAGTTTTCTTAAAATTTTCCATAACACACACTAAAGTATGTCAAGCTCATGACTCACAAGTTTTGTGAATTTTCTAGGACAACAATGAACTACTGGGTGGCAGTGATCGTAATATATTAATGTGGGATCTAAAATACATTCTTCTTGGCTAAATGCCTAAAGGAGTTTACTTATGCATGGGTAATGCACACACATTATTTCTATCACCAAGGTAGTTTTAATGCATTGTTTTAATTACATCTCATATTGTGAATACCTTCACAAAAGGTTCACATGGTATGGAACTACCTCAACTAAGTAAAGCTTCACCTATGGAGAAGACTAATATTACTTATTCTCGGCGGATACCACTACCCAGACGGCACCATTTCAAAGCTTATTAGCTTCTCATTGGTGGGCGGGCAAGTACACTGTTGTTGCAATAGTGACAACCCAGTTATGAAATATATATTGTAGAGTTATATTTCATAACTGGTTTGTTACTATTGTAACAACAGGGTACCTGCCCATCCACTGATGAGAAGCCAATAAGCTTCGAAACGGTGCCGTCTGAGTGGTAGTATCCACTGAGAATAAGTAATATTAGTCTTCTTCATAGGTGAAGTGTTACTTATTCGAGGTAGTGAAATACCATGGGGAAGGTATTCACAATATGAGATATAATTAAAACAAAGCATTAAAACTACCTTCGTAGTAGAAATAACGTGTGCGTTACCCATGCATCAGTAAACTCCTTCAATGTGGGATATACTTAAAGATATAATTATTGTCAAGTGTATTGTCTCGTTTTAGATTTTAAATTCCTTTCAGTTGTTTTATTCCTTTTTTAATTCCTTTCAATAGATTTTAAATTCCTTTCAACTGATGATGTTACTGACTGCAAATTCAAAATGAGTGGAATTAGGGAAGTAATCATAGAAGTTACTAAACTTTTTATACCAACTAAGAGATCCTGTTAATGGTTTGGACCTAAATGGATGTCAGATGAGCTGATGAGACGTACAATGCAGGAGATGATTATAAATTAGCAGGATTATAAATTAGCATGCTGATGGAATTGATAAATTGGTGACATATAAGTCAAGTAGACCCAATTTCGCCGAAGTCCGGACGATCTGTGACAGTTAAATCTCCTGCTTGCATCCTCATGATGGTGGGACCGTTAGTAATCCAGGGTATAATCTCCATCCGCAAGCACACTGGGTGACCACCAAGGTGAAGGAATACCGCCCCTCAGTGTTACCAGGCAATACTAGGTGGTAGGTGACTCTCATCAACTGGTGCACTTTGCTTATTGGCGGCTTGAAGTGGTGGAACCCATGTTTAGTCTCCAGAGCTAGGTGCTGGTCAACCCTTCCCCATCTCTTCCATCATGCAGTATGACTGATGACTTTTTTGGTAATGATGGACATCATGGCAAGATCCAATCTTCCTTACATTTCAAGGGTACAGCTCTAAAACAGTGTTCGCAGGCCGGCCGCTAGTTAGTACACCGGACCAAACCTACTAGTAACTCTTTAAGAGGCTTCCGGATCAGCTAGTGTAAAATATTTCTACCTCTACACTGCCAGATAGTGACTGGAGGGAGTCTGGGTAGGGTGTATGCAGAGGGGCATTGTCGAGGCCATGTTATGTCAAGGATCTGGGTATATTCTTACCATATGTATGCCATATACCCAAAAATTTCATTACTTCATACAGCTGGTCCCTCCCCCACTTTTTCTTACTATTATCTGCAAAAAGATCTAAACCTCCCAAACACTTCCTAGTTCATTTCACAAATATACATGGTCTCAATTATAATCTCAACGATGTCCATTTCCACTTGCAGTGTGCCAAACCCCGTGTACTTTTTCTGACAGAATCTCAATTATAGGTTGATTCAACTACTGCTCATCTCACTTGGCCCAAATTATTCGCTGTATGATTCTTTTCGCCTCAAAGGTGGTACTTGTGCATATGTTCATTCCGATATTTCTTGACAGAGACTTGGTAATTTGGAATCTCCTCTTTTCGATCTTCTCTGGCTTACAATCTCTCTACCTCATTGTGTCAAATTCATCTGTTGTCTCTACCGTTCTCCCAACTTCACTAATCACTTGGAAGTCAAAGAAAGGAAGCTCTTTGACTTCCTCTCTTTGCAACTTGACTTTCTTCAGTCCAACTTTCCTAACAGAGAGGTAATTTTCCTTGGTGATTTTAATATTCACAACTCCAGCTGGCTTCCATTTTCTAGTCACACCGACCCAGCTGGTCAAGATGCTGAGGCTTCTGCAAATTCTAATGACCTTGCACAGATTGCTCGTTTTCTTACAAGAATACCAGACAATCCCAACCACACAGCCAACACGCTTGATCTTTTTCTCACAAACAACCCTTCTAAGTAAATAGTCAAAGTGAGTGGTCCTTTAGGTACCTCAGATCACAACTTGGTGATTGTCTCTTCTCCAATGGAGCCTTTATCTCATGGCTATTCCCTACCTCGTATTAGCATAGGCATATGATGCAAGAAAGCAAGCTTATTCAGCATCAGCCAAAAAAAAAAAAAAAAAAAAAACACCACTCCCATTTCACTCCTCCATTCGTTCGAAATACCTGTCCAGCTGAGCCTTAAATTTGTTTAGGCTAAAAACTTCAACAACAAGTGATGGAAGTCTGTTCCACCAACCAACTACCCGCTAGCTAAAGGCAAATTTCCGCACATCTATCCTACATCTGCCTTTCCTCAATTTGAATTTATGCCCTCTCGGGTGATTATTCTGAGCAAGAGGAAGAATCTCATCAGCATTGAGAATGCTCAAACCATTCAAGGCCTTACACACCTCTATCAGATCACCTCGCCGGTGCCTAGTCTCCAGACTCTGTAATTCGCAAAACTTAAGCCTTTATTCGTAAGCGCAACCCTTTGTTCCATTCCCTAATCTTGTTGCCCTTCTCTGTACTCGTTCCAGCAGCTCTACATCCTTCTTAAAATGAGGCCTCCAAACCTGTATACAGTACTCAAGGTGTGGCCTGACCATTGTCTTATACAAGGGAATAATCACCTCCCTATCCCTGCTAGAAAAATTCCTGTATATCATGGACAAGACACCATGAGCTACTCTTGCAGCTCATCTGCACTGCTCAGAGAACTTCATATCTCCCTGCACAAATACCCCAAGGTCCTTTTCATTCTCTACCACTGTCAGTGTAGTACTGTAGAGTTGATACGTTGCTCTGGGGTTACTGTTTCCCATATGTAGTACTTTACATTTGTCAATGTTAAACTTCATTTGCCACTTCTCAGCCCATCTGCTCAACCTTTCCAGATCCTGTTGCAGCAGCATAGCATCAGTAGTGTCCTTAACAACCCTGTATTGTTTGGCATTACAAGAATACAAAATGGGATGAGCTGCGGGATTTCTTTCCTTCTTTTCTTTGGTTGGATTACTGTTTCAAAACTTCTGATGACAATGTTTGCTCAGATCGTGTCAGTGAAATTATTCTTGTACGAATGGAATCCATTAATCCATACACCACTTTAAAATCTCGTCCTTTATTTAAACCTTGCTTTTCCAATAAATGTGCTAAGGCTGTTCAAGAGAAGAATGTTGCATATCGTAATTGGCTTGTTTCTAATTCTTCAATTTCATTTTCTACCTACACCAAAGCTCACAACAATTGTAAAGAAGTCATTAATCAGCCCAAACCAGATTTTGAACAGGCTAAGAGTAGAAAACTTGCTTCTTGCCCTAATGGTAGCCGAGCATTCTGGTCTCTTGCCAAAGCTACTGGCCGCAACCTTTACCTATCTCTGCTCCCACTTCTGTCAAAACCAGATGGTTCTGTTGTCACTTCAGCCAAGGATAAAGCGGACCTGCTAGCATCCCATTTTTCTTCCAACTCATGTATTAATGATCTTGGTAAAATTCCCAACATGCTCCATTCAATGCCTCCTGTGGTCTTCCATCAAAAGGATGTCAGAAGGATTTTGACGAATCTTGATGCTAAGAAAGCTCCAGGTCCTGATGGTATTTCTCCACTTGTTCTCAAAACCTGTGCTCCTGAACTTGCTCCTGTTCTTTAGTGACTTTTTTCTTTTCGTATTCCAAAGGCTTTTTTCTTCTGCTTGGAAATTTGCACATATCCAGCCAGTTCCTAAAAAGGATGACAAATTCCTCCCATTAAATTATTGTCCCATTGCAATTACTTCTACTCTTTCTAAAGTAATGGAGAAATCAATTAACCACCAACTCTTAAACAACCTAGAAACCTTTTGTCTTATCAACGATCCCCAGTATGGATTCCATCAGTGTCGATCCACTGGTGATATTCTGACTTATGTTACCCATTTATGGACAAATTCAATGGAAACACGTTTGGTGAAACACAAGCAATTTCTCTTGACATCTCAAAGGCTTTCGATCATGTTTGGCATAAAGGTCTTCTAAACAAGCTTCCATCTTATGGTTTGCCAACTGTTTTTTGTAATTGGTTATCCAGTTTTCTCTCTGATCGCTCAGTGGGGGTGAGGGTAGATGGCTCTGTATCTTCTAATTCTCCACTAATGCTGCTGTCCCCCAAGGTTCAGTTCTTTCCCCCACTCTTTTCCTCTTGTATATTAATGACCTTCTTCCATTGACTGGAAATCCTATCCATAGTTTTGCCGATGATAGCACATTGCATTCCACTTTCCGTTTTGAAAAACCTTGCCCTGCTCAATCAGCTTCAACTTCTCGAATATCCGCTACCAGTTCCTTAAATACCAATCTCCAGTGGGGCAAAGGCAACTTAGTTGATTTCAATCCTTCTAAAACTCAATCTTGTCTTTTATCTTGCAAAAAGGATTCTTTTGCTCCTATGCTTATCTTTGGTGACACTCCGATTTCTAGATAAAATGATATATCTCTTTTGGAGATTACCCTGACTTCTAATCTCTCTTGGCACAAGCACCACATATATTGCTTCCTTTGCATCTAAAAAACTTGGTTTTCTCTTTCGCTCTCGGCGTTACTTTTCTTCCAAACAGCTGTTCATTCTGTACAAATCACAAATCTGCCCTTCCATTCAATATTGTTCCCACATCTGGGGTGGTGCCCCCAAAACCTCTCTCAGGTTTCTAGATTCCATTCAGAAGAGGACAGTTAGGTTAATTAATGACTCATCTCTAACAGAGTCTCTCCACTCTCTGTCAGGCCTTTTCTACAGATACTTCTATGGCCCCTGTTCTTCTGAATTGGCTTCTATAATTCCTGCTCTCTCTTTCAAAACACTCTGAACACGTGCCCCCACCAGCCAACATCCACTTACTGTCCAACTTCAAACTCACAGAACCAACTTTTCGTCTTCCTTGTTTATTCATTCAACTGCCGTTTTCTGGGAACAACCTTTCTTCATATGTATTTCCTAAAAATTACAGTCTAGTAATTTTCATACATATTTCCTGAAAATTACGGAAGTTCAAGTCTAATGTCAGTCAACAAATATCTTCTTTCGTCTTCTCAACCTCCAACCCAAGCACGGTACTAAGTACTATAGGTTCTAATACCTTCAGTATTTGGGGTCTTCATAAAAAAAAAAAAAAAATTAGCAGGGTACATGGAATCCTACAGAAGTACAGAAAGTAGTCCACAATCTGGGCATTAGGCAAGTTAAGAAAAATTATAAGATCGGTTGGTTGGCTGGCTGAACTGCATTAGCAACTAAGGCTATATTGCACCAAGATCAGATAAAAAGAATAACCGGATTTCTGCAAATTTTAAAAACATAACTCATTAAAAAATACAGTACAAAAAGTAAAATTGTATTTTCTGTATTACACACAGTGATACAAATTAATTTAAATGGAGTAATTGTTTACTGGAACAAACTATCATCTGGTGTCGTGGATGTGGGTTTGAAAAAAATTTAAGGAGGAATTAGACATTATTAGAGGGGATGGGCAGATGAAGTGGGTAGTGTTGTTGTTTTTTTCCCCCTGGTTGATTCTGGTACATTCAGCTGCATGCTTCCTTGCATCATTTGACAATAATAATAACTAGGAAACTTAGCCCATACCCACTGTGCTCGCTTCTTTTGATAAAATAAAATACTTACAGAAGCTTTTGACACTGTGTGTGTCTCTTCCTCGGCTCTATTATAAATATGAATACATAAATATGTTACATATAAATCAAGAATGGTATCGCGTGGTTGTACAAGATAAACAAAGCGTGTGCACAAGATTTATCTAGCATGATCAGGATAAAACAGAAGCTTGTTTTACTGTGGTAAAACAAGCTTCTATTTTATCCTGTTGTGTACTTTAGTATTTTTTACGTATTACCATGTAACCCGCATCCCTCTTCTCCCATTGGCTGAATAAATATCACTAGGAGGAAAATCATTTTAATCTAAAGAAAAATAATCTCCCATAAGGAGAAAAGGTCATAATAATAATAACAAATAAAAACTGTTCACATGCATTTGTATTTCATCACTTACATTGAGCTCACCATTTTTCTCATTGCATTTCAACTAGTTTCAACAACACTATTGTACCAAGAATAGATAAAATGCTTTTTGAATAACCATTACATATGAAGATAAGATGTCTTTGGGTGATTGTTAATCGAGTCAATAGCCCTGTTTAAAGCCTCTATCACAGTTTAAAACATGATAGAAAATGTTAAAATGAAACATGAAAAATATCATTATCAAGAATTCAAACAGATAGCTCCTAATACCAGAGAATTTTGCTAATGAATCTTGCATTATCTATATTATTGAATATTATTTTGCTAATGAATCTTGCATTATCTATATTATTGAATACTATTTTGCTAATGAATCTTTCATTATCTATATTATTGAATACTATTTTGCTAATGAATCTTGCATTATCTATATTATTGAATACTATTTTGCTAATGAATCTTGCATTATCTATATTATTGAATACTGTATTAAGTTATTTTTAATTTATTAATTTTTTAATTATAAATTAATCATAATAATAATTTAATGATTATAAATTAATCATAACTATAATTTAATGATTATAAATTAATAAATATTCATTTTGCAATCCTACACAAAGTAATAAACCAAAATCTCACAGGAGTTTCATGAAATTTAGGTATCCAGCATAATAGTGCACCTTTAGGAAATTTGGTGTCACTGTTTCCAATACTTAATATTTTATGCATGTCAAGTAACTCCTCAGTAATGATGTTTGGACCGGAACCAGATAATCTGTAGTGGTATTGTTGTATAATAATTCCACTTCTCCTAATAAAATTTTTACATATAATAATATGTAAAAATGCTCAGAGATTTGACAGGGGGAGAAGGGTTCTGATAAAGTATTTTTGATTATCTCATGTATATTGTTTCATAAAACTTATGCTCCAGCCTTTATACCCCATATTAAGATCCAATTATACAAATATTATCGTAATGCTTTGAAAGCAAGTAAAATATACATAATTAAGGTTTAAAAATGTAATCCATATTGATATGCAAGTTTTAAACAGAACTGAAAACAATCCATATGTAGTTGCTTATTGTAAAAATTAATTTTGATTTAGGTCTAAATTTAAATCCATAGAACACTGTTTCCTTCAACTCATGTTCAATAATACTGAAGTTGCCCATTTATTATAAGTTTGTAGCATGGATCAATATAACTTGCATATTTCTGATCATTACAAACTATTCAGCCACTAGCTTTAAGCTAGTATTTTTTTTATTTTTTTTATTTGCAGTGAGTCTCTCTCTCTCTCTCTCTCTCAATGGTGAAGCTATCCAAAATATTTTATCCCTAGATAAAGCATACAACTCAAGAGTTATGGGATCTGGCAGAGAGGCCAAGGTGTTAGGCCTGGCAGGATAGCTCAGGGGTCTACAAGTCATTAACCAGCATAACCCCAAAGATTTAAGCAGGAAGTACAGGGAGATGGAAAGTGATTCCACCAGCAATCATTAAACAAAGAGCTGGAAGTACCATCTCATGCCTGCTAGAATGACCTGAAAAAATACTACTTGTCAAATTTCTTAGATATTACAGCAAGATTTGCTGTAGTATCTATGAAATGTTGTAGTATCTAGATCATGCATATAAGTTACTTAAGTTTACCACTTCTGTTTGTCATCCTTTACTGAAAAAAACAGATAAGAATTCACATAAATATCAATATATAAAAGTAACTTCCATTGTTTTAAAGATCTATTTTTTGGTTCAAATGATGCCATTTGTAGTACACTTGTAATAAAATGTGATAATTTCTGCAGGTAATTTATTGCAGGTTTAATTCTTTAAAATACTGACATTGGCAATCTAAAGGTATCAAAATATATTCCCAAAACTCATCATTTCCTCCTTGTTGTCATGTTCTTTGACTATGGAGTTAAGTTTATAACAGTGCAATCAGCAATTTGAGGTAGTGCCAGAACAATTTAAGAAATATTTCTTTCCAAACAAAGATAAAGTACCAGGGCAAAATGAAACCATTGATAAGTGAAATTACTGCATTTTCTGACTGATTTGTACAACAAAATGTAAAAAAAAACTATTTTACAACTTACTTGTCATATTCATTTCTTCAGGTACTTCCCTTCAAGGATTTCTGTCCCATTTTTGTTGTGATGCTTCTTCAGTTTGTTTTGTATAGCATTTCGCCCACCTGCACTAGGACAACAAACTTTTCTGTCAATAGCTTCAAGGATTTCTGTCCCATTTTTGTTGTGATGCTTCTTCAGTTTGTTTTGTATAGCATTTCGCCCACCTGCACTAGGGCAACAAACTTTTTTTGTCAATAGCTGTTATAAACATAAGAAAACTACGACTGTGCCAGTACACTAAGACTGACTAACAAAAGTGGTGCATGACTATTCCAACAAGCCAAAAAGATGCACATCTCATGCACATTACTCACTGATTTGCATGGCACTATAAACTGCAATGTGAGAGGTATCCTGACAAAGGCTGTTTAAAGCAGTCAAATCTGAATCAAAAACATCTATCAGATATTATGAGTTTAAATTAAGTAATGATAGGTTCACTAAGTGTAGCTTAGGATACCTTATTATTGAATTTTATTATTTGTATTTCAATAATATTGCATTTATACAAATAATGAACAAATTGTATTGTGTATATCAGTGTACTGCTATCAAACACAATGAAAATAAAACCCACCTTGTTTCAAAGCATGTAATTATAAACAAAACAACTAAACAATGTTGTGATTACTGAGCCATATCACAAAGAGAAGACTTGAATTTTAGGATTGACAAAATGATGCAAGGAAGAAAGCTTATACACATCAACCAAAAAAGGGGGAAAAAAATTACCCACTTCATTTACCCATTTCTTCTAATAATCATAATTTTTCTAACCTTCTTTAAATTTATTCAAACTACCTACTTAAACAATACACGTGGAACATATTCCAACAAGTAGTCCTTAGCTGAAGGCAATTCCATATAACCATTCATTTTCAGTTTACCCTTGTTTGTACTATCTGAGAAGGAGTAAAGATGTTAAAGCCTTATGCACTTCAATTAAGTCATAAACAAAATATACAGAGGACTAGTTTCCAGAGATTGCAATTTACACTGCCCTGTTCCCGAGTGAATCTTGTTGCTCTTCTCTCCCTTTCCACTAGATCTACGTCCTAAAATGAGGTTCCTAACTCCAGATGAGACCTTTATACAGTGGAATAATCATCTTTTATTGAGCACTATGAGTTAAAGGAGATAATGATCAAGAGATTTTAATTTAGATCTAATACCAAAATTAATTTAAACAAAAGGCATCAACATACTGGGCTTTTTCAGTTTAAAGCTATCATACAAGCTTAACAATCAATAAACAGGTAAATCAAGTAATTTATCAGCTTACTGATGGGTAAGCTGCCCAATATTAGAATAAAATCAGCAAAATCAAATCAGAATATATTTTTTTAAAAATAAAAACTCATTTTTCTTCATTTATCTATTTATGTATTACTAGTGATACAAATTCCACAGAATTTCTTCCTAAATCTGAGAAATAAGATTAACAGATGTGATTTCCTCAAATTCTCAAAGCTTTTGTTCATGCTTCCATCTATTTATTAGCAAGAATACAATTTGTTGGAAACACACATATGAAAAATCAACAAGTGTACTAAAAAAATTTCAAATCAATTCAGGCATTAACTGACACATCGTTTGAAGCAACCTTCAAAATGTACAATGTACATTTTTCCCAAAATCCAAACATGAAACCATAGATCTACATTTGTACTTGTGCAAGTATTAATGCATAATCATTGTATTTATTATTTTATAAATTTATAGTGCAAAAAAGCTACCACAGAACACAATTATTTTATATAGAGGCATCATTACTACCTAAGGAGGTAGCTGATGCTAACTCAATTTGTATACAGTAAATTATTAATTCTTCCAACATACCATACCTTGTTTCATTCCAGACCCCCCCCCCCCCACACACACACCATAGGCGCCTCCGTAGCGAGATGGGCAGGAGCAGCAGTGCATAGCACATGCTTCTTGATTAGACCGGGGTTCGAGCCCGTGACCACCAAATACGGAGGATGCGGAAAGGTCAGGGAATGACCACCGCATATCCCCAGAGCAATATGGCTTTAGTTGCTAATGCTCCTAAAAAACCAAATAACAAAAAAAACAAACAAACAAACAAACACCATAAAATTAAATAAAGATTTTAAAATTAGACAATTATTATATTTATCAAATCATAAAATATGCATCAATTCACCAGAAACTACAGAGATTTGGCTAATATACAGTACAGTACAAACCGTTTATGGCTTTATAAAAATACAAACAAAATAAAATAATAAACGAACAGCTAGTACCTATATACACATAACCCTATAAATCAACCATGGGTTTATACTCTGTGTTATACAGAAAGACAGATTAACTTGTATCCATTTCTGTTATTTTTTAGCTGGAGTACTAGTTCATAAAATTAATGCATACTTAAAATTAATGTTCCACTTAAGTTTGGCTTTGAATTTCATTTGATTTCAATTCAAATATGATAACAAAAAGACCAACTCTAATTTAAATTTCCTTAATCAAAACCAAAAAATATTTTATACTGATACACAACCTGCCAACCAAGACTTTTCTGTGCAGCAGCTCTGCATTTAATACTGTATTTCATTTAACTTCAAACTTATCATAAAATAAATAAAAAATAAATAAATATATATATATATATATATACAGTACAGACAAATGTATATTTTCAGTGTATTGGGTAGGGATGCTGACCTGTCAATTGTAATTACCATATTACAAAGGAAAAATTGAGAATGCCAGCAAAGTAAAAGCAGATAACCTGAAATTAAATTAGATTAACATAAAAATTGTCTATATTTCATTATGGTTGCCGAGTATTTCTACTATAACTAGTAGTACCTGGGATCCATAATCAAGTTCAATAATTTAATACTTTTTCTTGCTTGCTTAGTCGTTTAGTAATATCATTAAATCCTATTATTTTTTATCAATATTATATATATATATATGTTTATAATTACTACTGTAAGAGTATAATTGGTATTATATAGGTACTCAAAGTGTGTTAAAACTTTCGCATAAAAGTACTAAGCAGGCCATAAGGCCAAAAGAATCTATAAAGACTTAAGACAGCCTCTGCTGGTTTACATTGCTATACCCTAGAATTTAAACATATAATTAGCAATAAAATAAAAAGAAAAAATAAAATAGAATAAAATAAAATAATGATTATGCAGCTAATTATTGATAATCAGATACAATGAATGGAACTTTTTCGGAAGTAACACCATTCAATATATCCCACCAATAATTAGCAAGGCTATCTGTTTCTGATTGTTATCTGCCTGTTTAGGTCCAAATAATAAACATTAACCCCAGGGGGCTCACACCTGGTGAGTCAATCTCACATCATTCTTCTCTTCCTTGGTGATCCCTTCTACTTCTGACTCTTGTTCTCTCTCTTCCCCTCTCAGGGTAACTCAGAAATTTCGCTGGTACAACAAAAGCCTCAGGCTTCCTTGCACCATATGGCTAATAATAATAATAATAAAGGCAATCTAAGCTAAAATTTAAATTTAACAGCAAACAGGCAAGGTAACAGCTAGTTTTGCTGTTAAATTTAATTTGCCTGTTTGCTGTTAAATTTAATTTGCCTGTTTGCTGTTAAATTTAATTTGCCTGTTTGCTGTTAAATTTAATTTGCCTGTTTGCTGTTAAATTTAAAGTTTAGCATAGATTGCCTTTATGTTTATTATTTGAACTTAGTTAGACAGGCAGACAAAAATCAGAAACAGATAGCCTTGCTAATTATTGGTGGGATATATTGAATGGAGTTAGCCCTCAAAAAAGTGCCATTCAATGTATCCGGTTATCAATAATTAGCTGCATAATCATTATTTTATTTTATTCTATTTTATTTTATATTTTTATTTTATTGCTAATTATATGTTTATTTCTAAGGTGTAGCAATGTAAACCAACACAGGCTATCTTAGTCTTTATAGGTTCTTTTGGTCTTATGGCCCACTTAGTACATTTATGCCAATGTTTTAACACACATTGAGTACCTATATAGTACCGATTATATTCTTACAGTAGTAATTCGATTACAGACTGATGTAATGTTTAATTTACAACACATTAATCTGATCTACCTTTTACATCTATTCTAATATTTCATGATACATTAAATACATATATATGTGTGTGTGTGTTATTTTATTTTTTTATTTTAATTTATTTATGTTATATATATATATAATTGCAGGAAGTAAATAAGAAAAAAGAGTGGAGAGCAATTGGAGTAAAAAAGAAGCAACCATAATTGGAAATAGTGGTATACAGAAAGTGTGAAGTAGAAGTTTGTTACTATTGAACCTATGGAATACACGAGATGTGAACTAGAAGAAATTAGCAATAATAGAGGCATACAATGCAAGAAAGCAAGCTTATGTAGCATCAGCCAAAAAAAAAAAAAAAAAGAAAGAAACGCTCCCATTTCATCCCTCCATTCGTTCCAAATGCCTATTCAGGAGCTCAGCCTTAAATTTATTTAGGCTATTAGCTTCCACAACAAAAGATGGAAGCCTGTTCCACCAATCAACTACCTGCTGGATAAAGTCAAATTTCAGCACATCTGTTCTACAACTATCTTTCCCAACAGCTGTTGTTGTTATTTGGTTTTTAGGAGCATTAGCAACTAAGGCCATATTGCTCCGGGATATGCGGTGGTCATTCCCTGAATGACCTTTCCGCATCCTCCGTATTTGGTGGTGACGGGCTCGAACCCCGGTCTAATCAAGAAGCGTGTGCTACGCACTGCTGCTCCTTCCCACCTGGCTACGGAGGCGCCTCTTTCTTTCCCAACAGCATTCAGCTTACTCAACCCATTCAAGGCCTTATACACCTCAATCAGATCACTTCACAGGTGCCTACTCTCCAGGTGCTGCAATTTGCAGAACTTAAGCCTTTCTTGGTAAGAGCACCCCTTGGTTCCCCTCACCAATCTTGTTTTCCTTCTTTTTACTCATTCTAGCAACTCTACACCCTTCCTAAAATGAGGCCTCCAGACCTGTACACAGTACTCTAGGTGTGGCCTGACCATTGCCTTGTATAATGGGATAATCATCTCCCTGTCCCTGCTAGCAAAATTCCTATATATCATTGACAAGACTCCATGACCTGCCCTGGTAGCCCATCTGCACTGCTCAGCGAACTTCATATTTGACTGCACAATTACCCCAAGTCTTTTTCACTTTCCACTTCCCTGAGAGTAGTACCACAGAGTTGGTATGTTTCTCTTCGGTTATTACTACCCATATGCAGTACTTTACATTTGTCAATGTTAAATTTCAGTTGCCACTTCTCAGTCCATTTTCCCCAACTTATCTAGATCCAGTTGGAGTAGCATACTGTCTTTACTGCCGTTAACAACCGTGCCAACCTTTGTATCATCTGCAAACTTGGACATTAAACCTGATATACCTTCATCAATATCATTGATAAATATACAAAACAACAATGGGCCCAACACCGAACCCTGGGGAACTCCACTAATAACATTTGTCCACGAAGAGCAGTGTCCATTGAATGAATAAGAAATACAGTGATATAAGATATAATAAAATAAAGTGACAAAATAAGATATGATAAAGTGACAAAATAAGATAGGATAAGGTGAATGGAGGTTTATTCCATATTATTTTAGTTGCCTTATCCTATCTTATTTATAAAAATAATAAATAATATGGAGGGTTATTCCATAATATTTTAGTCACCTTATCCTATCGCTTATCATATCTTATTTTGTCACTTTATCCTATCATACATTTTTTATTCATTTCTTCTAATTCACTTCTCATGCATACTGTGGGTTCAATAGTAACAAACTTCTACTTCGCACTTTCTATATACCACTATATATATACACACACATATATATACTACCATTAAATACAATATTGACAAAAGTTACATTATAATAAAATAAATAATTGAGCATTCATTAGAGGCAGCGACTTGCAATTTCTCCATATGAAGCCGAAATATATTTTAAATTAAATAAAATAAAACATAAGCCAGTAGTATGGCAAAAACTGTAGAGCAAAAATTAACATAAAAATAACCAAACAAACAAATGAACGAAAAAGAAGAATAAAAGTTAGACATAAATAATAGCCCAGAAACCCCTATATAATTTTGAACTTTAAATCCAATTAACATGACGTATATAAAATTTAGAATAATGCCAATTACATGTTAATTTAGCGGTACCCCCCCGAGAGGTACCAGTTCCAAAAGACGTGAAATATCACCAAAAAAAGGGTTAAAGGAGCTACTGAAAGATAACAAAATCTGAATAAATTAAAATAAAATAGACTGACCATTATGCCCCATATCGACAGAGGACCACGAGGCCAATAATGGTCATGGAATCGCTGCATTTCAATCGCTATACAAATCGTCGCAATGGTGAAAAACCTGACCATGTATCAGTATTTACTTCTGCTGACATCAGACTTTGCATTTTTACCATCCATGTATTTGACTTATAACTAATTTCCCACCCATATCTGATGACAGCTTTACCACCTTTTATTTTATTTCATTTTACTTTACAGTTCCTTCACCTCCAAATTGGCTTTGCAATTCAGCCCATAATTTTCTTAATTCATCATAACTTTTAGGATATTAAACATTCATTCGCCTTTTTCAAATCCAAATTACTTATTTTTTCTACTAGCCTTACCCTTCTAGTCCTTGGCACCTTTGCGTAATTTTCATCTCCATCTATGCAAACTTTATCAGACTTATCTATCCTTACATGCTTATATAATTTTGCATCCTTTACTGCTGCTTTGCACGTTTTGGTGCATTTGTCATACCTGTGAACCCAACTTACAGCTGAAACTAATCAACCTTCATTGTGGTGATTAACTTAAAGCAAAATCCAAAGGATTAGATTTTTTAAATTTCTAAAAATGACTCCTGCAGGGAAGATACCTTAATCTATGATCTTAATCTTAAGCAGAAATTTATATAAATATGTTCAAAAGTACATTTGCAAACAGATTTTTTTCATTAATGAAGATGAATATGGAAATGTGAATTTGACTTTAATCATGCAACTAACAATAAGCAGCACACTCAACATTAAACATTCATCTTCCTCTATATATAAGCTCCTCCACATATATATATATTCTTCTATGTAAGCTCAATAATTATATTAGTAATAATGTAATAATTACATTAATTTAAGAATTCTAGGGCCGACCGGGCTAGCCGAGTGGGTAAAGTACCTGCCCGGCAACCCAAAGGTCGCGGGTTCGATTCCCGCCTCGGGCTTGGATCAAAGTACTGCAAAAACCTTGGGAGGTGCAATATGGAGACAGAAGCCGATGCGCCAACAACTACCAAATCAAAAAAAAAAAAAAAAAAAAAGAATTCTAGATATTTCAGAATGCTTTCCATTTCTGTCTTTGATTTGTCCAGTGACATAGACCACTGGAGAAATCGTTTGGTCAAGAAGAGCTGGGTTTATGCTCACATAATGCTATTCTTATATTTGGATACATGCTCTCCCACATAAAAGTTTGGAATCACAGCATGTGACAATAGTTTTCTTTAATTTTTTTATTTAAATTAGCTACAACAATGTAGGTTTTAATATAAAAAAAACAACACACTACAAAGTATTTTAAGATTTTTTTTATTAAACATGGAAAATTTTACAGCAAAAAATATTGAAATTATTAATATTAACAACTATGCTGATTTTCCATGTAAGTATCCCCCACAATTTTATCACTGCCTTAGAAATATCACATTCTGACAATTAATTTTATAATAGTGTCTTGAATAAAATTATTCCAAGAAATCTGCAAGGTTTCCCATAAATTTTGTGACAATGGGCAGACTTTGCAGGCTTGACAATCTAGGTTAAATTAAAGATCTATTGGTTTGGTTTTTTTTTTTTTTTTTTTTTTAGGAGCATTAGCAACTAAGGCCATATTGCTCCGAGGATATGCGGTGGTCATTTCTTGACCTTTCCGCATCCTCCGTATTTGGTGGGCACGGGCTCGAACCCCGGTCTAATCAAGAAGCGTGTGCTACGCACTGCTGCTTCTGCCCACCTGGCTACGGAGGCGCCAAGATCTATTGGGTTTAAGTCAAGTGACTGGAGTGACCACACTATAATTTTCATTATCCCCTCCCGTTGTTTAGTTGTTAGAAAGTACCTGCACAGCTTAGAGCATGGCTTCAGGTCACTGTCTTGTTGTAATATAAAATTTATTCCACAAAGTCGAAGTCCAGAGGATATTGCATTATGTTCAAGAATGTTTTATAGTATTTTTTCCTTAAAATTCCTTCAATTCTGATGATGTTCCCCACTCAAGAAAAACAGAAGCAACCCCAGATCGTGATGGAGCCACTGTGCTTGACTGTAGGCACTAAACAATGTGGCATCATTTTTTTTTCAGCTGATCGTCTCACATAAACTCTATACTTGGATACAAAAATTTCAAATCTGGACTCATCCATTCACAGTATATTTTTCCACTCTTCAACTATCCAATGTTGATGGCCCTTAGCCCAAGTCACCATTTATTTCGATTTTTCAGTTTTAATAAGGGTTTTTGGGCCACTACATTAGCATTAGTAGAGGCATTTGATGCAAGAAAGCAAGCTTATGCAGCATCAGCCAAAAAAAAAAAAAAAAAAAAAAAAACACTTCCACTTCACCCCTCTGTTCGTTCAAAATACCTGTCCAGCTGAGCCTTAAACTTATTTAGGCTATCAACCTCCACCACAAGGGATGGAAGTCTGTTCCACCAACCAACCACCCGCTGGCTAAAGGCAAATTTCTGCACGTCTATCCTACATACATCTGTCTTTCCTCAATTTGAATTTATGCCCTCTCAGGTGATTATGAAGTCCTGCTTGTTTAAGACAAAGTTTTACAATGGATGTAGAAGCAGGAGTTTCCCTGTTCCTAATGAACTCAGTCCAGATTTAAGGTGCAATAAGTCATTTACTGAATTTAGAAATATATAGAAATCAGTGTTATGGTCTTATCTTGTACTTCTGTTGTTACGTGCAGTTGTCCTGATTGTGGTTTTTAAACTACCAGTCTCCTTGAATCCTTGAATCATTGAATGGTAGTTATGGTACAGTAAGTCCCTAACTAACGTAAGCCCGAGTTATGTAACTTCGGACTTAAGTAAATTTTTTTAACTCATTTTTTTTTTTTTTAGGATTGTAAAATTGAAAAAAAATCAATCAAGAATAACGAATACAGCATGCACAAATTGCACAAGTGAAATACAGAATAACAAGTTTCAAAAATAGGAATGAAAAGACGATTCTGAAAATTTATTTCTGTTTTTTTTATATGACTGAAGATTTCAGTGGACACACACATTTCACCATAATAACATAAAAACCCACAAAATTTCAGCTATCGGTATTATCGCAAATGCAATAAGATCGAGTTTATTACCTGTTTATAATGAATGTACTAACAGAAAAGCCCAATAAACCGGAAATTGCAAATTGTCTTTATTGTTTTATGGTAGTGACCTCCAGAAATGTGCTTTAGTAAAATGTGAGCATGTGAGCTGGAGTGAGGTGATGGTGTTTCCACCTCAACCCTGTGAAGTTCTTTAGATAAAATTTCATTCTGACTGTTATCATGCTGCCGACTAAGAGAATAAGTGAAGGTGGTACTAGTAAATTTACCAAGAAAAGGAAAGCAATCAATTTGGATCAGAAAATTAAAATAATAAGGATGTATGAAAATGGTCAATCATTAACAAGTATTGTGCGGAATTTAGGTTTGTCGGTGTCAACAGTGAACACAATAATAAAGGACAAAGACAGAATACGAGAAGCAGTGAAGGGATGGCCACCAATGAAGTCAACTATAATAACCAAGGCTACAAAATACATATCATATCAGTTTTTACGGTACAATTACATGCGTTTTTTTTTTCCCTTTTATGTTTTCTTTTTCTTATGTGCCACTCTGGCTACTCCACCGCTGTTCCCAGATACAGTTTTTAATTGAACTAATTAAAAATATATAACTATTTTTCTCTATATATAACTAATATATAAAACAAAATATAACTAATTAATTGAAAAAGATATAACTATTTTTCTTCATTCTTCTGAGGATATTATGTGGTTTTTGTAATTTTGGCATATCTGGGATGTAGTAGCAATATTTTATTAGTCATTCCCGAGTTATGTTAAACTCGACTTACATAAGAAGTCCTGGAACGTATCTTTTACATATGTCAGGAGCTTACTATAATAGTATTCGTCATTTAGTGCAAGGAAACCACGGCTTTTGCTGTACTGGCAAAAAGAAAAAAAAAACAAGTAGATAAGAAATCACAAATTATATGCTTCCCTCCTCACACAGGTAAATATCCAGCTGACCTCTGAATTTATTCTAAGATCAACTGGATACTTACCTGTCTCAACTACGGGCGAGGGCAACTTGTTCAAGCTATCAACGACTCACTGGCTAAAAGAAAACTTCCTACAATCAAATCTAAACCTCAAGTGCTGCAATTTGAATTTATGACAACTAGTTCTGGAATTCTTTAGAACAGTGAGAATTCTACCTCCGTTCATTTTACTAATCCCTCTCAGAGCCTTATAAACTTCAATCAAGTCATTTCTGAGGTGCCTGGTTGCCAAGCTCTGTAGCCCACATAATCAGTCTTTCCTCATAGGGTCATCCTTCTGTTGATCTTACCATTCGAGTTGCCCATCTTTGCACCCTTTTTTAAGAAGTTTGATGTCTTTTTGCAGATGAGGTCTCCATACTTGAACACAGTATTCCAAATGCGGTCTTACACCTTTAAATGAAACACCTAGCTTTTTACTGATACTTTTCATGGAATAATTTTCTTCACATAATTATAACAGCACTTCTTTTTTTCAACACTCAGTTTCTTATTTCTTGCCATGTTTATCATTAAACATACAAACCTCACACCAAACACTCTTTCTGAATGAGAGGTGTTCAACTGAGGAGCAAAACAGCTTTTGCTCCTCAATGTGGTAGAACATCGTAGAATATTCTTGAATGTGGTAGATTCTATCACATTAAAGAAACTTCTATAACTTTCTGGAATATTCTTGAATATTATAGAAATTTCTTAAATATTATTTAAGTTTTTTTTGATTTTTACCCACAACAGAAAATATTTTAATAAAATTGGTAAACAAGTTGTTCCTATTTTAATAAAAACTTTGAAAATTAAGAAAAATAAAATCTGATTCCATACTTTTAGGTGGGAGTGTATATCAGCACTAGTGTTGGAGCTTATATACAAGTTGCATAATTTATGCCAATATATGCATGAGGTTTACATTTAAAGATAAAAATCTCTTGTTAAAATAAAAAAATAAATACAAAACTAAGCTGACAAACGTCACTAGAAATCAACAGTTTCATATTTTTAATTACATACTTTCTTGAAACTACATAAAAGAAAACAGAGAATTTAATTATATATAAGTAGAATTTAATTATACTGAGAAATTTTATTATATACAAGAACTCCCCGACTTATGTAAATTCAACTTTATGTAAGTTTTTGCTGGCTGGTGCAAACTGATAAAAAAAAAAAAAAAAAAAAACCTATGCAAACGTATTTTGCATCTGTAGGGATAAATGGAGGTATTGTAAAAATATCATAATGTGAACCCAACACAAAAACATATTTTTTTTTTTTTTGTAATCCATTCCAAGTCCTTGAAAGTTGAAAATTTCGCTATATTACTAAGCTTTTATCTCTTCAAAAGGTCATATTTATAATGGAAATTGCACTACGATGTCATCGTTTGCAACGCCTTTGTGATATTTTTCTACAGCATGTTTCTGTAGGTCACGACCAAAAAACAATAAAAACAATTTGCACTTTCTGGTTTAATGAGCTTTTCTGTTAATGCAATCTATTATAAATGGGTAGTAAACACGATCTTATTGCATATGCGATAATACCGATAACTGGAATTCCGTGGGTTTTTACGTTACAGTATTATGGTGAAATGAGTTCCCTTTCACTGAAATCTTCACTCATATAAAAAACAAATTTTCTGAAACGTCTCTTCATTCCTATTGTAAAGTGCAGGAGCTGGCAGTGCCAGGAAACGAAACAAAATTGATTTCGAAATGAAGATGAAAATGTTCGAGTACGAAGCATGACAAAGTTTGTCATCTATTTCAAGGGAATTAGATATTGCTGCTTCAACAGTGAATACTATTTTAAAGGACAGTGCACATATAAAGAACATGTCTAAGGATCAACGCACTTAAGATCAACAGTAATCGCAAAACAGTGTTCGGGTGCTATATCAAAGATGGAACAGCTATTAATAATATGGACGGAAAATCAGCTTCAGAAGCAAGTACCCCTGAATCCAATGGCCACTCAAGCAAAAACAAGAAGTATTTATGAAGATATTAACGATAAGTATGGCGAACCCCAAGCAAAGTTCATGGCAAGCAACAGTTGGCTTAATAGGTTCACGCATCGTGCTGGTTTCCAAAACAAAGTATGTGGTGAAGTTGCCAGTACCGATTCTGCAGCTGCTGAGAAATTTTGTGATGTGTTGGAAAAAATTATTGATGAACGCAGCTATTCAACACAGCAAAGTTTTAACGTTGATGAGAATGCTCTGTATTCTCATCAACGCCAGAGCTTGCACTTGTTCATCATGCAACACCCAAGGCAGAATGCGCAGATCCCACAGAAACTAGTAGTTGTTGGTGACTCTATTGGCAGGGAAATGGGGAACATGCTTGTAAAAAGGATAGGTGGAACAGGACCAGGGTGTGTCTGCCAGGGGCAAAGGTTGATGACGTAGTAGAGCGGATATCATCTTTTAAGGGCACAAAAGGTGATATAGTTATACACGTTGGCACTAATGATATCAAGAGTAGGAGACCGGCAGAATTACTTAACAAGTACAGGTACTGTTGAAAAAAAGCTGTGAATTAGGGTTGAATTTGAAAGTGTCTGCAATTCTGCCCAGACACGATAGGATGGAGTATATGATGAGAGCCTTGTCAATCAATTCGGCCCTGGAAAAATTGTGCAAGGCTCAAGGGGTAGAATTTTTTTCAGCCTGGTCTGTACTTGTTAACAGAAGGGACTGCTTCTACAGGGATGGGATACACTTAAATACAAAGGGTGCAAGAATATTTGCTGATGCTATCGACACAGTGTTAGGTGGGTAGGAAAACTGCTAGCTTGGGGGGATAAAAAGACTAATAAATTAACAGAAGCCACTGGCAGAGAAGAAAGTGATTCTTGCACTGCTTCTATTGGAATGAGCAAAAGCCTGAAAAACAAGATGCAGGATATTTCAGAGACTGCTGGGAGTCATTGCAGTACAAGTAACACACGGGTTGTGTTAGAGTAGCTAAGAATAGAAACAGGTGCATGTATACTTGCGTGTACACCAATGCTAGGAGTTTGGTAAATAAATTTAATGAATTTGGGTATTGATCAAAGCATCAAAGGCGGATATTGTTGGGATATCACAGACATGGTATCACACAGATATAAGGAATGCAGAACTGGAATTTGGGGAGTACAACGTTTACAGAAAGGGTAGACAGAATACGAAGGGAGAAGGGGTTATGCTATTAGTTAAGAAACACATAAAATCCAAGGAAGTGAAGCCAGTGGACATCGCTGGACAGTGCAGTGTCGAGTCAGTTTGGTGTGACATAAGCACTGGGAGATCAAAATTGAGAGTAGGAGTGTGCTATAGGCCTAATGACTCTGATGAGTATAACAAGAAACTGTACAGGGAAATAGAGTGGGCCAGTACATCAGAGAGTCTTATAATGGGGGATTTTAATTTCCCAGATATTGACTGGAATTTGTAGGTTGGTCACTCACACACTAGCAAGACTTTTGTGGATTTATTGGATGATTGTTTTCTACATCAGCATGTTCGGGAGGCAACTAGAGGGAGTAATACTCTTGATTTGATTATCAGTAGTGATTCTTCATGCATTAAGAATCTGCAGATAAAGGAACCACTAGGCAGCAGTGATCACAGTGTGCTGAAGTGGGAGTTACTCAAAGAGGTAACTACCATCAGGGGTAAAGAGAAGGGTTATTGTTTCGTAAAGGCGACTACGATAGTCTGAGACAGTATTTAAATTCTACACAGTGGGACCAACTGAAGATGTTACCAACAGCAAATTCAAAATAGGAAGCATTCAAAGAACTTATCTTGGAAGCTACTAGGCTTTTCATACCAACTAAGAAATATTGTTCAAGGATTAGGCCTAAATGGATGTCAGATGAACTAATGAGACATATGACAGAGAAGAAAAATGCATGGAATACATATAAATTAACACATGACACAGAAGCCTATGACAGACACAAGTTGATCTGTAACGAAGTTACAAACGAGGTTAGGCAGGCAAAGGCAGATTATGAGAAATCTTTGGCAAGAGATGCAAAGAAAAACAGCAGAGTTCTTTACTTATGTAAACTCTAGAAGAAAGGGGATGAATTGGATTGGTCCACTTGATATCGATGGGTCAACTGTTGATGATCCTGCTCAGGTAGCTAACAAACTAAATGAATATTTTGCATCGACATTCACACATGAGCAGTTATTCAGCGAGGGGAATGCCAGAGGTTTATTCAACTCTGGCAGTAAGCTAGAGAATCTTGTAATGACTGAGAGTAAAGTGGAGGAGAAATTGTTGAAGATAAACACAAGAAAGGCACCTGGGGTGGATGGGATCTATCCAGTTATATTAAAGGAGGCAGCAAAGGAAGTAAGAAAATCCTTAGCCATAATTATGAGAGCTTCTTTGGACTCAGAGGAGGTACCCACAGACTGGAGTTGTGCAAATGTGACCCCAATTCACAAAAGAGTATCAAAGACCGACACAAGTAATTATAGACCTGTGAGTTTAACTTCTGTTCCAGGAAAATTAATGGAGGCACTGGTTAAAGAAGCACTGCAGGATCATCTAGACAAGAATTCAGTTATAGCTCGGACGCAGCACGGTTTTGTTAAGGGGAAGTCTTGCCTGACCAATTTGATTGGATACTATGATGCAGTCACAAAAAAAAAACTGGATGCAGGGAATAACTTTGATATTATATACTTGGATCTTAGAAAGGCTTTTGATACTGTTGCACATGGAAGATTGCTGCACAAATTGGAGCAGTGTAGCATTGGAGGCAAATTGCTGCTATGGATAAAGGGATGGTTGAGTGGGAGAAGACAGAGTGGTAATCAATGGACACTGCTTATCGTGGACTAATGTTATTAGTGGAGTCCCTCAGGGTTCACTGTTGGGTCCATTGTTGTTTTCTGTATTTATAAATGATATTTATGATGGTATACCAAGGTTAATGTCCAAGTTTGCAGACGATACGAAGGTTGGCAGGGTTGTTAAGGACACTAATGAGAGCACGCTGCTGCAACAGGATCTAGAAAAGTTGGGCAGATGGGCTGAGAGGTGGCAAATGAAGGTGGCAAATAACATTGACAAATGTATAGTACTACATTATGGGAAACAGGAACCCCAGAGCAACATATCAACTCTGTGGTACTACACTGACAGTGGTAGAGAATGAAAAGGACCTGGGGGTAATTGTGCATGCAGATATGAAGTTCTCTGAGCAGTGCAGACAGGCTGTAAGAGTAGCTCATGGTCTCTTGTCAAAGATATACAGGAATTTTTCTAGCAGGGATAAGGAGGTGATTATTCCCTTGTATAAGGCAATGGTCAGGCCACACTTGAGTACTGTATTCAGGTCTGGAGGCCTGATTTCAAGAAGGATGTAGAGCTGCTGGAACGAGTACAGAGAAGGGCAACTAGATTAGTGAATGGAACAAAGGGGTACTCTTAAGAAGAAAGGCTTAAGTTTTGCAAATTACAGTGTCTGGAGACTAGGCCTCAGTGAGGTGATCTGATAGAGGTGTTTATACACCTCTATCAGATCACCAGTGTTTATACACCTCTATCAGATCACCTTGAATGGTTTGAGCATGCTCAATGCTGATGGGATTCTCCCTCTTGTTCAGAATAATCACCTGAGAGGGTATAAATTCAAATTGAGGAAAGACAGATGTAGGACAGACGTGCAGAAATTTGCCTTTAGCCAGCAGGTAGTTGGTGGTGGAAGAGACTTCCATCCCTTGTTGTGGAAGTTGATAGCCTAAATAAATTTAAGGCTCAGCTGGACAGGTATTTCGAATGAACGGAGGGGTGAAGTGGAAGTGGGTTTTTTTTTTTTTTTTTTTTTTTTGGCTGATGCTGCATAAGCTTGCTTTCTTGCATCATATTCCTATACTAATGCTAATGCTATTGGAAAAAAATACTGGGTCGAATATACATTGCCAAAGAGGAACAGACAATGCCAAAATTCAAGGCTTCAAAAGATGGGGCCACACTCTTGCTTGGGACTAATGCAGTGGGAGATTACAGATTAATACCACTGCATGTGTACCTTTCTGGAAATCCTCGTGCATTTTAAGGGCATCAATAAAGCCACCCTACCCGTGCATTTCCGATCGAACCAGAGAGCATGGATAACAATATCTCTCTTTGAGATTGGTTTAAATGCTGCAAGCTGCTTCATTCCTGAGGTTGAAAATTACTGTAAAGACAACAACGTTCCTTTCAAAATTTTGCTTCTATTAGATAATGCTCCTGGACATCTAGATGATTTAAATTCGAACGCGAGAGTCATATTTCTACCAACAAATATGACTTCACTCATCCAACCTATGAATCAAGGTATTATTTAAAATTTTAAAGCATACTATTTACGCACAACATTTGCTCAGGCATTGTCTGCAGTAGACGGTGAGAAAAATTTTACGTTAAGAGACTTTTGGAAATCTTACAATATTTACCATGCCATCTTAAACATTAATAAGGCCCGGGCAGAAATTACTAAAAGTTGTTTAAATGGAGCATGGAAGAAAATATGCCCATGGCACATAAAAGGCTTCGAAGGGTTTGAAAAAGACGAATTATATGAAGAGGCTACAGATAAGAATGTAAAGGTTGCAGAGCTACTTCAGTTGGACGTTGTTGCCAAAGATGTGGAGGAATTAATACAGGAAGAAGAGAAGGAATTATCTAACGAAGAACTTATTGACTTGCAGGCAGCAATAGCGAAAGAAGAAAATGCTGACGAAGCTCAAGATGAACCAAATGAGGAGCCAAGGTGCTTCATCACCAGAGAGATGGCAATGGCAAGGTTTGAGAAGATGGATCCTGACACTGAACGATTCTTAAAAGTTAACAGAGTGGTGAATGATATTATTATTATTAGCCATATGGAGCAAAGAAGCCTGAGGCTTATGCTGCACCACCCAAAAAAAAAATTCCCACGTTACCCTGAGAGAGAGAGAGAATCACCAAGAAAGCAAGAAAGAAAAGAATGATGATATCCAGCTTAAGACCCTGGGTTTGCCAATCCCATACTCACCAGATGTGAGCCCCTGGGGTAATATGCTTGCTTGCTTGCTTGCTTGCTTGTTGCTACAAAGAAATCTATGATGAAAAGAAAAAAAATCACCGTTCAGTTATCCATTAATATGTTCTTTCGTAAGGTTGAGAGGCCAACCCTTCTAAATCTCCACAGCCCTCAACCTCTGCAGTGACATGCTTATCAGCTGAAGATGTCGATTCTGTCAACGATGCCTGAGAGGTAACACTTACTGATGTTATGCCTGTCTCCTCTCTTTTTTTGTAATTTTATAATTTTGAAATTTTTTAAATTGCACGCTTTTGTAATTTTTCCTGTGCATAAGATAAAAAATTGAATATATACAATAAATAATTCTATGCACATGTTCGTCAAACATTTCTTTTTTGATTCAATCAATTCAGGCAGCACAGTTGTGAGTGCTGCACAAGCATGGGGGAAATTCCGAATTACGTAGAGTTCCATGGAATGCAACCCTTACGTTAATCGGGGAGTGGCTATATAAATATTTTCAGGTCAGAGTTAAAAAAAAAAAAAAAATCAAATTTAGACAAACAACAGAAGAAACGAATGTTCACTTAGATGATATTAGAGCATAAACATGATGAAAATAAAAAAGGTCTTATGAGAATGTTTATTTATATTCAAAACAAAATGAAATTCAAATCGAACAGAATATGAATAATGCAATTTTTTAAAAAAGAAACTTCAATTAATGTCTTAAACTTCATAGTTATGCATATATTAAAATAAACTTAATATTATTTATATATTAAATTTATAGTTATTAATAATAAATTTAAAACATTAATAACCATAAATTTTATAAGATGTATGAAGTCTCTTCTGAATGGTATTGTCATTTTTGAAGAAATCTGAAATTTTCTGTTGAGTAAAGGTCCTGCACTGATGCCCCATTCATTTGTTTTCATTTGCATTTAATTTTTCCATTCATATAATTTATTTCTTTTGCAAAATGATTGTAAAACTATCCTGAAAGAAGTTTGCAATTATATCATTAAATTTCTATTCGGGAAAGATAAAAAAAAAAAAATAAAAAAAAAAGAATGTAGTCCAAATTAGTGAAGTTTCGTTATAAGTATAAAACCACTTTCACATATTCAGTTCAACTGATACATCACAACTTGTGTCCTACAAGTTCTGAAACATGTACCAGATGTAAATGTCAATCCAGATGTAAATAAAAACATTATCCATGAGATGAACTGAAGTACTAGCTTCATTTCATAAAAATAGCATGACCAAAAGGTGAATTAACCATTCATCTAAACCTAAGCACCACTGTGACAGTTTTTTAAAATTTACAAATGTCTTACAAGATTAAGTTTCTCTATTAACAAACTTATCCTAAACCTATAAATAATGTATCTAGTGTAATAAAATGCTCTGGCTCCTCATTTTAGGGAACCAAGTATCCCATATACAGAAACAGAATGCAGATGTGCATACATTATTTCTAAATTATTTCAGTGCCCACAATGAAATAAATCCACAACCTTCACACATTATCATTTTTTTTAAATTTTACTTTATAATCGTTATTACAGAAATTTAAATGCTCATTTCAATTACTTATTTCCTTGCATAAGAAATTGTTACATTTGAATTGTACGTCAGAAATAAAACTCTGTTACCATTACAGAATTTGAAAATTTTGTCAAGCCCATTTCATCTGTAACCTGCAGATGAGGGAAAAATTACAATGTGGCCCTTCCAATATAAAAGATTATGCATCCCCACTTTTAGGAATCACTGGATCTTACCATTAAATTGCTATGTCATCCTACAACAAATGACTGTTATCCGTTATTTACTTGAAATTAACATCCCTCTTCAGTACCTCCAGTAAACTGCTTAAGGTATATATTCAATCTCCATATTTTTTTAAGAGAACAACTCTAATGATTAAAAGCCTGCAAATATTAATACTAATATAAAATAAAATACCGAGAATAAACAGAAAAAACAAAAAATACAATGAAGCCTCCCTTGACAGACACCTCTCTAAAATGGTCACCTCCTGTTTTGGACACTCAGGCTTTGGTTCCAGCCAGAAGTATTAGGTATTACACACAGATAACCTCTCCAAAACAGACAATCTCTAAAACAGAAGCAAACACTAATAGGTATATTTACCTATTAGTGTTTGCTTCTGGTATATTGGTATATTTACCTTTTGGTATATTTAACCTTCCGAGATGGATACACTTTCGAGGGTAATTGATATACTTGTGCATTTTTTGGGGGACCAGAAGATATTTACAATGAAGGCCAATGTCATTACAATAATAATATTACTTAGACCTGTGACAGCCATGATGCAGATCACAATGCAGGTGGCATTATGCAAACTCACAATGCAGATGGAACATTATGTTGTTAATACACACATCACTACTAGTAAAGAATTTATGCAATTTCACTATTGCTTGCCAAACTGAGGGCGTTTCCATAGCCAGGTGGGCAGGAGCAGAGTGCATAGCACACGCTTCTTGATTAGACCGGGTTTCGAGCCCATGACCACCGCATATCCCCGGAGCAATATGCCCTTAGTTGCTAATGCTCCTAAAAACCAAATAACAACAACAACAGCCAAACTGAGAAATTCTGTTTCCAGAATTTAAAAAAAAAAGTTTTTTTTATGTAACCCCCAAAGACAAGAGGTATTAGAACCTATAGTACTTAGTACCATGCTTGGGTTGGAGGTTGAGAAGACTAAAGAAGATATTTGTTGACATTGGACTTGAACTTCTGTAGACTGTAATTTTCAGAAAATACGTATTAAGGAAGGTTGTACCAGAAAACAGCAGTTGAATGAATAAACGAGGAAGATGAAAAGTTGGTTCTGTGAGTTTGAAGTTGGACATTAAATGGAGGTTGGCTGGTGGCAGCACGTGTTCGGACTGTTTTGAAAGAGAGAGAGCAGGAATTATAGAAGCCAATTCAGAAGAACAATGCCCATGGAAATATCTGTACAAGAGGCATGCAGCAGAAACAGTACGTCTATGAGACAGAGAGTGGAGAGAGACTGTTAGAGATGAATCGTTAATTAACCTAACTGCCCTCTTCTGAATGGAATCAAGAAGCCTGAGAGAGGTTTTGGGGGCACCACCCCCCCCCCCAGATGTGGGATCAATATTCCATGGTAGAGCAGATTTGCGATTTGTATAGAGTGAACAGCTGTTTGGAAGAAAAGCAATGTTGACAGCGAAAGAGAAAACAAAGTTTTTCAGATGTTGTTTGTTTTTTGTTTGTCATTTGGTTTTTAGGAGCATTAGCAACTAAGGCCATATTGCTCTGGGGATATGCGGTGGTCATTCCCTGACCTTTCCGCATCCTCCATATTTGGTGGTCACGGGCTCGAACCCCGGTCTAATCAAGAAGCGTGTGCTACGCACTGATGCTCCTGCCCACCTGGCTACAGAGGCGCCTCTTTTCAGATGCAGAGGAAGCAATATTTGTAATGTGCTTGTGCCAAGAGAGATTAGAAGTCAGGGTAATCCCCAAAAGAGATACAGTCAGTCCTCGTATAACACGTGTTTACACTACACGAATTCAATCATACATGATTTATAAATAGGGGAACGATATCTTATATAACACGAACCGAATTCGCTTATGCATGATTCGCCTTTGTGTTTACAAGAAATGGCAGTCGAACACAGAATCACTCAAACCGAACGCAACACGATAGGAATGAAGAGAAGATTCTGAAAATGTATTTATGTTTTTTTTATATCAGTGAAGGGGAAACAGATTTGACCATAATAACATAAAAAGCAACACAATTGCAGCTATCGGTATAATCGCAAATGCAATTAGATCGAGTTTACTACCAGTATATAACAGATTCCACTGGCAGAAATGCAACTGGAAATTGTTTTTATTGTTTTATGGTAGTAACCCCTAGAAATGTGCTTTAGTAAAATGTGAGGTTTTAATAGTGTATCTCTATTAAACAAAGCTAATATAAACAAAGCTACACGTGCGCAGCTTTGTTTATGTGTATCAAGCATGCCTCTCATCTTGTAATTGTGCTTTATTCCCTAAAAATGAGTAAAATACTTAAAAGGTGTGAAAAGGAAGCGTCCTGATGAAGACACTGCAGATTCAGAGAGAAAAAGAAAAGTAATATCGATAAACAGAGGCGGACTGGATCAAAAATTCTTACCCGGGAAAATTTATGGTGGCCTCATATATGGTTTATGGCCAAAATCACACAGGATTCCGGCCCACCGGGGTTTCCCCAGTAAAGCTTATTGGCCAGTCTGCCTCTGTCGATAGAGGAAAAATATGAAATTGTGAAACACTTTGAGTGAAATGAAAGACCATGTGATATTGCACGTGCTACAGACCTAAATGAGGCAACCCCAAGAATTACAAAGAATGCAGAGAAAATAAAAACAACTTTGATAGCAGGAACAACTCAAAGTGTAATTAAAATCCATTAGATTAAGACACAAAGAATTGGAAGAGATGGAACGGCTGTCATCTGTTTGGTTAGAAAATCAAACAAAAAACAAGTTTGCTTACGATAGAAGCAAAAGCATTGGCAATATTTTATTACATAATAGTCGTAATAAAATACTTATGTATTTTATTACGATTATTTATTGTGTTTGGTAATGTTTTGGTTACAAATGTGTGTTCTATCTTGGTTGGTCGGAACCTAACCCTATTTTTCCCATAGGGCCTGTTGTTTGTATTGCACGATTTTGCATTGCACGAGGGTTTCTAGGAACACACCTATCGTGCTATACGAGGACTGACTGTATATCATTTTGCATAGAAATCGGAGTGTCACCAAAGATAAGCATAGGAGCAGAAGAATCCTTTTTGCGAGATATAAGACAAGACTGAGTTTTAGAAGGATTGAAATCAACTAAGTTTTCTTTGCCCCACTGGAGAATAACCTGGAGATCGGCATTTAAGGAATTGGTAGCATATTTCTGAGAAGTTGAACCTGATTGAGCTGGGCAAAGTTTCTCAAAATAGAAAGTGGAATGCAATGTGTTATCATCCTATATCACATAGGATTTCCAGTCAATGGAAGAAGGTCATTAATATACAAGAGGAAAAGAGTGGGGAAAAGAACTGAACCTTGGGGGACACCAGCATTAGTGGAGAAGTTAGAAGACAGAGAGCCATCTACCATTACCCTCAGTGAGGGATCAGAGAGAAAACTGGATAACCAATTAAAAAAAACAGTTGGCAAACCATAAGATGGAAGCTTGTTTAGAAGACCTTTATGAAACACAAGCAGGTGAAACCTGCTTGTGTTTCACCGAACTTTTCCATTTAATTAGTCCATAAATGGGTAACATAAGACAGAATATCACCAGTGGATCGACACTGACGGAATCCATACTGGCAATCATTGATCAGAGGTTTCTAGGTAGTTTAAGAGTTGGCGGTTAATTGATTTTTCCATTACTTTAAAAAGGGTAGAAGTAATTGCAATGGAATAATAATAGGATGGGAGGCATTTGTCACCCTTCTTAGGAACTGGCTGGATATGAGCAAACTTCCAAGCAGAAGGAAAAACACCTTTGGAATAAGTAAGTGAAAAAAGGCAGCAAAGAACAGGAGCACAGGTTTTGAGAACAAGTGGAGAAACACCATCGGGACCTGGAGCTTTCTTAGCATCAAGATTCGTCAAAATCCTTCTGACATCCTTTTGACGGAAGACCACAGGAGGCATTGAATGGAGCGTGTTGGGAATGGTGGGAGGTGTTTTACCAATATCATTAATACATGAGTTGGAGGAAAAATGGGATGCTAGCAAGTCAGCATTATCCTTGGCTGAAGTGACAACAGATCCATCTGGTTTGGACAGAGTTGGGAGCAGAGATGGACAAAAGTTGCGGCCAATAGCTTTGGCAAGAGACCATGATGCTCGGCTACCATTAGGGCAAGAAGCAAGTTTTCTACTCTTAGCCTGTTCAAACTCTGGTCTGGACTGATTAATAACTGCTTTACAATTGTTGCTAGCTTTGGTGTAGGCAGAAAATGAAACTGAAGAATTAGAAACAAGCCAATTATGATATGCAACATTCTTCTCTTGAACAGCCTTAGCACATTAATTGGAAAACTAGGTTTAGAAAAAAGGTCGAGATTTTAAAGTGGAGTGTGGGATAAAGGATTCCATTCATGCAAGAATAATTTCACTGACACGATATGAGCAAACATAGATATCAGAAGTTTTGAAATAGTAATCCGACCAAGGAAAAGAAGAAAAGAAATCTCGCAGGTCATCCCATTTTGCATTCTTGTAATGCCAAACAATACAAGGTTGGAAATAGCCATGAGATAAAGGCTCCATTGGAGAAGAGACAATCACCAAGTTGTGATCTGAGATACCTAAAGGACCTCTCACTTCGACTGTGTACTTAGAAGGGTTGTTTGTGAGAAAAAGATCAAGCGTGTTGGCTGTATGGTTAGGATTCTCCGGTATTCTTGTAGGTAAATGAACAATCTGTGCAAGGTTATTAGTAATTGCAAAAGTCTCAGCATCTCGACCAGTTGGGTCAGTGTGACTAGAAAACGGAAGCCAACTGGAGTTGTGAACACATTAAAATCACCAAGGAAAATTACCTCACTGTTAGGAAAGTTGGACTGGAGAAAGTCAAGTTGCAAAGAGAGGAAGTCAAAGAGCTCCAAGTGATTAGTGGAGTTGGGAGAATGCTAGAGAGGACAGATGAATTTGACGCAATGAGGTACAGAGATTTTAAGCCAGAGAAGATCGAAAAGAGGAGATTCCAAATTACCAAGTCATTCACAGGGAATATCGGAACGGACATATGCACAAGTACCACCTTTGAGGCGAAAGGAATCATACAGCAAATAATTTGGGCAACTGAGATGAGCAGTAGTTGAATCAACTGATAACTGATATTCTGTCAGAAAAAGTACATGGGGTTTGGCAGACTGCAAGTAGAAATGGACATTGTTGAGATTAGAATTGAGACCACGTATATTTGTGAAATGAACTAGAAAGTGTTTGGGAAGTTTAGATCTTTTCGCAGATAAGCTTACTCTATTAGTTTGACAATTCATGGTGTATTCAATAGTAAGAAAAAGTGGTTGGGATATACTATATGAAGTAATGAAATTTTTGGATATGGCGTACACGTGGTAAGAACATACCCAGATCCTTGACATAACGTGGCCTCGACAATGCCCCCCCCCCCCCCATACACACTACTCGGACTCCCTCAAGTCACTATCTGGCAGAGTAGACGTAGCAAGATTATACACTAGCTGATCTGGAACCCTCCTAGAGAGTCACCAATAGGTTTGGTCCGGTGTACTAACTAGCGGCCAGCCTGCGAATACCATTTTAGAGATGTACCCTCGAAATGTAAGGAAGATTGGATCTCGCCACGATGTTCATCATAACCTCAAAAGTCATCATTAATCATACTGCATAATGGAAGAGATGGGGAAAGTTTGACCGGAACTTAGCTCTGGTGACTAAACATGGGTTCCACCACTTCTCGCCTCCGATAAGCAAAGTGGTGGTATTGCACCAGTAGATGAGTCATGTACCACCTAGAAGTATGTAGCAAGTCTCTATATAGGATTCAGTTTGTATAATGTACATACAAAAAACAATCTAACAACAGACTACACAGATATAGATAATTTTGCCTAGGAGCCCATGCGGATTTTCCTTCTCCACAAATCTTCTATACAAAATTAAATGATTATTATATTATGTGAATAGTGTACATGATGCCGATCTAAAAGCATTTCCATGTGATGGAGGATATCTTCAAGTTTTCATTCACGATCTATAAAATGTATATGCTGCAGTAGATGACAGCATAATCGAAAAACTATAATCATGGCAGAATATAACAATCCTCAAGAAGGTGCGGTACATGCTTTGGTTCAGTCTGCCACTGCTGTTATGTTATGTGAAAATTATGAAGACGGTTTAAAAAGAAGCCAACGAATAGACTTACAGTTCTGAAATGGTACAGACAGTTCTTACTTTTTTTTTTTTTTTTTTTGATTTGGTAGTTGTTGGCGCATCGGCTTCTGTGGCCATATTGCACCTCCCAAGGTTTTTGCAGTACTTTGATCCAAGCCCGAGGCGGGAATCGAACCCGCGACCTTTGGGTTGCCGGGCAGGTACTTTACCCACTCGGCTAGCCCGGTCGGCACAGTTCTTACAGTTCTGAAATAAAAGACCTGTTTGTATGATCAACCTGCCATAGGTGGTGGCCAAATAAAAGTCAGTGAGGATACAGTGGGGCTGGTTCAAGACAGCTTTGCACAAAGCCAGTAAAATCCATAAGATGTGCCTGTCAAGAGCTTATTATGTCAAGGTCAGCAGTGTAAAATAGGTTTGTCACTGTCTGAGGATGAAACCACACAAGTTTCAGAAGTCTTTGATCAATGACAAAATGAAGAGGATAAAATTTTTCCATTATTTCACTTCTGCAATTTTTCCATGATTTTCAGTTATGCTACCATATATTGCAGAACACAAGAGATGGCAGCAAAATTGAAAATCATGGAAAAAGTAGTGAGCAAAAACTTTAAGATTGGCGATTCCAACTGATTAGCAAAAAGTTGAAGGTATCCTCAATCATTTGAAGCAGTTTCAGATGTGTAATGTTACCCTATTCACACAATAACATTTTAGTTTTGTAAAGGAGGTTTGTGGACATCCTGAACATAAAAACACTGTGATGATTGACATTACTTTCATAGCTGCTTTAACAGCAGTCACATCCATCTTTTGAAAACTGAAGGATGATGAAAATTTTCCATGACATTGCATACCACTTTTGCTCGGCAGTGAGAAACAGTGTTCGTTTAAGTATACGAACAAACTCATATGAATTTGTTCATGAATGCAGATTTTTCCTTTGGAATAATGGTTGAAATTTTCCAAGGCATTACATTGATTATGTGTTAATTTTTTAAAGAAATTTTCAAAATCAAATTTTTTAAAGAAATTAAATGAAATTGCCAAAATGAAATGTGCCAAACAAAGCCATTTCTTTTCATTTTTACTTAAAGTTAATTATGTATTTACCAAAAGTTGTGTTATTTATTAAAAGTTATTTAATTGAAACAAATATGTATAATGATAATAATAAGAAAAATTTGATTAAGCAACTGGTTAAAGTGTACTTCATTTTTCCAAATTATTGAAACTGGCTACACTGACCTCTGCAAAGCAGATAACCCTCTATAGTGGACACTTTCTTTTTGATCCCCCCATGGTGTCTTCTTTAGAGAGGTTTCACCATATCATAAAATAAGCGCAGAGTTGGGGGAACCCCCAGAGCTGCATTACAATTAACAATATGTATCATAAAATAAAAATATAAACTAGATGATCCTTACAGGCAAAAAATTTGCTATAAATTGCTTAAGATATATATACTCAGAATTTGGTACCAATGGAAAGCTCTAAGTATATATTAAGATAAACACCTGAAACACGAACAACTCAATGTAATCAATATTCACTGTTTGCCTATAAATTAAGCCTTTAAACCTTTATATATCAATATATAAAGCTCAGCCTTTATATATCAATAACCTTGTCCATTAGTACTAATAAATAAAGAGTTCATCTTCTTCTTCTAAACTAATATAGTTGTTCCAACCCCCTTCTCACTTGTTCACCAATTTTGTAATATATCCCCTTATACCTTATACTTACTTTTTAAGCATTTAGCCTGCAAGTGGGCATGCCTTTTTCCACAACATCACCAGGTGTGCCTATATATAAAGTGAGCCATTTAATAATCTTGAAATAGGCAAAAAACAGTTTAATATTGTTCACTTTGTTATGTCATACTTAATTATAACATTATAATGGATAAAACTATGAATAATATATTTTATTTTAATTGCAAATATATAATTAAAATGAATTCTTAAAATGAAAACTGCTGATGTACTTCATATAGAGCTGTTGTTGTTATTTGGTTTTTAGGAGCATTAGCAACTAAGGCCATATTGCTCCGGGATATGCGGTGGTCATTCCCTGAATGACCTTTCCGCATCCTCCGTATTTGGTGGTGACGGGCTCGAACCCCGGTCTAATCAAGAAGCGTGTGCTACGCACTGCTGCTCCTTCCCACCTAGCTACGGAGGCGCCTCATCTAGAGCATGCGTACTTTGAGTTAAATAATCCTCCTTGAGAACAATACTAACTTGAGTCAATGTATAGCAAATTTTGTGCACCATACAACTGTTGGAATAATGCTAGGAATAATCAGGATATGTGCACTCTGATCATTCCTTATTTTAACAATATAATGGATACAAGTATATTATATTTTATTTTAACGAGCTTACTTTCTTTTTTTTATTTTAATAATATAATAGACATAAGTAGAGATAAAAATAGAAATCAAAATTTAAATGGTAACTAAATAGTGAAAATTTTAAATATTTCTAACAGATTTATTTCTGTACTATTATTGAAGAAATTACCAAAAGCATTACTTTCGGTAATTTCAGTGTTATTGAAAGTAATGCTTTCAGTAACACTGAAATTCTTATCTTTCTTACTGACATTGATGGGAGGAGGTTGTTAAACATCTGCTGATGATTTAAAGGTAGATAGGATGGCGAAGAATCAGAACCAAGCCATATTAGTATTAGCAGTGGCATATGATGCAAGAAAGCAAACTAGTAAAGTATCAACCAAAAAAAAAAAAAAATTTTTCATATTAACTGCCATCCCCTCCAATAAGTTGTCTAGTTCTTCCATAAATTTATTAAAACTACTCATTTGCACAACAACATAAAGAAGTTCATTCCAACAATCATCCACCTGCTGGCTAAAGACAAACCTCCACCCATCTTTCATGCAGCCATCCTTCCTCAATTTGACTTTATGCCCCCACATATATAGTCCAGAGCAACTGGAAGGATGCCATAAGCATTGAGCTTGTTCAATCCATTCAAAGCCTTAAACAACTCCAACAGGTACATAGCCTCTAGATGTTACAATTTGCAGAACTAAAACCATTTCTTGGTAAGACCATCCTTTCGTTCCCTTCAACAGTATCGTGGCTCTTCTCTACACCCATTCCAGCAGAACTACATCATTCCTAAAATGAGGCCTCCAGAACTGTACACAGTACTCAAAATGTATCCTAATCATTGCTTTTGTACGAGGATAATCCCCTCCTCATCCCTGTTAGCAAAGTTACTGTACATAATTAACAAACACTCCCAGTGAGCTGCCCTGGCAGCCTGTCTGCACTGCTCAGATAATTTCATATCTGACAGAAAAATTACCCCCCCCCTCAACTAAAGTAGTCTTCATTTTCCACTAAACTGAGTGTAAAATCACACAGTTCATATATTAATCTGGATTACTACTACCCCGTATGCAGTACCTTGCAATTGTCAATATTGACCTTGAACTGACATATCTCAGCCTATCTGCCTAATTTTTATAAATCTTTTTAAAGTAGCATACCTTGATTAATGTCAAAACCACCTTGCAAACTTTGTATCAATTCCAAACAAAGACATTAAACCAGATATACCTTCATCAATATACAGTCAGAGCTCTCTTTAATGAACTTCCATATAGTGAATTTTTTTTTGATTTCCCCTTGGTCATTACATTGAAAATACTTTCCGTATATTGAAGAAAAATTCCATATATAACAAATTGATTTTGAGAGATCTGGGTATGCATTGTTTGCACATCTGGTCTTTAGGCAATAGAGCTATTGCTGTAGAAACCATGAATTACGAGCTAAAAGGATTAAGAATTAATCTCTTTAGCTTTTAAGAGCTAAAGGGATTAATTCTTAAGGGCACTAATTAAGAGCTAAAACATTCCACAATTTAATGGTGCCCATATAGCCTATACAGCTGCCTCTACTGTACCAAGAAGCCGCACTAGCAAATTGCTATCTGATGTGTCCACAGCATTTGGTAAAGATTAAGGCATGCATATTCCCAATAAGAACATCTCTGATCAGCCTGTTTTCTACTGCAAGCACCCTATTAAAGAATTAGGATAGTGATTTTCCTTTATCACATAAATTCATCTGTTGTTTTGCAGAAGAGTCATCTGCACTTTCACTAAATTTCACTTGTTTCTGTTTACATGGTAGGTACAAGTGGTCCCTAAATCAGTTTTGTTTTAGCTGCTGTGCAAGCAACCTTACAATGTCTAAGAGAAAATCCTTGAGTGTATTGGAAAAAGTGGAAGCGCTTAAAAGTGTGGGGCATTAAAAAGAAAAAAAAAAGAAAGAAAGAAATCGCTTTAAAATTTGGTATCTGTGCCAGTAGTGTGTCAACCATACTGAAAAACCATGTTTGATTCTCAAACTGTTTGAGGAAATGGGACCTAGTTGTAAGCATGAGAAATTATGTCTATACGAAGATGTAGATGAAGCCGTTTTTAAGTGGGTGAAGTTAATTCGAGATCAAAATATGCTGATATCAGGGCCATTAATATGGCTCTGATATCAGCTATGGAGTACACATCTTTTCTGGGGCATAAAACATTCCAAGCCAGTGGTTGGCTGGACAAATTTAAAAAGTGCCATGGCTTACTCGAAAAAGTTATTTCTGGAGAAATTGTAGTTGTAATCGAAGAAGACTGTATCCATTGGAAAGAAACAGTTTTGAAAAAATTATGGAGGACTACAAGTTCAAAGACATTCAGCATTGATGAAACAGGTCTATTTTTGAAATGTTTGCCAAACAAGATACTGACTTTTAAAGGAGATAAATTTTTAGGTGGTAAAAATAGTAATGAGAGAATTACACCCTTGGTTGGTGCAAATATGGCTGGTAACGAAAAACTGAAGCTTTTGATAAAAGTAAACAACCCTGATGTTTCAAAGGAGTAGAGGCATTAGGTTTGGACTAGAACTACAACAAAAAACTTGGATGACATGTGAAATTTTTTAAGAGTCAATTTTAAATTTCGACAGAAAGATGATGAAAGAAACAGAAAAATCGCTTTGGTTGTTGACCTTGCCCACCTTCACTCGGTAATTTTGAACCTTACAAGTATGAAGCTTGATTTCTTCTCTACGAATACCTCGTCTAAACTGCCAATGAACCGGGGCATTAACAAGAACTTGAAAATGCACCACCGAAGGTGCAGCTGAAAAAAATTATACTGAGAACAGAAACCAACCAGCCTATAGATTTTGTTATAGATTTGCAGATGTGCATATCAGAGTTGGTGAAAGTGTGGAGTCAAGATGTGATGGGAAAAACAATTAAGAATGGTTTTGCAAAAGCATGTTTTGCTAAAACGCCAATTAACAGGGATAAGAGGGATGAACTGCTACAAGATATTGAGCAATCTTGGAAAGAACTCCAAGAAAGACGTTTGACCAGTGGAGAAATTGTTCTTGACGAATTTTTAGGAGTTGATAATGTTGTCACAGTAGTTGAATATTCGAGTTTTGGAGAGTATTCAAAGAACTAATGACAATATTGATGATGAGTTGGAGGGAAACAAACACGAAATTTGGCAGCATTTAAAGCTTTGCATCGAGGCCTTCAGTGTAAAGAAAATATATTTGAGTGATTAAACAAATGCAAACATTTTTATAAACAATATACAGTAAAATCCAGTGTACAACAAAAAATAACCAAATACTTTATGAAATAATTCTTAAAAGGCTACTAATATATTGTGCGCTTCATGTAAGTAGTCAATTCTTAATATGTATGTATTAAAAATTTTGGTATATCCCTGATATACAAAAATTTATTATTAAATACAGTAATAATAAAGTACAGCAGACTCTCGATTTACCAGGACTGGATTAACCAGGAAGCAGATTAACCAGGACACTTCAAGACTCCAAATAAAAAAATCAACCAGAAATTATAAAATTCAAGTAATAACTAGAATAGGTATAAATAGATATTTTGTAAGTCATGAATAAGCGACAAGAACCAGCATTATAAGTCGTCATTGGAAGATTAGTACCTATTATCTTGCAACCCCAGTTGTCTTCACACCTACCGTTCAAAACAAAAAAAAAATGAAAAGAAAAAAAAAAGAGAGACCAAATGTTTAGTTTCATTTATTGCATCGCATTGATTGTTGTGTTCCATCACACCGCAAAAGGCCAAATTTTGTTTTGTCATTTATGTCAGAATTTTTTTTTTTTATAGTAACTATTTTTATTTATTTTATTTTTTTTATTTAGAAATCACGAAAATGATGGGCAAACGCAAGAGCTGTGCTTTCAAATTAAACAAAAACTTGAAATTATTCAAAAGTTTGAAAACGGTGCATCCATTAAATCTCTAAAGAACCATTATAATGTTGGTGACCAAACCATACGTGACATTGTAAAAAATAAAAGGGAAGCGATTTGATTTAAACTCAACATCGTAAAAAATAAAGGGAAGCATCGTATTGGACACATGAGTAGTACATGTTAAGTTTTTTCATTTTTTTTCCGTGGTTGACCGCAGTAACTGAATCAGCAGTTATCGAATCAGCGGATATGGGGGAAACAACTGTATTCATTCCCACTTATTTCTGATTTATTTCCCATCTTTTACTATATTTCTGAACGTCGAATTATAGCATTTTTCATTGTTGGAAATGTCATATTTCTTTACAGTCGGTCCCCGACAAACGTAAGAGATGTGTTCCAGGACTTCTTACGTAAGTTGATTTTTAAGAAACTCGGGAATGACTAATAAAATATTGCTACTATATCCCTGATATACCAAAATTACAAAAAACCACACAATATCCTCAGAAGAATGAAAAAACATAGTTATATACCATAACAATTAAACACTTTATCTGGGAACAGCAGTGAAGTAGCTGGAGTGGCACATAAGAAAATAAAACAAAAAAGGAAGAAAAAAATGCATGTTATTGTACTGCAAAAAAAAAAAAAAAAAACTGATATGCATTTCGTACTCTGCATTAAGTGAATCAAAATCAAATACATATTTAAGAAAATTGGTCTAAACCACACAATGAATCAAAGTCTAGGTGATGAACTGAAGATAACTTAAAAATGAACCTGAAGCTTTAATAAGACACATTAATCACAGGTGTTGTAGGCTCAGTAGAGGTCAGGGAGGTAATACGATATGAACTCTTCGATCTTCATCTGTTTTGTATGCTTTTTTTTTCTCTTCATAAATTTCACGATAAACCGATAAGAAATCTTGAAAACTTTTCTTTCTATTTTAAAGAAATGTTCGGTGTTTCCATCCATTCCATCAAACATGCAGGGACCTTCCTGAATTTCACGAAATGCTTCTGCCATTACCTTTAATTTAAACTGCTTCTTGGGTTGCTCCGATTCCTCAATGGATTCAGCTCTCCCTTGCTTCTCAACTATTTGCATGTTCAACTGGGCTAGGTCTTCTGTTATTAGATCTTCATCTTGTTCATCCACAAGCTCGTCTACATCTTTGTCCTCCAGGACCAGCTGCAACTCCTGGGCTAAGTTTGCAATTTCTTTGGTAACAGAAGACATCAGCTCATCTTTGTTCAAGCCCTTGTTGTTAAGCTCGAAATTTTTTAGAAGATTTTTCCAAACTCCGCTCATACAAGTTGTTGTCACAACATTCCAGGCTCTGGAAATATTGTATATTCCATCAAGGATGTTAAAGGGCTAAAGTGTAATTCTCTGAAGAAATACCCGATGGGACAAAGTGCACGTGGCTTGAACACTGTGGGGTTTCTCTGAAGTGCTTCAAAGTTCCCTGTTTCAAACACATTGATATTTCTTCAGAATTTTTAATGCAGAAAATGAAATGTTAACTCTAGTTATTTACCTAGATTCTAGTTACGCTGCCGATTATTATCCAACATAGTTTGTATGGGAACAAAAATAAAAACTTATACTTACTGTTCCTTCATTCGACTTCACTCTTAAAAATTATATAGAAAGTAACTTTATGATTTTACCAAAAAAAAATTTACGCAAATCCAAAGTTATGTAACTCAGGCTTACGTAAGTCGGGGACTAACTGTATAATGAAATTCCTATTTAACGAATTTTTTCAAGTGAATGATCGATTTCATTATATACAGGTCCGACTGTAATTAATAAATATAGAAAACAACAATGGGCCCGGCACTGAAAAGAGTAGTACTCCACAAAAGACATTAGTCCACGAACAGCAGTAGCCATTAATAACCACTCTCCATCTTCTCCTACTCAACCACAAATTAAATAACAGTATGTTACCTTTACTGCCAACAGTGCTCAAATTTATACAGCAGATTTTATATGCAACAGTATCAAAGGCTTTCTTAATATTCAAGTGTATGATATCAAAATTATTTCTTGAATCGAGTTCCTTTGTTACTGCATTATAGTAGCCAATCATATTGGCAGACAATCTTGTCTAATGGTTAATGGGCAATCTTGCCCATTAACCAATCCATTCTGACCAGTATAATTGTATTCAAATCTATATGGTCCTGCATTACCTATTTAACCAGTAACAGCATTATTTTACCTGGAATAGATGTTAAGGTAACAGGTCTGAAATTACTCATTTCATTTTTAATCCCCCTTTGTGAACTGGGGATACACTGACACATCTCCAATCCATAGGCATCCTCCCCTGAATCCAAAGATGCTCCCATAATTATGACTATGGCTTTGCTTACCTCCTTAGCAGCTTCCCTTAATATAATTGGATAGATCCCATCCCAGGCAACTGTTTTGTTTTATGTTTTGCTTCAACAATTTCTTTTCCATTTTCTTATCAGTTATCACAAAATCATTATTTATCTCTCTCTCTCTCTCTCACACAGTTTGATAATCTTATGGCATCATCTTCCTTAAAGAATTCTTAATTTGTGAGTGTAGATGCAAAATGCACATTCCAATTGTCAGCAACCTGAGCAGGATAATCAACAGTTAGAATCATCAACATAAAGTGGACAAATATAATTCAAACCCTTCTTTCTACTGTTAGCAAATGCAAAGAAGTCCTTGCTGCTTTTCTTTGATTTCTCTGCAAAAGACTTTGCATAATCTGCTTTAGCTTGCCTAACCTCCTTTGTGGCTTGATATCTGACAAGGTTACTATTCTCCCATGGACTTCTGTATAATGCAAAACTTAATATACAACTCATCTTTCTTTCTTCTCTGTCATGTCTCAGTAGTTCGACTGACAGCTATTTAGGTCTAAACCCTGAACAGTATTTCTTAGTTAGTATGAAAAGCCTCATAGTTTCTATGATTACTTCCCTGAATGCTTCCCATTTAGAACCTGCTATTCGTAATATCATCAGATAGCCTCACTACATACAATTTAAAAACTGTCTGAGACCACTGTACCCAATGTACTCACCCTTACGAAAGCAAGAGCCCTTCACGCTACCCTTGACAGTAGATATATATCTTTAAGTACATCCCACATCAGTATGCTGTGGTGACTGCTGTCTGGTGGATCTTTTACTTGCAGATTCTTAATGAATGAAGAATTACTGCTGATATTCAAATCAAGAATATTGCTTTCTCTCATTGCCTCTCTAACATGCTGCTGTAGAAAACAGTCATCCAATAAACTCACAAAGTGTTGCTCCTGCAGGAGTGACCAACCTACAAGTCCCAGTCAATATCTGTAAATTTAAAATCTCCTGTTATAAGGCATTTTGATTTACTGGCCCACTCTATTCCTTTGTATAGCTCTATTCCAGTGTATAAAAACACTGTTCTTATAACCTGTATCTCACTATAACGCTGTCACAAATCACTATAACAAGTGTACAGGTTGAATTTTTAGCGTGTTTAATGAAAAGGTTTCATCTGGTGCAGTCGATAGCTTGATAATGATTAGCAAAACAACATTAAAACATTTCCTACCCACTTAACAAATTTTCCCATGCTCAGGGAAATTTTCTCCCACATTAATTTAATTGCTATACAGTGACTTGTTATGTAGTTCTGAGATCAACATTTTAAAAAATGATCAAGTATACTGCTTGTAATATTTGCATTATATGCATTTATCTGGAGTCTAGTCATCACTCAGTAGTGTTAGACGTTGTTCATAACGGACAGTTTACTCAAACATTGTATCATAATTAATCCAACACAGTTACATTTTCGAAGAGTTAATAATGGCAGATAAGAACGAGTAAACAATATCTGAACATGGTACGAAGACTACAGAGGTTAAGATAAAGACTGAATTTGAAAATTAAATTAGACATTTTGAAGCGAAGCGATTCCGGTAAATGACAAGTGGATGTGTGCAACAATTTAAAACTGGCAAGTTTAACTGTAAGAACAATTATAAAAAATAAAGAAATAATTTTAGCAGCAGGAGAGACAGCTGTTCCACTGCAAGCAACTAAATTGGCTAGGGCTAGGCCAGCTATTATGTTTGAAATAGAGAGACTTCTAAATAATTTCATTAAAAATAATATACAATGCAGAATTCCATTAAGTTAAATATTATTAAAGAAAACTAATTAGCCTATATGATGATCTGAAAAAAATTGCCTGAAAAAAACATGTAGAACCACTTAAAGCTAGTAAGGGCTGGTTCAAAAGGTTTAAAATCCAGGGAGAAGCTAACTTGTCTTTATCAAGTGCAGATCAGGAAGGAGCTGAAACTTTCAAAAAAGAACTTGATAAAATTATTGAAAAGGGGTGTTATACTTCTCAACAAGATTTTAACATAGATGAAACAGGACTTTTTTGGAAGCGAATGCCTAAAAGAAGTTTCATGTCGAAAAAAGAAAAAAAAACCATGCCAAGCTTCAAAGCAGCAAAGGATTGGCTGACTTTATTGTTGGGTTGTAACGCTGTAGGGAATTTTAAATTAAAACCCCTTTTAGTTTACCAGGAAGAGGGCCAAAGTACAACCCAAAATCAATCAAAGACACGAACACTTGATGGCCCAGGGTCATTGGATTAATAAATTCATGATTTTAATTGGCATTTTGTTAAATTTTGATAAGTAATGTAGTTACTTACAACATAATTATATACATATGTAATGCAGAATATTTTCTATGTACAAATTTTTGAATATTAAATATTTTGATATTTAATATTCCAAAATGTGCTGACATCTGTGCATCTTTTCACTACCATTTATTATTGATTAGGATTTATCCTATGGCACAGACCACAACTCACAAATACATATGTTACCTTATGGGAATACGGTGCTTGCTTAGAGCTGATTCACTTAGTGCAATGTTTTTCCGGAATGAATTATCAGTGTTAGGCAGGAATCACCTGTATACTGAGCAAGTTCAATGCTGATAGCATTCTTCCTCTTTCTCAAAAAACATACATGATGGGGCTTAAATTCAAATTGAGAAACAATGGTTGCAAGACAGATGTACAGTGATTGACTGTTGGAACAACAAACTTCGATCTATTGTATCTGGAGCGGGTAGTTTGAATAAATTCAAGGAAAAACTAGACAAATTATTGGAGGGGATGAGCAGATGAGAGAGTTTTTTTTTTTTTGCTGATGCTTTACAAGTTTGCTTTCCTGAATCATGTGCCACTAACAGTAATAATAACATAAGAAAGACACCTAGGGTAAATGGTACCTATCCTATTATATTAAAGGAAGCAGCAAACCTTTAGCAATAATTATAAAAGCATCCTTGGATTCAGGGTAGGTCTATGTGGACTGGAGATGAGCAAAAGTTCCCAAATTCACAACAAGAAATCAAACGATGAAACAAGCAATTAGAGACCTGTTAGTTTATCTTCCAGAAGTTACAGTTAACACTAGACACCACCTGTGTAGAAAAATGCTGTGCCACTGTACCAGCCACCAGAATGAATGGATGAGAAAACAAAGACCAACAGATAATGAAAGGCAAAGACAAGAAGAAACCAGCCTAGAAAAGAAGGCTACAGCAGAAGATAGTGAAGATAGCCAAACTTACCCATAATAGAAGTAACAAGCTGATCAGGAAATTAAAGACCATCCTCAAGACAACATCCACAGCAAACACAAGAGCTATAATCAGAGAACCAAAGTATACCCTGACACCCTCAAGCAGAACCTCCTTGCACTCAGTAAGAGAATTTGCTGGTACAGGGGAGCACCCAGAAGAAAATAGACAACTGGATAACTGATGAAAACCAGAAAGTTTTCTAGAGGATCATCAGACAAGGGGAGAAGGGCAACAAACCCCTCAACCAGATAGCACTTGGGGAGTTCTGTGGAGCAGCCAAGTTAGCCATAATTGCTGTGACCCCATGAATGTACACCTAGGATGGATATACCATGGATATACCTAAAAAAAAACCAAGGGCAATCAAAAGATGACAGAATGGGAGATTCAGGCAGAAGAAGTACAAGAGTCTATCAAAAAGTCCCACAACTGGCAAACCTCCACAAATAGATAACCTCCACAGCTAATCGCATAAGAAGTTCAGCGGTACACACAGACACATAACAGAGAAGTTCTCCTAGATGATAAGGTACCCTGACATAATCCCAGTCTCTCTGACTCGAGGATTCACTATCTCAGCAGTACCCAAAGTGATTAATATCAATCCCCATGGGTCAATAATAGAATCTATGGGGTCAATAAACTTCAGGAGGTCAATTAAATGTTTTTACTTGAATTCAAAAATTTCAGGTTAAGTTTAGAAATAGCCAAGATTTTAATACTAAAATATAAAATATTTAGAGCTTACATCGAGAAAATTTTGTTATTTTTAAACGATCCAAAATTATTGTTTTTTTTTTTTGTTACTATTTAAATTAATTTTTGTAATTTATTTACTGATATAATCCAGTTCCCCCAGAAATTTATCATTACCTTGTTTCTATTATACTATTATATTTTATTGTTATGCCTATTATCTATTATATTGTTATATCGTGTTCTCTATTATATTGTTATACTATAAATACAAAATTGAGAGATAATCTTAATCGAACCCAATTACGTTCTTTCAGGATGTTTCACATCTTCACGTACTCTAAAATATAAATTGAGCTACAACCCCAATAAGTACACAGAGTGGACAGAAATAATGGGATACCTACCTAGTAACAGGGAGGCCCACCTTTCATTTGGATAAGGGCAGTCACACGGAAAGGATTGGGTCTACTAGTTCATGAAAGGATTCCACAAGTATTTCTATCCATCCATCCTTGCTGCACGGCTGTCCATAATTCTGTCGCATTCCTGGGTGGTGGATCCAAAGCTCGAATGAACCTTTCCATAGCATTAGCAAGGTCACATTTGAGAGATTGAGAGATAATCTTAATCAAACCCAATTACGTTCTTTCAGGATGTTTCACATCTGCACTTACTCTAAAATATAAATTGAGCTACAACACCAATAAGTACACAGAGTGGACAGAAATAATGGGATACCTACCTAGTAACAGGTAGGCCCACCTTTCATTTGGATAAGGGCAGTCACATGGAAAGCATTGGGTCTACTAGTTCATGAAAGGATTCCACAAGTATTTCTATCCTTGCTTGCTGCACGGCTGTCCATAATTCTGTCACATTCCTGGGTGGTGGATCCATAGCTCGAATGAACCTTTCCATAGCATTAGCAAGGTCACATGATATAAGAAAGCAAGCTTATGGAGCCAAAAAAAAAAAAAAAAAAAGCACACAGACCCTTCTCATTTCACCCACCCACTTGCTCCAAATGTTTGTCCAGTTCTGCCTTGAATCTGTTTAAGCTATCAACTTAAACAACAGATGCAAGTTTGTTCCAGCAATCAACCGCCTGCTGGCTAAAGGGCTTGGATCAAAGTACTGCAAAAACCTTGGGAGGTGCATTATGGCCACAGAAGCCTATGCGCCAACAACTACAAAAAAAAAAAAAAAATTAGTATTACTCCCTCTAGTTGCCTCCCGAACATGCTGCTGTAGAAAACAATCATCCAATAAATCCAAATTTCACAAGACATGAACCCAAAGATGCTCCACGGGGTTCATGTCTGGTGAAAGGTTAGGCCATGCCATGGTGGTAAAATGTGCGGAATGCTCTTCGAACCATGTTCTAGTCACCATGGCTCTGTGGGGAGGTGCATTGCCCTGCTGGAAGAGTCCATTGCCCTGTGGGTACACAATGACCATGACGGGATGCAAATGGTCTACAAGGATGGACATATAACATGGCTGTTCAAAGGTGCCTCTAGATGTACCATATGTCCCAACGTGTGCCAGTTGAACATGCCCCAGGCAATTACCGACCATTCACCTGCCGGAATAATTCCTTGTTGACATGACAGGTGCATAGTTTCATGTGGTTTCCACCAGATATGTACCCTCCTGTCTGCTCAAAATAACTGGAAACAGGACTCATCGGACCAGGAGACCAGTCTCCAATCATCTAAGGTCCAGCGATGTTCTTTCGCCCAGTTGAGGCGTAGAGTCCTGTGTCGTGGTGTTAGCAATGGGACTCTGGAGGGTAGGTGGCTCCAATAACCTATTGCGGCTAATGACGGCCAGATGGTCATGGTGGAGATGTTTCTGGCACCTCCCTTGTTGAAGTCAACGGTGATTTGTGCCACTGTCTCTCTCTCCGGTTGGCTGAAACAATGCAAGACAGACATCGACGGCCACATTCATCCACCACCTTTCTCTACCCACAGTGCTGTCCACAATGAGAAGTTAGCATTAGCATTAGTAGAGGCATTTGATGCAAGAAAGCAAGCTTATGCAGCATCAGCCAAAAAAAAAAAAAAAAAACCCCCTTCCACTTCACCCCTCTGTTCGTTCAAAATACCTGTCCAGCTGAGCCTTAAACTTATTTAGGCTATCAACTTCCACTACAAGGGATGGAAGTCTGTTCCACCAGCCAACCACCCGCTGGCTAAAGGCAAATTTCCGCACGTCTATCCTACATCTGTCTTTCCTCAAGTTGAATTTATGCCCTCTCAGGTGATTATTCTGAGCTAGAGGAAGAATCCCATCAGCATTGAGCATGCTCAAACCATTCAAGGCTTTATACACCTCTATCAGATCACCTCGCTGGTGCCTAGTCTCCAGACACTGTAATTTGCAAAACTTAAGCCTTTCTTCGTAAGAGCACCCCCTTTGTTCCATTCACTAATCTTGTTGCCCTTCTCTGTACTCGTTCCAGCAGCTCTACATCCTTCTTGAAATGAGGCCTCCAGACCTGTATACAGTACTCTAGGTGTGGCCTGACCATTACCTTATACAAGGGAATAATCACCTCCTTATCCCGGCTGGAAAAATTCCTGTATATCATTGACAATACTCCATGAGCTACTCTTGCAGCCCGTCTGCACTGCTCAGAGAACTTCATATCTGCCTGCACAACCACCCCCTAGTCCCTTTCACTCTCTACCACTGTCAGTGTAGTACCACAGAGTTGATACGTTGCTGTTTCCCATGTGTAGTACTTTACATTTGTCAATGTTAAACTTCATTTGCCACCTCTCAGCCCATCTGCTCAACCTTTCCAGATCCTGTTGCAGCAGCATAGTGTCAGTAGTGTCCTTGACAACCCTGCCAACCTTTGTATCGTCTGCAAACTTGGACATTAAGCTTGATATACCATCATCAGTATCATTTATAAATACAGAAAACAATAATGGACCCAACAGTGAACCCTGAGGGACTCCACTGTTTTTTTTTACTGTTTGTTATTTGGAGCATTAGCAACTAAGGCCATATTGCTCGGGGATATGCGGTGGTCATTCCCGACCTTTCCACATCCTCCGTATTTGGTGGTGACGGTCTCGAACCCCAGTCTAATCAAGAAGCGTATGCTATGCACTGCTGCTCCTTCCCACCTGGCTACGGAGGCGCCTGGACTCCACTAATAACATTAGTCCACGATGAGCAGTGTCCATTGATTACCACTCTCTGTCTTCTCCCACTCAACCATCCCTTTATCTATAGCAGCAATTTGCCTCCAATGTTACACTGCTCCAATTTGTGCAGTAATCTTCCATGTGAAACAGTATCAAAAACCTTTCTAAGATCCAAATATATGATATCAAAGTTATTCCCTGCATCCAGTTCCTTTGTTACCACATCATAGTATCCAATCAAATTGGTCAAGCAAGACTTTCCCTTAACAAAACCATGCTGTGTCCGAGCTATAACTGAAGTCTTGTCTAGCTGATCCTGCAGTGCTTCTTTAACCAGTGCCTCCATTAATTTTCCTGGAACAGAAGTTAAACTAACAGATCTATAATTACTTGTGTCATCCTTTGATCCTCCTTTGTCATTTGTACATCTCCAGACCATGGGTACCTCCCCTGAGACTAAAGAAGCTCTCATAATTATGGCTAAGGGTTTGCTTAGCCTCCTTGTTTTCCAGGCTGCTGCTCAATTGTATTCCAATAGAAGCAGTGCAAGAATCATTTTCATCTCAGCCAGTGGCTACTGTTAATCTATTAGTCCATGTATCCCCCCCCCAAGCTAGCAGTTTTCCGACCCACCTGACACTGCCTCAATAGCATCAGCAAATATTCTTGCACCCTTTCTATTTAAGTGTATCCCATCCTTGTAGTAGCAGTCTCTCTTGTTAACAAGTACAGACCAGGCTGAAAAAAATTCTACCCCTTGGGCCTTGCACAATCTTTCCAGGACCGAATTGATCGACAAGGCTCTCATCATATACTCCCTACTATCGTGTCTGGGCAGAATTGCAGACACTTTGAAATTCAACCCTAATTCATGGCTTTTTTTCAACAGTGACCTGTACTTGTTAAGTAATTCTGTCGGTCTCCTACTCTTAATATCATTAGTGCCAACATGTACAACAATATCACCTTTTGTGCCCTTAAAAGATGATATCCGCTCTACAACATCATCAACCTTTGCCCCTGTCAGACATACCCTGGTCCTGTTCCACCTATCCTTTTTACATAGCATGTTCTCCATTTCCCTGACAATAGAGTCACCAACAACTACTAGTTCCTGTGGGACCAGTGCATTCTGCCTTGGGAGATTGCCGCTGTGTTGCGTGATGATTAAGTGCAAGCTCTGGCGTTGATTTGGGCAGCTGAGAGCTTGATGGGCCCCTCAATTTAGATCCGTCGAGGGCATCCACTCTGTCCTTCAAGCTCTCGTATAAGCCCATAACGACGATGAGTTGTTGCCTCATTTCCTCACACTCTTTACATTGCACACACACACACACACAAAGACATCCCTCTTGGCAATATCATGTCCCATACCTGTTACTCCACAAACATCAAGCAAGCAGGGAATTTTAAAAGGCTGTGATTCAGAGGGAAACTGCCTCCCCCTCAGTTATACCCTGAGACACAGCACTCCATTTAGCTTGAGCCTTTCGCTTTGCTGCTCTGGTCTGAGTCATGATTTCGATTCAATTTCAATAAAATTTGAATTACAGTACAAAATAACAATAATATACTTATGTTCAGATTCAGTGAAGATGTAAAGCTTTAAATTGTAAAAATTTCAGTGTGCTAGTTTCAAACACATAAATTATAGGCATTCCTTTAGTTATGTGATTAATGCTACACTGAAAATCATTGGGTAAGACAAAAACATATTTCACAGAAATTATTTTCCCACATGAAATAATATAACAATGCTGAGTTACGTTCTTGATCAGAATGATACTTTTTTAAAGCTCAAATATACCTTCTTTACATTAATATTTTATATGCATTTTAATTAGAAAATTATTATAATAACATCAAAATCACTTAACATATATACTACTTACAACATATACAAACACCATTACATTTAGAAACACAAGAGGTTTATTGGCAAATTAATAAGTGTAACTTTTAGCCATTACTGGGCTAAAAGTTAATGTATACTAACTTCCAGCCTCAGTGATGGCATCCATCCATCACACAGAACACTTTTTAGCAGTTCCTTGTAGCAGGAAGAAGGAATACGTGTCCATTCTCCCTCTGGTGCATTCATTAGTTCAGCTGTATAAGAAAGGCATAAAGCACTTGAAATGTAAAGTTTTACGAATAAAAATACTCATTAATAATATATCTTATTTCTAATAATCTATAATATACATAGCATTACTACTGCATATAACAAATCAGAATGATGTTCGGAGCGCTACAGTCCACCCCAAGCCTGGGAATACTGGCCATAGTCTGATATGGCATTCTCATTCACCACAAAGATGTGCAAGCAGATTCCGGTCTAGTCAGATCAGTTTATCCTTGCCAAACCAGGTTTTACACTGCTGTCTGTATGGGATGGAACCATACAGCAAACAGCATGGCTCCATCATACCAGAGAATGGAGAATCCATTTCTACAGAACTTCATGTATGGGAACCCAAGAATTCTCTATGAATTCAGCTCACAACTTCATACTGATAAATTTTGGCAATAACGATCTGAGCATAATCATGCGAAGCAGCCTAAACATCATAATCTCCCATCTCCTCCACAGCATACATGGACACAACATGCTACAATAGATGACACGTCCCTTAGGCATTCGCCTGACCCACATATAAACATCCGGGTATGATTGTGAAATCCTATTCAACACTCCATAGGGACTATTTTCACTGCACCACGGTGTGAAAAGAGTGTGCTACACACAACTGCAAACTATAAATGGCATTCATTGATGATCCGGGACTTATGAGCAGCAACTTAACAATGAAAACCTATATCATGCAGCTTGCTATGTACCAAAAAAGGAACGTACAAACACTCTTGAGAAGAACTGATGAGCCAATGTAGCATTTTCAGGGATATCTCTGTTTGCTTTCATTTTGGATTTTTCCCCCCTACCTGATAATTTGAAAACCCATACCATATACAGCTTTCTACAAACCAAAAAACTGCACTTACGAGCACTCCTCTGGACATCTAGAGCTTAAATGTTAATGGTTTCAAGTATATCTCACAGTTTGCTTTCATTGCTTCATTCAGAGATAGGCAATTCCTATCCATCATTTTTTTTTTTTTTTTTGGCCTGCTTGACAATTTGCAAACATATCTATAACTCTTTCAGTCTTCCATCCTTTCACAACGTCAGCTACAGTGAACTTTGCAAGATTCACATACATGGCTATTGCACGGAATGCCAAAGTTATAATAACATCCGATAATTAAACCTGACACCACATAAGTTTCTTGCTGCAATGTTTGTGACATCTCTGCTTTACCCATAGAGTTTTAACTAGTTTCTGCTTTAACATTAACAAAAAAATAAAATAAAATCCTTCCCAATTGACCCATCTGGTCACTCCAAATGTTTGTCTAGTTCAGCCTTAAATTTATATAAACGATTAACTTCCAAAACAACAGATGGAAGTCTGTTCCAGCAATCAACAACTTGCTCTCTAAAGGTAAGCTTCTGAACATCTATTCTACAACTGTCTTTCCTCAATTTGAATCTATGTCCCCTCAGGTTCTTAATCTGAGCAACTAGAAGTATCCCATCAGTGATGAGCCTGCTCAAACCATTCAAGGCCTTATACACCTCAATCAGATCATCTTGCAGGTGCCTAGTCTCCATATGCTGCAACTTGCAGAACTTAAGCCTCTCTTGGTAAGAGCACCCCTTTCTTCCTCTGACCAATCTTGTTGCCCTTCGCTGTACTCGTTCTAGCAACTCTAGATCCTTCCTAAAATGAGGCCTTCAGACCTATATGCAGTACTCAAGGTATGGCCTGACCATTGCCTTATACAAGGGATAATTACCTTGTCTCTGCTAGCAAAATTCCTATATAACATTGAAATGACTGCCAGAGCAGCCAGCCTGCTCTGGCAGTCAGTCTGCACTGCTTAGAGAACTTCATATCTGACTGCACAATTAACCCCAGGTCTTTTATATCCTCCACCTTCCTGAGTATAGTACCACACAGCTGGTATATTTCTCTTGGGGTACTACTACCCATATGCAGTACTTTGCATTTGTCAATGTTAAACTTTAGTTACCACGTCTTAGTCATCTTCTAATTTTTTAGATCCCGTTGCAGCAACATACTGTCTTTACTGTCATTAACAACCCTGCCAACCTTTGTATCGTCTGCAAACTTGGACATTAAGCCTGATATACCTTCATTGATATCATTGATAAATACGCAAAACAACAATGGGCCCAGCACCGAACCTTGGGGGACTCCACTAATAACATTAGTCCACATAGAGCAATGTCCATTTATTACCACTCTCTGACTTCTCCCACTCAACCATCCCTTTATCCACTGCAGCAACTTGCCCTTAATGCCAGCAGTCTTCCATATGCAACAGTATCAAAATATTTCCTGAAATCCAAGTATACGATATCAAAATTATTTTTTGTGTCCAGTTCCTTTGTGACCACATTGTAGTATCCAATCAAATTGGTCAGACAACAATTCCCCTTAACAAACCCATGCTGTGTCTGCACTATTACTGCAGTCTTGTCTAGGTGATCCTGCATCACTTCTTTAACCAGTGACTCCATTATTTTCCCCGGAACAGAAGTTAAACTAACAGGCCTATAATTATTTGTGTTACCCTTTGAACCCCCTTTGTGAATTGGGGATACATTTGCACATCTCCAGTCCATGAGAACCTCTCCTGAATCTAAGGATGCTCTCATAAATATGGCTAAGGATTTGCTGCCTCCTTCAATATAACTGGATAGATTCCATCTGCCACAGGTGCCTTTTTTTATATTTAACTTCAACAATTTCTCTTCCACTTTGCTCTTCAAAGTGGAGGAGAAATTGTTGAAGTTAAACATTATGCAAAATGCAACATGCAAAATATAATACCATATCTTCTCAAACACATTATGCACTTTTTTCACTAAGAATATTTATTAAAATATTGCTTGAGACGTTGTGCCACAAGTTAGATTCACACTTTCAGATATTAACTTTCTTGCTTCCTATAAATGTTTGCAATTCATTCAAATATCAGGATTGTGACTTTTTTGACAGAAAGAAACAAATAAATAACAAATATTGATCACTGCTCAATGGAAGTGAAAGGTATTGGATAATAGTCCCTTGCCTATGGCAGAAACAGTCTAGCCACATTTGCAGGGCTCAAGATTCTAAGCTTAGCTCCCTTTTCTAGTGAATGCTGGCTGTAAGGTTTTTTGAAAATTGTACTGCTAGTAGAAAATATGTCAGTGAAAGTCATATAAGATACTGAAGAAAGAAGAAGTCAATGGCATGAAGCAGTTATAAAAGGAGGATTTCATAGTCAGGAAGTGAAATATCCTGAAACAAAAGCTTGGTGAATACATAACTGAGGAATTTGATAGTATATAACAAATCTATGGTGCTCATAGCTCTGTTATATACTTTAGACAGGTGATACAATTTGGGATTAAAAACTACAATACATTATTTAATAATCTTAAGGACTGTAGCCTCGGCGATAATGATAATTTATTCTCACTGGATGTTACTTCCTTATATACAAATGTAAATGTTGAATACATATTAGATATTCTTTGGGATATGTTAAATAATAACTCTATACTGATTAATTATATAAAGCTTCCTATTAAAGCAATTTTTCGCTTAATTAAACTTTTAGTTGAATCTAACTATATCACCTTTTGAGACAAAGTATATAAACAAATTTTTGGTTTGCCAATGGGATTGAGTCTAAACGGCTTAATATCGGGGGTCTACCTCAACAATTGGGCACATACGTTTGTCGCCTTTTCTACCCCATATCACATACTACGGGAGGTATTTAGACAATGTTCTGGTTATTACTGATAGATTCAAGACATTTTACATTCATTTAATAATATTCATCCTAGACTCAATTTTACATTGGAAAGGTAAAATACAAATACTAAGTCATTAAATTTTCTCAATTTCATGATTACTCAGGACACGAATAAAATCCAATTTAACATCTATCGTAAACCAACAAACACCGGTATGCTTCTACATTACCCAATTAGCTACGAAAGGGCTATATTTTTAATCAGTTTCTCAATGCGTATAAATATTCAAAGACAGAATCTGCTTTAGACTAAGAAATATGGGTGCCTCCGTAGCCAGGTGAGCAGGAGCAGCAGTGCGTAGCACACGCTTCTTGATTAGACCGGGGTTCAAGCCCATGACCACCAAATACGGAGGATGCGGAAAGGTCAGGGGATGACCACCGCATATCTCCGGAGCAATATGGCCTTAGTTGCTAATGCCAAATAACAACAACTAAGAAATACAGATATTAACTAGCAGATTCTTAAAGTTTTTACCCCAATTCAGTTTATTGTAGCAAGGGGGGCTATCCCCCTTGCTACAATAAACTGAATCGGGGTACAAACTAAGGATAGGATACAAAACACTACACCAACAAACAATAGTAACATCAAAAAATACTTTATTTCTGTCCCATACATTGAACAGTGGCACAAACAAATAGAATCTTTAAAGATGACGAATTTAAGATTGTGGCCAGACCAATACGGAATATCCATGCTACACTGAACAGTCCATTCCTCTTTCAAGACACAAATAAGTGACTTGGTATACATTTCTTGCAGTGACTGAGACTCATCTTACCAAGGTTCCACGTGATTACCTCTCATTGTCCACGTAAAACAGCACGCATCCTCCGTTGGTGTCTCATGTAGCAACGTCAGAATTGGCTTTCCACACCATTAACGAAAAACATACATTTTTATTTAACAAGGCCAAAATATTTAGTCTCCAATGTAATTATACGAGACAATTAATTGCAAAAACTGTCGAAAGTAAATTACATAAGAATTCTATTAACGTGTGTTGTCCATGTCTAATCTCCAATTCCTGGACTTTTGCATGCATGTGCAAAGACAAATAATTGCAAAGTTTCATGTGCATGTGTGAGGACAAATAATCACACACACTAATTTTCATTCCTGTGATCATGACACACAGTCGAAAAGCATTGTCTGCTTCAGGAAGGAAAATCATTTTTCAAATTTACGTTTAACTTTAACTGATTTTTAATTAATTTTTTAATTGTTTTTTTTAATTGTGTTCAATTGATTCTTTACTGTAATCATTTTTTGTTAATCTTTCATTCATTTTAATTTCTGGAGATTATCATACAGAAGTGTTCTGTCAGGTAGAACACTTGATATGTAAATTTATCTTATTCTTCTACATAACTGAGCAATGTCCATTCAGATATGCAATATCAATCGAAATGTGCCAATTAAAAGTAGGCATTTGCCAAAGAACAAAATTCAGAGATTCAAGGCAAGCCATGAAAGGGAGGGCAAGATTGTTTTCAAGAAATAATTTGTGTATTAAAAAGAAAATGATTTCTGTACATGAAGAGAAGCCATTGTTTTTTAAAAGATTATGTCATCAATTTTTAGCAGCATTTACAATCTTTAACAAATTGGAAATGCTACCTTACCTATCTATTTTGAAATTCCCCCTTGATACAATAGTGAATACTACAGATTTCTCATTGTCACCAGTTATTGTAAGAAGCTAATGTGGTACCATCACAGTGAAGAAATCTGCCATCAGACATGATCATAAATAGAAAGTGACTGTAAAAGTTGTGATTAAGCAAGAACTAGAATCAGAGTAGACAGACAATGCTATGATACTAGATCTGATCAAAAACATGGCAAAACTATCCAGAAGTATTATGAAATCACAGAATACTTGATTTAAACAGCTTCCATGGGTACACAACAGAAGTGAAAAATGCCCTCAAAAGAAACATTAAATACAGATCAATTCATCAACCCACAGAGGACTGATACAATATGTTGCAACTGATGGGTGTATATATCAATCAGCATTTAAAGCTACGTCAAATGAAACAATATATGCAATGGATAGCTACCAGTGGATAATAAGTATTTGAAAATGATTTGAGGAAGCAAGCTTCTATACAGCATCAGCCAAAAAAATAATGGAGGGGAGAGACATCACCTGTCTGTCCCTCCAATATATTTAGTACAATCCTATAAATTTTTATAATCTATCCAGTTGCACAACACCAGATGGAAATTCATTCCAACAATTAATTACTCTCAGGCCAAAAGTAAATTTTCACACATCCATCCTTTCTCAACTTAAATTGATGCCCCTTATGTGTTTTATCTGTGCAAAAGTAAGGGTCATTAAAATTTACTCAATCCATTCAAAGTCTTTAAAACCTCAATCAGTTCTAACACGTGCCTAGCTTTCAGATATTGCAAATTGCAGAACTGAGGTCTTACTTGGTAAGAGTACCCAATCTATATCTCCAACAAATCTTGTTACTCCTCTCTACACCTGTTCCAATTGATTTAACATCCTTCCTAAAATGAGGCTTTCAGACCTGTTTGCACCTAAACATCACCTCCTGACGTTTAGGCTCCTGTTGGCAAAATTCCTGCATATCACTAACAGAACCACATGATGTTCTAACACCCTCTCTATGCTTCTCAGAGAATGTCAGGTCTGACTGTACAATTACTGTGGGTCTTTTTCCAAGGCCCACAGTAATTGTAGTTTGCAACATACCTTGAATATCAGAAAGCCTAAGGCAGAAAGTTTCTTGCAACACACACACACACACACACACACACACACACACACACACACACACACACACACACACACACACACACACACACACACACCAGAGTTAAAATAAACTTTAATATACAGTGTTATAGAAATAAAATAAATACTAAAAATAAAAAATAAATAACAAAATAAGTAAAATACAATTTCAGTAAAGCTGATAAAATAAATGACGGCATTAAAAATACAGTAACTTTTGACACAAGGTGACTCTTCTTCAGCTCAAAAGAATGAACAGAATACTGTGGTATGCTGTTCATTCTTTTGAGTGAAAACTGAAATGACTGGAATGACTTGAAAACTGAAATTGAAAATAAAAAATTGAAAATGAAAACTGACATTGGTAATGTCAAGAGTAAGAAATACAAAGTATACAAACACTCACTACATTGTGGGATGGTGGACTCCACAAAAGGGTGGATGCAGGTCCCCTTATTGCAATTTATAATAGGCCCATTGTAAAAATATGGAGGGCTTAGAGCCATGAGCACTGATGAGTGACACACCAGCAGTCAATAACTGTTTGTGTGAATGACTTTAGTTACAGAACTTAACCACTAGGTGCGATTAATATATATTTACAGAACTAGTTAGGTTCTGTAACTATACATAAATTTTAACTCTGGTGAGTTGGTTATTGCAAGAAACTTTCTACCAAGTTAGTAATCTCAGAATAACATACCAAGTTTATGTTATTCGGCAATTACTGCCACCCAGTCCTCACATTTAACCTCAGTTGCCACTTCTCAGTCCATCTGCATAATTTTTCTAGATCTTAGTGCAGTAGCATACCTGATTCCTGCCATTAACCACCCTGCCAACCTTTGCATCATCTGCAAACTTAGACATTTAGCCTGATATGCCTTCATCAATATGGTTAATGAATGAATATTGAAATGAAAACAATAAGGGAGTCAAAACTGGACCTGAAGGACTCACTAATAACATTATTCCAAGAAGAGCAGTGCCTATTTATAACCACCCTGTCTTCTGGAACTTTATTCATGCAATTGATAAAGGGATTTTGAATGCAGCAGTATGCTCTAATTTGTGAATGCTCTCATAATTATAGCTAAAGGTTTGCAAATCTTCCTTGCTGCAGTCCTGTCAGCACTTCCCCCCAGATTCCTTATTTACTTTTAGCTTCAACAATTTCTATTCCACTTTGAAGTCTTTGCTACTTTTCTCTGCATTCTTTCCCAAAGACTGCTCTAAGATCTGACTTAGCTTGCCCAATCTCCTTAACAACTTGATTATAGACTAGTTTATACTTACTAATTGTGAGAGGTTTGGCAGATTGGCAGCTTAAATTTATTGCCTTTAATAGAAAAAGAAGCCTCAAAACTAATTAGCTCGGACATGGTGGTATCTGCAACCAACAAGGTCAGCTGATGACGACATAAATTAAACTAGCCACACTCAATATTATGACACTGTCAGGAAAAATTGAGGAGTGTGTGAACATCTTAAACGACAGAAAAATAAGCATACTTGGATTGAGTGAATCAAAATGGAAAGTAAATGGGTGTAGAGAGTTACTAGGAGGCTATTACCTATATTGGTCTGGGGGTGATGTAGGAAGGAAGGGTGTAGCCATCATTATAGATCACAGGATTAAGGAACGGCTAATGTAGGTGAATAATATCAGCGACAGACTCATGTCAATTAAACTGCAAATGAACGACAGCAAAACATTGAAGATAGTACAATGTTATGCACCGCAAACCAGTTGCAAAGAAATGGAGAAGTGGAGAAGAAGGACAAGCTCGAAGAGAACATCACAGGTGGAGATATAGTTATCATGGGTGACCTGAACACAAAAATCAGAGTGGAGAGACAAGGATTAGAATACATTATGGGTCCACATGGCTGGGGACCTAGGAATGATGATGGTGACAGGCTGTTGGATTTCTGTTTACGGAACAGCTTGGTCATAGGAAACACCTGGTTGAAGAAGAGAAAGAGTCACAAAGTGACAAGGTACGGTTGGGATGGTCAACAGGAATCCCTGACTATATACTCGTGGATAAAGAGCAACACAGAAGACTAGTGACATCAAGGTCATTCCTAGTGTCTCCTTGGGTAATGATCACAGGTTAGTTGTTGGAGTTTTAAGATTCCCTAAATTGAAGAGGATCAAAATAACAAGAGAGAGAAAACTACGGGTGTGGTAGTTGAAAGAAGAGGAAAAGGGAGCAATGTTCAGAGAAGAGTTCAGGAAGGTTGTACCTACAGTGTGGAATCAGAATAGAAAACATTCAAAGACTGTATTGTAGGACTGACAGAGCAGGTTTGTGGAAGGACAAGCAATAGGAGATGGAAAGAAACCCCATGGTGGAATGATAGGACAAGCTGTCAAAATCAAGAATAATGCATTCAGGACCTACTTTCAGAACAGAAACGATGAGAATAAAGAGAGATATGAAACCATGAAGAGAGAGAGGCCAAGAGGATAGTTAATGAGGAAAGAAGACTGTGGGTGAAACTCTACGACAAGATATCGACGGTAATAAAAAGACACTGTATGGTATGGTATGGTATGGGAAAGAAGAAGAGATGGTGAACAGAACAAATACTTGATGGATGAGAATGAGAACCTAATAACCAAGGACGAAGAGATAAGAGGAACATGGAAGAAGTATTTTGAAAATCTGTTGAACGTGCAGAACAGCCAGCAAAAGGGACAAAGGCAGGTTGATCATAAAAGAGGGGAAGAAAGCGAAGATAGATTGAGAGAGAGAAGACAGACATGACGTGGAATGATGTAGTGCGGGCATGGAAATACATCAAGACAAGTAAGTCTGCTGGTATGGATAAGATAAATGGAGAAATGCTGAAGGCTACAGGCGAGGCAGGGATAGCGTGGACATACAGACTGTTCTAAGATCTGGGATGAGAGACAGGTGCCAAAGGACTGGAAAGAAGGTTTGATCATCCCATTGTTCAAGGAGGGGAACAGGAAAAAGTGTTCCAATTATAGAGGCATCACACTGACATCACATGTGGGTAAGCTGTATGAGAGAGTGTTAGAGTGGAAGATAAGAGGAACGAATTCTCCAAACAGGCCTCTGCGGTTGGGTATATCCATACTGTTTTTTTGAGTCTTTTTCACCAACCTTGCGTAGAATTAAAACACCAGGGAAACTAAACTTTTGATAACTGATTTATAATAAGTCAAAATACCCGCATCTACAACAAATTTAACTTTATAAAAACTCTACATATAAATTATTAAAATCTGCTACATTACAATCAATAAAATGCATAAAATATACTGATTAAAACGATAAAAACCGTAGCTTTCAAAGGCTCAGCCTTCTTCTTCAGCGGTAAACCTTGCTATGCAGTACAACTTTAAATATCAGCAGGCTAACGGTACTCCTCACGTGTGGCTTCCACTCGAGCCACTTCCAGTTCCACAACGCGAGAGAACGAAGCACACGAGAATGGAAACACGTGAGGAGTACCGTTAGCCTGCTGATATTTAAAGTTGTACTGCATAGCAAGGTTTACCGCTGAAGAAGAAGGCTGAGCCTTTGAAAGCTACGGTTTTTATCGTTTTAATCAGTATATTTTATGCATTTTATTGATTGTAATGTAGCAGATTTTAATAATTTATATGTAGAGTTTTTATAAAGTTAAATTTGTTGTAGATGCGGGTATTTTGACTTATTATAAATCAGTTATCAAAAGTTTAGTTTCCCTGGTGTTTTAATTCTACGCAAGGTTGGTGAAAAAGACTCAAAAAAACAGTATAAGAGGAACGATTGAAAATAGGATGGCCGAGGAACAGTACGGCTTTAGGCCTGGCAGATCGACAGTGGAATTAATTTTCTGCATCAGGCAACTGATGGAAAAGTGTTATGAACACAATAAAGAATTATGGATGGCATTTTTGGATATAAAAAAAGCGTTTGATGCCGTAAAGAGAGAGAAAGTGTGGGAGGTTTTGAGAAACTTGGGGATAGAGGAACATCTTCTGGAGAGAATTGAGAATATGTGCACCAATACAGTGAGCGAAGTAAGAACAGTGGTGGGGTTGACAGAGCACTTTGAAATAACATCAGGTTTGAGGAAAGGTTATTGTTGTTATTCCGTTTTTAGGAGCATTAGCAACTAAGGCCATATTGCTCCGGGATATGTGGTGGTCATTCCCTGACCTTTCCGCATCCTCCGTATTTGGTGGTGACAGGCTCGAACCCCGGTCTAATTAAGAAGCGTGTGCTACGCACAGCTGCTCTTTCCCACCTGGCTACGGAGGCACCCTTGAGGAAAGGAGGCATCCTGTCACCACTACTGTTCATAGCTATCATGAATGATGTGCAATGTAGAGTGGTGGAACAACTTGGACAGGACCAGATGGAAGTCATGCTCATCGCAGATGACCTCTGCATATGGGGAGAGAGCAGGGAACAAGTGCAATGGCAAGTTGATATATGGGCTAGTATGGCCAATGAATTTGGACTGATTTTCAGTTAGGAGAAGAGTGAAGTAATGGTTCTAGAGTGGAGAGCTTGACGGATACATTATAATGGAAGAGAAACAGCTAAAAATGGTTAACAACTTCAAGTATCTAGGAAGCACCATTACAGACTGCAGTAATAGACGAAGAAATAAGTAGAAGGATACAAGCGAGTAGGAATTTCTATAGGCAGACAAGAGATCTGATCTGGAACAGGAACATACCATTGAAGTGTAAGAAGGCTATATATCAGGCCTATTACGTACCAATTCTGACATATGCATCGGAAACTTGGACTATGAGGAAAAAAGGATGAAAGCAGAATTCACAGGGCAGAAATACGATTTGTGAGGAGCATAGCTGAAAAGACAAGATGCGACAAAATCAGGAATGATGTGATTAGGGAGAGAATTCAGGATGAAAAACTCTAGAATAGGACTGAAAGGTCCAGTTTGAAACGGTTTGGACATGTCAAGAGGATGAAAGAGAAGCGTTTGCCAAGAAGAATGTTTGATTTACAATTAAGGGCCAAAAGACCAAGGAGGAGACCAAGAATGAGATGGCAGAACAGGATAAAGACCAATGTCATTAACACTGAATACACTGCTGCCACAGGATCTACAAAATTTGAGCAGATAGGCTGAGAGGTGGCAAATGAAGTTTGCCACCTCTCAGCCTATCTGCCCAGGCTATAAATTTAATAAGTTTAATAAATTTCAGCCTATAAATTTAATAAGTTTAATAAATTTAATAATTTAATTTTTAGGCTCAGCCTTAAAAAACTAAATTTAAGGCTGAGCTGGACAGGTATTCGGAACGAACGGAGGGGTGAAATGGGAGTGTTTTTTTTTTTTTTTTTTTTTTTTTGGCTGATGCTGCATAAGCTTGCTTTCTTGCATCATATGCCTCTACTAATGCTAATAAGTAATTATAGACCTGTTAGTTTAACTTCTGTTACAGGGATATTAATGGAGGCACTGGTTAAAGAGGCACTGCACGATCATCTAGACAAGTCAAATTGGCAGACAAGACTTAAGGGGAAGTCTTGTCTGCCAATTTGACTGGATACTATGCTGTGGTCACAAAGGAACTGGATGCAGGGAATAACTTTGATATCATATATTTGGATCTTAGAAAGGCTTTTGATACTGTTGCATATGGAAGACTGCTGAACAAATTGGAGCAGTGTGGCATTGGAGGCAAATTGCTGCTATGGATAAAGGGATGGTTGAGTGGGAGAAGACAAAGAGTGGCAATCAATGGACACTGCTCTTCGTGGATTAGTGGAGTCCCTCAGGATTTCAGTGTTGGGTCCTCTGTTGTTTTCTGTATTTATAAATGATACTGACGGTGGAATCAGGCTCAATGTCGAAGTTTGCAGACGATACGAAGGTTGGCAGGGTTTTTAAGGACACTAATGACAGTACGCTGCTGCAACAGGATCTAGAAAAGTTGAGCAGATGGGCTGAGAGGTGGCAAATGAAGTTTAACATTGACAAATGTAAAGTACTACGTATGGGAAGCAGTAACCCCAGAGTAACGTATCAACTCTGTGGTACTACACTGACAGTGGTAGAGAATCAAAAGGATCTGGAAGTAATTGTGCAAGCAGATATGAAGTTTTCTGAGAAGTACAGACGGGCTGCAAGAGTAGCTCATGGTGTCTTGTCAGTGATATACAGGAATTTTTCTAGCAGGGATAAGGAGGCGATTGACCCCTTGTATAAGGCAATGTTCAGGCCACACCTCGAGTACTGTAAACAGGTCTGGAGGCCTCATTTTAAGAAGGATATAGAGCTGTTGGAACGAGTAGAGTTGTTGTTGTTGTTATTTGGTTTTTAGGAACATTAGCAACTAAGGCCATACTGCTCTGGGATATGCGGTCGTCATTCCCTGACCTTTCCGCATCCTCCGTATTTGGTGGTGACGGGCTCGAACCCCGATCTAATCAAGAAGCGTGTGCTACGCACTGCTGCTCCTTCCCACCTGGCTATGGAGGCGCCTAACGAGTAGAGAAGGACAACAAGATTAGTGAATGGAACAAAGGGTTGTTCTTACGAAGAAAGGCTTACGTTTTGCAGATTACAGTGTCTGGAGACTAGACACCTGCTAGGTGTATAAAGCCTTGAATGTTTGAGCATGCTCAATGCTGATGGGATTCTTCCTCTTGCTCAGAATAATCACCTGAGAGGGCATAAATTCAAACAGCGGGTAGTCGGTTGGTGGAACAGACTTCCATCTTTTGTTGTGGAAGTTGATAGCCTAAATAAATTTAAGGCTGAGCTGGACAGGTATTTGGAATGAACGAAGGGGTGAAATGGGAGTGTTTTTTGTTTTGTTTTTTTGGCTGATGCTGCATAAGCTTGCTTTCTTGCATCATATGCCTCTACTAATGCTAATACAGCCAATGGTCAGGATGACCACGCTTATATTCAATCAATGCTGCCAACCAGATCTTAACTGATCAGTGCTTAAATTTCATCAAAATATCCTCCTCTGATTGGATAATTTTAAAAATATTTTGAGGTTTATCATAAACCTTGTACAGATCTCCAAATCAAATGAACTTGATAATGACTGGTTTCTTGTGGATAGACAAGGCTTATTGACTCTGTTCAAAGAGATCATGATTTAAGCCAAACAACAAACCAACATCAAATCAAGATAAAACAGGCACTCCGGGCAAAGTCTACTTTCAGCACTCAATACCACTGCTATTGCTATAGTAAGATATAGAATAAATAAACAACAAAATAAAAACATAAAATTATTTTGCCCTTTATTACCAGAATGAAAATTAAACAAAAAATAATGACTTTAAAAATAAACAAAACATATAGACAGTAGACTCTTGATTATTTGGTGTAGATGAGAAATAAATTTGCCCAGATAATCAAAACCATGGATAATCTGCAAAATTAAAGAAAATAACTTATAAATGTAAAAAAATGCATATTTATTTACATAAATACTGTATTCATATTTATAAAAAGTATACTACATTGTGAGAAGAATGTTAAAATTAATAATACAGTAGAAAATTAACATTAAAAAATGTAAACAAATACCTGCAAGGGATTCTATGTTTTGTGCAAGTTTTTCTTCAAGCACTCAGTGTCATTTAGGCTAGGCACCCTGGGCAACTACCTAACCCACCAGTTCTGAGGACAACTATACAGGGTTATTCAAAATGATTCATCCGATTTCAAATGAGCATAATTCCGTACCTATCAACCATGTATTAACTTGGCATACACCAAATGAAAAAGGAAATCTACGAGTTTTAGAAAGTCACAATGAGACAGCTCCGTCATCACTGTGGTTCTGCGACAGACAATCTATGAGGAAAACGGTGACCGCACAGCAGAAGGCTTTTTGTGTGCTGCAGTTTTCGAGGTGTGAATCGGTAGTCACAGTGCAGTGTGAGTTTCGTCGACGAGCACCCGGTGGATCAATTCGACAACGGAACTGATCCACAGGGTGCTCAGAGCATTCATCGGTGGTATCAGCAGTTCGAGAAAACAGGATGTTTGTGTAAAGGCAAGAGCACAGGACAACTGCGCGCGTGTCTGAGGATAATGCGGAAAGAATCAGAGAGAGAGTTTCATACATAGCCCAAGGAAGTCAACAAACTGTGCCAGTCGAGAACTACGAATTCCTCAGACGATTGTTTGGCATGTTTTGAGATGGCGCTTGATTATGAAGCCATACAGGTTGCATCTGTTGCAAGCTCTAAGGCCAGAGGACAAGTTAAACCGACTGAACTTCTGCCATCTCATGCACAAGGCTATAGAGGATGACGATTTTGCTCCCCACTTGGTGTTCAGTGACAAAGCAACTTTTCATTTAAGTGGCAAGGTGAATTATCACAACCTTCGCATATGGGGCATAGAAAATCCACATGCAACAATCAAGCACGACTCATCTAAAGTTAACGTCTTCTGTGCCATTTTCCGGCACAGAAGACATGCCGCTTTCTTTTTCATGGAGAACACAGTGAGTGGTCACCCCTATCTGGATATGCTACAGAACTGGCTATTTCCCCAACTGTACGAAGATTCCAATGACTACATTTTCCAGTAAGATGGGGCGCTACCTCATTGGCATTTGCATGTTCGCCATTTCCTCAACGAAGTGCTCCCTCACTGTTAGACTGGTCGCAGTGGACCCCATGACTTGGTGCTCTACAGCTGGCCCCCTAGGTCACTAGATCTTAAGGCATGCGACTTCTTCTTTTGGATATACATTAAGGATGCTGTGTACATGCCAGTGTTGCCCACAAACCTGGATGAGCTCAAAAATCGCATTGTTACTGCTGTGGAGTCAGTGACAAAGGATACACTGGAGCGAGTATGGGAGGAATTCGAATATCATCTCGATGTTGCTCGTGTAATTATAGGAAGTCACATAGAGCACTTATAAGGTTAGAGACAAAACTAGAACAGTTTTTCTTTTGGTTCATGTATCACTAATCTCTCTGTATTTGTAAACTTCAAAAATATAGTCATTTGAAATCGGATGAATCATTCTGAATAATCCTGTATTAATTCAGTATTAATGGATATGGTTATTGATATATAAGGATATGCTTATTTAATAGACAAACTCCACTAGGATGCTGATGTGCTTAAGCTGGATTCTTCAACATTCACATCTTAGGTTACATAAATACATAACCCAGGATACAACATTAGGTAAGATACTAAGTTATTAATGGCCACTACTCTTTGTAGACTAATGTTTACAGTGGTATCCCATAGGATTCAAAGGCAGGTTCCTTACTGTTTTCAATAATTATTAATGATACAGATGAAGGCATATCAAGTTTAATGGCAAAGTTTGCTGATGAATACAAAGGTTAACAACAGGGATCAAGATATACTACTGCAACAAGACCAAAGAAATTAGGCAGATGGCTGAGAAGTTGAGGTTTAACATTGATAAATGCAAGGTACTGCACTCAGGAAGCAGTAATCCCAGAATAATACACCAACTGGGTGGTACCACATTCAAGTTGTGGTACCAACCAGCTGGAGAGTGGAAAAGACTTTGGATTAATTGTAGAGTCAGCACTATACGAGTAGGGCAAATAGTCTGTTAGGACAGCTCATGGGCTTCTGTCAATGATATTCAGGAATTTTGCCAACAAGACAAGTGAATGACTACTGTTGTTATGCTCTGTAAAAAGAAATGGTTAGGTCACATCTTGAGTACTGCATGACAGCAAGGAACCCTAATTTTAAGAAGAATGTGGATCTGTTGAAACAATTGCAAAGAAAAGCAGCAATATTAGTCAGAGGCACAAAAAGGTTCTCTTACCAAAACAGACTTGAGTTCTGGCCACTGCAGCTGTAAATTTGGCACCTGCAAGAAGACCTGGAATTAAGTGTTTAAGGCATTAAATGGAATTGAGTAGTAAACTAAATGGCAATGGCATACTTACTCTTTCTTGGACAATGCACATAAATTTTCTTTTAAGTCAGAAAGCGACTAATCATTGAAAAAAACTTCCATGTGATATTGCTGAAGTGGATATTTGAATAAATTATTAGTTTCCATTAAAATTTCATTCCAATATTAGGGGTTCTAGAATTATTATTTACTTCTTACCTATAATAAGTATTATTACTATCAACTCTATTTATACTTATATTTTATTTTCATTTTAGTCACACTTTTTTTTAGCCTGATGGCAGGATTCCAAAGCAAAACCAAAAAGCATGACTAATCTTTAATTTATTAGCTGAAGTTCAAATGTAACTGTTTACTAAACAATAGCAATACACTAAATCAGAGGTGCCCAAACTTTCTCAGTTCACGGCACCCTTAGTTACTCAGTAATTTTTTTACAGCACCCCTAGGCCAAAAGAAATACCTAACAGTTCCATTTATTAAGTAGTTAGATCCAAACAACTTAATAAATAATGTTAAAACTGTGAACTACCTTGAGCTAGTAGTTCATGCAGTGTCTGACACTGTCGGACTCCACACATTTTAAAATATCCTGAGGTGCCCTGGGGTGCCACAGCACACAGTTTGGGAATTGCTGCGCTAAATTATAAAATTTATAGTGTATTGTTATTGCCACTATTTTATTCTGGGTACTGTTACTGCCATCTAGTTTATTTTACTTCATATTTTTTATTTTATTACCCTCATTTGTATACTTTACATTAAAGCTGTCCTGTTGGAGAAGAGATATACAACTTATTCAGTTTTCCAAAGGGTCGTGGAGGTATGATAATGCAAAGCAACTACTCATTAGACATTTTATGAAGGACATCACCACATTTGGCAGTCGCCATAGCCAAGTGGTCAGGAGTGGGAGTGCAGTAGCACACGCTCTTCGAGTAGATCAGAGTTCACGCCCCTAACTGCTAAAATATGGCTGATCTGCCAACCCACATTGAACCAGCATGGCAGATTATGGTCCATTTTCCCTAACCATGAACTGTTGAGAGGCTTCCATCCTGCAGTGGATTGATAATGGCTGCAGTTTACTTCTATTTTTTTTATCACCACCATTTAATGACAAGAAAGCAATTAATCTATGGTTCTAATTATAAATTTAAATTGATATTTGTATTATTATATTGTATTAATGTATCCTTTCTTAATTCAAGCAAAAATAAATAAGTAGGCTTTCAAAATTTTCCAAGCCATCAACCTCAGAACACATGGAGAAAACTTATTCCACTGATTAACAACTTATAAAAGAAAACAATCCTACAATTTAATTCTATAATTCTTTCCCCTGGCTTTCAATTTATGGCTCTGCCCCCTCTTATAATATCACTTAATGCTATGAAAATTTCACCATCATTCATTTTACTATCCCCTCTCAGAAACTTCAGTAAAATTTCTCTCAGAGACACCTGGTTATCAAGATCTGTAGTAAACATATTCAGTCTTTTCTCATATAGGAGCACCTTAGATCATCTTATCAGGCATGCTGCCCAACTGTGCACTTTTTTTTAAGAAGCTCAATATCATTTTTTGGTATGTCCATACCTGGACACTGCATTCCAAGTACAATCTCCCAATTTACTTATTCAGTAAAATCATAACTTTCCTAATTCTACAAGCAATTGTTTGAAAAATCATGACAGGATAACATAAGTGCACCTTACCACATGCACCCACTGCACTGCACTGCACAGAGAGCTTCATGTCTGCCTCTACCTTATCCACAAATACCAATCTTCTTCTTCTTTACCAGTCTTAAGTCATTCCCTCCAAGTGAATAAGTTAAATGTAAAATGATGCAAGTTACAGCATTAAAACACAGTTGCCACCTATTAGACAAGTGGTTTTTGGCAATTTTTTTAATAATGGCACCCCTAAGTAATTTATTTTATTTTGGGGCACCCCACTCAATTTTCTGCCTTTTAGATCCGATAAAATTGTAGTTTTATAAAGAATATAGGTCGAAAAAATTGATACATGGTCAGGAGTAGTCCCCTGTTGAAATGCCAGTCATTTCAACAGGGAGCTACTCCTGACCATGTATCAGGAACTGCATTTCCAAACTTGTTCATAGTACAAGAAAAGGGGAAAATAAAGCCTAATACTATCAGACAAGGTAGTCCCTATGCAGTGTAAATTAAAGTTAAGAATATAATACAAAATAATGCAGTGTTTACAGTGTGGTATGGGGAAAAAACACAAACTGTAATCTTGTTACAGTTTATGTTTTTTTCTCATACCACACTGTAAACACTATTATTTTGAATTATATTTTTACCTTTAATTTATAGTACAAATGTAATTTGAGGAAAAAATATGGTTAAATCAAAAAAAATGATGTGAACAAGCAAATAGTATAGGGTGAGGTAAAAAATTCTTGAGGATGGGGAAGGGGAGAAAGAGTGGTTAAATGAAGACGAAAATAGTGATAGAATGAAGGATAGTAGGAGCATTCATATCACCCTCGTATTACACTAATAGTTTTATGAAGGTAAGAAGATAGAAAAAGAAAGCAAAAAGATAAAAAGTGTAGAAAAAGTAATAAAAATTACTGAACTTATTGGGTGTGTAAGGCCCAACCATAAAGAAAGGGTTCTGGTATTTGTAAGAGTTAGTAACAATGGATGTCAATACCATAAGCTTGTAGAGAAGAAAGGCAAACCAAAACTGAAACCAAAAGTAAAACGTTACCTGGAGTAATAAAGCAAAGCAAAGGTGAGATGACAAGACAAAAATAAACAGCCGACGGTGAACATGCAACCCCAACATAAAGTGAAACAATAACAAGTTCAAAGTATTATATAATAATGACACGGACTTACTAGAAAGCTTTAAAAATGCGAACAACAGGATGACCTCTATCGTTGATACTGGACAAAAAAAAAAAAAGAAAATTGTACTAGAGTAAATGGTATAAAGGCCTAAATAAAACGGCTGAAATCTGGCAGAATGAACAAGTAATATTAATCTACTGACGGCAGGCTATGTCAGACTAAAAGGAAAAGTGAAACCAGGATTATATAGATCCACAGTGAACAGGAGATGAACATCTGTAAAACATAGGTTAAAATACCAATGAAATAAACCTGGTGTATCCAACAAAGCAAGAAGTTAGTTAGTTATTTGGTTTTTAGGAGCATTAGCAACTAAGGCCATATTGCTCCGGGATATGCGGTGGTCATTCCCTGACCTTTCCGCATCCTCCGTATTTGGTGGTGACAGGCTTGAACCCCGGTCTAATCAAGAAGCGTGTGCTACGCACTGCTGCTCCTTCCCACCTGGCTACGGAGGCGCCTACTCAAAGCAAGAACAAAAATTCCTGATGATCAGAGAACAAGGTCAACAAAACAAGTCTCACTGTCAACTAATCAAGTAAGATGGTATAAAGGCCAAAATAAAACCGTTGAAATCTGGCAGAACGAACAAGTAATTTTAATCTATTGATGAATGAATAGGTCAGACAAAAAAGTAAAAAATAAAACCAAGATCATTTAGATTCACAGACAGGAGATGAACATCCAGTAAAACATAGGTAAAAAGATCAATGAAATAAACCTGGTAGGTCCAACGCAGCAAGAACTAAAATTAAAATTTTCTGCTGGTCAGAGAACAAGGTCTACTAATCAAGATTTAATGCTACCATATTGGCTTGCATCTGCTGAATGAAGAAAAAGCATTCATTTTTAGGGGTACATCAAAGGCTGAGTGAAACTATTGAAGAAAGTAACCATACATCCATCAAAGAAAATAAACCTTGTTAAATCCAAAGAAACAAGAAATGCCATAGTCCGACATCTACCAAAAGCAAAATTTATAACCCAAAGGTGATGAAGCTGAATCTTACAGATGAAATTTCACATTATAAAGGGCCAAGTTACGAAAGCAGAGGGTAAAAAAATATATTGCTGTCAGAGTAACAAAGTAGCAAACTTAGTGATTATCAAGAGATAAAACAAAACTAAAAAAATTCAAGAAGAAAAGACCTATACCAAACACTGAAGAAAAAAAAAAAAAAAAAAAAAGGTAAAAAAAACTTAATAAGTAAAGCAACAGGGTAATCCTTCCGAAAAAGAAACTTAAATCGGAAATCATGAATAGTGATTACTTACTAAGTAGTAGAAATCCCACCAAATTATATACAACTGTACAATACCTTTAGCACAGACAAATGCCAAGTAACTCATAATTGAATGTATTTTTAATTGGAAGTGAAACTATATTGAAACAGTATTTGATGAAAAAGGGAAGTATATTGTTTAAAAGCTTATTATAAAATCTTGTATTGCTTTGCTGAAAAGGATATGATTACTGCAAATGTTGGCTAATCTGATAGCTTGTGAACAAATAGTATTTTTGTGTATTTTATAAGAAATATTGGATTGCCAATTTGTGAGGAAAATGACATCAAAGTTAAATTTATTTCTTTTATCATATAGGTAAATATGATAAGGACCAACATCATCACTAAGTGTAATATTCAGGTCAAGGAAGTTGGCTGTGCCTTTAACAGCATTTTCTTTGTTAAGTTTAAGTTCTCAGGGGTAAATATAGCTTTTGCTAAGAATTCAAAGTCTGTATTTAATACTAAGATGTCACCTACGTACCTGAAAGCTAAAAGTTTATGGTTTGGATTGCCTGTAGTTTATGATTTGGATTGCCTGTAATATATAGTTCTGCCTGTAATATATAGTTCTGCCTGTAATATATAGTTCTGCCTGTAATATATAGTTCTTCACAATAGTGTAAAAATAGGTTAGATACAAGGCTAGAAATTAACCCACAGGTACTCCAATATTTTGTTTGTATGCTTGTTTGCCATCAAAAATGTAATTATTGAGTATGCAAAGATTGATCAAGTACCCTCTCGTTGATTCTAAAGTTAATTTTGGTATATGTGAAACAGTTGTTTAAGCACAAATACCAGTAGGTTATGTGGGATGGAAGTGAAAAGGTTGGTGAAATCGAAAGTTTCAATACTGGTAATACATAATTTGGATTTGAAGGTGTTTATAACAGCTTGGTTACTGTTAATAATCCAAGCAGAAGTGAGATTGTTAAAAATGGTTTTAAGCAGTCTGAAAAAATTGTTTGTCTGGAAGGTAGCAGCCATTATTTTTGGAACTGGTGATGAATCTGAAACAAATCGGTTTGTTTGTGGAATTTAACAATCATATAGCATTAGCATTAGTAGAGGCATACAATGCAAGAAAGCAAGCTTATGTAGCATCAGCCAAAAAAAAAAAGATGGAAGTCTGTTCCACCAATCAACTACCCACTGGCTAAAGGCAAATTTCCACACATCTATTCTACAACTGTCTTTCTTCAATTTGAATCTATGCCCCCTCAAGTTATTAATTTGAGCAAAAGGAAGAATTCCATCAGCATTCAGCTTGCTCATCCCATTCAAGGCCTTATACACCTCAATCAGATCACTTTGCAGGTGCCTACTCTCCAGGCACTGCAATTTGCAGAACTTAAGAGCACCCCTTTGTTCCCCTCACCAATCTTGTTGCCCTTCTTTGTACTTGTTCTAGCAACTCTACATCCTTCCTAAAATGAGGCCTCCAGACCTATACACAGTACTCTAGGTGTGGCCTGACCATTGCCTTGTATAACGGGATAATCACCTCCCTATCCCTGTTTTGCTAAGAGTTCAAAGTCTGTATTTAATACTAAGATGTCATCTATATACCTGAAAGCTAAAAGTTTATGATTGGGATTGCTTGTAATACATAGTTCTTCATAATAGTGTAAAAATGGGTTAGATACAAGGCTATATAAAGGAAGGGAAGGATGGAGTTTTGAATTTTGGTATACAGTTTCTTATGGTTATTAGTTTTTTTTTTTTAAAGTAGAAGTAGGATTAAGACTGCATGGTGTATATATGGGACTATTTTCAATTTCAAGTTGGTTAAAGTAAAATTGTTTGCAAAAGACAGCAAAGTTGTTAGAAGCTTTGTCAACTGGTGTGATAATGAAATTGTCCTGTAATTCTATAATATGATTTTTAAGATTGCAGTATGGAGTGTAGTGGTCACTGTAAAATTTGTAATACTTAGCAATAGCTTTTTTTAAGTCTTGATAGATAATAGTAATCCAGATCTGAAAAGTTTAAAATGGAATGGTATATTTATAGGCAAGCTTGTTGGCAAAATGCGTAAGATTTAAATAAAGTTTTTTGTTGATATTATTTAGATTAGCTTTATTAATTGGTCTAAATTTGAAACCTTTACTCATGGCAGTTTTTAGATTATGAACATTTATGATGTTGAGATTGCCGGTTACAATACGTCCATGATATTGATCAACAAATGGAGCATAGACTGGATTATTGCAATGGAATGGGAGATCAGAAAGTGAAATATTACCTATGTTGGTGGCAAGTTGTTTGTAGTTGCAGATTTTTAAACCTAATGGAAGATTAAAATTGAAAAAGTGATGTAATAATCTTAATGGAAAATGACCACGTAACTTCCTTCCCTAACTGTATTAATTATGTTAAATTATATTTAATTGTGTAAAATTTTTATTTTGTCAAATTTGTAGAGGTTGTTAAAAGGTAGTAAGTTATTGTATTTGTTAAGAAGGGAGGACCAAGGTATATTGTCAAACCATTTAGGAAGAAAATTTGATGTTACAATATTCAATGCAGTGAGTTGTGATAGTTCTATTTCTAAAGAGACTAATGTCTTGTATTATGTGTTTGAGCAGTATATCAGTGAGCGTGAATTTATGACAAAATGAGACAAATGCTTTAAGAACAGATTTTTTAATGCTAAAAAGGAATTGGTATATTTTATGAAGATCAAGGGTAGTGGAGATCCCAAGAACTAAGGATATTATATTATTAAAATTGAATTTGATATTTTTATAAGGATTATGTTTCTTGTTTGTCTGTAATTTTTGGTTTGTAATATATGACTAAGATTAAATAATTTATAACTAGAGTGTATGGTGTTCAAGGATCTATTGCTACATAATATTTTATTAAAGAATTTATTATTTAAACCATGTGGATACAATGACTTAAACCATATGGATACAATGACTTGTGAGTACACATAAAGTTGTTTTCATACTTTTTCACGTCTGTGATTGTCTGCAATCATAGCATTACTAAAATTATGGTGTGGTAGTGAAGCAGTTCAAAGTCTGTATCATTGTTATTGCCTAAAGAAAGATTTTTACTTTTGGATCTGTTTCCATTGTTTCTGATATTTAAAGAATTGGATGTTTGTCCTACATATTTAATATTGCATATTTTACAGGTAAGGAGATATACTATATTTTTTGTTTTACAAAAAGGAATGGAGTTTAAGCTTCACTTGATTACATGATTACCCATAGATGGACAAGTTAGACAATGCCTATCTTGGCATTTAGAGAAAGAAGGAATATATGTAGATTGCTTTCATGTTTAAAATAAATGGAGTCAGTGTCAAAACGTTTTCTACACTTTTTATTTTTTTTTGCTTTCTTTTTCTATCTTCTTCCCATTCGTAAAACTATTAGTGTAATACGAGGGTGATATGAACGCTCCTACTATCCTTCATCCTATCGCTATTTTCGTCTTCATTTAACCACTCTTTCTCCCCTTCCCCCCCCCTCAAGAATTTTTTACCTCACCCTATACCATTTGCTTGTTCACATTATTTTTTTGATTTAACCATATTTCTCCTGCAAATTACATTTGTACTATAAATTGTCTTGTTATAGTTTATGTTTCTTCCCCATACCACACTGTAAACACTGTTTGTATTATTTTGTATTGTATTTTTAACTTTAATTTACACTATGCAGGGACTACCTTGTCCGATAGTATTAAGACAGAGGCTTTATTGTAGTATTCTTGTACTATGGACAAGTTTGGAAACGCAGTTCCTGATACATTGTCAGGAGTAGTTCCTTGTTGAAATGCCTGGCCACGTATCAATTTTTTTCTTTTTAACTGTTTTCAGATTTTTCATATTTGCCATCCCTATATTCGATCTTCTTTCTAAAACTGCCTACCCATATCTGAATACAGTTATACCCCTTTGTAATTTTTGTATATCCCTTTGCAATTTTATTTATTTTCTTTTTCCACAGCCCCATTTCTTCCTATTGGCTTACTTATGCCATTAATTATCTTAATCCATAATCATACAAGGATTTTAACATTCTTTCACCTTTTTTATTACTACTTCATTTCTTTTTTCTGCTATCCTTTACACCCTTTTAGTTCAGGCACTATGTGTACTTCTCATATCCATCTTTGCAGACCCTGTATTAATGTTTCTTACTACACACACACACATATATATATATATATATATATATATATATATATATATATATATATATATATATATATATATAATAATTTTATTCTTTATATAGAGGTACTAAATAAACATCAATTATAGATCACCACAAATTTAAAAATATACTGTACACCTTTTTATAATAAAATAAATATATAAATTAAAAAAAAAAAAAAAAAAAGTTTGAGTAACTTAAAACCCAAATTGTATTAGACCATCCCCTGAAGCCCATCCAAGTTGTCCTCAATGAACAATACTTAACACTGGTAATTACCCATTCACCCAATATTCACATCATGTGTGAATTTTGACATCATGATCTGTATCCCTCTGTTGATGCCATTTCAAAATATAAGAAACATGAATGGTCTATGCCTGATGGGTTAAAAGTGTGGTCCTCCATTGTAATTAATAGTTATTAATTACAATCCTTTACCTCCTGTTGCATAACTACCCCATAATCCATCTAATGTTCTTACCTGTGATTCGAATACATTCCAGCATATATAGCAATCTTTCATGTGAAACAAATCAAATGCTTTACTAAAGTCCAAATAAACAATGGCATAGTTATTTCCTTTCTTGGTATCAATATCTGAATTGAAATCAAAATTGTAATCAAGTTATATATTAAAATCTAATTAACTACAGCATTGATATTAATTTTTTGAACCTTTATCCTGATTGCAAAATAACAGAAATGAATATAACCTGTCTATTACAAAGAGCAGGCCCATTTCTCATCCTCATTTGTTTTTGTGGCCATTAATAATATTTAAACTATCAAATCAATGCAATGGTCTTAATAACCACAGGAGAACAAGCTTCAACTTTAATATAAAATGACTTAATACTGCGCTACTTTTAAACATAATACTGCGCTACTTTTAAACAAATGCCATCACCAAATGGTTATGGCATTTGTTTTAAGTAAGATATATTTTTAAGTAAGCCACCATTAAAAAAATGGCAGCTTACTTAAAAAAACATTGTTATTAAAGCCTGTTTTGCAAACTTACTGTTGTCCCTTTTTACAATTTCTTGAAGAAACAGCATAATGAAGTTATCTGAGATGACCTGCCATACAGTGATTAAGTCAGAACTTCAAAATTATAAAACAGCTAAAGAAATTATAAAATAAAAATTTTACACAATTAAATATAATTTTACATAATTAATACAGTTAGGGAAGAAAGTTACATGGTTGTTTTCCATTAAGATTATTATTATATTTAATATCACTCACACTACTACATGAAATTAATAATATAGTTTATTAAGGTATTCACCTAAACTACTATACATTAAGGTAATATACTATATTATTAATTTCAAGTGGTGTAAGAGTGGTATTAAATATAATAATAATCTTTACATAATTAAATTTTTAAAAATGTATAAAAAAATTTTCAATATTATAAAATGATAAAATAACATTAGTGGATTGGATAGTCCTACAAATTTATAATTTTGAAAAGCCCAAAATAGTTATCTTACACAGCTCAGGTGGTAGATGACTTTCATCAACTGGTGAAATACCACAACTTTGCTTATTGGAGGCTTGAAGAGGTGAAACCCATGTTTAGTCTCTAGAGCAAAGTTTCTGGCATCACCCTCTCCCCATACTTCTCCTTCTACCCATGCACAGTACTAAGTACTATTAGGTTTTGATACCTTTCGTGTTTGGGGTTTTCATAAAAAAAAAAAAAGGAGAAGACAAATTTCCTCCAACTTTTTACAATTTTAGAAGGCAAAACAGCTCTGGTTATTTCATAATTTAGCATTTCATGCTAATCTATCTTTCCTGTATATTATTCAATAAAAGCCCACGATTAAGTTATTAATCAATGCACATGATTGGACTAGCTGTTGGTTTAAATTACATTATTTTTATATATACATTTTTTTTCATCATTATATATTTTTGTCTAAGCAGACCACATCAAATAGTGGACAGTACTGTGTACTGTTACTATCACTTTACAGAACACTGATGCAACCTTGAGGATTTAAAGACATAAAGGATTAGATCTAACTTAAATTATCATTTGAAGGGTAATGACCTACTGCAATTCCATGACACTGGAATAAATACCATCAAATATTGTATTTGTATTTAAAATTTTAAAATCAAATTTCAACATTAACATTATCAAATAAACATACAGATTACATTACATTATACAGGGTTATTCAAAAGTAGGTTAACAACTTTAACAGTATGTATTTATTTTTATTCTGTATTTACAAAAAAATTATAGTGCTTACAGATTGGTAATAAAATTCAATTCTGTGCACCTACTTTGCTTGTTATTTACAGGTGTTATCAACAAGGAGAGCTGGCAAAAGACTGAGAGATTCAGAGGTGTTGAGTTGGCACAGTCCATTTTTCTCTTTGAAGAATCGAAGTCCACACTGCTAGTCCCGTGGAAAAGAACCTCCTCAGTAGACAATCCATTTACAAGTGGTACAAAAGCTTTGTTGAAACTGGTTATTATGTATAGCATCACAAAAATTCTGGCAGGTCACATATTAGTGATGAAATAGATAGATGTGTGCTAACTTTTGTTCAGTGACTCATCCCTATGTGAATCATGAACTTAACATGTATCAAGCTCGTGTATATGGCATGAATAATTTTAAGAGTGTCTACATTTCAAACCTTACCAACTAGTGTTACAAGCCATAAACTTGCATTTGCAGACAAACAGATAAGTCAACAGTTTGCATAAAAGATGAAAAGATAAGTCAAAAATCTGCACAAAAAATGTTGGCTCGGATTTTTCATGCAATGGATCTTTAATGAAGTGCATGATAAAACAACATTAACTACAAAATTGCATCATTTTTTTTGTTTTTTGTTTTTTTGAGAACTTTAGTTTTACTTTATGGAAATAACAAAGCAGATCATGTCATAGAACTGTATCTTTCTAGTACTTTACAAGTTAGCTTGAGCTGTAAGTACATTTCCGGTAAACCAAGAAAATGTCAAATGATTTTGTCTTGGTTAATTACAAAAATGTTAACTGCAAAATGATTTTGAGGTTAACGCTGCTTGACACTAAACCCTTGAATTATGAGTGTATGTTCCATTTAAGTTAAAAAGTGAACACAGAATGCAAGAATATGAGGAATCGAAAACCCTCCTCAGTTTTCGGAGCATGTGCCCAATAATTCCAAATTAAAATATGTTTTATGCTGTCATCTACATGAAAATTTATGGTCTTTTTTCTTCATTATGGAAAAATCAATCCTTAGGTACCTTGACATACTGCAAAACTTTATTCAAATTTCACAGCCAGCAGCTACACAGATCACAACATCAAACATATTAGTAATGCTCTATGAGGAATCCAGATCAATTAATATATAAACTTACTTTCCCCAAACCTGCTAACTATAATTGGAAGGGTCTGTAATAGTGTGGTAGAACACAACATACATAACCTGAATATATGTGGTCTTGGCAGTGCAGAGGCACTCTAGGAACATGTTATGTTCAAGAGTTGGGTATATCTTGCTGTGTGTGTGTGTGTGTGTGTGTGTGTGTGTGTGTGTGTGTGTGTGTGTGTGTGTGTGTGTGTGTGTGTGTGTAAAGTGTATTTAGGGTCATACGGCACCAGGGGTTTCCCCCATCTCCGCGTTGTTTACATTGTGATGGGTGTACCAATTTGCTGGAAATGCCAGAGATTTAAAAGTGTATGGATATTGTACATGTGTAGTGTCGTGTACCGTTGTTCATCTGGTCATTTAGCCGCTGGACCCCTACTGAGGCCCAACGTTGCCCCACTTTAGCCCCGTGGAGGCAGACCAGGTACACCAGTATTATAATTATTTACTCTGGCAGGTCCTGCCACCTAATTTCCTTAGATTTCAGTGGCTAGGACCTAAAAAAAAAAAAAAAAAAAAAATGCACATATACGACATACAAAAATGCATATGCATACACATCAATTGGTATAAGTTAGTTCGCGTGGTGAAGGCGCTAGAATGAGAAGCCGAGAGTTTTGGGCGAAATTTATTTGGATGGTTAAATTTGGATTGTGTGGGACTGTCGCTTGCGTATAGTTAGAGAGGGGGAAGGGAAGTTGAAGATTGGGGGGATATAGTCAGAGAAGGAGCCGATAGGGAAGGTAGCTCCAGCTTGCAGTGGGGCATGCCCATGCCCCACCAGAAAGAAGAGAAGGGTGGTGGAGGTTAAGGAGATGGCAAGCCGTCTCCCTCCCCCACCGGGGAAGGGGAGTAATAGTGGGCCAGACAAGGGAGCTGACCCAGATCGCCAATGTGTGTGTGTGTGTGTGTACACACACTTATCTAATAATTTCATCACTTCATATATGTCACCCCCTCCCCAACATTTACATCAATGCACCATGAATAGCCAAACTAATGGAAGAAACTTATCTGTGAAAAGAACTAAACTTCTCAAAATCTGAAAATCTTACTTTTTTTGTCAGAATCTCAATTATTGGCTGTCTCATCCATCACTTATCTCATATGTCATAACTTTACTCAATAATTCCTTTCACTTTAAAGGCATATGACCACTTTGATATTTCTTGTCAAAAACTTTCTAATCCATAATCTCTTTTTGATCTTGTTTGTTTCAAAATCTCCTTACTCTCCAATTGTGTCAAATTCAATTATTACCAGAATCATTCTCCCAACAACAAATTGCTCATAACTTTTTGACTTTGTTTTAAATTTTCCTTTGTTTTTAATTTTCAAACAGTGAAATAATTTTCTTTGCTGATCTTTATGTTCATAACTCCAACTGGCTACAATTTTATAATTCTACACACTCACCTAGCAGAAGTTAAGGATTTTGCTGTTACTGAAGACTTAGCATAACTTGTTCATTTACTTATTAGAACACCACACAAAAATAACTATTAACATAACACCCTTGATCTTTTTCTCACCAAAAATCCTTTAGGCACACTGATAACATTAGTTGTTATCTTGAGAACTTGGTGATGGTCTCTCTCTTTTCCAATGCAGCCTGTCCCACAACCATTCCAGAACTCATGTTGTTTGGCATTACAAGAAAGTGCAAAAGTTCTATTCCTATTCTACTTGGATGAGCTACTGTTTTAAATCTTCTAATATTAGCATTTTGATGGGTCATTTCTCCAAAATTATTTTTGTAGGAATTAAACCTTCATTTCTCATTCCACCCTAAACTCTCATCCCTCGTAGAAAACTTTCCAGCAAGTGTGTCAAACCATTTTAGGTGTGAATACAGCATATTGCCTTGCATTCCAAATGAACAGCTAAAATCTCTACTAACACTAACGCTCCAACATTTGCAAAATATTTATCAATAAACCAAACTTCATCTTGAAATGGCTAAGAAAATAATTATGCTTCTTGATCAAATGTTAGTCGAACAATCTTATTTTGACCACAAACTGTATCCATCCATCCATACATCACAATGGTTCTACTACATCTTCATCAACATTTTAGCATCTTACATTACCACTCCCATTAATGAATTTGGTAAATCCTTTTGGTTTTTTTTTTTTTTTTTTGATTTGGTAGTTATTGGCGCATCGGCTTCTGTGGCCATATTGCACCTCCCAAGGTTTTTGCAGTACTTTGATCCAAGCCCGAGGCGGGAATCGAACCCGCGACCTTTGGGTTTCCGGGCAGGTACTTTACCCACTCGGCTAGCCCGGTCGGCATCCTTTTGGTAAATCCATACCAAACACATTGATGACTTGTTTTTAAAACCTGGCTTGTCCATCAAAATATAACACCTATTTTGTGTTGCCTTTTTTTGCACTTTCTTAATCCAAATAATAAAAATCATGGCAAATCCATCCCTTCCAATGACTGTCTTATTGCACATAACTTTTGCCAAATTAATGGAAGAATTCATCAACTATCAACTCTTGCTCTACTATGAACCTTGAAAATGACAGTACCATAAGATGTCACAGACATTCTATCAGATATGCCAGACAAGCTGTACTGGCTACTTGGGAGTCTAAAACACTGATGGAACTGATATTCGGGTGACATTCAAGTCAAGTAGACCCAATTTCGGCGAAGTCCACACGGTCTGTGAGAGCCAAATCCTCTGCTTGCACCTTCCCGATGGTGGGACTATTAGTAATCCTGGGTATAACCTCCATGCACAAGCACATGAGGGTGACCATCCAGATATGAACCAACGTAAGCAGGGGTCGAGGTTTGGAACCCACACCACATGGAGGAATGCCACCCCTCTGTGTTATCACACAATACTGGGTGGTAGAGGATTCTCACCCATGTTTAGTCTCCAGAGCTAAGTTCTGGTCAACCCTTCCCCATCTCTTCCATCATGCAGTATGACTGATGACTTTTTTGGTAATGATGGACACCATGGCAAGATCCAATCTTCCTTACATTTTGAGGGTACAGCTATAAAACGGTGTTCGCAAGCCGGCTGCTAGTTAGTACACCGGACCGAACCTATTGGTAACTCTCTAGGAGGCTTCCAGATCAGCTAGTGTATAATCTTGCTACCTCTACTGTGCCAGATAGCGACTGGAGGGAGTCCGAATAGTATGTATGCAAGGGACATTCTCGAGGTCACGTTATGTCAAGGATCTGGGTAAATTCTTACCATGTGTAGGCCATATCCAAAAATTTCATTACTTCATACAGCATGTCCCACCCACTTTTTCTCAAAATTGAATACACCATGAATTGTCAAACTATCAGAGTAAGCTTATCTGTGAAAAGATCTAAACCTTCCAAATACTTCCTAGTTCATTTCATAAATATACGTGGTCTCAATTCTAATCTCAACGATTTCCACTTGCAGTCTGCCAAAACCCCATGTACGTTTTCTAACAGAATCTCAGTTATCGGTTAATTCAATTACTGCTCATCTCAGTTGCCCAAATTATTTGCTGTATGATTCCTTTCACTTCAAAGGTGGTACTTGTGCATATATCCATTCCGATATTCCTGTCAGAGACTTGGTAATTTGGAATCTCCTCTCTTCAATCTTCTCTGGCTTAAAATATCTCTACCTCATTGTGTCAAATTCATTTGTTGTCTCTACCGTTCTCCCAACTCCATTAATCACTTGGAGCTCTTTGACTTTCTCTCTTTGCAACTCGACTTTCTCCAGTCCAACTTTCCTAACAGTGAGGAAATTTTCCTTGATGATTTTAATGTTCACAACTCCAGCTGGCTTCCATTTTCTAGTCACAATGATCCAGCTGGTCGAAATGCTGAGGTTTTTGCAATTACTAATGACCTATCACAGATTGTTCATTTACCCAGAAGAACACCGGACAATCCTAACCATACAGCTAACGCGCTCGATCTTTTTCTCACAAACAACCCTTCTAAGTACACAGTCAAGTGAGAGGTCCTTTAGGCACCTCAGATCACAACTTGGTGATTGTCTCTTCTCCAATGGAACCTTTATCTCATGGGAATAGCCCAACCTTGTGTTGTTTGGCATTACAAGAATGCAAAATGGGATGACCTGCGAGATTTATTTTCTTCTTTTTCTTAGTCAGATTACTGTTTCAAAACTTCTGATGTCAACACTTGCTCAGATCGTGTCAGTGAAATTATTCTTGCAGGAATGGAATCCATTATCCGACACTCCACTTTAAAATCTCGTCCTTTATCTAAACCTTGGTTTTCCAATAAATGTGTTAAGGCTGTTCAGGAGAAGAACGTTGCATATCGTAATTGGCTTGTTTCTAATTCTTCAGTTTCATTTTCTGCCTACACCAAAGCTTGTAACAATTGTAAAGCAGTTATTAATCAGTCCAAACAAGAGTTTGAACAGGCTAAGAGTAGAAAACCTACTTCTTGCCCTAATGGTAGCAGAGCATTCTGGTCTCTTGCCAAAGCTATTGGGCGCAACTTTTGCCCATCTCTGCTCCCACTTCTGTCAAAACCAGATGGTTCTCTTGTCATTTCAGCCAAGGATAAAGCAAACCTGCTAGCATCCCATTTTTCTTCCAACTCATGTATTAATGATCTTGGTAAAACACCTCCCACCATTCCCAACACGCTCCATTCAATGCCTCCTGTGGTCTTCCGTCAAAAGGATGTCAGAAAGATTTTGATGAATCTTGATGCTAAGGAAGCTCAAGGTCTCGATGGTATTTCTCCACATGTTCTCAAAACCTGTGCTCCTGAACTTACTCCTGTTCTTTGCAGTCTTTTTTCACTTTCTTATTCCAAAGGTGTTTTTCCTTCTGCTTGGAAGTTTGCTCATATCCAGCCAGTTCCTAAAAGGGGTGACAAATTCTTCCCATTCAATTATCGTCCCATTGCAATTGCTTCTACTATTTCTAAAGTAATAGGGAAATCAATTAACCGCCAACTCTTAAACTACCTAGAAACCTTCCGTCTGAAGGTTTCTAGGTAGTTTAAGAGTTTTAGAACAATCGCCAGTATGGATTCCGTCAATGTCGATCCACTGGTGATATTCTGGCTTATGTTACCCATTTATGGACTAATTCAATGGAAAGGTTCGGTGAAACACAAGCAGTTGCTCTTGACATCTCAAAGGCTTTCTATAGTGTCTGGCATAAAGGTCTTCTAAACAAGCTTCCATCTTATGGTTTGCCAATTTTTTTTTGTAATTGGTTATCTAGTTTTCTCTCTGATCGCTCACTGAGGGTGATGGTAGATGGCTCTCTGTCTTCTAACTTCTCCACTAATGCCAGTGTCCCCCCAAAGGTTCAGTTGTTTGGCCAGTCTTTTCCTCTTATATATTAATGACTTTCTTCCACTGACTGGAAATCCTATCCATAGTTTTGCTGATGATAGCACATTGCATTCCACTTTCCATTTTGAGAAACCTTGTCCTGCTCAATCAGCTTCAACTTCAATTCTCCAGTGGGGCAAAGAAAACTTAGTTGATTTCAATCCTTCTAAACTCAGTCTTGTCTTATATCTCGCAAAACGGATTCTTCTGCTCCTATGCTTATCTTTGGTGGCACTTCGATTTCTAGGCAAGATGATATATCTCTTTTGAGGATTACCCTAACTTCTAATCTCTCTTGGCACAAGCACATTACAAATATTGCTTCCTCTGCATCAAAAAAACTTGGTTTCCTCCTTCGCTCTCAGCGTTACTTTTATTCCAAACAGCTGTTCACTCTTTACAAATCGCAAATCCGCCCTACCATGGAATATTGTTCTCACATTTGGGTTGAAGCCCCCAAAACCTCTCTCAGGCTTCTCGATTCTGTTCAGAAGAGGGTAGTTAGGTTAATTAATGACTCATCTCTAACAGTCTCTGCACTCGCTGTCTCATAGACGTATTGTTTCTGCTGCATGCCTCTTCTACAGATATTTCCATGGGGACTGTTCCTCTGTATTAGTTTCTATAATTCCCGCTCTCTCTTTCAAAACAGTCCAAACACATGCTGCCACCAGCCAACATCCATTTACTGTCCAACTTAAAACTCACAGAACCAACTTTTCATCTTCCTCGTTTACTCATTCAACTGCCATTTTCTGGAACAACCTTCCTTCATAAGTATTTCCTGAAAATTACAGTCTACAGAAGTTCAAGTCCAATGTCAACAAATATCTTCTTTCGTCTTCTCAACCTCCAACCCAAGCACAGTACTAAGTACTATAGGCTCTAATACCTCTCGTGTTTGGGGTTTTCATAAAAAAAAAAAAACATCAAGAAATAGGAGATAAATAATTTTAGTATGGTGAGTACAGCATGTTCAGAAGATTGGAATTGGTGGGGAGTGTGTGCATGTTTCTTATCAGATTCAGATGAATGTAGATTCTTTTTGGTGCAAGTCGATGTACGGTATTACAAGCCATACAATTCTGAAGAATATAACAAAAATTTCGAAAGGCAACTTGAACGCATGAGTGTTGTGTTTTAGATGCATCAGCAACTTAAAACATGTTGCACCATTGCATATTATGTCTACAAGTCTGCATTCACAGATTTGCATGTTTATGGGCTGAAAAACTAAGAATAACTCGCAGGGGAATCCAGCTTTGATTAAAGAGGCCTTTAGAAAGTGTTCCAGTCATCCATGGAATTCATAACCATAATCTCAAAACAAGTGGAAAAATGACAATTGTCATGTAAGACACGGGCCAAGTGTGATTGCTCATTATTAGTGATTTAACCTGCCTCTTATAGCCTTAAATTGTTAAGTAGCAATATGCCACGTGAAAACATATTTTTTAACCATCTGGATGAATGTTATTTATTCCAACATGTCAGACAAAACTCAGAGTTTTGTTATCTTTAATTTGGTTCTCACCAAGGATCCAAACTGCATCCAAAATTTGACAATGCAGTAGCCAATAAAAGGGAGTTACCACAAAACACCAGCCTCTACAGGGAATATATTATTTTTTCTTCAAGAATAAAGAACTTTATGTTGTTAAAAGATAGAAAGCCAATTATTATGCAAACTCAAGCTTTTCCAAAGAGGAAGCTACAAAACTTCTAACAGTGTTCAAATTTTACAGGAATATATTACAACAAGAATATTTTAATCTCTTTCTTCATTCATTGCAAATTTGAAAAAGTTTCTCTCACTCAACTTTTTTATTTAACAGAGGCAGCATATTTGTTTTTCCTCTTTTAATAAGAGCCGAAAGTTAGGGTCCTACCAGTTCCAAAAGCATAGCAGAAGAGAATGCTTGTGAGACATTCCACATGGGTTCTTAAATAAAAGAGAAGGCTAAATGCTTGAAACAAAAATGAATTAAAATCTTGCCTAAAGTGTTTTATTTTAAAGTAAAAGTTATACCAATTTATGTACTGCATTTATACTGGGGGGGGAAGCTACTATAGTAGCTTTTTCCCCCCAGTATAAATATAACTATAGTTAAAGTTTTATCAAATAGGTGTAGTTTTAACAATATTCAAAGATATAGAGGCATACGTCAGTAAACACACTTTGAATGATTCGTGTTTGCTAGCTTGTGTGTATTTGTTTGTTTATTTATTATTATGCAATAAAAAATTACTTTTTTTTATTTTTCTAAAACATAAGTTTATTTGATCATAATAACCACACTTTTCCCACCAAGGAAACTAGATGACTTGTATCCACAAAAAAGGGAAGCCTGAACCTCTCCCACTCCAATAAAGAAATTGGAGGGGCGGGGGTGAGTAATTACAAAATGAATACCTTTTCCTGTCTTTCAGAAGCTTAAAAGGGGCACAGTTATTGAGTCCCATAAAAATTGCTTGAGGTGTTTGGTATGGTTCCTTTACTGTCTAAATGAACAGAGATAAATTACACATGCCAACTACAGATGAACAACTAGCTCACTCTCAAATTCATAACCCATGTGGTATGTATATTTTTGTTATGCTATGTAAGTGAATTTCCTACCAGCTAAACAAATAAACTGAAATGCACCTTCCAAATTAAAAAAATTCAAACAATTCTTATAGATACTTAAACAAACGCAAGTCTCCAAATCTCTGTTCCATGTTCTTCTTTAATATAATTGTCTTTAATGAGGCAATTAAATTTGCTTTAGGCTTAAAATATATGCAATATTTGGCTCAACTCGACTGCCTAATATAAAATTATTGCTAAAAATCAAATTGGAATTTTAAAAAAATTGTGAGAAAAATCATGAAAAAATGAAAAGGCCCATTTCCACTTGTCTGATCCATTAATATTTAATATATCATTTTAAACCTTATTATTTATAGCAAGAATTAAGTAATAAGTAAGAATCCTTATTACGTATGGTACCATTGTTTTTGTCATTAAGTTTTAGCTAGAACTCGTGCTTTTTACGGTACTCACCTATTAATCTGTGTGGTTTGAAGACATTGAATTAAAAGTGAAAGTGAACAGAAATTTTAAAAATGCCCCAAGGAAAAAAGGAGTGCACTACTCTTTTCTCAGGCTGTCATACATAATTAAAAATATTGATTACTTGGCCCACATTGCAGTTTTAATTATATGTAACTACCTGAAAAAAGAGTAGTATACTCCTTTTTTCCTTGGGGCATTTTTTAATTTCATTTTGCTTTCACTTTAAATTCAATGTCTTCAAACAGTATGGATTAAGAGGTGAATGCCGTAAAAAGCATAAGCTCTATCTAAAACTTAACGATATATCATTTAATAATCAATTTCATCAATTTGTAGATGAAAAATGCAGAGAGAGAAAATATAGGCCCCAAATCAAAGCTATTTTCATATAGCCATCTACAATTACTCAGATTGCTATCTACAATTACTCAGAAACAGAGATAAATGGTGACACCTACCAGAATATTTCTAGACCTTAGAAATTGTCAAGTAGGTGCTGTATATATTCAAATTTAAATGATACTGTATTTCAAATGGCCTTCAAAATGTGTATGTGAGTGGGTACAGCAGGAGTCCCCACAAGGAAACTAAAAACAGTATAGATATGTATATATTCCCCTTACATGTATATGTAAGTGTGCATTCCACAAAGCCTACACATAATAAAATATATTTGTGTGTATATATGTACATACACGAGTATGTACACATACATGTTCATACTCATAAAAGCACTCAGACTTTTTATCTTCGTTTCTGATTTTCCAAATCAGTTGTACATGCATGCCCATAAAAACAGAACATTAAATGAATCTGTATTAAGCAACGTAGATTTCTCCATAACAAAATAATGTAAATAATTTTTAATTGCTTGGCATGACCAGCATTTCTGATTTTAAGCCACCATTCCTTTACATAACGAGAAAGTTTCAGCTACAATAACTATAAACACCTGAGTGGAACCACATCACAGGTAAGTAGTTTCCAGATGCTGCTATTCAGAAAACTTAAGTTTTTAAAAACAGAAAATATATTTCTGTTCACTGACATTTTGGAAGGGGTTTAAAATTTAAAACAATAAAAAAGATAAGCAATCAATAACAAAGAACACCACATGCACAAATTGCAACTAAAACAATATGCACAAGTGAGAAAAGAGTAATAAGTTACGAAACTTAAAAAATAGGAATGAAGAGAACATTCTGAAAATTTATTTATGTGTTTGATATGATTGATGATTTCATGGAAGGGGGAAACACATTTCATCATAATAACATAAAAACCTACAGAATTCCAACTTTGGTATTATCGCAAATTCAATAAGATCATGTTTACTATCCGTTTATAAGAGACTGCACTAACAGAAAAGCCTAATAAACAGGGGACTGCTAATTGTTTTTATTGTTTTATGGTTGTGACCTCCATAAATCCAACCGGATCGCGTGGTATGGTCAGAGACAATTGCAGGGTAATCTCGAGTGCTGGCCTATTCAGTTGACAGCTGCAGTTAGTAATGTCCATGCATACATGCATTAATTTTGAAAATAGTTTCAAAATTAAAGCAAAAAAACATTGAGGACTATTTCAAGTAAACTTCTCAAAAATAGTTATTTGTTTTGCGTTGTAATATTTTTTTCTTGTGTTTAATTTTGTGTAATATAATGTACATTAAAACTTTATTGCTTTGTACAGTATTTTGTTTACTTAGCATGTTCTTTTACTTTTTATAATTTTTACTTTAAAATATTGTTTTATTAATTTAATATAAAAACCAATTTAGTTAAAATTGTGTCATTTAGTTTTTAATTAAAAACTAAATTTGTCATTTAATTAAAAACTGGTATGTTAAAGATAGCTTCCGGTTAATCCGGACTTTCAGTAATCTGGACTGAGTGTGGTCCCATCAAGTACAGATTAACAGGGTTCTACTGTAATTATAAAAGTAAGTTTGAAAATGCAGTAATTATTGGAATATAGCTTTATGGAACCTACCACTGCTGGTTATATGAAAATATCCATGCTATAGTGCGGGAAATTATGTGTTGTAGAAATATAACGCAGCATCCCCCCCTCCCCAAAATGTATGTCATGCATTACATCAGCTATATATCTATCTACACATTTACCAATTCTGTTTCCAATTCATCACATCCAAAATCATCATCTGACAGTTCTGAAACTGAGATTTCGTTTGAGATAATTTGTTCAATCATACGTTCAAGGACTGCATCTCATTCCCAGCATTCGTTTTCAATTTTAATAAGTCCACAACACTATTTCCGATTTTCAGGAAAAATTTACTTATTCACTGTTCGCATAAATCTTGTACATGTTCCAAGCTGAAGATTAAATTATTTTGTGATGCAAAAAATCACTCCACATGAGTTCACTATGGTTTAAATCCAGACGGTACAGTGGAAGTCTTAAACATTCATTTTCCATATTCTCAGAGAATTTGGTCAATGGCCAAGTAACAGAGCAACTCCAATAGAATTCCCAGATTCAGAGTGCAACAAGAGCATTTCCAGATTTGGAGTGTAACAAGAACATTCCCAGATTCAGAACGAACACATGCTAACAAAGGGCTCAACAAGATAAAAGGAAGTGAAGGGAAAATAACAATTGGGAGTATGCTCCAAAATTACTTGTTGTGAGAAATTTTACTTTATCTTTTACTGAACAGAGCATAAGGGACAAACTGTGATAGAAAAACTCATTGCAAAAACAAAAATTTTAGAGAGAGAGAGCTTAAGGTGGATGAAAATGAGGCATCATCATCTGTTAAAGGTAAGGCATGCTGGGGTTTAAACTTCAGGAAATGTATGAATATTTTCATAACATATTAGGCAATGACAGTCTAAAATGGGAACATGGGACAGGGAGGAGAAAAATGTGTACACATGTATACATGTTTTGAGTATACACCAATACACATGTATACATGTTTTGAGTATACACCAATACACATGTATACATGTTTTGAGTATACACCAATACACATGTATACATGTCTGCATGCACAGACATGCAAATGAGCACAATTTAATTAAATCCTTCTTGCATGTTTCACTTTTCTACATATGAATAAGAATACAAAACCAGTACATACTATATCTTCAATAATTTCCTTGAGAGCTGAAACACTGAGTATAAATATAAGAGGAACTGCTGTAGTGTAGCGGCCTGTAGGGGACACATTAGGGATTTGCTGGAAAGAAAACAATCATATTAATCTCTCAAATATTTCTAGTAAAATAATTAAAATTAACATGTATAATTATAATGACCTCCTGTAAGATGAAACAAAAAAAAAATAAAATAAACTTTTTCGTGAAAGCATTGTCATAAAAATATATAAAAAATTATAACAAAAAACTGTCTATCATATGAAATGTCTCAATTAGATGTTTGCAATGTACAAACAATGTCCCATTATGTAAAAAAGTTTCTGTAATATGTTTTAATATCTTCCTAACAAAACTCTTCATTATAATAAATTAACACTTGTAGCATATAAGGTGATTTTTTTAACCCTTTAGAATATGCACATATATATATACAGAATCCCTGACTTACGTAAAGGTTTGATTCCTCAATCATATATGCATTAGGGATCATATAAAATCATACTACTACCTTAAAGTAGGCACTGGTGGTATTAGTGCAGTGGCTGATTGCACTATTATGCATTTTTTTTTTTTTTACCTTAACTGTGAATATTCCTTGTATATTATGCTCATATATGTAAGATATAATAAAAAAATAACATTTTAGTTTTTTCTTTGAGAGTCAATTACTTTTATATTACAGTGGTTTTTGTAATGAAAACTAGTATAACAGCAATTCAGAAATTGAAATTCTTCATATTGAATAGTTTCTGCATCAACAGATATTTAAATACAGTATTCAACAAATGAGGATGATTTTGGTGTAATGACACAATTTTGCATTTTATAACAAGTATTGTAAATTTTGTTTTGATCATATTGTAAACAAAAGTGTTTCAAACATGACTAAATTTTGCAAACAAATGGCAGCCATCTTGTTTCAAAATGATGGATAAAATATTAAAAAAAATTATTGCTATAGACCAATTGACTGTATAGTATAATGAAGAACTATATAGACAGGTAGAGTGGGCCAGTAGATCAGAATGTCTTATATTGGGTTCTTTTAACATTCCAGATATTACTATTAATAGTGAAAATGATGCAAGAAAGCAAGCTTCAAACATCAACCAAAAAAAAAAATAAAATAAAATAGAAACAATAAATAAATAAATAAAAATAAAAAATAAAAACAATTCCCACATCATCGGTCTATTCCCTCTAACAGTTTGTCTAGTTCTTCCTTGAATTTATTCAAACTACCCACTTCTAAAACACCAGAAGGAAGTTTATTCCATATCAACTAATAGCTTCTTCTTTATCAACTAATAGCTTCTTCTTTCTCAACTAATAGGTGTAAGATGATTCTCATCAACCAGTGCAATACCAACACTTAGCTTACTGGAGGCTTGAGGTGTTAAACCCATGTTTAGTCTCTTGAGCAAAGCTCTGGCAACCCTCATCTCTTCCATCATGTTGTATGGCCAATGTCTTTTGAGGTTATGGACCAACTATCCCACTCACAGAGAAAGCAACAATACTTAATGTAACTCTTTTGTAGTCCTAATAAAATGGCAATTACCTTTAAATCATCACATACCTGACACTCATACTTCTGATGGCGCCTCCGTAGCCAGGTGGGAAGGAGCAGCAGTGCGTAGCACACGCTTCTTGATTAGACCGGGGTTCGAGCCCGTCACCACCAAATACGGAGGATGTGGAAAGGTCAAGAGAATGACCACCGTATATCCCGGAGCAATATGGCCTTAGTTGCTAATGCTCCTAAAAACCAAATAACAAACAAACAAACATACTTCTGATAGTGTATACCTAAGAGGATGTTCTTCATGTTTGCACGTTTCTTTTTTATGGACAGCATATGCAAGAGGTATTGAAAGCAGCATATTTCCATTGTCTAATAACACAGCCTTAAGGCTAACCTTAGAAGTGTCTATAAATAGTCGCCATTCTTTGTTAACATGCCTCATGTTCACAGTGAGATCTAATCTTCCTTACATTTCAAGGATACACTCTAAAATGGTGTTCACAGAGTAGCCACTAGTTAGTCCACTTGACTGAACCTATTGGTAATTTGATAGGACGCATCAAGATCAACTACTGCATAATCTCACTGCCTCTACTCTGTCACAGTCGATAGAGGAAGTCCAAGTAGCTTTTATGCAAAGGGCTTTTGATTCCAGATTGTGTCTAAAAGCAAGGTATATTCTTGCTGTGTGTGTAGGCTATATCCCTAAATTTCATTACTTCATATAACATGTTTCCCCTCCCCTTTAATTTTAGTTTATCTACTGAAACATCAAGAATAGTTAAACTAATAGAAAAAACTTATCTACAAAAAAGATCTAAACTACAAAAAATTTCCTAACAGTTCCAATCTCAATAATTTATTAGAATGTGAAATGCACAAGGCATAATTTCTTATGGGTTTAGGTAATTAACTATATAATAACGGTGTAGATACACCATAGTTTACCCATAAATTTGAACTATGTATGTAGTGTAAAAAGCATTGTTTTAATTGTATCTCATATTGTGGTTGCCTTCACAATGAGATAGCTGGTATTGCACTATTTAAAATAAATAACGCTTCTCTAGTAGAGAAGACTGCTGTTATATATTTTCCTCTGGTATCCTCTGAATATAATATAACTAACAGCAGTCTTCTCTAATAGAGAAGCGTTATTTATTTGAAGTAGTGCAATACCAGTTATCTTGTTGTGAAGGCAACCACAATATGAGATACAATTAAAACAATGCTTTTTACACTACATACATAGTTCAAATTTATGGTAAACTATGGTGTATCTACACCGATATTATATAGTTAATCTCAATAATGTACAATTCCACTTACAGTCTGCAAAGCCCAACTTACTTTTTCTGACATAATCCCAATTATCAGCTGAATGGTCATCACTTGATCATCCCAGTTTACCTAATTATTTACTATATGATTCCTTTCACTTCAAAGGTGGTACTTGTGCATATGTCCACTCTGATATTCCCTGTCAAAAACTTGCAATTTGGGATCTCTTCTTTTCAATCTTCTCTGGCTTAAAATATCTCTACCCCACTCTGCCAAATTTATCTGCTGCTCTATCATTCTCCTAACTTCACTAATCATTACTTGAAACTCTCTGACTTCCTCTGCTTGAAACTCAACTTTCTCCAATCAAACTTTCCTAACAGTGAGGCGATCTCTTTGGCAATTTTAACATTCAGAAGTCCAGCTGGCTTCTGTTTTCTAGTAACAAAGACCCACCTAGTCAAGATGGATTTTGCAATTACTAATGACCTCACACAGCTTGTTTGTTTACCTACCAGAATACCAGACAAACCTAACTGCACAGCCAACACTCATGATCTTTTTCACACAAACAACCCTTCGAAGTACACAGTCAGTCCTCTAGGCACCTCAGATCATAATTTGGTGAGGGTCTATTTCCCCAATGGAGTTGGACTTGGCGCATCATGGTCTTAGTCGCCCATGCGCCATAATAACCAAAATCAAACCCAATGGAGCCTTTCTAGTGTGGTCACCTCAATCTCATGTTGAAATTTTTAATTATATATTTAACATTACAAGGATACAAAATTTAATGATCTGTTAGATTTCTATTCTTCTTTTCCTTGGGTGGATTAGTGTTTTAAATATTCTGATGCCAGTGTTGGCATTTTTCTGCATGATGTCATGATTCAATAACTGAACTAACCAAAGAGAAATGTACCATCTGTGTAGTACTACACTCAGGGAAGTAGAAAGTGAAAAAGACCTGGGGGTAATTGTGCAGTCATATACGAAGTTCGCTGAGCAGTGCAGACGGGCTGCCAGGGCAGGTCATGGAGTCTTGTCAATGATATATAGGAATTTTGCTAGCTGAGACAGGGAGGTGTTTATCCCATTATACGAGGCAATGGTCAGGCCACACCTAGAGAACTATGTACAGGTCTGTAGACCTCATTTTAGGAAGGGTGTAGAGTTGCTAGAATGAGTACAAAGAAGGGCAACAAGATTGGTGAGGGGAACAAAGGGGTGCTCTTACCAAGAAAGGTTGCAGCAGCACCTGGAGAGTAGGCATCTGCGAGGTGATCTGATTGAGGTGAATGGGTTGAGCAAGCTGAATGCTGATGGGATTCTTCCTCTTGCTCAGACTAAGAACTTGAGGGGGCACAGTTTCAAACTGAGGAAAGATAGTTGTAGAATAGATCTGCAGAAATTTGCCTTTAGCCAGCGGGTAGTTGATTGATGGAACAGGCGTTCATCTTTTGTTGTGGAAGCTAATAGCCTAAATAAATTTAAAGCTGAGCTGGACAGGCATTTGGAACAAATGGAGGGGTGAAATGGGAGGATTTTTTTTTTTTTTTTTTTTGGCTGATGCTGCATAACCTTGCTTTCTTGCATCGTATGCCTCTACTAATACTAATTTCTTGATGTCAAGAAATCTCCAGGTCCTGATGGCATTTTTCTGCACATTCTCAAAATCAGGGCTCCTCCTAAGCTTGCTACTGTTTTGTCACCTTCTTACACTTATTCTAGTGGTAATATTCCCTCTACTAGGAAATTTTCTCATATACAGGGTGTCTCAAAAATATTGGTACAAATATTTAGGGGAGGTAGGTAACAGCTAAAGGAATGTGAATTGCATAGGAACCCATAAAGGGAAACGTCACGGGGAAAGTAGTAGCAGAGGCACAAGAAGCAGAAATGACACAAGACAATAGTAGTAGTAGTGGCATGTGATGCAAGAAAGCATGTGTATGAGCTTATGCAGCATCAGCCAAAAAAAATTACACCATTCCCTCCAAATGCCTGTCCAGTTCCTCCTTAAATTTATTCAACCTATCAACTTCCACAACAACAGATGGAAGTTTGTTCCAGCAATTAACCACCCGCTGGCTAAAGGCAAATTTCCGCATATCTATTCTACATCTGTCTTTTCTTAATTTGAATTTATGCCCCCTTGGGTTCATAATCTGAACAAGTGGAAGGATCCCATCAAAATTCAGCATGCTCAACCCATTCAAGGCCTTATACACCTCAATCAGATCACCGCGCAGGTGCCTAGTCTCCAGCCACTGCAATTTGCAAAACTTAAGCCTCTCTTGGTAAGAGGATCCCTTCATTCCCCTCACCAATCTTGTTGCCCTTCTCTGTACACGCTCAAGTAAATCTACATCCTTCCTAAAATGAGGCCTCCAGACCTGTATGCAGTACTTAAGGCGTGGCCTGACCATTGCCTTATACAGAGGGATAATCACCTCCTTTTCCCTGCTAGCAAAATTCCTATATATCATTGACAAAACCCCATGACCTGCCCTGGCAGCCTGTCTGCATTGCTTAGAAAACTTCATATCTGACTGCACAATTACTCCCAGGTCTTTTTCATTTTCAACCACCTTAAGTGTAGTACCACACAGTTGGTACGTTTCTCTGGGGTTACTTCTACCCATATGCAGTACTTTGCATTTGTCAAGGTTAAACTTCAGTTGCCACTTCTTAGCCCATCTGCCCAAATTATCTAGATCCTGTTGCAGTAGCACACTGTCATTAACAACCTTGCCAACTTTGTATCATCTGCAAACTTCGACATTAAGCCTGATATACCTTCATCAATATCATTGATAAATATACAAAACAACAGTGGACCCAACACCGAACCCTGTTGGACTCCACTAATAACATTAGTCCATGAAGAGCAGCATCCATTGATTATCACCCTCTGTCTTCTCCCACTTAACCATCCGTTTATCCATTGTAGCAACTTACCCTTAATACCATTCTGCTCCAATTTGTACAATAGTCTTTCATGCGCAACAGTGTCAAAAGCTTTCCTGAAATCCAAATATATGAAATAAAAATTATTTTTTGCATCCAGTTCCTTTGTAACCACATCATAATATCCTATCAAATTTGTCAGACAAGACTTTCCCTTAACACACCCATGCTGTGTCTGAATTATTGCTGCAGTCTTGTCTAGATGATCCTGCAATGCATCTTTAACCAGTGACTCCATTATTTTATCCGGAACAGAAGTTAAACTAACTGGTCTGTAATTACTCGTGTCACCCTTCGATCCCCCTTTGTGAATTGGGGATACATTTGCACATCTCCAGTCTGTGGGAACCTCCCCTGAGTCCAAGGGTGCTCAAAAATTATGGCTAAGGGTTTGCTTAGTTGCTTTGCCGCCTCCTTTAATATAACTGGATAGATCCCATGATATATAGGAATTTTGCTAGCAGGGAAAAGGAGGTGATTGTCCCTCTGTATAAGACAATGGTCAGGCCACGCCTTGAGTACTGCGTACAGGTCTGGAGGCCTCATTTTAGGAAGTATGTAGATTTGCTTGAGCGTGTACAGAGAAGAGCAACACGATTGGTGAGGGGAATGAAGGGATTCTCTTACGAAGAGAGGCTTAAGTTCTGCAAATTGCAGTGGCTGGAGACTAGGCACCTGCACGGTGATCTGATTGAGGTCTATAAGGCCTTGAATGGGTTGAGCACGCTGAATTCTGATGGGATCCTTCCACTTGTTCAGATTACGAACCTACGGGGACATAAGTTCAAATTAAGAAAGGATAGAAGTAGAATAGATGTGCGGAAATTTGCCTTTAGCCAGCGGGTGGTTAATTGCTGGAACAAACTTCCATCTGTCGTTGTGGAAGTTGATAGGTTAAATAAATTTAAGGAGGAACTGGACAGGCATTTGGAGGGAATGGTGTGATTTTTTTTTTTTTTTTTTTGGCTGATGCTGCATAAGCTCCTACACTTGCTTTCTTGCATCATGTGCCACTACTACTACTACTACTACTACTACTACTACCCCAGGTGCTTTTCTTATGTTTAACTTCAACAATTTCTCCTCCACTTTGCTCTCAGTTATTACAAAATCAATAAGTATCCTGCTACAATTTGATAACCTTCTACCATTTTCAAACCTTAATAATTCCTCATGTGTGAATGTAGATGCAAAATACTCATTCATTTGGAAGGTTTAGATCTTTTCACAGATAAGTTTACTCTATTAGTTTGACAGTTCATGGTGTATTCAATAGTAAGGAAAGAGTGGGTGGGATATGCTGCATGAAGTAATGAAATTTTTGGATATGGTGTACCAAAGTAAGAATATACCCGGATCCCTGACATGACATAACGTGGCCTCGATAATGCCCCCCCCCACATACACACTACTCAGACACCCTCCAGTCACTATCTGGTAGAGTAGAGCAGAGGTAGAGGTAGCAAAGATTATACACTAGCTGATCTGGAAACCTCCTAAGTTACCAATATGTTCGGTCCAGTGTGCTAACTAGCGGCTGGCCTGCGAACATGTTTTAGAGCTGTACCCTCGAAATATAAAGAAGATTTCCAATTAAAAATAAAAATAAATTTTTCCAATTAAAATACTTATTGGCCAAATTAACAGTCAACAAGTACAGCTCTTCCCAAATTAATGGAGAAACAATCCATCAATGCTAACTCCTGCCCTATCACAAAACAATCCATCGATGCTAACTCCTAGCCTATCTCGAAACCTTCCATCAATGATCCTCAATATCAGCTCTGTCAGTGTCAATCCACCATGATATATATTGACTTATGTTATCATTTTTGGACAAATGCAATGAAAAAGTTTGATTAAATGCAAGCAGCTGCTCTTGACACTTATATCACTTTTTATTGCACTTTGCATAAAGGTCTGCTAAATGAGCTCCCATTTTTTGGATTGTGTACTGTTTTTTGCAACTGGGTAGCCACTTTTGTTTATGATTGTTCAATATGAGTGAAGGCAGACAACTCTGTCTTCTGTCTGCTCCAGTAATGCTGGCATTCCCCATGGTTCAGTTTTCTCCACTTTTTAACTTGTGTATATTGATGATCTTCTTTCTGACTCGAAATCCTATTTATAGGTTTGCTGACGATAGCAATCTACATTCGACCTTCCAATCTGAGAAACCTTTCACTTTATGAAGCCCTACACACACTGCCTCAACTTCTTGGGCATCCACCACCAATTCCTAAACTGCAAATGCCAGGTAATTCTCCAATGAGACAAACTTCTGTTAGCTTCAATCCTTCTAAAACTTTGTCCTGTTTTATTTGATGTTAAAAAAAATCTACTGCTCCTACGCTCATCTTTGATGACACTTAGATTTCTAGACAAGGTCCCATCTCTATTAGGGATTACCTTGACTTATCTCTCATAGCAAGTACATCAAATATAGTTTCCTCTACATCAAAAAATGGGTTTTCTTTTTCATTTTCAGCATTATTTTTCTTCTAAACAACTACTCACTCTGTACAAATTTCCAATCGCCCTACCATTGAATACTGTTCGTACATCTGGGATGGTGCCCCTAAAACCTCTTTCTCAAACTTCTAGACTCCATTCAAAAGAGAACAGTCAGATTAATCAATTTTATAAGCTCTCCATTCTTTGCCTCACTGATGTTCAGTTTCTGCTGCATGCCTTTTCTACAAATACTTCCACTGTTCTGAACTGGCATTTGTAATTTCCCCACTCTCTTCCAAACTGGTCCAAAAAATGTGCTACAAACCAGCCAGCATCCATCTACTGTTCAATTCCAAACTCACAGAACCAACTTCTTCTCTTCCTCATTTATTCCTTCTTCATGTGAAGGAGAAACCCTCCTTCACATGTATTTCCCAAAAATTACATTCTGCAGAAATTCAAGTCTAATGTCAACAAGGATCATCTGTCATCTCAGCCATGCACGATACTAAGTTTTACAGGTTCTAATACATCTCTCGATTTTAAGATTTCTTCATTAAATATAAAAAAAAAAAAAAACTCAAGGTCCAGTTACCAAGCAAAGTGAATGACTTCAGTGGCTTCTTTCCAAACTATATCCCGAAACCCATGAAAGCTGTTGACAATTTGACAACATGGATTCTTCCAAACACCATTCACAGATTTGATCTCATCCCAGGCAACTGCAACATTTTTACTGAATCACAGATGCAGCACTTCCAGATAGCCTTCATGTTAGGTCATCCCTCCTTATAGTTCAGATAGCTTGAACAAATATCCTGTAGAGAGACATAAGCATTGGGAGATCAAAATTGAGAGTAGGAGTGTGCTATAGGCCTAATGACTCTGATGAGTATAATAAGGAACTGTACAGGGAAATAGAGTGGGCCAGTAAATCAGAGAGTCTTATAATGGGAGATTTTAATTTCCCAGATATTGACTGGAATTTGGGGGCTGGTTACTCACACACTAGCAGGGCTTTTGTGGATTTATTGGATGATTGTTTACTACATCAGCATGTTCGGGAGGCAACTAGAGGGAGTAATACTCTTGATTTGATTATCAGCAGTGATTCTTCATGCATTAAGAATCTGCAGATAAATGAACCACTAGGTGGCAGTGATCACAGTGTGCTGAAGTGGGATTTACTGAAAGAAGTAACTACCATTAGGGGTAAAGGGAAGGGTTATTGCTTCCGTAAAGGCGACTACGATGGACTGAGACAGTATTTAAATTCTATACAGTGGGACCAACTGATGATGTTACCAACAGCAAATTCAAAATGGGAAGCATTCAAAGAACTTATCTTGGAAGCTACTAGGCTTTACATACCAACTAAGAAATATTGTTCAAGGTTTAGGCCAAAATGGATGTCAGATGAACTAATGAGGCATATGGCAGAGAAGAAAAATGCATGGGATACTTACAAATTAACACATGACACAGAAGCCTATGATAGATACAAGTTGATATGCAACCAAGTTACAAAGGAGGTTAGGCAGGCGAAGGCAGATTACGAGAAATCCTTGGCAAGGGATGCAAAGAAAAACAGCAAAGAGTTCTTTACTTATGTAAACTCTAGAAGGAAGGGGATGAATCAGATTGGTCCACTTGATATTGATGGGTCAACTGTTGATGATCCTGCTCAGGTAGCTAACAAACTAAATGAATATTTTGCATCGACATTCACACATGAGGAGTTATTCAGCAAGGGGAATGCCAGAGGTGTATTCAACTCTAGCAGTAAGCTACAGAATCTTGAAATAACTGGGAGTAAAGTGGAGGAGAAACTGTTGAAGATAAACACAAGAAAGGCACCCGGGGTGGATGGGATCTATCCAGTTATATTAAAGGAGGCAGCAAAGAAAGTAAGCAAACCCTTAGCCATAATTATGAGAGCTTCCTTGGACTCAGGGGAGGTACCCATAGACTGGAAATGTGCAAATGTGACCCCAATTCACAAAGGAGGATCAAAGGTTGACACAAGTAATTATAGACCTGTGAGCTTAACTTCTGTTCCAGGAAAATTAATGGAGGCACTGGTTAAAGAAGCACTGCAGGATCATTTAGACAAGACTTCAGTTATAGCTCAGACACAGCATGGTTTTGTTAAGGGGAAGTCTTGCCTGACCAACTTGATTGGATACTATGATGCAGTCACAAAAGAACTGGATGCAGGGAATAACTTTGATATTATATACTTGGATCTTAGAAAGGCTTTTGATACTGTTGCACATGGAAGACTGCTACACAAATTGGAGCAGTGTGACATTGGAGGCAAATTGCTGCTATGGATAAAGGGGTGGTTGAGGGGGAGAAGACAGAGAGTGGTAATCAATGGACACTGCTCATCATGGACTAATGTTATTAGTGGAGTCCCTCAGGGCTCAGTGTTGGGTCCATTATTGTTTTCTGTATTTATAAATGATATTGATGATGGTATATCAAGCTTAATGTCCAAGTTTGCAGATGATACAAAGGTTGGCAGGGTTGTCAAGGACACTACTGACACTATGCTGCTGCAACAGGATCTGGAAAGGTTGAGCAGATGGGCTGAGAGGTGGCAAATGAAGTTTAACATTGACAAATGTAAAGTACTACACATGGGAAAAAGCAACCCCAGAGCAACGTATCAACTCTGTGGTACTACACTGACAGTGGTAGAGAATGAAAGGGACTTGGGGGTGATTGTGCAGGCAGATATGAAGTTCTCTGAGCAGTGCAGACGGGCTGCAAGAGTAGCTCATGGAGTATTGTCAATGATATACAGGAATTTTTCCAGCAGGGATAAGGAGGTGATTATTCCATTGTATAAGGCAATGGTCAGGCCACACCTAGAGTACTGTATACAGGTCTGGAGGCCTCATTTCAAGAAGGATGTAGAGCTGCTGGAAAGAGTACAGAGAAGGGCAACAAGATTAGTGAATGGAACAAAGGGGTGCTCTTACGAAGAAAGGCTTAAGTTTTGCAAATTACAGTGTCTGGAGACTAGGCACCAGCGAGGTGATCTGATAGAGGTGTATAAAGCCTTGAATGGTTTAAGCATGCTCAATGCTGATGGGATTCTTCCTCTAGCTCAGAAAAATCACCTGAGAGGGCATAAATTCAAATTGAGGAAAGACAGATGTAGGATAGACGTGCGGAAATTTGCCTTTAGCCAGCGGGTGGTTGGTTGGTGGAACAGACTGCCATCCCTTGTGGTGGAGGTTGATAGCCTAAATAAGTTTAAGGCTCAGCTGGACAGGTATTTTGAACGAACAGAGGGGTGAAGTGGAAGGGGGTTTTTTTTTTTTTTTTTTGGCTGATGCTGCATAAGCTTGCTTTCTTGCATCAAATGCCTCTACTAATGCTAATGCTAATGCTAAAGAGAGAAAGAGTACGTGTTGAAGATTGCCAAAACTCTCTGATCCAACCACATTGGGAAATTACTTATTCCCTGATGTGGATGGTGGTGAAGATGCAACCTTGATGCTAGGATGTGATTCATCCAATTGTGGAAGAATGACTTGGGGCAATAAAGAACAGCAAAATTTTGAAGAGAGAGTTCCTTTGGTTTACCAACAGTCTTTCAACTGAATGATGAAATAGTGCCCAAAATATGCTTTGAATATATGGGAACTGTAACCCAAACTGACATCCATATAATGACATGACACCACATGTGCTTCAGTGCCCAAATATTTTTTTTGATGTACCCAAGTAAAGATTTCAGCTTACATTCAGTCCCTCCCACAGCATTACCACCAACTATCACAGACAGCCAAACCTCAGCTGCCTTTAAAACCTAGCACAGTTTTTTTTTTTCTTAGCAATATACGCATGATAAGTTATTCTTTCACAAAATTAGCCAGTTTCATCAATATTAAACACTTTCACTAGATTACCAATAGCATTAGTAGAGACATATGATGCAAGAAAGCAAGCTTATGCAGCATCAGTCAAAAAAAAAAAAAAAAAAAAAAAAAAACTTCCACTTCACCCCTCCGTTCGTTCGAAATACCTGTCCAGCTGAGCCTTAAACTTATTTAGGCTATCAACCTCCACCACAAGGGATGGCAGTCTGTTCCACCAACCAACCACCCGCTGGCTAAAGGCAAATTTCCGCACGTCTATCCTACATCTGTCTTTCCTCAATTTGAATTTATGCCCTCTCAGGTGATCATTCTGAGCTAGAGGAAGAATCCCATCAGCATTGAGCATGCTCACACCATTCAAGGCTTTATACACCTCTATCAGATCACCTCGCCAGTGCCTAGTCTCCAGACACTGTAATTTGCAAAACTTAAGCCTTTCTTCGTAAGAGCAACCCTTTGTTCCATTCACTAATCTTGTTGCCCTTCTCTGTACTCGTTCCAGCAGCTCTACATCCTTCTTGAAATGAGGTCTCCAGACCTGTATACAGTACTCAAGGTGTGACCTGACCATTGCCTTATACAAGAGAATAATCGCCTCCTTATCCCTGCTAGAAAAATTCCTGTATATCTTGACAAGACACCATGAGCTACTCTTACAGCCCATCTGCACTGCTCAGAGAACTTCATATCTGCCTGCACAATTATCCCCAGGTCCTTTTTATTCTCTACCACTGTCAGTGTAGTACCACAGAGTTGATACGTTGCTCTGGGGTTGCTGTTTCCTATATGTAGTACTTTACATTTGTCAATGTTAAACTTCATTTGCCACCTCTCAGCCCATCTGCTCAACCTTTCCAGATCCTGTTGCGGCAGCATAGCGTCAGTAGTATCCTTAACAACCCTGCCAACCTTTGTATCATCTGCAAACTTGGACATTAAGTTTTATATACCATCATCAATATTATTTCTACATAGGAGGGCACAATCTTTTGTCAAGGTTCAAGCTGATGTGGGCTTAAATGGAAGAAAGAAGGAATATTGAAATGGAAGAAATTCTCTGCAATTCAGATCCAGAAGTAAGATATACACAAAGATATTGAAGATGTTATAGCATAAAAGGCTTGGAGTAGCTGAGAGGTCAAGTGATAGCATACACATTTCAATGAACTGAGATTGAAGCCTACGTGACTGCTATATATGGTTAATTATTATTATTATTATTATTATTAGCCATATGGCACAAGGAAGCCTGAGGCTTATGCTGCACCAGCCAAAAAAAAAATTTTTCTAAATTACCCCAAGAGAGAGAGAGAGAGAGAGAGAGAGAGAGAGAGAGAGAGAGAGAGAATCACCAGATGTGAGCCCCTGGGGTTGATGATTGTATTCATTGTCGAAATGATTAATTGTAAACTCCTATAACTCAGTGGTAATGTTGGAGTATAAACAGATTTTTTTTTTTTTTTTAGTTTATCTGAATAAGCTTGCTTCCTTGTACCATTTCTTCAAGTAATACTAGTTTTTATGTTTTTTTTTTATTTTAATTACTTAATTTTTTAAACAAATTTTTGATCTTATATTTGACAATAATCTCACTCTACCTATTCACATATAAGATGAAATAGGAAAAATTTAATATTTAAAAACATTTATCCAAATAGTTTTTCATTTGCAAAACTTCTAAATTCGAAAGGACTCACTTCAAGTGACTTTCATACTGAATGAAACCCCCCACCTGAGAGAGCACTAATCATTGAGTCATTTTAATTATGTTTTCTGATCTCTGAACTGTTAGAACAGCAAGTTTAAGACTAGATACATATTAGGAATTTAAAGAGTGAATTTTCTTTTTTGTAAATTCCATTTTATTTACAAAAACAGTAAACTAAGAAAAAATTTTTTTAAATTTAAAATGTATTTAAATAATTCTATGGTGCTTATGAATGTTAATAAGTAAGTGAAGGAAAACAACATTAACAAACAGTTAAAGTGAATTTGAATGAAAGAATACTACAGTGAATGAGAAGTAAAATTTACTAAACAGCAACTGCTACTCTTTAAAGTAAAATAGGCCACAAAGTAGCCTCAAACCACACATAAAAGCAGAATAATGCATGAAAATAAGCAAACTAAATTGAAAGAAAGTAAACTAAATTGAAAGAAAGTAAACTAAAATAAACAAGAAAGTAAATGGAGTAATTTCTAAATAGAGATATATGATTTTGTCTAGAAATTTGAGTATCGTAGAAGATAACCATAGGAGCCGCAAGATCCTTTTTGCTAGATATAAGATAGGACTGAGTTTTAGAAGGATTGAAATTAACTGAATTATCTTTTCTCCACTAACCTGGATCAATATTTAAAGAATCGGTACTGGATATTCAAGAAGCTAAAGGTGTTGTGCAGGGCAAGATTTCTGAAACTGGAAGGAAGAATGCACAGTGTTATTATCAGCAAAACTATGGCTGGCATTTCCGATCAATGTAAGGTCATTAATATACAAGAGGAAAAGAGTGGTAGACAGAACTGAACGTTGGGAAACAGAAGCATTAATGGAGAAGTTATAATACAGAGAGCCATCACTCACAGTGAGTAGTGAGAGAAAACAGTGGATAACCAATTACAAAAAACAGTTGGCAACCCATATGATAGATTGGCAACTGATCGTGTTTGATATAAAGGTTTTCTAAATAAGCTTCCATCTTATGGAAGCTTATTCAGAAGACCTTTGTGCCAAACATTATCAAAAACCTTTGAAATGTCAAGAGCAACTGCTTGAGTTTCAACAAACTTTTCCATTGAATTCCACAGATGGGTAACATAAGCCAGTACAGGTGACCCCCACTTAACGTTGAATTATCAGCGTTAAGCAGGGAAAAACAGAGCACTAAGCGAATCTGCGCCAAGTGCCACATTCCAATAAAGTAACATATGTATTTGTGAGTTGCGGTCAGTGCCATATGATATTTCCTAATCAATAATAAACGGTAGTGAAAAGATGCACAAATGTCGGTCAAAATATTTAATATTCAAATATTTGTACATATAAAATATTCTGCATTACATATATAATTATGTGGTAATTACTTACGAATCAAAATTAAACAAAATTCCAATTACAATCATGAATTTAATTGATCTAAATTGATTTTAATTTATTTAATTTAATTGATGAATTTAATCATGAAAAATGTGTTGATTTTGGATGGTACTTTGGCCCTCTTCCTAGTAAATTAAAAGGGGTTTTAATTTTAAATTCCTCACAGCGTTTACACCCAACAACAAAGTCAACCGATCCTTCACCGCTTTGAAACCTAGCATGTTTTTTCCTTCTTTCAATATGAAACTTCTTTTAGGCATTCATTTCCAAAAAGGTCCTTCATTTATGTTAAAAACTTGTTGAGAAGTATAACACATAATACCCCTCTTCAATAATTTTAACAAGTTATTTTGTTGAGTTTCGGCTCCTTGATCTGCACTTGCGGGTCCCTGGATTTTAAATCTATTCAATCAGCCCTTACTAGTTTTAAATGGTTCCATTTTTTTTTTTTTTAGGTGAGTTTTCTTGAGATCATCATAAAGGCTAATCTCTCTCTCTCTCTCTCTCTCTCTCTCTCTCTCTCTCTCTCTCTCTCTCTCTCTCTCTTTTTAATAATATTTAACTTAACTGAATTCTGCATTGGATATTAACTTCAATGAAATTAGTTAAAGTCTCTCCATATCAATCCTAATAGCCGGCCATGAGTCTGTTTGTTTGTTTGTTTGTTATTTGGTTTTTAGGAGCATTAGCAACTAAGGCCATATTGCTCTGGGGATATGCAGTGGTCATTCCCTGACCTTTCTGCATCCTCCGTATTTGGTGGTCACGGGCTCGAACCCCGGTCTGATCAAGCAGCGTGTGCTACGCACTGCTGCTCCTACCCACCTCCGGCCATGAATCGTGCCTCCTGTTACTCTGTCTTTATGGTATGTGATATAGTTCTTTACTGTGGGAGAGTCTTGAGGTCTGAGATATGTTTCTTGTAGGCAAAGACACAGCGGGGTATGCTGTGCAATCAGATCATATATATCATGTATATTAGTGCGGAATCCTCAGTTCCATTGGATTATAGTTCCCATTATTTGGTTTTGGAGAATGTGTCAGACTGTTTTCTAAACATTGCTTTAAGCTTTTCTAACTTAGATTTTTCCTTTGGAAAATATGGTTTACCGGTATCCATATCTTCTTCCGCAAAAATCTCTAGTACTGATTTGTCTGCTTGATTGGTCCATTTCATTGGTCGCTTCTGTGTCCATTTGTTCCATTGACTTTTGGTTTATGGCATTACATTTTTCTTGAGGGGCTTTTGTTTCTAAATGTTTTGCATCAGGAGGTACACATAGTGGTGTGTTTGTGAGTTTCTCTTTTTGTTTTGGCTGCGATGTTATAAGTAGTGCCCATGCCCTGTCTGAAATGGACTTCTTTGGAGGAATCATGAAATCTGTTTGAGTCTCTATTGTACAGTGATTTTTTATGAAATGTACATAGGAAGGTCTGTTTATGGTAGTCGAGAGTACGGTTCTCTTGGCTTCTTGGTATGTCACACAATGTTCTACTTTATATTTTTGTACCTGTTTTTCTCTTTTCCAATATTCACAGTTTTTCGAATAGGTGGAATGGTCCCCCTTACAGTTTGGACACTTTGGTTGCTCAGCTGGACAGTTCTAATTGGTGTGATCCTGAGATCCACTGTTTGAACAGATAGCAATTCCACGGCATGCCATTTGTGAATGACCATACTTTTGGCATTTAAAGCAGCGGAGAGGATTCGGAATGTATGGTCTGCTGTTACAATTTACATAACCGGCCTTCACCGATGTAGGTGGTTTGGGAGTGTTAAAGGTCAGTATCAGATTTCTGGTTGGAGTAAGCATACCATCTCTAGTAACTTTAATCCTTCTCACAGCTATGACACCTTGATCTTCCAGCTCATTTTTAATTTCTGCTTCTGAGACGCTAATAAGGTCCCATTTAGAAATTACTCCTTTTGATGTATTTCAGCTATTATGGGGAGACAGCACTACTGGGATCCCACCAAAAGTTCTCATCTGAAGCAGTCTTTCTGCATGTTTTACATTGGCAGTCTCGACTAAAATGTTGCCTGATTTCAGTCACTTGACATTTTTTGGTGTTCCAGCCACACTTTCTAGGCATTTTTGGATGACAAATGGTGACAGTTTTCCCAGTGACTGTTCTGATGTTGAATGAAGGACTAGAAAAGTAGGTGCATGAAGCGATGTCATGTCCTTTTTTTGTATTTTGGTTACATTCGACTCATTATCCTCATTTTTCCGACTCAAAGGAGTCGGATCTTTGGGATCTGTGGTTGTGATATGGATCATTCATGTTTTCTCCTTTTAGCCCTGGGAGTGAGAGCTTTTCCTCACAGATTTCCGGCCCTGCCACGGGGACGCAGGAGCAGTGCCACCTAGTGACCAAGTGGAAGTTGATTAGTAGTTAGTAGAACTAGAAAATAAATAAAAAAAAGGTGTCTTTCCTTTCTTAGGATCCTTTGTGCTGATACCTTTCAGCAACTGTATATATACAATAGAGAATTTGCTTTAAACTCTATAAATGTGTATCACTATCACTTTAGAAATCGCTTTATAATTGCAGAGAAATCATCTGATCACTAGAAACACTTGGCACTCGGGGCCTCCATTGTAGCAACTTACCCTTAATACCATTCCGCTCCAATTTGTACAGTAGTCTTCCATGCACAACAGTGTCAAAAGCTTTCCTGAAATCTAAGTATATGATATCAAAATTATTTTTTGCATCCAGTTCCTTTGTAACCACATCATAATATCCAATCAAATTTGTCAGACAAGACTTTCCTTTAACAAACCCATGCTGTGTCTGAATTATTGCTGCAGTCTTGCCTAGATGATCTTGCAATGCATCTTTAACCAGTGACTCCATTATTTTCCCTGAAACAGAAGTTAAACTAACAGTCTGTAATTACTCGTGTTATCCTTTAATTCCATTTTGTGAATTGGTGATACATTTGCACTTCTCCAGTCTGTGGGGACCTCCCGAGTCCAAGGATGCTCTCATAATTATGGCTAAGGGTTTGCTTAGTTCCTTTGCCACCTCCATTAATATAACTGGATAGATCCCACCCACCCCAGGTGCCTTTCTTATGTTTAACTTCAACAATTTCTCCTCCACTTTGCTCTCAGTTATTCAAAATCATTAAGCACCCTGCTACAATTTGATAACCTTCTGGCATTTTCAATCCTTAATAACTCCTCATGTGTGAATGTAGATGCAAAATACTCATTCAGTTTGTTTGCTATCTGAGCAGGATCACTAACAGTTGAACCATCGATATCAAGTGGACCAATCAGATTCACATCCCCTTCCTCTTAGAGTTTATAAGTAAAGAAATCCTTGCTGTTTTTCTTAGCATCCTTTGCCAAAGATTTCTCATAATCTGCCTTCGCCTGCCTAACCTTGTGACTTGATTATCTGCCATAGGCTTCTGTGTCGCCTGATAATTAATATGCATCCCATACAGTTTTCTTCTCTTCCACGAGTCTCATTAGTTCATTTGACAACTATTTAAGCCTAAAGCTTGAACAATATTTCTTAATAGGTATGAAACGTTTAGTAACCTCCACGATTAATTCCTTGAATGCTTCCCACTTAGAATTTCCTGTTGGTAACATCATCACAGAATTTAAAAACTGTCTGAGACCACTGTAGTCACCTTTACAGAAGCAAAAACCCTTTCCTTTACCCCTGATGGTAATTATATCTTTAAGTAAATCCCACATCAGTACACTGTGATCACCGCCACCTAGTGGTTCCTTTATCTGCAAATTCTTAATACACAAATGATCACTGCTGATAACCAGATCAAGAGTATTACCCTCTCTGGTTGCCTCTCGAACATGCTGCTGCAGAAAACAATCATCCAATAAATCCACAAAAGTCTTATTAGTGTGAGAGTGACCAACCCACAAGTTCCATTCAATATCTGGGAAGTTAAAATCCCCCATTATAAGACATTCTGATTTACTAGCCCACTCTATTTCTCTGTACAATTGTTTGTTGTACTCATTCGAATCATTAGGCCTATAACACACTCCTGGTCTTACTTTTTGCTTTCGCAGTGCTTATGTCACACCAAACTGACTCAACAGTGCACTGTCCATCTATATCAACTGGATGCACTTCTTTTGATTTTATGTTTTTCTAGAAAACAGCCTGCTGGAGTTGTGAACATTAAAATCACCAAGGAAAATTACCTCGCTGTTAGGAAAGTTGGACTGGAGAAAGTCAAGTTTCAAAGAAATTAAGTCAAAGAGTTCCAAATGATTAGTGGAGTTGAGAGAACGATAAAGGCAACAGATGAATTTGACAGAATGGGGTAGAGAGATTTTAAGCCAGAGAAGATTGAAAAGAGGAGATTACAAATTATGAAATCTATGACAGGAAATACAGGGGAAACACGTTATAATGCGATGCTTGGGACTGAAAGAATCACATCGTGATATAAGCAGGATCATGTTAGAAAATTCTAGGGCATTTTTGGCATTAAAACTTCATACATATTATCAAATTTGCTCGTATCTTTTTTTTTTTGCATGATAATTGCAATACTACTTCTAATAAAAATCACACAAAGCATAATAATAGAAATAATATAGAACTGTGTTGTTTCAATCTTTTATTGATGCACTGTACAGTAAAGCATTTAAAAAAACCAATATTCATGTTGTTAAATATACATAAACATGATAAACACACACACCTTGTGTCACAAAAACAAATCAATGCTCACAAAAACTGCTTTTCCATGTGGTTGTATTGACTGTTATATTCGTGTTTTGAAATTAACAAAAGGTCAAAAATTCAGGAGAAAAAGGAAAATGCATTCCGTGTTCTTTCAACTAGTAAGTAGACATTAGCGAACAAACTTTTGCACAATTTTGTCATTACTTTCAAGTCTTTCATTTTTTAAAAAAACTGTATCAAGGGTTGACTGTTTCATTGCATCTCTTTAATAATTTCAATAAGGCATTTCACTATAAAATTGAAAGGAAATGTTTCAATTTTACAGTTAATGAGAACCTTTTCTGTTTCAAAGTCCAGTTTGTAAAACAGTGAGTGCCTCCACAATACAAATCAAAGTAAAGTTACAAGTCGTTTATTATTGTCCTTACGAAAATCAAAGGATAATGCCTATAGCGGATTCGCATTAAGCTGAAAATTTTGCCATGTGCTCACAAGAAATCCAATGTTGATCTTCAGTGACTAAAAATGAGTTTTAACTGATGCAAATGGGAGCCATGCTTGCATCGCGTTATAAGCAGAATTGCATTCTAACTAATTGTTACGGAGAAGTTTGCTGTTTTTGATCTTGATACAGCTGAAACCTGTGTTTTAACAAGTTTCAGCTTTATCAAGATCAAAAACAGCACCAAGTACATTTTGGAGCAAATTGTGTCAGATCCAACATTTCAAAAAAAAAAAAAAATGCAACAGTCACCGGGTCATGGGTGGATGTGACCAAGAGGCCAAAGTTTGCAATGGAAAACATCATCACCACCAAAACCAAAAAGGTACAGTAGTCAAAATCACATGCTGATTGCATTTTTTCACAATGGGGGAAAGGTGTTATCAAAATTTCATTAGGTTAAAATTGAAGAATATTAACAATCACTAAATGAAATAAATGTTTCGCAACGTTCCCAGAATTCCTCATCAAACCTTGTTTTTTAACACAGAGTTAACATAGTGTTAATTTTTTTTTAACTGTAACTATGCAAGATAGAGTAAAAGATTGTGTTTTAATACTAACCAATACAGTGTTCAGTGTTTCCTCTCAAATTCAAGCGTTCATTACCTGTGTAATGCTCTACAAATCATATATAACCAGTATCCATAACCTGTGAACTTGCCGATGTCACTAATTAATTAGAATATCTGTTTAAGTAATGTTGTTGTGAATTTTAGTATTCCTATATTACTTTTTTTTTCTGTTTTTTTTATTGTAAGATTTCTTTTTTAGTATGACTGAAGCATTTTATATGGCCATTACCTAAATAACATTACATTGCTATTGTTAACTATGTCACTCACTTCTGCTGAAGCCTTTATCCCATGCTCAAAACACTATTCCCTCTGTTAAACAGATAACACTGAAATTTAATATTTGAGATCCATAGCTCCTAAATCTTTGTCTTCCTATCATCATCAGCCATTTTCAATCCACTGCAGGATGAAGCCCTCTCCAGCAACTTTCCAGTTCCTTCTCTTTTGAGCACTGGCCATCCATTTACTACCCAAAAACTCATGAATTTCATCTATCTATCTCCGCCTTTGTCTTCCAGGATTTCTTCTAGCTCCTCTTGGGTACCATTCTGTTATTTTCTTAGTCCATCTATCATCATGTCATCGAGCTATGTGTCCTGCCCAAGACCATTTTAGTTCTTTAGTTTTGATAAGAATGTCCTTTACTTGAGTTTGCTGCCTAATCCATGTGTTTTTCTTCTTATCTAACAGTCTGATTCCCAATATAATTTGTTCCATTCTTCGCTGTGTAGTTCTCAGCTTCTCTTCCATTCTTTTGGTGAGTGCCCAAGTTTCACTTCCATAAGTCATGGTGGGGAGTATACATTGATTCATTATTTTAAGTTTCAGACAAAACTGGGATATTGCTCTTCAGTATGTGACTATATTTCCTGAATGCTATCCATCCAAAATTTATTCTTCTCTTGACTTCCAGCCATTTATCATTATTACAGCTAATAACTTGTCCCAGATAAGTATATGACTCCACCTTTTCAATTACTGCTCCTTCAATCATTATTTCCCTTTCCGTGGCATACTTGTTCATCATTACTTTTGTTTTAGCCATATTCATCTTTAGTCCAAAATCCTTACTAACTGTGCATAACTGATTAAGATTTTCCTCTAATTCTTTGGGATCGTGGCTTATGACCACAATGTCATCTGCAAATCGTAAATGGTTTAGGTACTCTCCGTTCACATTGACTCCTTTCTGCGACCAGTCTAATCTTCTGAAAGCTTCCTCAAGGGCAGCAGTAAACAGCTTCGGAGATATTGTGTCTCCTTGTCGAACTCCTTTCTCGATTTTAAATTTGCTACTGTGTTTGTCTAGTCTAATAAAGGAGGTAGCACTCTCATATATTTTCTTCAAAATTATAATATATGGGGTATCTATGCCTTGTCTTTCCAATGCCCGAAACATTGCCTTATGCTGTATGGAGTCAAATGCCTTTTCATAATCCACAAATGCCAGGCATAATGGTGTTTTATATTCATTTGCTTTCTCCATTAGCTGTGATATTACATGAAGGTGATCCATAGTTGAGAATCCTGTCCTAAAGCCAGCTTGCTCTTTCAGTTGATTCTCATCAAGTATTCTTTCTAATCTGTTAGTAATGACCCTTGTGAACAACTTGTAGATGTGGGATAACAAGCTAATTGGTCTATAATTTCCAATTTCTGATTCATCTCCTTTCTTATTCAGCAAAACTATGATTGCATTATTCCACTGCTTAGGCGTCACACCTTTTCTAATGCACTTTGTGAAGAGCCTTGCCAGTTTTTGTTATGTCTCTTCCTCCCAATTTTAACAACTCTACAGTAACTTCATCTACCCCCGGGGCCTTCTGATTCTTCAATGCATGTTCTACCTCATCAAGAAGAATATCGGGTATGTCATATGTGTTGCTACTTTGCAATCCATCCTCCCCACTGCTGGTATCATTCCCTTGCTCCTTGTATAATTCTCTATAGTCGTTTTCTGCTATTTGAATTATGCCTTCTCTGCTGTTTATAAGTACACCATCGCTATTCTTCAGTTTCAGTATCATTTGTCTTTCTGTATTACTGCTCATGGCTGCTGATTTAAATACTTTGTTTTCCCTTAATGCTTGTTCTACTTTTCTTGTGTTAAATCTTCTTATGTCCTCTCTGAGTCTCTTTCTAATGGCTTTGCAAAACTCAGTATACTCAATTTTCTCCCTGTCAGTGTTTTTCTTGCTCTTCATTTGTCGTCTTCGGTTCATCATGACAAGTGTTTCTTGACTAATTTTTTCTTCTTTGGATTTCTGTTTCCCTATAGGTTTCTTGGGCTTTATCACTTTCAGAGAGTTGTAATATTCCTCGTCGATATCTTGGTCCTGAACAGTCTGCAGAAGCTCAAACTTGTTCTTAAGTTCCAGTACATACTGCTTTTTCTCCTCCTCTGTTATCTCAAAGACCTTTGTATTATTTACATGAGTCAGTTTTTTCCTTTCCTTTCCTTTCCTACATCTATATCAAGTGTACATCTTACCATTCTGTGATCACTTCCAACATTTACCTTATTCAGGACGGTAACATCATTCACAATATATCTTCTGTTAGTGAGGATGAAGTCGATTTCATTAGTTGTTAATCCATTTGGACTCTTCCATGTCCACTTTCTGTTCACCCTTTTCTTGAAAAAAGTGTTCATTACTGACAGTCCTTGAGATTCTGCAAATTCCACAAGTCTTTCACCTCTTTTATTTCTTTCACCAATTCCAAAATTTCCTATAGTTCCTCTTTCTGCGCTGTTTTGCCTTTTTCCAATATGTCTTCCTATACTGTTTTTAATTTGGCCCCACCAAGTATATTTTAGGGTTGCTATTCCCAAAGTGTAAGACCGTCTATTTTATTGCATTAAAACATAACTGCCAAAGGCACTATAATTGAATCAAAAATAAATGGGACATTTAACACTACTCCACAGTGACAACAGTAAATATTAATAGCAGCAAGAGGCGTCTCCGTAGCCAGGTGGGAAGGAGCAGCAGTGCGTAGCACACGCTTCTTGATTAGACCGGGGTTCAAGCCCGTCACCACCAAATATGGAGGATGCGGAAAGGTCAGGGAATGACCACCGCATATCCCGGAGCAATATGGCCTTAGTTGTTAATGCTCCTAAAAACCAAATAACAAAAAAAAAAAAATAGCAGCAAATGACACAAGCAACCTTATACATCACCCAACTCCATCTGCCCATTCCCCTCTAATAATCTGTTTAATTTCCCTAAATTTATTTAAATTATCTGACTCCACACACCAGATGGTATTTCTTCCAACAATCAATCACTCTATGGAAGAAAGCAAATTTTTTCTAAACTATCCTGTTGTAAACCTGTGCAGCAGAGACTCACTTACTGCAAGACATCTGTTTTTTAACTAAACAGATGCATAAGGCAGTGAAAAAATATCAAATTTTATGCTAAACTTAATGAGATGTTTACAGTTACATTCTCCACTGTCTTCATTAGCATTAGCATTAGTAGAAGATTTGATGCAAGAAAGCAAGCTTATGCAGCATCAGCCAAAAAAAAAAAAAAACCACTTCCACTTCACCCCTCTGTTCGTTCAAAATACCTGTCCAGCTGAGCCTTAAACTTATTTAGGCAATCAACTTCCACGACAAGGGATGGAAGTCTGTTCCACCTACCAACCACCCGCTGGCTAAAGGGAAATTTCTGCACATCTATCCTACATCTGTCTTTCCTCAATTTGAATTTATGCCCTCTCAGGTGATTATTCTGAGCAAGAGGAAGAATCCCATCAGCATTGAGCATGCTCAAACCATTCAAGGCTTTGTACACCTCTATCAGATCACCTAGCTGGTGCCTAGTCTCCAGACACTGTAATTTGCAAAACTTAAGCCTTTCTTCGTAAGAGCACCCCTTTGTTCCATTCACTAATCTTGTTGCCCTTCTCTGTACTCTTTCCAGCAGCTCTACATCCTTCTTGAAATGGGGCCTCCAGACCTGTATACAGTACTCTAGGTGTGGCCTGACCATTGCCTTATACAAGGGAATAATCACCTCCTTATCCCTGCTAGAAACATTCCTATATATCATTGACAATGCACCATGAGCTACACTTGCAGCCCGTCTGCACTGCTCAGAGAACTTCATATCTGCCTGCACAACCACCCCCAGGTCCCTTTCATTCTCCACCACTGTCAGTGTAGTACCACAGAGTTGATACGTTGCTCTGGGGTTGCTGTTTCCCATGTGTAGTACTTTACATTTATCAATGTTAAACTTCATTTGCCACCTCTCAGCCCATCTGCTCAACCTTTCCAGATCCTGTTGCAGCAGCATAGTGTCAGTAGTGTCCTTGACAACCCTGCCTACCTTTGTATCGTCTGCAAACTTCAACATTAAGCTTGATATACCATCGTCAATATCATTTATGAATACAGAAAACAATAATGGACCCAACACTGAGCACTGAGGAACTCCACTAATAACATTAGTCCACGACGAGCAGTATCCATTGATTACCACTCTCTGTCTTCTCCCCCTCAGCCACCCCTTTATCCACAGTAGCAATTTGCCTCCAATGTCACACTGCTCCAATTTGTGCAGCGGTCTTCCATGTGCAACAGTATCAAAAGCCTTTCTAAGATCCAAGTATATAATATCAAAGTTATTCCCTGCATCCAGTTCCTTTGTGACTGCATCATAGTATCCAATCAAATTGGTCAGGCGAGACTTCCCCTTAACAAAACCATGCTGTGTCCGAGCTATAACTGAAGTCTTGTCTAAATGATCCTGCAGTGCTTCTTTAACTAGTGCCTCCATTAATTTACCTGGAACAGAAGTTAAACTCACAGGTCTATAATTACTTGTGTCAGCCTCTGATCCTCCTTTGTGAATTGGGGTCACATTTGCACATCTCCAGTCTGTGGGTACCTCCCCTGAGTCCAAGGAAGCTCTCATAATTATGGCTAAGGGTTTGCTTACTTCCTCTGCTGCCTCCTTTAATATAACTGGATAGATCCCATCCACCCCAGGTGCCTTTCTTGTGTTTATCTTCAACAATTTCTCCTCCACTTTACTCTCAGTTATTACAAGATTCTGTAGCTTACTGCTAGAGTTGAATACACCTCTGGCTTTCCAGTCGCTAAATAACTCCTCATGTGTGAATGTCGATGCAAAATATTCATTTAGTTTGTTAGCTACCTGAGCAGGATCATCAACAGTTGACCCATCGATATCAAGTGGACCAATCTGATTCATCCCCTTCCTTCTAGAGTTTACATAAGTAAAGAACTCTTTGCTGTTTTTCTTTGCATCCCTTGCCAAAGATGTCTCGTAATCTGCCTTCGCCTGCCTAACCTCCTTTGTAACTTGGTTACAGATTAACTTGTATCTATCATAGGCTTCTGTGTCATGTGTTAATTTGTATGTATCCCATGCATGTTTCTTCTCTGCCATATGCCTCATCAGTTCATCTGACATCCATTTAAGCCTAAACCTTGAACAATATTTCTTAGTTGGTATGTAAAGCCTAGTAGCTTCCAAGATAAGTTCTTTGAATGCTTCCCATTTTGCATTTGCCGTTGGTAACATCATCAGTTGGTCCCACTGTATAGAATTTAAATACTGCCTCAGTCCATCGTAGTCGCCTTTACAAAAGCAATAACCCTTCCCTTTACCCCTAATGGTAGTTACCTCTTTGAGTAAATCCCACTTCAGCACACTGTGATCACTGACACCTAGTGGTTCATTTATCTGCAGATTCTTAATGCAAGAAGAATCACTGCTGATAATCAAATCAAGAGTATTCCTCCCTCTAGTTGCCTCTCGAACATGCTGATGTAGAAAACAATCATCCAATAAATCCACAAAAGCCTTGCTAGTGTGTGAGTGACCAGCCCCCAAATTCCAGTCAATATCTGGGAAATTAAAATCTCTCATTATAAGACTCTCTGATTTACTGGCCCACTCTATTTCCCTGTACAGTTTCTTATTATACTCATCAGAGTCATTAGGCCTATAGCACACTCCTACTCTCAATTTTGATCTCCCAATGCTTATGTCACACCAAACTGACCCGACACTGCACTGTCCAGCGATGTCCACTGGCTTCACTTCCTTGGATTTTATGTATTTCTTAACTAACAGCATAATCCCTCCTCCCTTCCTATCCAGTCTATCCTTTCTGTAGACGTTGTACTCCCCAAATTCCAGTTCTGCATTCCTTATATCTGTGTGACACCATGTCTCTGATATCCCAACAATATCTGCCTTTGATGTTTTGAGCAATACCTCAAATTCATCAAATTTATTTACTAAACTCCTAGCATTGGTGTACACGCAAGTATACATGCACCTATTTCTATTCTTAGCTACCCTAACACAACCCATGTGTTTACTTGTACCGCAATGAGTCCCAGCAGTCTCTGAAATATCCTGCATCTTGTTTTTCAGGCTTTTGCTCATTCCAATAGAAGCAGTGCAAGAATCTCTTTCACCTCTGCCAGTGGCTACTGTTAATCTATTCGTCTTTGTCTCCCCCCAAGCTAGCAGTTTTCCTACCCACCTAACACTGCCTCGATAGCATCAGAAAATATTCTTGCACCCTTTCTATTTAAGTGTATCCCATCCCTGTAGAAGCAATCTCTCCTGTTAACAAGTACATTCCAGGCTGAAAAAAATTCTACCCCTTGAGCCTTGCACAATCTTTCCAGGGCCGAATTGATCGACAAGGCTCTCATCATATACTCCCTCCTATCGTGTCTGGGCAGAATTGCAGACACTTTCAAATTCAACCCTATTTCACGGCTTTTTTCAACAGTGACCTGTACTTTTTAAGCAATTCTGCCGGTCTCCTACTCTTGATATCATTAGTGCCAACGTGTACAGCTATATCACCTTTTGTGCCCTTAAAAGATGATATCTGCTCTACAACATCATCAACCTTTGCCCCTGGCAGACATATCCTGGTCCTGTTCCACCTATCCTTTTTACAAAGCATGTTCCCCATTTTCCTCATCGATGCAATCAAATTAAAACATTCACATCTATGGCGACAGAGAATAGTTTTCCATCACATTGACAACTCAAGCTATCAGTCAGTTCTTATTAGCAAATATCTGGTGAAATTCCATCGCTTATCCATCTATCTGGGAGGTGGCCCCTTTGCATGGCCTGCTTGTTCATCAGATGGGGATTCAGTTAATTTTTATCTGTAGGGCCATTAAAAATCCATAATTTATGCAACCCCCACTGACAACACTGAAAAGTCACCAACGAGCAGAACAAGGTTTCCACCACTTCTCTAGAAGTTTTGAACATATCAGGCAGTTCGTGATGGGGTGTGTTCAGGCATGTATTCAGGAACAAGGCAATTATTTTGATCACTTGCTTTAAAAGTTTTCTAGAAATAATTTGTTTATTAGTTGTGAAAAATAACATTTCCGTTTAATTGTTATTTACACAGAATGTAAAAAGATAAGGAGGAAAAAAAGAATGGAAGAACATCTGGTGGACTGATATTTTGTTTAATATATTTATTATCAAGACACTGAATCACTGTTTGTAAAAGAACTGTGAATTTATATTGCCTGCTGAAACAAAGAGGACTGATAATGTAAAATACTTGTACTATAATTAAGCAATACCTGTGATGTATTGTTTAATTATAGGTAAAGGTTTTTCTTACAGTGAAAACAAATTTCCAATTTCTCCTAATGTTATGCTCTACATTATACACATCGTGTCAGCATGATATGTGAAATAACTGTCATATTTTTTTTGGTAGTTGTTTGGGCATCAGCTTCTGTGGCCATAATGCACCTCCCAAGGTTTTTGCAGTACTTTGATCCAAGCCCGAGGCGGGATTCGAACCCGCGACCTTTGAGTTGCCAGGCAGGCACTTTACCCACCCGCCTAGCCCGGTCGGCCACTGTCATATACAGTGATACATTCACATGTGGTGCGAAAGCCAAAAATGATTGGAACAGAGATTTAATGCTGTGATAACACTTTAAATGCAAAATTCTGTCAAGAAATGGAACTTGAAAGCAGTCTTTCTTAAAAATTCTGCTCAAAGTTCAACTCTGTTAAAGATTCCTTACCTTTAACAACTCTGTCAAAGATTCCTTACCTTTAATTTTAACAGAGTTAAAGTTCAACTCTGTTAAAGTTAAAGGTAAAATTTTGCTTTTTAGCTTGTTTACAAACGTGGTTATTTCTGTTACTGAGTTTAGGAACATCACTGACTCTACAACCTGCGTCACGAAGAAGAACTCTATCGTATACACAAGGCACACAATGTATATCATACATTATGTATTATGTCTAAAAAAGTATGCAATCAGAGGCTGATCTGATTGTCGTGCTGGCTGAAAAACACTGGGAAGAAATCTATTTCCCTCCGCCTGAGATCACCTAACTAAAACCTCAACTGAAGAGAAACACAACAATTCCTCCAGCAAGCAAGACAAATCAAACCCAGCCTTCTCCAAACAAGTGACAAGTGGTGAAACTACTATACCCTCACAGAGGAAAGACATGTTTTATATATGTTAGCAGAGTTAATAGTCATATTTGTTCAAATCCTAAGAAAAACATAAAAGTTCAACACTAATTTTTGCCAACAGTTAAGTCTAAAATATACAGAATAAAACCTTGATATATTTAAAAGGGTAAATTAGGTATATATGCACATATGTACGTATATTCACATGTATGTGAATGTGAATATACATACATATGTAGCATGTTTTTTGTGTAGTATAATGTCACATTATGTTGCTGTGTTGTTTGGCTTCTTCGCCGCCAGAAACAGCAATCACCTGAAAAGACCATCACTAACCACACGGAGATAGACCAATTTCTACTCTCTAACAGTCCAAATTGAACGGGGGGGGGGGGGGGAACACAACCACTGGAGAGAATGTACTATCAGAGGGTGCCATTATCAAGGCTATTCCGGCCTTGCAAAAAAAAAAAAAAAAAAAAAGAGTGGAGCAAATTGGCTCAACTAATT